>NC_091643.1:25625000-26250000 GCF_027580195.1 Bos mutus
TAGAGATTTATAGGAACATGGTTACCTGACCATGACCTGACCTCAAGAGCAAAGGATTTGATCCCAAGAAGTCTGCAACAACTAACCACACCCAACCCTCACCTTTTGCTTTTAAAGGGGCTTGCTGAAAGCTTTCAGTAACTTTGGGGTTCTTAGGGGATGAGCCACCTGTCTCCTTGTATAAACCTGTAATAAACCTTTCTCTGTTCCAAAAGCTAGTGTTTTAAGTATTGATGGGCCTCACTGTGCATTGGGCACAAAGCCTTGCGATTTGGTAACAGTCTCTGAGCCACACATAGAGACAAGAAACACCCTTGACCTTCAGCTGGCTTGCACTCAGTTGACAAGAACTGGTATGTTTGGGGGTAAGAACCAGCTGTCTGAATTCATCATTTTATTTTTCAGTGCCAAGCTTTCTGATAGTCAAGCTCATTATATGAAGCAAACCCTTCAGCCTAGAATTCTGCACAGCTCCAGGTAAGGGAACATTTGGGTCGTCAAAGCTTGAAATGCACTGGGTAGCTAAAATTAAATAAGGTCATGAGAAGTTAGTAAAATAAACCTTGCAATCAACAAAAGTTAGAGACAGTTCCGCTGGGAGGTGCCACCATGCTCCTTAATTCCACATGGAATGCTTGAGTTCAACAGCAACTTGAGATGGTTGTTTTCTAAGCTGTTGGTGGTCAGGCAGGCTGCAGAAGAGATTTATTTGAAAGGAAACCATGCTGAAGTGCTCTGACTTTCAGGAGGGTCTCTGCTCAGTCCTCAGTGGCAATGCTTCATTCTTTAAATTCCTCTCCACTAAGTAGGGAGGGCCACCTTCTGCTGCAAAGATCAAGTCTACAGAAAAAGCAGAATCTACAATCCACAGATTCTGGTTCTGGTCCTAATGCCATGGTTGGGCAGCTCTCTTAAAATAAGGACCTTCTAATGGTCTCATTATTATGTAGCAGAAATACCTGATAATAGGACTCTTCCCTAGACTTTTTCTTTTTTAAATTATGAGAAAATTGTAGACAACATAATGACTAAATGGCCTGCACCACAGGATGCTACGAACGAAGCGGATTGCAAATCACTGTGTAAACACTGTACCTGGTACAGTAGCATTATTGAATCTCTACTTGTCAGCTGTGACACGAAGCACTTACACCTCTGGCTATTTCTCTGTCTCTATTTGATGATGTCCAAGTCATCAGTATTTAAAGTGAGTAAATAGACCAAGTGGACATGACCCTTTACAAAAAAAAGCAGTGCTCACATTCCAAAAAGAGTGCTCTGAACACCCAACCCCCCCAAGTCCCACCCTCCTCATCTAGAGAACAGACAAAACAGAGTCAAAACTTGTTACTTCAAACAATGGAAAACACAAAAAGCCAAAAATAAGGACTGCATACCCATGTTTCTTTCCTTGTGTCAGGCGCCGTTTCCACAAATATGACGTGAGTGGCGGTCAAATACAAAGTCCCGAGGGCTGCTTTTTTAGAAGATATTCGATCCACCAAGCGGACGTTTTCAACCTAGGGAAATCAGTTTGACAGGGTTATCGTAAAGCAAAAGAGCTAGTCACAAACAAGAGTCAGCAGGTAATCTCGTGCTTAATCCAAATACGATTTTGAACAAGATCCTTCCAAACACGAAAGACAAAAACTTACCTCCTTAAGCTAATTACATCTCACAAAGGTCTGTATATCAAAAGATACAAATTCACCAATTCCTTAAATGCAACCTTAAACATACCACATAAGATTCACACACCCTATTTTTTAAGAATATCCTGAGTTTTAAAGAGGTCAATGTTTTTACTTTAATTATATAATTCTAATTTAAGGCAGGAAGTAAACACATCAAAGTTCTTTGTTGACATGTTAACTATATATGAATTGAATTCCATCAAAAAGAAAAGTGTATTTTCCTATGCATTTCTCAGTTGCGGAAGTGGCCCCAAGGTTGTCTGCTCCCATATAAACTAGCAGGAATACAAACATACATACAGGAGCAAAAAGTATCACAAGAATGTTCTGTGTGCTCCCCAAGAAAATTTACCAAATGAAGATTCTGATATTTATAATAAAATCTTTCTACTAAATAGAATTCTCACCCCTGAACTACAATTCAAACTGTCAGATAAGACTTCTGCAAACAATTTTTACCAAGCATACACCTCTGAAATATAGAGCAATTTCAAGAATACATGCAGCAGGATCATTCCAATATGAAACGTAAAAGAAATGACAAGAGATTGTTTACAGGGCAAATGAAAACCCACACAACGACAACCCCAATAAGGCAGCCACCTCAAACACCCGTAGAACATTCCAGTGATAGGCGGGGCTTAGCAATGCTACTTACTACTGCCAAGAATTAACCATCTACAACAGACACTGACTCAATCCTCATCTCTCAAATCAGTATGTGGTACTCTGTGACTGGTTCATTTCATTTAGCATCATGTTTTCAATCCATGTCTGAGCCAAAGTTCACCCATTTGTAGAACATGTCAGTACTTCATTTATGTTTACTGCCCCAAACACGTTCCATTACATGTATATACCACATTTTATTTATCTGTCAGCTGATGGACATTAGGGTTGTTTCTACTTTTTGGTTATTATTAATAATGCTGCTATGAACATTCTTATACAAGTTTTTTTTCTCATACAAGTTTTTACGAGGACAAGTTTTCATTTCTCTTGGGTGTATATATACCTAGGAGTGGAATTGTGCCAGGTCATATGGTAACTCTGTTTAACCTTTTGCAGAATTCCCAGACTATTTTCCAAATCCAAAGTGGCTGTACCATTTTACACTCCCACCACCACTCCATGAGGGTTCTGACTTCTTCATGTCTTTGCCAACACTTGCTATAATCTTTTTTTGATCACAGCCATCCGAGTAGGTACGAGATGGTATTTTGTGATTTTTCACTTGCATTTCCCTAGTGGTTAATGATGCTAATGTCTGTTCATGTGCACACCTGTTTTTAATGAAAACACTTCCTATATTTCACCATTGAATTTGATGTTGATTTTTTTTTAAAAAATAGCACATCATGGAAGTGACCTATTCCTGGTTTAATGAGTGCTGATTTTTGAAAATTAGAAATGAACATCAATGCCTTGGAATATTTGCTCTGTTTAGTCTGATGCTATCAATAATAGTCCTGGATTTTCTTAACCCTTATGTCTTGGATTCTTGGTATATGGCCAACTTGGAGTCCATGTATTAATGTTTTAATATCCCTTATATTTTATCTTCTATAATTGTTTTATTTTTGGTTTCCTTTTTGATTTTTCTGCATCTGTGCTTTTAAGAAATATTGGTCTACATTAGCCTGTTTGTGGCACTTTTATCAAGTGAAATCAGTTATGATTACATTAATCAGGAAGCTTTCAACACACAAATTATTTAGTATTTAAAACAAATACAGGCACTTCTTTATACAGAAACAATTCTTTAATAATTCTTCCAATTTTTTGTTCAGTTATAGATCCATTCAATGTTTTCTACTTTTTTATTTTTTTTACTAAATTTCATTTTGACATCCATTTTTTTCAAATTATCTTCTTACTGCTAACTTTCAATTTCTTATAATCTTTTCATTCTTGTCTGTGGGCAAATCCCTCTCTCCTCAACCTTTCTCTCATTCCTAATATTGTAAACTAGGTTCTTACATTTTTATAATTCAATATGCAGAGGTTTTTCTTCCAAGTAACAGGTCTTGGATTTATGAAGTTGATTTTTCTCTTTTCCAATCATTCATTTATGCTTGTGTTTGTTAATGTTTTAACATGCTTTTTTTTGAGTATATCATGTGGTTTTCCTTTGTTCATTTTTAAACCCTCAGGTTTGATAGCTCATTAATTTTCATTCTTTTTGGTTAATAACAAGCTTCAAGTCCAATCATTTTCCTTCAAGCAAATCTTTGGCAAGCATCTTATGAGTTTTGTTTGTAATATTATCATTCTTCTTATTTTCTAGGTAGTTTATAACTACAGTATTTCTTCTCTGACCCAAGAGTTTTTTAAAGAGAATATTTTTCAATTCCCATGTGGTTGGATTATGGTATTTAAACTTTTGTCCTTAAATATTCTACTTTGAACTGCCTATGAGAAAGACATCATGGAAGAGACAGTGGGAGGAGAAGAGAAGGAGATATAGTAGGACATTTCTATGGGGAAAAAACTCGGTTGCACACTGAGATGTGCCTAGCTAAATGAAGCAGAGGCCCAGGGGTGATCTGAGCTTCCCGGTGGCTTCGAGGTAAAGAACCCGCCTGCCAACGCAGGAGACATGGGTTTGATTCCTGGATTGGGAAGATCCCTGGAGAAGGAAATGGCAACCCACTCCAGTATTCTTGCCTGGGAAATCTCATGGACAGAGGAGCCTAGTGGGCTACAGTCCATGGGGTCTCAAAAGAGTCAGACCGGACTGCGCGACTAAAACAAACAAATCAGAGGGTGTTATACCAATTAACAATATAAAAAAAAGGAGCATAAATAATTTTCTCTGCACTTAGAACCCACAAAACAAAACTTTATTGGGGTAACCATACTGACCATAAGATAATATTTTAAAAGTAAAAGCATTTAGTATGAATTATTCTCCCTATAGAAGTAAAGATATACCACTTAAATTATTTTTAGAAAACTCTCAGTGGACCAGAACAAGGTTCACAGATGGTGGTAGATTAGAACACTTAATGAGATTTTTCCATGTCTTTTTGTTAATTTTGGATGCTGCTGCAGGAAAATTACATTTCAAGATATAGCCATCGTTCTCACAGGTCTCACAGCTGTCAAAAGTAATTCTGAAGTAGAGGGAGGAAATTAAAAAAAAAAAAAAGATGAGGGAAACACCATCAGCATGATTTCCCAATGATGTAATAAGAAGAAATGAGTAATAAAAATTAAAATTCCGTTGCCTGAGAAATTCTGTGAAGACGGACAGCACTGCTCAGGGATCACTGCATGGTTTACACTAAGACAGCCAGGACACTCTTGACTGTGATGCTAGAGTCGGTCAATTCTAGACCAAGTGAAATACACCTCAATTGTGCTGATGCCGTCATGAAGACCCAATGGCTCCATAACTCTGCCTCACTGCTCGGCTAACTCAAGTCTACCTCATCTATGCATATAAATAAACTGTATAGTGAAAAGGCCTCTTTCATACTTGGAGAAATGATGACCTTTAAGAAACTACCAGTTTTCCTTAAGACAACGCAATTCATTTGCATGTGCCTGGGAACACCATGCTCAAGACACACTAGGGATCTGTGCTCTGCAAACGGCAGTTCATCTACACCAAAGATATTATATCATTATGTAATATCACGTTATATCAGTATATCCACGTGATATATCCCATTATATCATTAACTTTTGGTTGTACATTTTTCACATTCTGACATTTCTGAAAGCAGAATGCATCTTAAGATTAATATGGTAAGAAGACACTGTGGCATTTCATTGGCAGCGTTTTTTTTTTCTTTACATAAAATCTCGGTGCATCTCACATCACATGTGCCTTAGACTTGCTGAAATGCAGTTTAGTTTTTGGTCACCGGCGTACAAATGATATTTGAAACCACAGGACTGAAAGGTTGCCTCAGGAGAGCATGTAGAGTGAGGAGAGATGTGAGGGCCTGCAAGAGTGAAACGTGTGATGGAAGAGGAGGAACTGGAGAAGCAAACCGGGGAGGAACGGCCAGTGAGGAGGAAAATCAGAGGGCACGCTACTGGGGGAGGGTGTGCGGAGGGAGCGGTTTGTATGAGAGAGAGTGTGTGTGTGGAATGCTGCCGCCAGATCAAGTAAAGCCAGAACTGGAAACTGCCCACTGGATTCAGCGACACAGAAGATGCAGGAGGGGTGGTGGGAGCCCTGGGATCAGAAGCCATCACTCAATGGCTGCAGGAGTGAACGCACCAGAGCAGAGTTGAGAAAATGGAGACTCAACTCTTTGTGGAAGTGTGGGCAGTAGCCAGAGAGGGGAGCCTGACCACTCAATATTAATATGTTTAGGATAATCGGCTAACAATTATTTTAAGTAACTTTCTGCTTGAAATTGGCATTTGAAAATAGAACACCTTAAGACAAAATTATAGCAAAGCTATATTCACAAACCACCATCAGAACGTTCTCCTTTGTGGTGGTGGTTGTTCAGTCTCTAAGTCATGTCTGATTCTTTGTGACTCCATGGACTGCAGTACGCTGGGCTTCTCTGTCCTTCACTTCTCCTGGAGCTTGCACAAACGCATGTCCACTGAGTCAGTGATGTCATCCAACCACCTCATTCTCTTTGAGATAAACCCAAAGAAAGCCTGAATATGGGATATGGGAACCCAAATGTTGGCATAGGCAGATGTTTAGGATTCTCTCGACCAAAAGAAAGAACAGCAAACATCCGATTCCACTCATCAGAATGCCTTTGTGTGGGATGTTAGGCTCTGGAAAGAAGAACAGAGACTGAACAGGATGGAGTCTTTGTGCTGAAGAATCTTACAGCCTCAGTGGAGAAGGCCATGCCCCAGTTTAACAGCCTTTTCATTCCCATCCCTGCTCTGCTGGATTTAGGTGGGGGTGGGGGGTGGGGAATGGTTTCATCAGCTTTTCTAGGCGAAGGCTGAAAAGCCTCAGTGAGAACACCCGGTCCCACCATGGCACCACTGGTCCTTCCCCATTGATCACGGGCAGGCAGAGCCTCTCCTTAACCATGCTCCATCACACCACCTTCTAATTTCAATCTAAACAGAAGTCCTTATTTTCTAACCTGCAGGTCGAATACTCGACTACTGAACGTTCTGAAGTTCTAGAATCATCTCTATCAGGGAAAGAAAAGCTGCCCTGGAGGCCAGGGAGTCTGAAGGGCAGAGCAGGGTTACCTTTTGTTGAGACCAAGGAAAACGAAAGGCACCGGCCACAGGTCTGGCTTGGGCCAAAGCCCCAGTGCTCAATACCGTATAAAGCAGGCTGAGGGCCTCTGCCAGTCACTGGAGGGAAGAGATCCAGACGCTGCCGACCAGGGAGAGACCAACGTGTCTGCAGCGGCCAAAACCGAAGACAAGTTTATGTTCTAATCTAAGAAAAGCAACTAGAGAAATACTTTGTCGTGCTAAATTTGGTATCATGACATTTTCTAACTCTGGCAACGTGGAAAGTGAAGTATTTGGAAGTCGTGGTGGCCTGGGCTCTGGTTTTGGTTCTGAAAGGGATCCGCTGGGCTCAGGCGGCTGAGCGACTCCCTCTGGGTTCTGACTCCTGCAAAGGACCTACGGCTGTTTAATGCCTTTCCCCACTCAGACTGCTCTCTCTGTCTGAGGTGCTGCAGAGAGATGCTAGAAAGAACACAAAACAGCAGCTGTGAAAACACACATGAGGTTGTGGTTGTTCAGTCGCTCAGTCGTGTCTGACTCTTTGTGACCCCACATGCAGCACGCCAGGCTTCCCTGTCCTTCACCGTCTCCCGGAGTTTGCTCAAACTCATGTCCATGGAGTCGGTGATGCCATCCAACCAAGAACCGACTCATTGGAAGAGACCCTGATGCTGGGAAAGATTGAGGGCCCGAGGAGAAGGGGACGACAGAGGATGAGATGGTTGGATTCACACGATGATGACTCAATATTACATCTCAAGAAATTCAGCCTCTCAGGACTGTGGTTGGCCAACAAAACTCTTGAGATTTCCCCAGGAAGGGAAGCACCAGCCTCAGCCATGAGAGATGCTACAACAGTCTCTGAAACTGGACGAGGGGCTGCACTGAAGCCGAGAGTCTGGGGCCCAGAGGAGAGAGATGAGCATCCTCCCCACTAGTCCAGGGGTGGGGCCACTGGCCACACCCAGCTCTTCGCAGTCTCCAGGCTCCCATCCAACCTGATATCTTTTCCTCTTTCCTCCTAAAGTCTCTGGAGTCTGGACACAGCTGCCTGAGACCCCCAAGTACTTGGTAAGGCTTCCCGGGTGACTTCTACCTTTGATAATTAAGTGTTGTTTGAATTCATGAAGTCTCTTACTATAGTGTTTAAAAGAAAGTCTCCTGGTTGCCTTTCTTGAACAAATAAATCTTTTTTTTGTTTTTTAAGTATGATATATCATCTTAGTGCTCGTAAGATTCTTTCAGATAAAAATGAAACAATTACGTAAAAAGTATGTTTACATTAGAATGCCAACCTGATTTTTGAAACATGATATTTTGCAATCTATCTAGCCATCCAATTTTTTTTTTAAACAATATTTCATGGTGATACTCGAGCTACACAGCACAGAGACCAACCTGGCTTCTTAAAACCCATCCGTCAACTTCCAACTCTACTGGCCAGGACATGGCTCAGTGCTTGTGCAGAAACCAAACTCAAGACCTTTGCAATGATGAGAACCTAGATGGGCACACGGAATCCATTTTTTTCTAAAATGCTCTTCTTTTGGAGCACAACATGTCATATGAGCCACAAAATGTGGGGATATGTGACATAAAAATGTGCTGTTTAAAGTGCCCCACGGCGGAAGGAGAGGGTGGGACAAACTGAGAGGGCAGCACTAACGCAGATACCCTGCCATGTGTCAGACAGCTAGTCAGAAGCTGCTATATCACACAGGGGTCTCAGCTCGGTGCTCTGATGACCTAGAGGAGTGGGGGGGGCAGTGTGGGAGGGAGGCTCCAGAGGGAGGGGATACATGTATCCATATAGCTAATCCATGCTGTTGTACAGCAGAAACCAACACAACATCATAAAGCAATTATCCTCCAAATAAGATTTTTTAAAAATTTAAAATAAAGTGCCCTGTAGCCACTGCAGTGCCCCATCCCACTTATGGTCTTTTATAGCAGAATTAGGAGAGGGTGGCAAGGGTCCCATGGCTGGGACAGAAGCCCCCAAGGATAGAGCCCGCCCTGGGTGTTCATAGTCTTGGGTGCAGAGGCTATTCTGGCTTCAAGCAGGTACCACCCCTCATTCACAAACTGCCGAGACTCACAACCGGACGATCCAGGACTAAGTTTCCAGAAATGCTGAAGGTCAAGAAAGAAGCACAATTGAGGAAGCTCCCTCTCGACCTCTCCCCTGAGCAGCAGGGGCAGAAGAAGAAAGGAGAACAAGAACAGCACTGACAACCATTTCGTGAACAGCGGCCGAGTGTCAGGTATGTACTAAGCGTTGTTCGCACAGTGTTTCTAGCCCTGGCTGAAAGGGAGAAGTGGCGATCCCATTGAACAAATGATACTACTGTAGCCTGTAAATCCACTGCCCAAGGCCTCGCAGCTAGAAAGCGGGAGAGACAGATTTCAGACCAGAAGTGTCTGACTCCCACATCCGTTTCCCTAGGTCTCTCCCACACTTTACTGCTTCAGTCCAGGCCTAACATTGTAAATTAATGGCTCAATGGCCCAGCCTCCATTTGCCCTAAAATTGCAATGAGAGAGTTGATACAGTGAACAAGTAAAAAGTTCTGGCCGAAGCTAAAGCACTGATCATTCAGTGTAGAGCTTCACATTACAATGGCCATGTTAACCCCCGTCTGTCCATTTCACTGGCCTGGAGGGACGCATCCCACGTGGTCCCGAGGCAGACTGGGGAGCCTGGCTCCCAGGGGGTCCCAGGACCAGCCAGCCAGAGTCGCGACAGGTGCATTGGTGTGTTTCATGTCAGAAGGTGCCATGACCTCCTGCAAAAGCAGAAGAACCGCGTCAGAAATCAAGTTGCACTTCTGCTCACCAACCACGTGTTAATTCTTTTAGAAAGGTTTCATTTATGGTAGGTGTCCTTGTAGTGCTAAGTAGGATGGTTTAAAGCCTTATCCCAGAGCTCCTGGACAATGAATGATTCCACCGGTGAGGAACTGCATGCATGGGAGAGAAAGAGACGAAGCATCCATCCCTATAGTTAGGAATGAACAGTAACTACTGACAAACAAATCCATAACAGAGACTTCAGACATTTCATTCTCGCTCCCACCGAATGCTCACCTCGTGTCTGTGACTCCATTCTCCCTTTTAACAGCAGTGATAACAGAGGTTGCATGAAAGATGGGCTACTCAGTGGTAGCTGCAAAAAATTTTGACATAGACAAAGAAAAAGAAATACACAAGTCTGCTATTTGGAATTGTTATAATCTCTTATAATAGGGGGGAAAAAGCATTTGATTTCTCTCATTTAAAAAGAAGTACTTTCAATACTGTATTGTATATTTGAAAGTTGCTAAGAGAGCAGATTTTAAAAGTTCTCATAACTCTTTTGAGATGATGAATGTTAACAAACACTATCGTAATCGTTTTGTAATATATATGTGTGTGTGTGTGTGCTCAGTCATGTCAGACTCTTTGGAACCCCATGGACTGTAGCCAGTCAGGCTCCTCTGTCCATGGAATTTTCCAGGCAAGAACACTGGAGTGGGTTGTTATTTCCTTCTGCAAAGCATCTTTGCAACCCAGGGGTCAAATTCACATCTCTTGCATCTCCTGCATTGGCAGGCAGATTCTTTACCACTGAGCCACCTGGGAAGCCTATCCATCTATCTATCAAATCATTATACTACACACCCTAAACTAATACAATGTTCTGTGTCAATTATATCTCAATAAAACTGGGAAAATTACATGGTTAAGTGTTGCATAATAAACTTGCTTGCAAAAAAATTTTTAATTGAAAAAATTAAGAGATACACATTTCTCCTAAGTTATATAAAGTTGCTTGAACACATAAAAGGGGGTAGTCACTAAGCTTCAGGAGTTTTCTAATCCAGCCGTTTGGTAGAAAAATCAGAAACACCAAACCTTCTCCCAAAAGGCAGATTTAATCTGTTTAAAACTATAAAACCAATGAAAGTCTTTTCCCAGGACCATTTTATTCAGAGGTCAGATATTGGAGAAGAACTGAGGGAAAGGCAAAAATCACAAAGCCCAATCCAAGAAAATACATGGCATGTAACCAGAAGAAATACTTAGACATTCTGCCCTTCATAAAACTTATAAAATATCCTTGACATAACACTGAGAGAGATGCTAGTGGGAGACACATATTCAGAATGCATGAAAATAATCTTATTTTCAGGCTGTCTGAAAAATTAAGTCTCTCAAATATGTATCCTGCTATGAAGCCAAATTATTTGCTAAAACATCAATACAGTCAAGATAAAATACAAAGTAAGGTCTTTGTTAAAAATCCCTGAAATGGGCTGCCACCCATCAGTTGAAGCCCTGTTAATTTCATTAATTTAATAATTCATGTTATTAATTTGTTGAGTATCTAGTCTGTGCCAGGGACCCAGACCGAGTTATCCAGAGGCTCCTAATTAGCAACACTGCCCACAGATTATCTGACTCCACCTCTGTCCGCCAGGACTTTCTACAGAGCAAGAGACAGAGATCTCAACTTCATATAGCTTCAGTCAAAAGGGATTTTTAAGGAAGCACTTATCTATACTCATCAGGCTGGCCAGGGCTTCAGAGCCCCCAGCGCCCCCCACCCCACATCTCTCAGCAGGTCCCCCTCCCTCTCTGCTGGCTCTAGGCTCAGAAGCCCAACCTCACTGCACACTTCCCCCACAGCCCAAGTCTCCAGGCTTCTCCTTAAGCCAGCCAGAGTGGTCACAGGAATGACAGGTGAGTGGCTGGACTTGAGCCACAGAAGAACATGGGGATGGTCCACAGAGCTGGCCGGGCCCTCGGTGAGCCTGGGAGAATGCACGGGAAACAGCCAGAGCCTGGAGCGCGGCTGCCACACGCTCTCTCCCAGCCTGTCATCTTTCCTCACGCCTCTGTGCATCACTCCCTATTTAAAGTTTCCCCAGTTCCCAGTGCTACTGATCAGGGCCTTCCACAGACTGGCCCTACCTTATCTTTTCAGCAGGCTCCTTTTTTAATGCCCCAAACCACTTTCAGTATCGTATAACAGATGTCACCAACTATTCTCCAAAGAGATCCTGAGCTACCAGAATCCACGCATGGGAACAAAACCCCCCGTGCTGCTACCTCCACCAGCATCTCCTAACCTGTGGAGCCCGCCTCTTCAATCTTACCTCCTCAAGCACCAACATCTCCCTGGACAGAGCCAGTTTCAGGCAGGTTAACTGAAGCAGGAGGGTTCAGATTTGGAAAGACTAAAACCCAATTTCAAACAGACTCATAATCCAAGGACTTTAGACACACCCACAGGTAGATATGGGTAGAGAAGTTCATCCCAGTAATCTTGATCTCATTTTCAAAAGTAAGAGGTAAAAGAATGAATACGTTTATCCAGAATATTCTGTTATGCTAGCTGCAAAAAAAAAAAGGACACTGAAAATAAAGATCCCGAATCATATGCATGTTAGAAGGATGTTTGGTGTGTCAACTTTCAAAATGAAGAATCCACAGATTTCCTCAAATTGCTGGAAAAATGTAAGACCTTTATTCACACAAGAAATAGGATATTTGACACACATACTTCTACAGATTTTTCAAGCCACCTACAAATCATCAAATCATTCTAATAAAGAAGACTATACTCCGAAAAGACATAAGTTGTGCAAAATTTACTATTAAAAGAAGAAAAAAAGCCAGTCAACTTTCCTATATAGAAAAGTATGTTTGGGGAACTCCTCTGATGGCCTAGGGGTTAGGACGTGGTGTTTTCACTGCCATGGCCTAGGTTCAATCCCTAGTCAGGATCCTGCACACCATGGGGCACAGCCTACATTTTTTTTTTAATGTTTAAAATTTTAATTAAAAAAGAAAAGTATGTTTTCATCCAGCTTAGGTCAAGGTAAAGGAAATATCTCGGTGATTTCAGATAGCCCTGAATGCCTATAAATGGGCAGGACGTTGAGTTCCATCTACCTATACAATTGTTGCAACAGTTGATTTGATGGACATGCGACTGAATTTTAAAAATTCCCTGAGGGGAGATAATAAAACTAAAATAGTTAGTGACACAGACCCATAGCTACTTAAGAAATGAGACTGCTAGCAATTCTTGGAAAAGACAGAGAAAAGAAAAGCGAGCCCATTTTTTGCTCAAGAGAAACTATAAATGCTATGCCAGCAGCCAAACTCATAAATAAAGCCAGGCACTTGAGAGATCTGCACAGGGCCCATATAATTTATTTTGGTAGGATGACCCTGGATGTGTAGGCTTAAAAGAACATGCACTGTTGAACAAGAGGACAGACTCGGGATTTATTTCAACACCACCTTAAAATAACCTCAACCAAAAATACCATTTTCAACAAGCCTAATAAGAAATAAAAGAGGAAGAAAGAAGAGTTAAGAGCAAAATAAATGAAGAACAGATGCTGGGCCCTCTGTGACTCAAAGAATAAGCCTATGGAGTAACCTATTGAAGATAGTTGGCCTTAACACAGTAGTGATTTTGAAAACTAAGATAGTATTTGGGAGAATAAGACCTAGTCAGGAAGCAATAGAAAGCAAAGGCTTCTTTTCATGATTTTCCTCTAAAAAAGATTTCCAAAATGCTTCTGAAGTTGATGTGTTTTTGACAAAAGCAAAGGTCTAAACCATCTACTTATATAATTCTTTGGGAACTATGGGAAAACATTTTTCCAAGGGCAAGTTGTGCCAAATGTAACTTACTGCTGGTCCAAAGAGCGGAGAGACAGCTGGGCACAGAGTGAACCAAGTCGTATACACCCCGGCCCCTCCCACCATCTCCTGGCAGGATTCGGCGCCAGAGGACCAAGGCGGAGAGCCCTTGGTTGGCCGGGCAAGGCCAGGTTCCAGCTCATTTACACATTCCCATGCTTCACCCCTTGGCTCCGGGCCCCCAGGGACAGACTCCATAATCGGCACCATATTTTCCCCCTCCTCGTCTTACGGGTCAGCCCTTGGGAGCCCCTCATTCGCGTTCTGGGAAATGAGCATACAGCAGGATGTCGTGCAGACACAAAGATGCGAAGACCTCTTCCAAGGCTACATGACATCCCTGTGACAGGGAGCTCTGAGGTCCCCAAGAGCTTGAGGACACCACGCACCCAGCACGGTCTGTCCCCTCCAGCCTGCCACCCGTGCCCCGCCTCCTGAATCCTGCCTCTCCTTGGCCATCACCCACTTTCCTTCAAACTGCTGGGACACTGCTGGTCTTTACTATTAAATATTTATGTCCTGTTTATTCTACACTGCCTTATTACATGCTATTCTCACTGACCAACTCTGTTTCCAGGAATGTGTGTTCTCAAGGAGGTTCTTTTATTTCCAACCTTCCCTGCAACACCATGAACCATGCAGACCCACACCCACACTAGAAATGTGGAAAAAACAAACATACGGTCCCTGGTTCCCTGGCTTCCTGAAACGATGCACCATCTCGGTAATATCAGAGCAACACAGCAGCCTTTAACATGAGGTCACTTAAGGACAGGTAGTATTTTTTTTTTCCCTTTGTGCCCGAATGCTTAGCACACGCACATGCTGAAGTTTCTGTCTAGTGACTGAAAAATAACAGCCCTATGGTAAAGACAAAGTTCTGAGGGCTTCAGTTCAGTTCAGTAGCTCAGTCGTGTCCGACTTTTTGTGACCCCATGAATCGCAGCACGCCAGGCCTCCCTGTCATTCACCAGGTCCCGGAGTTTACTCAAACTCATGTCCATCAAGTCGGTGATGCCATCCAGCCATCTCATCCTCTGTCATCCCCTTCTCCTCCTGCCCCCAATCCCTCTCAGCATCAGAGTCGTTTACAATGAGTCAACTCTTCGCATGAGGTGGCCAAAGTATTGGAGTTTCAGCTTCAGCATCAGTCCTTCCAATGAACACCCAGGACTCATCTCCTTTAGAATGGACTGGTTGGATCTCCTTGCAGTCCAAGGGATTCTCAAGAGTCTTCTCCAACACCACAGTTCAAAAGCATGAATTCTTCAGCGCTCAGCTTTCTTCACAGTCCAACTCTCACATCCATACATGATTACTAGAAAAACCATAGCCTTAACTAGACGGACCTTTGTTGGCAAAGTAATGTCTCTGCTTTTGAATATGCTATCTAGGTTGGTCATAACTTTCCTTCCAAGGAGTAAGCATCTTTTAATTTCATGGCTGCAATCACCATCTGCAGTGATTTTGGAGCCCAAAAAAATAAAGTCTGACACGGTTTCCCCATTTATTTCCCATGAAGTGATGGGACCAGATGCCATGATCTTAGTTTTGTTAATGCTGAGCTTTATGCCAACTTTTTCACTCTCCTCTTTCACTTTCATCAAAAGGCTCTTTAGTTCTTCTTCACTTTCTGCCATAAGGGTGGTGTCATCCGCATATCTGAGGTTATCGATATTTCTCCCAGAAATCTTGATTCCAGCTTGTGCTTCTTTCAGTCCAGTGTTTCTCATGACGTACTCTGCATAGAAGTTAAACAAGACAAGCAGGGTGACAATATACAGCCTTCACGTACTCCTTTTCCTATTTGGAACCAGTCTGTTGTTCCATGTCCAGTTATAACTGTTGCTTCCTGACCTGCATACAGGTTTCTCAAGAGGCCAGTCAGGTGGTCTGGTATTCCCATCTCTCAGAATTTTCCACAGTTTCTTGTGATCCACACAGTCAAAGGCTTTGGCATAGTCAATAAAGCAGAAATAGATGTTTTTCTGGAACTCTCTTGCTTTTTCCATGATCCAGCAGATGTTGGCAATTTGATCTCTGGTTCTTCTGCCTTTTCTAAAACCAGCTTGAACATCTGGAAGTTCACGGTTCACATATTGCTGAAGCCTGGCTTGGAGAATTTTGAGCATTACTTTACTAGCATGTGAGATGAGTGCAATTGTGCGGTAGTTTGAGCATTCTTTGGCATTGCCTTTCTTTGGGATTGGAGTGAAAACTGACCTTTTCCAGTCCTGTGGCCACTGCTGAGTTTTCCAAATTTGCTGGCATATTGAGTGCAGCACTTTCACAGCATCATCTTTCGGGATTTGAAATAGCTCAACTGGAATTCCATCACTTCCACTAGCTTTGTTCATAGTGATGCTTTCTAAGGCCCACTTGACTTCACATTCCAGGATGTCTGGCTCTAGGTCAGTGATCACACAATTGTGATTATCTGGGCCGTGAATATCTTTTTTGTACAGTTCTTCTGTGTATTCTTGTCATCTCTTCTTAATATCTTCTGCTTCTGTTAGGTTCATACCACTTCTGTCCTTTATCGAGCCCATCTTTGCATGAAATGTTCCCTTGGTATCTCTAATGTCTTGAAGAGATCTCTAGTCTTTCCCATTCTGTTGTTTTCCTCTATTTCTTTGCATTGATCACTGAGGAAGGCTTTCTTATCTCTCCTTGCTATTCTTTGGAACTCTGCATTCAGATGCTTATATCTTTCCTTTTCTTCTTTGCTTTTCACTTCTCTTCTTTTAACAGCTATTTGTAAGGTTGCCCCAGACAGCCATTTTGCTTTTTTGCATTTCTTTTCCATGGGGATGGTCTTGATCCCTGCCTCCTGTACAATGTCACAAACCTCCGTCCATAGTTCATCAGGCACTCTATCTATCTGATCTAGTCCCTTAAATCTATTTCTCACTTTCACTGTATAATCATAAGAGATTTGATTTAGGTCATACCTGAATGGTCTAGTGGTTTTCCCTACTTTCTTCAATTTAAGTCTGAATTTGGCAATAAGGAGTTCAGGATCTGAGCCACAGTCAGCTCCTGGTCTTATTTTTGCTGACTGTATAGAGCTTCTCCATCTTTGGCTGGAAAGAATATAATCAATCTGATTTTGTTGTTGACCATCTGGTGATGTCCATGTGTAGAGTCTTCTCTTGTGTTGTTGGAAGAGGGTGTTTGCTATGACCAGTGCGTTCTCTTGGCAAAACTCCATTAGCCTTTGCCCTGCTTCATTCCGTATTCCAAGGACAAATTTGCCTGTTACCCCAGGTGTTTCTTGACTTCCTACTTTTGCATTCCAGTCCCCTATAATGAAAAGGACATCTTTTGGGTGTTAGTTCTAAAAGGTCTTATAAGTCTTCATAGAACCATTCAACTTCAGCTTCTTCAGCATTACTGATTGGGGCACAGGCTTGGATTACTGTGCTATTGAATGGTTTGCCTTGGAAACGAACAGAGATCATTCTGTCATTTTTGAGATTGCATCCAAGTACTGCATTTTGGACTCTTTTGTTGACTATGATGGCTACTGCATTTCCTCTAAGGGATTCCTACCCGCAGTAGTAGATATAATGGTCATCTGAGTTAAATTCACCCATTCCAGTCCACTTTAGTTCGCTGATTCCTAGAATGCCGACATTCACTCTTGCCATCTCCTGTTTGACCACTTCCAATTTGCCTTGATTCATGGACCTAACATTCCAGGTTCCTATGCAATATTGCTTTCACATAATCGGACCTTGCTTCTATCACCAGTCACATCCACAACTGGGTATTGTTTTTGCTTTGGCTCCATCCCTTCATTCTTTCTGGAGATATTTCTCCACTGATCTCCAGTAGCATATTGGGCACCTACCGACCTGGGGAGTTCCTGTTTTAGTATCCTATCATTTTGCCTTTTCTCAGCAGTGGCCGAGAGGAGCAATCCCACGTCCAAGGAGTGGCAGCTGCGCGGGCGCAGGAGGGCCGAGAGGAGCTACCCCACGTCTGAGGTCAGGGGGTGACTGAGAGGAGCTACCCCATGCCCAAGGTCAGGGGTGGCAGCTGAGAGGAGCAACCCCACGTCCAAGGAGTGGCGGCTGCGCTGGCGCAGGAGGGCAGAGAGGAGCTATTGATGTTCAAGGTTAGGAGGGGCAGCCGTGAGGACATACCCCTCGTCCAAGGTAAGGAGCAGTGGCTGTGCTTTGCTGGAGCAGCTGTGAAGAGATACCCCACATCCAAGGTAAGAGAAAACCAAGTAAGATGGTAGGTGTTGCAAGAGGGCATCAGAGGGCAGACACACTGAAACCATAATCACAGAAAACTAGTCAATCTAATCACACTAGGACCACAGCCTTGTCTAACTCAATGAAACTAAGCCATGCCGTGTGGGGCTACCCAAGACAGGCGGGTCATGGTGGCGAGGTCTGACAGAATGTGGTCCGCTGGAGAAGGGAATGGCAAACCACTTCAGTATTCTTGCCTTGAGAACTCCATGAACAGTATGAACAGTATGTGAGGGCTTAGAAGTAGAATCAGGTATGATTAACCAAGAATGCTCTATTACTGAATTTGAATCTTCAGTCAAGGAGGTAAGGAATTCTCAATGGTGGAAGATGTTGCAAGTACAAGACATAAGGAATAAGGACAAACGAAAAAATAAACAAAAAAAGAGCTCTCTCTGCAAAAGCGAAGACTAAAACTAAATGCCATGGAACTAAGACTTTTGACTTTCCTCCCCATAGCTGGGGTACAGGATGCAGCTGTGGTTAAACAAGCAGTTTTTAAAAGCTGCTGTGAACACAAGTCAGCAGGTAAAAATCAAAGCTGCGCTCTACAACTTGATTAAATTTTTTTTTAAATCCAACTAGTCTTCACACTGGAAAGATGTTACCCAGGTGGTATAGAATCTGACAGGTTTCAAGAAACTTTAGGGCACTTTGCTTTACGTCATAAGCTCTTTATGCAATTGCTATATGTAGTTACAGGCTTCCCAGGTGGCTCAGTGGTAAAGAATCAGCCTGCAATGCAGAAGACACAGGTTTGATCCCTGGGTCAGGAAGATCTCCTGGAGTGGAAACTGGCAACTCACTCGTTTCCTCACAGGTATTCTTGCTGGAAAATTCCATGGACAGATGGCAGGTTATCCATGGGGTCGCAAACTGACAGACACGAGTGAGCATAAGCACGTATGTAATTACATAGCTCTTCGTGAAATTCTTTATTTGAAAAGTTGAGACTATTCAACACACCATGTCCTGCCAGTTTCTGGCAGACTAGTTTTCATGCAGTTATTTGTAGTGTTTTGTGAGAATCCTTGGGATTAAAGTTTTGGTTATAATGTTGTTTCACTTTTTAAAGCCTGATTTTCCTTGCAAAACTAAAATCTGTGAACTTGGTACTAAGCCCAGGTATAATATTTTTATTGGAAGCCATATTTCTATTATCTTGCAAAATACTTTATCTTAATAAAATACTAGCATAAATACGAGAGCACTGAACCCTAACCACTAGACAACCAGGGAGCACTAGCTCGTGTTAAAAAATAAGACAGATGTTAGCTAGACTTATTGTGATCAATTTACAATGTACACAAATACCCAGTTGTCTGTTAGGTGTTCCAGGAGGATCCTGGGACATTGGTTTGCCTGCTGAGGTGGGTGAGAAGCAACTGGAAGGTTTATAAGAGAAGAAAGGCAACAGGATTTGGCAAATAAATCTAAAAGTGGAAGATTTTCCAAGGTCTTGGCTTACGGTGATTTTATATATATATTGCAATATTTTTTTTGTTTGTTTGCCTAAGTCTTTCCTACAGTGTAAGTACCATAAAACTAGGGAGCTTGTCTTATTCACCACCAGATGGATCCCCAAGGCCTAAAACAGCACCTGACCTACAGAGAGCACTCAAAGAATAGCTGTTGAAGGTCCAAGTGAAGAATAAAGTCATGAATAGGGTCCTTGAACTGACTCGCTCAGCTCAAGAAGGTAAAATCCCTTTGATAAACCACCACTACTCCCACAGGCTGAACAGCTCACTCCCACGTGGAAGTCAACGATGCCTCAAATGTTCAAAATCATCTGTGCTTTGCTACATGCCCTGAGGAACAAGACTTTCTTTCAGAGCTTGGCAATAAATTTCTTTCTCCGGGAATCTGTGATAAGCAGTGTTTTAATACACGAAAAAGAGGAGAAAAGTAAACATACAATTTTTGTAAAGCTGTCATAGCCTGCCACAAAACGTTAAGTGGGGGTTATTTTTAACCTATTTTAAATGGCTGTGGGAGGAAGGGTTGGACTTGTGTCCTGGGAAGTAACTTTAACTCCCAAAGGCTTCAACTCGCTGTCCACTAGGGGAAAGGCCACTAGAAAAAAATAGTTTTGACTGTTCCTGGCCTAAGAAGTATGGTACAAAATGCGTTTCTTGGCCTCCCTCTGAGTGCAATAGAATATAAAACAGAACCATCACACGGGACAGAGTCACGAAATCCTGGCTGTTCGGTCAAGAAGTTTACTTGCATGCATACTTCACAGTGTGTCCCATTCACAACGGAAAAACCAATAAAAGTAACCTTTAAATAAGGATGAGAAAATATACGTACATGTGTTCTGTGAAAACAAGCACTTCAGACACTGTTTGCCTGTGGAGATGTGACAGAGGTGATAACTAAAGCAAATCGGTCAATACTGTGAGGTGAAGTGACAGATGTTGAAATTCACGAATAAATAAATGAATGTCCAATGGACAAACGTAGGCGGTTATGTGTTCACGTCTTGATCATTTCTCATAAGCATTCAAATATTTCAAGGTGTATAATGTGTTCACTGTAAGACATTAAGCTTCTGAAAGCTTTAATGCAGGCATCAATGAAACCATGTTATTTTCACCCACTAAAAAAGAGAAAAATCAGTGTATTTCTCAGTTTCCTCCCCACACATCCACTCCAAAGGGAACTCTCTCTCAGAAGTCCTCGATGATGTCATGGAGGCTTCTTCTCCAGGGAACAGAAGCCATGGCAGGGGCTTCCTGAGCAAACTCAACACTTTTCCCAAAATCCATGTGTTTGATGAAATTAATGTTTCTATAAAAGAAAAATATGCTCTCCAATATGGATATGAACTAGAGTTGGGTGATGGGAAGGGACTCTTTGCAGAGTGCCTTCAGAGGAAAACGTACTCAACCACATCGTACAGTGAGGAAATGAAGTCAATGTGTAAGTCAGATGAAATGTTTGGATTAAGAAAAAAGTTTTTATTCTCAAATTTTGTCAAAGTTCTTCCAGCATACAAACCTGTGACCACCTCCTTTTGCAATGATGATGATAATAAATATAATAAAAACAGCAAATATTTACTACATGTCACATTAAGTGTTTCAATGTATCCTCTTGTTTAATGTCCTAATGAGTTGCAGATGGAAAAATCAAGGCTTTGGGAGACCTCAAGTGACTCATTCATTGCTATAGTAATCAAGACTGTGTGGTACTAGTGAAGGATAGAGATCAAAGGAATAGAACCAAGAGTCCAGTAAGAAACCCAAGCATCTATGGTCTGAGCAACTATAGGGAAATAATTTTTCACACGGTTGTGGAGACAAAGGGACTAAGGAAAGTCAGTAAAGGATGCTGGAACAACTGGAATCCCATATGCAAAAGAGTGAATGTAGGCCTCTATCTCATATCATATACAAAAATTAACTCAAAATGGATCAAAGAACTACAGTGTAAATCTTTATGACCCTGGAGTAGGCAATGGTTTCTTAGATATGGCATATAACATGAGCAACCAAAGAAAAAATAGGTAAATTGGACTTAATCAAAAACTTTTGTGCTTCTAAGAACAACAATAAGAAAGTGAAAAAAAAATGACCCACAAAATGGAAGAAAATATCTGCAAGTCATATATCTGATAAAGATCTGGTATCCAGAATATACAAAGACTTACAACTCAACAATACAAATATAGATGATACAATTAAAAATGAACAACTGGCTAGAATATAACACAGAAGAAAATCTTGATGGTTTGGCAGTGCTTTTTAAATACAACAGCAAAGGCATGATCTACAAAAGAAAGAATTGGTAAGTGAGAGCTAATTAAAATGGAAAACTTCTGCTTTGTAAAAGACACTGCCAAAAAAAAAAAAAAAACAAAAACTGAAAAGTCAAGCCACAAATTGGGAGAAAATATTTGCAAAAGACATTTCTGATTAAAAAAACACACCTGATTAAAAAATGAGCCAAAGACCTTAACAGACACCTCACCAAAAACATACAGATGGCAAATAAGCATACAACCTACATCATACATCATCAGGGAAATGCAGATTAAAACAACAATGAGCTACCACTTCATACTGATTAGAATACAAATCCTGACAACACCAAATGTTGACAAGGATGTGAAGCAACTGGAACTCTCATTCATTCCTGACAGAAATGCAAAATGGTACGGTCACGTTGGAAGAAAGTTTGATGGTTTACTTATAAAACCAAACATGCTCCTACTAGGTTATCGAGCAATTACCTTCTTTGGATTTACTTAAAGGAGCTGAAAACTTACATTCACACAAAAACCTGTACACAGAAGTCTATAACAGCTTTATTCATAATTGCCAGAACTTGGAAGCCACTAAGATGTTCTTCAGTAAGTGAGTGAGTAAACTGTGATATATCCACACAATGAAATAGTATTCAGCACTAAAGGGAAATGAATTATCAAGTCATGAAAAGATATGGAGGAACCTTGCTGCTGCTGCTGCTGCTAAGTCATGTCAGTCGTGTCCAACTCTGTGCGACCCCAGAGACAGCAGCCCACCAGGCTCCCCCATCCCTGGGATTCTCCAGGCAAGAACACTGGAGGGGGTTGCCATTTCCTTCTCCAATGCATGAAAGTGAAAAGTGATAGTGAAGTCGCTCAGTCATATCCGACTCCTAGCAACCCCATGGACTGCAGCCCACCAGGCTCCTCCGTCCATGGGATTTTCCAGGCAAGAGTACTGGAGTGGGGTGCCATTGCCTTCTCCGATGGAGGAACCTTAGATGCATATTATTAGGTGAAAGAAACCAAACTGAAAAGGCTACCTAATGGATGATTCCAACTGTATGACATTCTGAGAAAGATAAAACTGTGAAGACACAAAGACATCAGAGATTGCCAAGGGCTGATATGGGAGGGATGAGTATGTGGGACACAGGATTTTCAGGGTAGTGAAGCTACTCTGTATGATACTATAATAATTGTGACTAATGCGGCTATGAATATAGGCATACAAGTGTCTATTTGCGTCCCTGTTTTTAATTCTTTGGGGCATATATGTAGGAACAGAATTGCTGGATCATTACAGTAATTCTATGTTTAAGTTTTTGAGGGACCGCCAAACTGTTATCCCAGCAGCTGCTCCATTTTACATTTCCACCAGTCATGCTCAAGAGTTGCAACTTCTTTACATCCTTGCCAAAACTTACTTTTGTTTGTTTGTTATCAGTAACCATCTAATGGGTATAAAGCGGTATTCGACTGTGGTTTTGATCTGCATTTCCCTAACAGTTAATGATGCTGGCCATCTTTTCAGGTGCTCACCGGCCATCTGGATATCTTCTTTGGAGAAATGTCTATTCAAGTCTTTGCCCAGTTTTTAATTGAGTTGCTTGGATCTTGTTATTATTGTTGAATTATAAAGGTACGTGTTTGCTTTTTGAAAATAGATCCAAATACCTGAACCAGAAAAAGCATAGCAGAATCTTTCATATTACAAAAGAATCATCTAGCACACCTTTAAATATTACACTCCTCTCATGCTGGAAAATGTATCTATTTACAGTTCATCTTGATAAATGATAGGTGAAGGTGAGGGAAAAAAAAAAAATTAAGCTACTGGGAATAAGCCTGACAGGCTACAGTACATGAGGTTACAAAAAAGTCGGACATGACTTACCGACTAAACAACAAAAATAAATATATTATTTAGTACAAGATACATAATTCAATATTCAACTAAAAATAATTTGATGTTAGTCCTTAGACGCAATGAAATCCATAGGGAACTCTGACTTAACATACAAGCATATATGGTTTATGAGAAAGTTTTCAGAATTTGTATTTAATGACTGACTTTATATCAGACTACTTTCTAAAGGATTTGAGATCTTTATAAGGTGATAAAAAAAGAAAGCCCTATTTTTAAAAAGTATGCCACTCTCATATTGTCCTTCTGCAGCTCCTCAAGGGGATGCCTCCACCCTACTAAGGAAATCACCTGCGTGCCTAACAGCCATCTCAAATTCGGTTTGTCCAAAACTGAGCTCCAGGGTCCCTCTCCCCTCACTTCCAATCTCCTCCTGTGGCTCTTCCCATCTCAGCAATCCACCCTTCCAGGCTGGGGCAAATAACCTAGGTGCTCTCCTTGACGCCTCTTTTTCTCTCCTCTCTTATCTACTCTATTAGTAAATCCTTACCACTCTACTTTTAAATATATTTGGTTTATTTCCACCTCCATTGCTACCCTCATCCCTTCTTTCTATCTTTGCGTACCCTCCCACCTGCATCCAGTTTATTTTTGCCCAAGATCCTGTTAAAGGTAAGTCAGAGCTCGGATCCCTTCTGTGGATCTCCCCACCCTTAAAGCTCGCTCCCCACAGCTACCCCATCCCTGCCCCTCACCCACCTGGCTTACTGCTCCTGCTCGAAGACTCCAAGCAGGTGCCTACTTCCAGACCCTCTGCTGTCCTCAGGTGAGCAGGTAATTGGCTCCCTCACTTGCAGGCCTCTGCTCAAATGTTATTTTATCAAGAAGGCTGTATTACCAGCCTATATCAAACAGACCCATCCTAACACTCCCACCAACATCCCTCTCCTCCTTATATTGTGCTATTTCTCTTCATAGAATTTTCACCATCACACACACATATAGTGTACACCCCCCTAATTAGAAAGGGCTTCCCTGATGGCTCAGTTGGTAAAGAATCTGCTTGTATTCCGCTGGAGAAGGGATTGGCTACCCACTCCAGTATTCTTGGGCTTCCCTTGTGGCTCAGCTGGTAAAGAATCCCCCTGCAATGCAGGAGACCTGGGTTTGACCCCTGGGTTGGGAAGATCTCCTGGAGAAGGGAAAGGTTACCCACTCCAGTATTCTGGCCTAGAGAATTCCATGGACTGTAGTCCATGGGGTCACAAAGAGTCAGAAGTGACGGAACAACTTTCACTTTCACCTGCTTTCTTACACAGTATAAAATGAATAGGGATTCTTATGGTCCATGACACATTATGTGTTCTGTACCCACATCCGGACAACCCAGACTTCAACTACACTTTTGCTAAACCTACTAGAAGTGAGGATTTCAACACATGTAGGTGGTTTCGAGGAATGCTTGACCATAACTCCCACTTAGCCACAACTCAGAAAACTAAAGAAAATGTAACTGCTACAGCTATACTTTTTTTTCTATTTTTTAAAAAATTTTTACAATGTTTTGTTGGTTTCTGCCATACAACAATACAAATAAGCCATAACTATACACACATCCCTTAAGTGGTGTGTTTCGCTGTAACAAACTTATCAGCCTTGCTTCTGAAATGAGATCATGTACTTGATTACACAGGCTACCTCCCCAATATTGTCAAATATTGGGCAATGGAACAGCCCTTAACAATTGGGCAATAATCTGTCTTTGTTGTTGTTTGGCCACTAAGTCCTGTCTGCCCCATAAACTGCAGCACACCAGGCCTCCCCATCCTTCACTATCTCCCGGAGTTTGCTCAAACTTGTGTCCACTGAGTCAGTGATGCCATCCAAACATCTCATCCTCTGTCACCCTCTTCTCCTCTTGCCCTCAATCTGTCCCAGCATCAGGGTCTTTTCCAAAGAGTCGACTCTTCACATCAGGTGGCCAAAGTATTGGAGCTTTAGCATCACTCCTTCCAGTGAATATTCAAGGTTGATTTTCTTTAGGATTGACAGTCTTCACACAGATTCAAATCAAAACAAAAGGCTGACCTTGGTTCTTTTGACAAAACCAAATTGCAATAATGAGAAAAAATGAGAGGAATGTCTGATACCTTCCCTCAGGGCAAGAATGTGAGGAGGGCTGAGAGTGCAAAGCACTGGGAACCCAGACCACCTTCTCTCCTGCTCTCAACATCCAAATGCGAGACAGCGGAGTTGTTGAGGACGCAACCATTGCTATACTGTCTGCTTCTGAATCCTCACTCTGCTCCTTGCAGCTGACTAACATTTCATCTCAGTTTCCTCATCTGTGAAATGGGGATAATAATAATATTTACCTAATAGAGTTATTTTAGGGACTAATGAATCGAGTGCCTAGCACACAGAAAGTACTACTGAAGGATTTTCTTTCACCAGCACTATTACTATATTGCTACTGTTACAGACAGCCACCAAAAGTACATTCAATCTCACCAATAAGCAAAGCTATATCAATTAATGAGAAACCACAATTGCTGAAGCTTTAATACTTTGACCACCTAATGTGAAGAGCCGACTCATTGGAAAAGATCCTGATGCTGGGAAAGATTGAGGGCAGGAGGAGAAGGGGGTCACAGAGGATGAGATGGTTGGATGGCATCACTGACTCAACGGACAAGAGTTTGGAGATGGTGAAGGACAGGTTAAGTCTGGCGTTCTGCAGTCCACGGGGTCGCAAAGACTCAGACAGGACTCAGTGACTGAACAACAACAACACTTCATATATCATTCTCATAAGAAGAAAGAAAAAAAGTTCCTCTGCTTACAGTGGTAAAGTAGACACAACTCCAACGGCAAATGTAGCAGATGACGTAAAAAAATCTTTACGATATATTAAAATGAATCCGCCACAGGTATACATGTGTTCCCCATCCTGAACCCTCCTCCCTCCTCCCTCCTCCCTCCCCATCTTTTAATTTCATGGCTGCAATTTCATGGCTTCAATCACCATCTGCAGTGATTTTGGAGCCTAGAATAAACTTAAATTAAAAGATGCTTACTCCTTGGAAGGAAAGTTATGATCAACCTAGATAGCATATTCAAAAGCAAAGACATTACTTTGCCAACAAAGGTCTGTCTAGTCAAGGCTATAGTTTTTCCATTGGTGATGTATGGATGTGAGAGTTGGACTGTGAAGAAGGCCGAGCACCGAAGAATTGATGCTTGTGAACAGTAGTGTTGGAGAAGACTCTTGAGAGTCCCTTGGACTGCAAGGAGATCCAACCAGTCCATTCTGAAGGAGATCAGTCCTGTGTATTCTTTGGAAGGAATGATGCTAAAGCTGAAACTCCAATACTTTGGCCACCTCATGCAAAGAGTTGACTCATTGGAAAAGACTCTGATGCTGGGAGGGATTGGGGGCAGGAGGAGAAGGGGACGACAGAGGATGAGATGGCTGGATGGCATCACCGACTTGATGGACGTGAGTTTGAGTGAACTCCAGGAGTTGGTGATGGACAGGGAGGCCTGGCGTGCTGTGATTCATGGGGTCACAAATAGTCAGACACGACTGAGCAACTGAACTGAACTGAAAAGCTGTAAAATGTCCAAAATGTTAATCTGCTTGCAACCTCACAAGTTAGTATCATCTGTGGTATCAAGGATGCTGACAGAAGACACAAGACTCCAGGGTCAGGAATTTGGACTCCGTGACTCTCTGCAACCCAGGACGCAGGCCCCAGGCCTGCACCAGACACCTACCCCCTCCCCTCGCCCCCTCCCCTCGCCCCCTCCCCAGTCAATGGGAAAAGAGTGCCCAGTGCAGGCCCTGCACACAGTGGCTCCCAGATAAGGAACTCAGAGCCCAGAGCCGCCCACATGCCAATCTTGTAAGAGGGCTGCTAACAAGCCTGAGCAACCTCTGCCCCCGAAGAAAATATTGTCTTTCTTATCCCAGACAGCAAACAAATCTGCCCTTTGCCCAGGGGAGGAACTGTGTCTTTCTTCCAAGGTGGTTCACTACAAAATCACCCTGGAAAAAGATAACTTCAGAGCAAAAGTGCAGAAATGTTTAAGACCCATGGAGAAGTGATTGCCTTCTAACCCTAAACAACTTAGAATGCCTCCACACAATGTGAGACGGGGTAGTGACGACAGACCAGTTTTCAGAAGAAAGTTTAATAACGTAAGAAATATATTTATGGTATACTATTAGATACAAAACACAGGTTCTCACTTTCCAAAATTACACACACACAGATAAATAAAACTCATTTTGTTTTATGTTGTTTTCCTATTTTTATACAAAGAAAAGTTTTATATATATATAGTTTATGAAGTTTATATAAAGATAAGTTGATCAGTCATGTCTGACTCTTTGCAACCCCATGGACTATACAGTCCATGGAATTCTCTAGGCTACATTGGAGTGGGTAGCCTTTCCCTTCTCATGGTTGGGGATGTTCCCAACCCAGGGATCAAACCCAGGTCTCCCACTTTGCAGGCAGATTCTCTACCAGCTGAGCTACAAGGGAATTCCAAGAATACTGGAGTGGGTAGCCTTCTCCAGGGGATATTCCTGACCCAGGAATCGAATCGGGGTCTTCTGCATTGCAGGAGGATTTTTTACCAACTGAGCTATCAAAAGGGCTCACAATAGATACAAAGTTAACAGCAGTTCTTGGGTGTTGAGATTATGCACAGCTTTCATTTTCTTTCTGCTTTTTTGAACTAAATTTTCTGTATTACGTTTTTACAGAAAGAAAGGGGAGTTTTAAAAAAAAACACCCATGGATATGACACCAAAAGCACAAGTGAGAAAAGAAAAACTGGGTAAGGTTGACGTCATCAAAATTCAAAACTTTTTCATTAAAAAAAAAGTGTCAGTCGCTCAGTCTTGTCCGACTCTTTGTGACCCCATGGACTGCAGCCCATCAGGCCCCTCTGTCCATGGAATTCTTCAGGAAAGAATACTGCAGTGGGTAGCCATTCCCTTCTCTAGGGGATCTTCCTGACCCAGGGATTGAACCTGGGTCTCCAGCATTAGCAGGCAGGTTCTTTACCATCTGAACCACCAGGAAAGCCCTTGTGTTCAAAGGATACCATGAAGACAGTGAAAAAAAACTGACAGACAGGGAGAAGACATATGCAAGTCATACCTCTTTCGGAGTTATATCGGATTACTTATTATAAGGATTACAGACTTATGTCCATAATGCATAAAGAAGTTTTGCAATTCAATAATTAAGCAAATAACCCAATTAAGAATGAACAAAGGATTTGAACAGACAGCTCTTCAAAGACACACAAATGGTCATTAAACACATGAAAAGATGCTCAATATAATTAGTCAGCGGAAATGCAAACCAAAGCCATGATGAACACCACTTCACACCCCCTGGGATGAATAAAAGAGACTGACAATAACAAGTGCTGGCAGAGATGGGAAAAAATTGGAACCTTCACACATTGTTGCTGGGACCTTAAAATGGTGCAGTCACTTCCAGAAAACAGTTTGGCAGTTCCTCAAAACGTTAAACAAAGGTTTGCCATATGAGAGCAATTTCACTCAAAGGAGTTGAAATTCCACCTAAAAGAAATAAAAACATATGCCCACAGAAAAATTTCCACATAGGAGTTCATAGCAGCATTACTTGTAATAGCAAAAAACAGGAACAGCGCAAATGTCCAACACCTGAAAAACAAAACTGTGATATATCCACAGAATGGAGAAAAAGAAACGAGGCACTAGCTCATACTACTAACTTGAATAAACCTTAATACATTATGCTAAAAAGAGCAAGCCACAAAGGACTACATATTGCATAATTCAACTTACATGAAATGTTCAGAAAAGGGAAATACATAAAGACATAAAGTACATTAATGATTGCCGGGGATAGCAGGGGCAAGGGAGAAATGGGGAGCGACTTTAGGGTAAGGAGTTTCTTCTTAGACTGATGACATGCTGTGGAATTAAGATAACTGTAATGGTTATATAACTGAATACACACCAAAAAAGCACAGAACTGCATACTTCAAAAGAGTAAATTTTATAGTATGTAAATTCCATCTCAGTGATGGTGTGATCACTCACCTAGAGTCAGACATCCTGGAATGTGAAGTCAAGTGGGCTTTGGGAAGCATCACTATGAACAAAGCTAGTGGAGGTGATGGAATTCCAGTTGAGCTATTGAAAAATCCTAAAAGTTGATGCTATGAAAATGCTGCACTCAATATGCCAGCAAATTTGGAAAACTCAGCAGTGGCCACAGGACTGGAAAAGGTCAGTTTTCATTCCAATCCCAAAGAAAGGCAATGTCAAAGAATGTTCAAACTACCACACAATTGCACTCATCTCACATGCTAGTAAAGTGATGCTTAAAATCCTCCAAGCCAGGCTTCAGCAATACGTGAACCATGAACTTCCAGATGTTCAAGCTGGTTTTAGAAAAGGCAGAGGAACCACAGATCAAATTGCCAACATCTGCTGGATCATGGAAAAAGCAAGAGAGTTCCAGAAAAACATCTATTTCTGCTTTATTGACTATGCCAAAGCCTTTGACTGTGTGGATCACAAGAAACTGTGGAAAATTCTGAAAGAGATGGGAATACCAGACCACCTGACCTGCCTCTTGAGAAATCTGTATGCAGGTCAGGAAGCAACAGTTAGAACTGGACATGGAACAACAGACTGGTTCCAAATAGGAAAAGGAGTATGTCAAGGCTGTATATTGTCACCCTGCTTATTTAACTTATATGCAGAGTACATCATGAGAAATGCTGGACTGGAAGAAACACAAGCTGGAATCAAGATTGCCAGGAGAAATATCGATAACCTCAGATATGCAGATGACACCACCCTTATGGCAGAAAGTGAAGAGGAACTCAAAAGCCTCTTGATGAAAGTGAAAGAGGAGAGTGAAAAAGTTGGCTTAAAGCTCAACATTCAGAAAATGAAGATCATGGCATCCGGTCCCACCACTTCATGGGAAATAGATGGGGAAACAGTGGAAACAGTGTCAGACTTAATTTTGGGGGGCTCCAAAATCACTGCAGATGGTGACTGCAGCCATGAAATTAAAAGACGCTTACTCCTTGGAAGGAAAGTTATGACCAACCTAGATAGCATATTCAAAAGCAGAGACATTACTTTGCCAACAAAGGTCCGTCAGATCAAGGTTATGGTTTTTCCAGTGGTCATGTATGGATGTGAGCGTTGGACTGTGAAGAAGGCCGAGCACCGAAAAATTGATGCTTTTGAACTGTGGTGTTGGAGAAGACTCTTGAGAGTCCCTTGGACTGCAAGGAGATCCAACCAGTCCATTCTGAAGGAGATCAGCCCTGGCATTTCTTTGGAAGGAATGATGATAAAGCTGAAACTCCAGTACTTTGGCCACCTGATGCGAAGAGTTGACTCATTGGAAAAGACTCTGATGCTGGGAGGGATTGGGGGCAAGAGGAGGAGACGTCAGAGGATGAGATGGCTGGATGGCATCACTGACTCAGTGGATGTGAGTCTGAGTGAACTCCGGGAGTTGGTGATGGACAGGAAGGCCTGGCATGCTGTGATTCATGGGGTCACAAAGAGTCGGACACGACTGAGCGACTGAACTTAACTGAACTGAAACATTATACACACACAGACCATACATACACATAAAAGCAAGAATTATTGAAATGGTAGAAGATATAAATACACAATTCAGAAAAGTAACAAAACGGTCAATAAAAATCTGGAAAAATATTTCAACTTACTAGAAATAAAAAAAAAACTACATACAATGAATTAAAGAAGCACTATCCCCCTTTTACAAATATTTTTTTACATAATAAAGCAATGGTACAGTGAGAGAGATACTGTCCTCCATTTCTGAATCTTAATATAACGTTTTTGGAAAGTCATTAGCAACACATATCAGCCATAAAATTGTTCATCTTCTGAGACACAGTAATTTCATCTAAGGTTCTATCCTGAGGGAGTAATCACATATGCAAATAATAAATAAGATATTCGTCATTATATTATTGGAACAGCCTTATGGGGAAATGCTTAATGTGATAATGACATATCTATATGATTAAAAAAAAATCACATAGTCTTCTAAAAGCATGTTTTCAAAGACCACAATAGGGTAAATGAAAACAGGCATAGTACAAAACTGAATTGAGAAATCCTTAATTTCTAAACAATCAAATAAAAAGTTTGAACATTCATGCAAAGGAAAAAGGTCTGAAGGAAATAAACTCAAATATTAACAGTGGCTAATTTCTATATTTTTCCTATTATGGAATCAAAAGGCAATACACCATTATCACCTGAAAATGTTTTTTTTTAATAATGATGAAAGAAGATATAACCCTTAGTGCTGACAGTATGATGACAGTGAGTGACACAAAGCCAGTCTTCTCATGATTCTATGAATCTCTATGACAGATCTCGCAAATGAAGTCACTATTTTCAAATGGGGGTGTGGAATTTTGAATTATAATTTGGTGGGTCTGACATTCATTCCAGGCAAGATTCTAAAATGGAATTTTTTATGAACCTAGAAAAGGAAATCATCAATCAGCGCGAGGATTCACTCAATCACTCACAGACTACTTCATTTTTGTCTTTGATGAGCTATCTGGAGAGTTGATGGAGGGCAAGTTTATCAGACGGTAGCTGGCACCAAGCTGAGGGAACTATTATATCTGTTATCAGGAAGGAGAGCTTGAGAGATGAAGGCAAAGTGACTTAAGCTACTAAGAAGTCACATCCGCCTAACTCAGTTTTTTCTTGGATGAGATCACGGATGAGGTAATAGCAGAGGGCGAGGCTGTGGATGGTACCTGGCTGAGAGGAATAGCAGATGTGCGACCCCAAAGAACAGAGCTAGGGATTAAGCAAGAAGCTAATTCCACTAGGGGGTGGGTGAGTGTGTGTAAGAAGTTAAATCCGGGGGGAGGCGGGGCGGTGGGCAAGAAGCTAAATCCATGGACTGTGGCCGTCCAGGCTCCTCTGTCCATAGGATTCTCCAGGAAAGAAAATTGGAATGGGTTGCCATGCTCTTCTCCAAGGGATCTTCCTGACCCAGGGGACCCACATCTCTTGAATCTCCTACATTGGCAGGCAGATTCTTCACCACTGAGCCACCTGGGAAGCCCTAAATCCAACGAGATAACACTTAACAAAGCAAAGTGTACGATACTATCACTCAAGGAAAAGGCAGGGGAGACCTGACTTTGCAGCTCAATGTGTGCAGACAACTTCAGGGTTCCCTTCCACAGTCAGCTCCCCAGAAGGCCACTGAGCTGTGGCTGGATGATATTTAAATTTAAAAACTAGTTAGCAAACTTTACTCCCCCTGAGTTCAAGAAAACCTAGAGTAATCACGTTTGTTAGTTTGCTTTAACTCATTGAGAAAAGTAACCAGGATATAAAAGAACTTAAAACCAAGCCACTGATTGGTTGCCAGAACAGGCAGTGAAAAGCCTACCACTTAGGTGGCAGGAAAAGGTTACAGAGGTGGCCGAAGGGCCATTTTCTGGAAGGAGGGTTGATGCAGTGGGGAACATCCCACAGGACAGAGCTAGATGCAATTACTAGAAACAACAGTGAGCCAGATTTTGACTCAATATAAAGCAAACTTACTAATGTCTAGAGCTGTCCATGGTGGTCATGGATTGCCAAGGGACACAGTGAGCTCTCAGCATCAGAAGCAGGAAGCTTGGGGTAGCCGGGTACTGGGCCAGAAGAAATCCAAGCACAATTCTAGTCTATTCTCCCCTCAGATGCCTGAAACACCTTCATTTCTCCACTGACAAGAGTCACCCTGACTCTGCATAAAACACCTGTCATCCACTAATTTCTGTAACAGGGATGTGTGTGCCCTAAGTCACTTCAGTTGTGTCTGATTCTTTGCAACCCCATGGACTACAGCCCGCCAGGTTCCTCCAGCCATGGGATTCTCCAGGCAAGAATACTGGAGTGGGTGGCCATGCCCTCCTTCAGGGGATCTTCCCAATCCAGGGATTGAACCCACGTCTCTTATGTCTCCTGCATTGGCAGGCGGGTTCTTTACCACTGGCGCCATCTGGGAAGCCCCACAACAGGGATAATTGTTGGAAAGAACTTCTCTACATAAAGCCAAGATCTTCTCCTCTGCAGTCCCTCCATTGCTGCTCCCTGGGACTATAAAGTCTCTCTTTAAACCCTGGGCCATATGAGAAGCCCTCCAATACTGAAAGATACCACATTATTAGAATCCTTATGAAGACTGTTCATACTCTCTTCATTCCACTCTGGGCAAATAATACACTGAGAAACCTGTACCAGGGGACTTCCTAGGGGCACAAAACCCAAATCCCTGTGAGTGGGTATAGTTTCAGCAAACCACACTCAAATGAATACTACGTAATTATTAAAACAATACATAGGCAGATGACATTCGAATATAAAATATGCATGCAAAATAATGGTGGGTAAAAAGGTCATTAAGAGAAAAAGCATATTGCTGCTGCTGCTAAGTCACTTCAGTCATGTCCGACTCTGTGTGACCCCATAGACGGCAGCCCACCAGGCTCCCCCGTCCCTGGGATTCTCCAGGCAAGAACACTGGAGTGGGTTGCCATTTCCTTCTCCAATGCATGAAAGTGAAAAGTGAAAGTGAAGCTGCTCAGTCGTGTCCGACCCTCAGCGACCCCATGCAGCCTTCCAGGCTCCTCCGTCCATAGGATTTTCCAGGCAAGAGTACTGGAGTGGGGTGCCAATGCCTTCTCCAAAAAAGCATATTACTTATGATTGCATAAAAAGGCATATTATCACAAATTAGAAGTGAATTTGGAATGATGTGAGTATAACTTCATCTCATTAGGTTGTTTCTCTAAGAAACTGTTTAAATGTGTAACAAAAATCAATAATAATAATAAAAAGTTATATTCTCCCAGAGTGTTCACAGCAGTGCTATTCATAATAATCAAAAAAGTAGAAACAACCCAAACAACCAAACACTGATGAAAGCATAAACAGAATGTAAATCCACAGAATGCAATATTATTCTGTAATAAAAAAGAATAAAGCACCAATATCTGCTAGGAGTTGGATGAACCTAGACAGTGCTGGTCACTCAGTGGTGTCTGACTCTTTGCCATCCCATGGACTTTAAAAGCCCGCCAATCTTCTCTATCCATGGAATTCTCCAGGCAAGAATGCTGGAGTGGGTTTCCATTTCCTTCTCCAGTGGATCTTACTGACCCAAGGATTGAACTCGGTCTCCTGCACTGAGGGGAGATTCTGTATCATCCCAGCTACCAGGGAATAAGGACTGATTCCTAACAGATTTCTTTAGGGGCTGATGAAAATGTTTCCTATAAGACAGCGATGAGAGGAACCCAACAATGTAAATACACTAAAAACACTGAAATTTACACTTTAAAAAGGCTGAATGGGGAATCTTACGTTATTTTAATTCTGTCTCATTAAAACTATATATAATGACAAAATACATATCATTATATATATATATATGCAATCAATTTTATAAACTATATTGATATCCACAAGTACTTTATACTATTAGAAGACTGACAATATTGTACCTAGTCATGGGTACAATGCACAAGAGGCCTGGATTACTAAAGAAAAAACTAAAACACAAAGTGCTGAAATTAAGAATTACTCATTCCTGTGCTTAGAGTCAGAGAAGGCAGTGGCACCCCACTCCAGTACTCTTGCCTGGAAAATCCCATGGGCGGAGGAGCCTGGTAGGCTGCAGTCCATGGGGTCGTGAAGAGTCAGACATGACTGAGCGACTTCACTTTCACTTTTCACTTTCATGCATTGGAGAAGGAAATGGCAACCCACTCCAGTGTTCTTGCCTGGAGAATCCCAGGGACGGGGGAGCCTGGTGGGCTGCTGTCTATGGGGTCGCACAGAGTTGGACTTGACTGAAGCAACTTAGCAGCTTAGCAGCAGTGCTTAGAGTCACTGAAACATACAGTTAAATATGGTTAAAATAGTATGCTTTACATTATGTGACTTTTAACACAATAAAAAACATTTTTAAAAAAAGGAATTACTCATTCTTTCTATTTTCCAATTACTAATTTATTTACTGTGTGCTTCCTTGGTCCCAGAAACTATATTAGGTGCTGTGGCTACACGGGTGAATGAGATGTGATCCTCGCCTTCACAAGGCTCTTGATCTAAAAGAAGAGCTTGAGATGAATAATCGCTTGCATAAATATAAAACTTGCATGTAACATGGGGCATAAGGTGAAAACCTGGGTTCCATGATAGAATATAACAGGCAGCCCTAATTTAGATGGAGAATGGGGCAACAGCCTCCTTGAGGAAGTTACATTGAATCTGAAAGTAGGAAGATTGGAAACTTATGCAGGTGAACAGTGGGGATAAGAGTATCCCCCAGGAGGAACAGCAGTGCGAAAGTCCTCAGGCAGAAAAAGAACCTGTCACAGGCGAGGAACCCACGAAGGCTAGCTGCAATCAGAGGAAGGTAAGCAAGACGATGACTGTCACAGAACCAGGACGGGAAGGAAGCAGAGGTCCATCCAGGCAGGCCTTTCTGGGGATTCTCCCTCTCTAACCTGGGTACAAAGGGAAGCCATCCAAGAATTCCAGCAGGGAAGGAACATAACCAATTTGTGTCATAAAAGCATCACCCAACTCCCTCCGTGGAGGCAGGACCGGAGAAAAACAAAAAGGAACTTGGGAGACCAGCTAGGAGGCTGTGAGGGTAACGGCTCAGAATGGGGGGATGGGGGTGGAAAGGAAAAGAAGGCATTTTCAAGGCTTTGGAGGTCATCGCGTATTCTATTTCAAAACTCAAATGCACACATGTAGGGGAAAATGTCTTCTGGAAAGGACAAAGCACAAAAAGTAGAGATTACTTTGCCAGAATCCCAGCTAGACTCATTAGCACCTATCCAATACTAACCCACACCCTACAAAACACTTTAAGCTACTTCTGAAAGCCCAGAAGGTTTTCTGTAGAACTAACACTTGAACCCAAATTATCCCTAAGCTTCTTGCAAGGTTTTCTTTTCTTACCAGCAAGTTTTTAGAGTGTCAAAGAAAGCCTGACAGTGAAGTGGAAACAAAAAGTTCACTGTGATGAATACAGGTAATGCTTGATGTCCTCACTTCAACCCAACTGCAAACTAGCTCAACCTTGGAACATTTTTTCTTTCTGATACAGGAACCATTCCGGGAGAAGAACACCCTGTTTAGCATATGCTCTATTAAAGGCTTCAGTTAAACACATACACACACACATCAAGAGAGAAAAATGTGCAAAGCATTCCAGATTATTCATGGGCATCTGTCTCCTTACACTGCACTCCAGAGACTGAAGTGGAGCACACAGGCTGTGATGGATATCATGCAGCTTACAGAGTAAATGAATGACTTTCATTATAATAGGAAAACAACTGCACATTATACACGCATTTTCTCTCCTCTTAAAATAAACCCCTGCTACCCACATGGTCGGAGAAGGCAATGGCACCCCACTCCAGTACTTTTGCCTGGAGAATCTCATGGACGGAGGAGCCTGGTAGGCTGCAGTCCATGGGGTCACTCAAAGTCGGATATGACTGAGCATCTTCACTTTCACTTTTCACTTTCATGCATTGGAGAAGGAAATGGCAACCCACTCCAGTGTTCTTGCCTGGAGAATCCCAGGGACGGGGAGCCTGGTGGGCTGCTGTCTATGGGGTCCCACAGAGTCGGACACGACTGAAGTGACTTAGCAGCAGCAGCACCCACATGGTAAACACATGTCAAACCTACAGAGAAACTTCGTGTATACACCTCACAAATCATCTAACACATGAAATCATACAATATAAGGCAATATACCTATTCAATACCCCCAGAATTCAATGGAAGCCAAAAACAAAGATGAATATGACCATCAGTAATTATGCATTCTACAACACAAGCTCTTAAGTAGTATTCTCCCCTTTTTCATTTATGTTGTGAAAATTAGTTTTGTACTTAAAAATGTAAAATCAGGGCTTCCTTGATGGCTCACTGGTGAAGAGTCTGCCTGCCAATGCAGGAGTCATGGGTTCTATTCCTGGTCCTGGAAGAACCCACATGCCACGGAGCAACTAAGCCCATGCCCCATAACTATTGAGCCTGTGCTCTAGAGCCTGGGAGTTCCAACTACTAATGCCCGTGTGCCGTAGAGCCCATACTTTGCAACAAGAGAAGCCACCACAATGAGAAACCCACACACTGCAACCAGAGAGCAGCCCCTGCTCACTGCAACTGAAGAAAAGCCCACGCAGCAGTGAAGACCCAGCACAGCCAAAATAAATAAATATTTTTTAAATGTAAAATGTAAAACAGGAACTAACACAGGATGTTGTTCAGTTCAGTTCAGTCACTCAGTCGTGTCCGACTCTTTGAGACCCCATGAATCGCAGCACGCCAGGCCTCCCTGTCCATCACCAACTCCCGGAGTTCACTCAAACTCACGTCCATCGAGTCGGTGATGCCATCCAGCCATCTCATCCTCTGTCGTCCCCTTTCCTCCTGCCCCCAATCCCTCCCGGCATCAGAGTCTTTTTACCTGCATCTCAATCTCATAGAAAAAAAGATCCAATCTGTGGCTATGGGAAGGGGGGTGGCTGGGGGAAGATGGTCAAAAAATACAAACTTCCAGTTATAAGTAACTACTAGGGATGGAAAGTATAACATGATAAATATAATTTATACTGCTATATGTTATACATGAAAGTTAAGATGATAAATTCTATGAGTTCTCATCAGTTTTTTTCTATTTCTTTAATTTTCTCTCTATATGATGACGGGTGGTCATCAACTTATTGAGGTAAACATTTTATGATGTATGTAAGCCGCATCATTACACCGTACACCTTATACAGCACGGTATGTACATTCAATCTCAATAAAACTAGAAGAAAAAAAACTAAAGACAAAAATTTTTTAATTGTTTTTAAAATGTAAAATAAAATGATATTGTTTAACTTCAAGGAATGGTGTCATCAATTCTATCTTTATCACTGTTAAGGCCTTTGGCATCTTTGAAGTTGTAATGATATATTACAACACATCATACGTACACAACTGCCTGCCAGCATCTCCAATGTTCCTGGTCTTCTTTGGCATCTTGCGTGTTAAGACTCAGCTCTTTGAAGGAGCCTTCCCTCACCCTTTATGGTAGAGTGGACCCTCTGTCCACTGACCTCTCTGCCCACTGTCCTGTGTACACATTTCTCTCTAGATTTACAGCTGCCTCAACAGACTTTATTTTCTTGGGCTCCAAAATCACTGCAGATGGTGACTGCAGCCATGAAATTAAAAGATGCTTGCTCCTTGGAAGAAAAGCTATGACCAACTTACATAGCATTTTCAAAAGCAGAGATATTACTTTGCTGACAAAGGTCCATCTAGTCAAAGCTATGATTTTTCCAGTAGTCATGTATGGATGTGAGAGCTGGGCCATAAAGAAAGCTGAGCATGGAAGAATTGATGCTTTCAAGCTGTGGTGTTAGAGAAGACTCTTGAGACTCCCTTGGACTGCAAGGAGATCCAACCAGTCCATCCTAAAGGAAATCAGCCCTGAATATTCATTGGAAGGACTGATGCTGAAGCTGAAACTCCAATACTTTGGCCACCTGATGTGAAGAACCAACTCATTAGAAACGACCCTGATGCTGGGAAGGATCGAAAGCAGGAAGAGAAGGGGATGACAGAGGACAAGATGGTTGGATGGAATCACCAACTCAATGGACACGAGTTTGAGCAATCTCCGGGAGACGGTGAAGGACAGGGGAGCCTGGCATGCTGCAGTCCATGGGGTCACCAAGAGTTGGATACGACTGAGCGAATGAACAACAACCCTTCAGACCAGGGCCTCCCAGGACATAACACAGAACCTTCCACAGGAAAGGTTCTCAAACACTTGTGGAATGACTTGAATAAACAGACTGGATCCACCCAACCTCTGTAACTTTTAATTTTTTCCACCTGCACTCTCCTAAATGTTAATGACTCTCAACTCAATGACATTTCAGACAACTGCCCATTCCAACCACCCCCTCCCCAACCACCATCTCTTTCTGTTTCCTGACAGGTGATTTCTGGTTTGAAGTACTACACTGCTTACAGTGTGTTTATGAAAACTAGTTTGAGGAACAAGTGACAATATTGCTTGCTGTTCAGGTTTGCACACATGGTTTTATAAACAATGGGTTTGAATAGATTAGAAAAGGCCTTGACTCCCAAAATTCACATTCCATAGGAAAAAAAAAAGCACCTGATATCATGTCACCCTATGACTATTAACATTCACATTAGACATCATTTTTATCAAGAGCTCCCTTCATCATGAAAAAAATAAAAAGGATGCCCTTGGAAAGGGCAGAGAGTCCATGAGCTAAATTCCTCACTCCAGAATAAATTATTTAGCACCACTTAAACCCTGAAAGCTTTGAGCCACCTATTTTGTGGTTTATGGCACTCTCCTTTAAGTTTACAATTTCCCGACTGTGATGCAACAATTTAATTGCACTGTGCAAAATCAATACAACTGAATTTTACTGCTGGAACTGACTTTATGTAGCGAACTAAAAGATTTTATTCTTCCACTGACATGAGACAATTGTAAACACTGCTTTTATAAAGAGGCACTTAGGAAGCACTCCAGAATTTAGGAATGAATTTTTCCTCCTGGACTTACTGCAGAGCAATGGCCCCGTGTCATCAATAGGAGCCCTGGGGCCTCCTACGTTCCGCCCACTCAGAGCTAGCTTTGACTTCGCGGTCAAGGGCCTAGGTTTTGAAGCGATCAACCTGGCAAGGCAAGGCAAGGCGCTGTAGATGCAGTCACAGGAGACAACCAATTGGCTGCTGAAACAGGTTTTGTCACTAGTTAAGGGTTTTTATCGGGAACGTCGATCACCTTTTTCGCTCTAAATTATATCACTAGTACAACTATGAGTAGGAAGGTTTGGTACGGGGGTCAATTTAACTGGAATGACCTGGAACCAGTCGCTTTTGTTGAGCTGGTAAGCGGACGATCTGTAAGTTGCAACCCACTGGAAAACGCAAGAAGACGGAAGGACAGATAATACATTTAGACTAGAGCGAACACTGATCATCTACTCGGCCCAAGGTCCACTGCAGTTGATAGCCTGAAGACGCAGAAGCAGAAGGGCGGGCTGGGCGGGTCTCAAGCCTTAGATTCAACAAGCTTCCCGAGTGCCTTCAACGCACCTGCACCTAACTCGTTTCCCTGCACCTGTCATTAGGAAGGCTTGTTTCTCTTTCCACTGCTCAGAGCAACCAACAGGGGGAAAAAAAAGAAAAAAGAAAAGAAAAGGTTTTTTTTTTTAAAGCAGCAACCTAGTGCTAGACCAGAAAGGGAGCGTTTATCAGCCTATCAGCAGTCCATTACTCAACAGACAATTAGGGTTCCCTCCATCCAGCCCTCAGTCCACCGCGCACCCCCAAGGACGAGAGGTTAGATCCAGCAGCAGCCAAGGCCAGGCCTGAGCGGCAGCTCCAGTGAGCCCAGCCTTCCGGCGAAGCAGGAGATGCTCGGGCGCTGCCTCCCGCCTCGCTCGCTAGCGGTGCGGATTCGGCCTGCGCCGGGGCGGGGAAGCCGGGCCTCCCGCCCGCTCAGCATCCCTCGTCCGCCCGCACCCGTGGCACCCACCTTGGGCGTGCGGATGTGCTCCATGGCGGGCCCGAGTCCGCAGGTCCCGGGCGGGCGCGGTCTCCGGCACCTGCGCGTGTCCGCAGAGCGGCGGTAGGGGTGCGGGGAGGGGGCTTCGCGCCCGGGAGGGGGCGGGCCGCGGGCCTGGCTCCGCCCCCAGGTGCGGCGGCGCCCGCGCGAGGCCGGCGTGCGGGGCCCCGGGCGCCCGCGCGGCCCTAGAGCGCGCGGTTCTGCGCTTCGGCAACCTGAGCCGCCTGCCGCCGCCTCCGCGCCCCTGGCCGGGCTCGGGTCGCGGGAGCCAATGCCGCTCGCTTCCCCCGGAGAAGGCCAGCCGGCGCAGGACTGTGGGGGTCACTCTTCCCCGAGACACAATGGGGGCCTTGTGTCGGATGTGGCCTCTTGGAGGACAGAAGGGGCCAGGCGCTGCTCCACACTGCCCATCGGCTTCCTTCCAGAGCGTCCCGGCATAGGTGAGACTTAAGGGTGGGTCAGGAAAAAAGGCTGCCACGAGCACTCCAGACGCAGTGTGGCCCGATGGGCTCTGACTGTTTCAGCACAGCCGGCAAGGCACTAGGGACGAAGCTGGAAATGTAGCAACAGTGTTAGCGCCCTAGAACGCGCTGTTAAGTCAGGCATCTCACATCAACCTGTGACTTCACTGTTGGAAGTGACGCTTTCCCCTGGCACTAAATTGGGTTCTCATTTGCCATCCTCACTTAGCTCTAAAGGAACTGAAAGATACAGACACAAAGCATCCATTATATAAGGGCTTCCCAGGTGGCTCAGTGGTGAAGAATCCCGCTGCCGATGCAGGAGACGCGTGCTGGATTCCTGCATCAGGAAGATCCCCTGGAGGAGGAAATGGCAACCCACTTTAGTATTCTTGCCTGGAAAATGCCATGGACTTAGGCGCCTGGCAGGCTATATATAGTCCCCTAGGGTCTCAAAGAATCTGACAGGACTGAGCACATGCACACACACACACCCCACATCCATTACAAGGTATTATTTTTTTCCATTTATGAATTTGGAAAAGTCAAAGAGAAGAAATGTGCCCCACTCCTCCTGCCTTTTTTTTCTTGCAAACTTGTGTGTAAAGTTTCACCATAACTAATATTTCACAAAACTGTTCGTAGTTCTTAGAATAATATCTATCCAATTTTTTTTTCTAGCTCCTACTCATCTCCCTTTCTACCTGGCTTGTAAATTCTTTAGCTAGAGACATTGATTGTTTATCTCTTTTTGTCCAGTACATCCTAGGCACATTGCACTGCAACCTTCCAAATAAATGTTTACTGAATCAATACAATGTTGTACCTGTTTTTAAACTTCCAGGTCCTCTTCACATACCTCTTATCATTTCATCCTCCTCCCACTCTGGGAGGCAATTAGAACAAGTTCAGTAAACTAATGTTTGCATATGGCAAAACTGACCCAGGGTATAATTTCTTATTACAAGAACAATAAGAATAGTGTCAGGAGCTCTCCGGTTTCCATTCAGCCTCTGACTTTGGGCTCCTCATTTATGAAATGAGAAAGTCACCAGCTTACATAATCTCAAAGGTAGCTTCCATCTCAGAATTCCATCAGTGCTAGGAATTCTATATCCATTCTGAGGGGATACATTCTGAAAGAGATAATAACCTTGGAATTATGTGATTTCAGGGTTTTTCTATGTCTTATAGTGACGAATTTTTGCATATAAGTCTTTTGGACCTTACATATTAGCATAGGTGTTTTAAAGCACCCAAAACACAAATTGGTGAGTAAAAAGATATAAATCTGAAAAATATAAATAGCCTAGTGCTAAGAAAAATTTCCAGGTTGGCTCACAAAAATAGCTTCCATTCATCATAGCTATAAAATCAGCATTAGGTGAAAAATGAGTCAAGAATTGCATTCCATTTATTAGGATAAGTTAACATAGAATAGGCTAGAAATAAAAATAAGGAAAGAAATCTCAATAAATAAGTAAACATTTGGGTTTGATCTAATAGTTCCCTGAAGAATCCTCTTTGACTTGACCCCCAACCCCAATCACTATCTTATTGGATCACAAGCTGTGTTGACCCCAGTCAGCCACACTGCACTTTCTGATGCTTAAACTGCCTTCTATCCCCATGTTTCATCGATTCTCTGAACCACCAGCTGGTGGGGCAGAAGAAATTGAAGAAAGCAACAAGAGTTGGAGGGCAGTGGGGAGTGAGAGAAGAAACTGCTGCTGCTGCTAAGTCACTTCAGTCATGTCCGACTCTGTGCGACCCCATAAACGGTGGCCCACAAGGCTCCCTGGTCCCTGGAATTCTCCAGGCAAGAACACTGGAGTGTATTGCCATTTCCTTCTCCAATGCATGAAAGTGAAAAGTGAAAGTGAAGTCGCTCAGTCGTGTCCGACTCTTAGCGACCCCATCGACTGCAGCCTACCAGGCTCCTCCATCCATGGGATTTTCCAGGCAAGAGTACTGGAGTGGGGTGCCATTGCCTTCTCTGAGAGAAGAGACTACATCATTGAAATGGCTGACTATGTTGACCTGAGCTAGGGCAGAAAGTGAAACCAGCCATTCATTTAGTTAAGAAGCACTGATATGAACTGACTGATGGTCATGCACAAGGTACCATGGCAGAGGCTGGGAAATTGAAGGGAGACCCAGAGGAGGAAGATAGGAAGTTCCACAGCAATGATAAGGATAACATCAAGGAGGTGAAAAGTAGACCGATAAGATGGCAACAGAGCCTGTGGAAATGCCAAAAGTAGCCTCAGGGAGACTGATCCACTTCCTATATTTGTCATATTAATTATACAGAAAATAATAAGTGAACTCAGGATCATATTCTTAATTCCTCAAATATGGTACTGGTGTGTTTGTGATGAAGCACAGGCCATTTGGATAAACGTTGCCCCTCTGTCTTCACAGAATAGAATCTCTCTAAGACTTCAACGGTGTTGTGTATTACCAAACTTCTCCTGGAGAACCTCTTCTTTAGAAGTTTTTGCAAACTTTTCTTATATGCAAAATCACACAGATATTCTAGCTGCAGATAATACTGCTATTGGAATTTTTAAATCCAAACTTGATATTCACTGGGAACTTTCCGAAAATGCTGTGATCTTCAGCGACCCGAGGAGATTTGGAGACATATCAAACACTTGAAAGACGTTTTCCGGAATTCTTATATTTCTCCTGAGGCAGCTAAAACTTCTGATTTGGAGTGAAGCCAAGAGCTCTTTCCTCAGGAGGGTAGTATTGCTAATGATTATAAACTCAGGAAAATCCTATTCAACACTAATAAGCCCCAGCTGTCCATGAAGTTCTGCATAGAGGAGGGCACCCGTCTCTATAGAAGCCAAGTCTTAGCTCGAAGCAGACTAGATACCCAGGATCAAGTGAGAGCTACATTTGGGTTTCTGCAAAGAAATAGCATCCTCACTTCCAGGATTTTTATAAAGTCGTTGATGCCAAATACCAATGTCTTCTTTGGCCTTGCTCTACACCAGATATAAAGAACAAGCGCACTGTGGATTGCAGGCAGCTCTGCCCTTTTTCTAGGAGCCAAAGGGGAACCTCCGGGCCAGCATAGAAGGAGTGCTAACTCTGTGAACAGGCAAGGTTTTAAAATAGAATGTTGGGCCCAGAACCACCATGCTCCCCTGACATCAAGCCCTGATGCTGAGATATACTTTACATTTTGATCCCATTTTCATCTATAATAAGTTTCCCTCTCTTTAGATGGAGTTAGATACATGTGTGGGGCAGATTGATAATCATCACAGGCTCCCTAATCATCAGACTTTTGCAAGTATCTGTGCACAGTTCAAATTTTTGTAAATTCAGTAGGTTCATCAGCTTCTATGAAAGTATTTGTAGTAATTCCAACAAAGCCCTATGGAGCCAGGATTCTTTCTGCCTGCCAACAATCTGGAAGCTTCTGAGCCCCAGTTCCAGTTCACTCAAGACTTCCCTGACACGTTTTGATTAGTGAAACAGAACATTAGAAACATTAGAGATCAAAAATAAATAGAATTTTTAAATAAAATGTGGTGTGGCTCTATATGGAATACTATATGAGCTTGAAAGCTTTTTCCCAAAGGATATTTAATGACATAGAAAGATGCTTATAACAAAATTTTAAGCCAAAAAGCCAGATACTAAACTGTATATACAGTGTGATCTGAGTTGTTTTTCAAAATGAGTGTGTATGAACGGATAACCCACAAGGACCTACTGTGCCGCACAGGGAACTCTGCTCAGTGTTATGTGGCAGCCTGGATGGGAGAGGGGTTTGGGGAGAATGGACACATGTATATGCATGGCCGAGTCCCTTTGCAGTCCACCTGAAACCATTACAACCTTGTTAATTGGCTATCCTCCAATATAAAATAAAAAGTTTAGAACAAAGAATCTGAGATCCTAAATGACCATGTGAAGGAGACCTTCCTGACATCCTGAAGTACTTGAATCAGGAATTTTATGTACCAGATTTTAAAATCTTTTTTGTTTTTAATAGCAAGAAAAAAAAGTTCAAAAAAAAATGAGTCTGTGAGTATGTGTGAAAGTAAGAAGAAAAAGTATAGGCATAACAATTACATCTGGGTGGTGGATTTGTGGGAGATTATAATTTTAGTTTTTTATAGTTTACAACTATTTATATTACATATTTTAACAATTGCAAAGAATGTGTCCTTTAAAAGGTCATTTCAAATAAAAACAAATAATAATCAATAAGCATGTCATAGTGTCAAGAGTCAAAGCAAATTTTTTTGTGGAGAAAATTTTAGTTTATTTTTTTTAAACTACTGAAGAGTTAAAAGGACTTTTAAATATGTACTTCCTAAAATTTCAAGTCAAATGTAATCTTCCTGAAAAGTAATCATTTTTCAAGCATAAAATTGGGCTTATTTTCCATGAGGAAACAATAAAAACAATATCACGAATGTGCATCAATAGCCGGAAAAAGAAAAGAGGAGGGCACACCCTCTTGAGCTGTCAGGATTTTGGCAACAATATTTTTACAATCAAGTTAAAAAAAAACAACAACACTGAAAGATTTTTCTATGAAATATAATCCAGCTTTGAGGAAGGTTCTATGGTGCTTCAAAGCCAATGTTCTATAAAAATTATTTAACTGATCTTTTAGTAAAAATCTGAGATGCGTCTTTGGTGTTTGGGTCATACATAATTAATAAAACCTTATCTTAACCCCCCTCTTTTTAAAATTTAGATGCAGATGCTAAATACTAACAACATGCATATAAACACAGATCTTGTAACCAGGACAATTTGAGATTTTTAATAAACAGATAAAGAGTTGTTCTTGGGTTACATGAAGGTTTCTTGTGGAGATAATGAGTAATTTTGAATGTTGGCCCTGCAAGGAAATTTTTCTATCTCTTCTTTGGCAGAGAGAATATTTTTGTAAAGAAAAATGGTGAACAAGATTCATGCGAGACGGTGAACTAACAAGGTTCTGACCTGGATCTAACGTGCGGAGCAGCACGCACGTTTGCTTTCAGATTGGGCATGTATTGATTGGCTGTCTTGCCCTCGTAAAGACTTGCTTCAAGAGCTTGAACAGAGCAGACAGAGGAACCCGATCCTCTGTCCATAAAACCGATCACGTTTATTTTCAAAATTTCGTTCCTGACCACTTGGTCACTTTTCAGAGTCTGCGTGAATAATCACCAACTTATGAATGAATGATAGTCCAAAAGTCGTACTGTAAGAAGTTGTTTAGTGCTCAGATTTCACAAATGATGACAACATTTCTGGGTCATTCCTCAGAATGTTCTGCAAACAATGGTACTAATCACCCTACTCCTTACACTGTATTGCAGTAGTCCCCAACCTTTTTGGCACCAGGGACCCGTTTTAGGGAAAACAGTTTTTCCGTGGAGCAGCGTGGGCAGGAGAAGGCTTTGGGATGATCCAAGCACATTACATTTAAGTATGGAATAACATTTGAGTCCATAATACCTGAGTTCTACATGGGGGCGGGGGGAGTAATAGATGATCCTCTTCCAATATAAATGATCAACATGAGTTGTGCTGTGCTGTACTTAGTCACTCAGTCGTGTCCGACTCTTTGTGACACCATGGACTGTAGCTCGCCAGGCTCCTCTGTCCATGGGGATTCTCCAGGCAAGACTACTGGAGTGGGTTGCCATGCCCTCCTCCAGGAGATCTTCCCAACCCAGGGATCGAACCCAGGCCTCCCGCATTGCAGACAGATTCTTTACCATCTGAGCCACCAGGGAAACCCTCAACATGAGTTAGGTATCCAGAAAAAGGTGTTCCTAATTGATCCATAGAAGCTGTGTTTGCATTATCAGTTACAATACAGACTAATTGAGGGGCTATTTCAAAAAAAACATAGGATTTAGGGAAAACAGTCTATTCACAATAGCTGATGGAGGTCTCCAATAAGCAGGGTTCTCAAATTCGAGAAGCTGATCCACATAAGAGCATCGGCCTCTAGGGCCAGACTGCCTGGTCTTGAATTCAGGCTCTCCCACTTATGCAGGGAATAAGCTTGGGAAGTGCTTAACTTCTCTGTGCCTCAGTTTCCTCACCTGTAAAATGGGAATTAATGACTGGATTGTTATGAGGAATCCAGGCATAGTGAATTCAAAGCAATTGGAATACTGCCTGTCACCTGTAAGCTCTTGAAAACCTCTCTTCCTGGGCCTATCTCCTCTTCCACCTCACTTCTCATTTCTAACTCAAAATAGGCAGAAAGCAAAACACAACAGTTCTCACTAATCGGCACTAACGGTGTTTGGGGGTGGGACAATTAATTCATAGTGCAAGTCTGACCCACAGACCATCTGTTATCCCTGATCTCTGGGCACTAAATACCCATGGAACACCCCACTCATTGTGACATTCAAAAATGGTGTCCCTGAGGCTTCCCTGGTGGCTCAGTGGTGAAGAATCACCTGGAAATGCAAAAGTCACAGGTTCTATCCCTGATCCTGGAAGATCCCACACACTGCAGAGCAACTAAGCCCATGGGCCACAACTACTCAGTCTGTGCTCTAGAGCCTAGAAGCTGCAACTTCTGAGCCCACGTGCTACAACTAATGAAAAAGCCCACCGTGCCCTGGAACCCAGGCTCAGCAACAAGAGAAGCCACTGCAGTGAAAAGCCCAGGCACCACAACTAAAGACCCAGCACAGCCAAAACTAAACAAAAAGGGTGCCCCTCCCCAACAATATTTACAAATACCCGCTCATTCCAAATGCCCACCTGAGTTAAGGATCACAGTAGATACTTATCACTTACTTTAATAGATGTCAGTTGAAGTTAAAGGGGAAAAATGGAAAGGGTGGTAGATGAAATAGACAATAGTGACGTTAACGACTACTGTTTGTCGAGTCCTTACTATGTGAAAAGCTCATAACAGGCCCATAAGGAGAAGAAATGAAGATTTTAAACATTAAATAACTAACCCGGGTCACAGAGGTGTCAAGGTGATATGGGAATTTGAATTCATAGTTCTTTTACACCATATCTTGTGCTCTTGCTTATCAACTAGGTAGCTTACTGCTTTAAGTCAATTAAGCTAAGTCAACTGACCCTCAGAACAACACAATCAGTTTGACCAAAGACCAGATTTTGTGCAACATGAACACACTTGTCTATCCATCTATATGGTAGGCTTTAAGCATGTTTTTGCTCATCCTGAGCTCTAGACTCTTGACTTTAAAGATCAGGTGGAGTTCAAACAGTTTGTAGAAAAATATAGATAGCAATACCTGTAAGACTTTATATGAAATTCACAAAAATTGCCTGGAGACTAATTGAATTCTCAGTCTATAAAGTAAGAGGAGTGTAAGTCAGAAGTCTTTGGGTCTTTCTAGCCTGTGGATATGACTTCCACTGGCTCATGTCTCCATTTGCCCAGACAGAAATTCCAGTAATGTTCCCCCCAGGAGTGTCTAGACATTCCTAAACGCTTGCTGGATACACCCAGGAACACCTGTTCTCCTCAAGCTCCACTCCAGCCTCTGTCTTACGAAAGCCCCACCTGGGAGATAACCTCTTTATCGTCATTGCTACTGGAGCTTTCAGTGAGAAGGTTGATATGCATGCCAAGGGATTCCTTTCCTTGCACTTCCAGGTTGACCATTTGGAAGGGGAGGGGCTTTGCTGGGTTTCCCACAGGGGTGGTCAGGATGCCTCTCTCCCCAGTTCCAGGTCACATTTTTCTGAATTGCAAAGCAGCTCTGCTTGAGTCCAGAGTCCACAGAATTTCTCATGAACTCCTTTAGTTTGAGGCTCATCCATCTTTCCTTGGGCTTCCCAAGTAGTGCAGTAGTAAAGAATCTGTCTGCTAATGCAGGAGATGCACGTTCTATCCCTGAGTCAGGAAGATCCCCTGGAGGAGGAGCTAGCAACCTGCTCCAGTATTCTTGCGGGGGGAATCCCATGGACAGAGGAGTCTGGTGGGCTACAGTCCATAGGGTCACAAAAAGTTGGACATGACTGAACAACTGAGCATGCATGCATGCATCTTTCCATTGATATTCAAACCTGGCTGATGAAATAATATGTCAGTCATGAATTCTGCTGTCCTTGCCTCTAAAGAAAATAAAAGCAAAACCCCTCATTTTACTGGCTAACTTTACATGTCTGCTTGACCAGGCTAAGTTATCCAGTTGTGGGGTCAAACAGCAGTCTACTTGTTGCCATGAAGGCAACTTTTTTTTTTTTTTTTTTTTTTTAGCTGTGATTAACATTTAATTCAGTAGACTTTGAGAAAAGCAGATTACCTTCCATAATGTGGGTGGGCTCCATCCAGTTAATTGAAAACCTTAAGAGGAAAGACTGAGGTCCCTAAAGAGCAAAAAATTCTGTCTACAGACTGCCTTTGAGCTCAAGACTGCAACGACTCCTGCTGGAATTTACAGCCTGCTGGCCTGCCCTGCAGATTCTGGACGCCTAGCCCCACAATCACATGAGCCAATTCTTCAAAATAAATCTAGACCTAAATACAGAGATACCATAGATATATATATATGAAATTGATGTAGGGAGTACATATAGGATAATAGGATATCTTTATAGGATAATAGGGAAGAGGATAATAAAATATATACAGGATATTAAGATTACAAAATTAACATATAACTATGTGTATATAATATATCCTGTGGTATCTTCTATATATTAACTATATATGTATGGTAGCTTCTATACATTTACTATATATATCTCCTGTTGATTCTGTTTCTCTGAAGAACCATGACTAATATACTTATTCTCTTACAGAGGATCCAAAAGTACTCAACCAGAGCAACTCAAAAGATGCTCAGAGACTACACCTGCTTGCAAGGTCAGCAAACCAGACGTTGATCAGTGACCACACTGAGGTCCTCTGAAGCTCTGATTTATGTCGTAGGTAATGATTTGTAGGAGATCGAAGGTGGGTTAGGGGCTCAGTCTCGGTTTCTCTCACCTAGGGCAAGCATTGCTAAGGAGATCCCCCTGCAGTGGCCTTGAACCCTGTTGTTCTTCCCCACCCAGCTGGCACGGGGTAATGGCTTCTTCAAGAACCTTCCTAGCACTGTGATTTGTACTTCCACCACTACTATAATTAGCTAACCTTTATTGACCGTTTCCTCTTTCACCCAGATGTCAGCTGGGATATGCTCACTCTCTGAGATCAAATTAGCTGGAACCCACAGTCCAGGCCCCATGCAAGCCCACATTTCTGCAGATTTTTTTAAAATTAAATTTACTTATTTTTTTATTGAAGGATAATTGCTTTACAGAATTTTGTTGTTTTCTGTCAAACCTCAACATGAATCAGCCATAGGTATACATATATCCCCCTCCCTTTTGAATCTCCCTCCCATCCCCCTCCACATATCACCCCTCTAGGTTCATACAGAACCCTTGTTTGAGTTTCCTGAACCATACAGCAAATTCCCATTGGTTATCTATTTTACATATGGCAATGTAAGTTTCCCTGTTACTCTTTCCATATATCTCACCCTCTCCTCCCCTCTCCCCATGTCCATAAGTCTATTCTCTATGTCTGTTTCTCCATTGCTGCCCTGAAAATAAATTCTTCAGTACCATTTTTCTAGATTCCATATACGATATTTATTTTTCTCATTCTGACTCACTTCACTCTGTATAAAAGGTTCTAGGTTCATCCACCCAATTAGAACAGACTCAAATGCATTCCTTTTTATGGCTGAGTAATATTCCATTGTGTATATATACCACAACTTCTTTATCCATTCATCTGTCGATGGACATCTAGGTTGCTTCCATGTTCTAGCTATTTTAAATAGTGCTGCAATGAACAGTGGGATACATGTATCTTTTTCAATTTTTCTGCAGATTTTTATATGAGGAAGAAATTCAACATAGGCTTTAGGGTCCCATTGCCTCTCTATCATGGCTTGTCATCTTAGACTTGTAACTCAATTCTTTCTCTAGTTCTTCATAAAACATCTCAGATCAAATATTTGAGATGATACATAATGATACTGAGGATATATTGTTTTAATTTTTAGGATTGCTTATTTAACATCACCCAGCACAGTACTACCAATCTGAAAAAACATATCAATGTACTGAATAATATTTGAGACATGAATTATTCATATTCATACTTGAGATATGAATTATTTCCTTACATTTCCTTTCACCATTATCTTTCCTCCCACTACTCAAGCAGCTGTAGTACCTTTCACTTAAAAGGAGGTCAGATAAAAATTAGACCTCAAAAGCCCTTGAATAGCAGAGAGTTGAGCCGAGAGCCACAATACCTGGAAAAAAATGATTTCTCAGTTCCAAAAACAGAGCTTTAATTATCAACATCCAAAGCCCGAGGGAGAAAAACATAAAGTTTACCCTCAAACAATATATGGTGAAGAGAAGGATGAAGAGTCCATATTCAGCCACACAGGAAGAGGATGAAAGACTTTTCCTGCCGTGGGAAAGAACTTCAAAGGGGAGCGAAGAGGCAGAGGGTAAGTCTGTGAGTGTTTGATGCTTCACTTCCCGCGTAGGCTGAGTCCAGTGGTGAAGACAACTGGAAATCCAAGATGGGTTTAGAGAACCTGAGGCGGGAAAGGACTAGATCTTCCCTCTCAAAGCAAAGCCTGGGAAGCCTGCAAGTCTCTTAGAGAAAGTAGCAGCAGCAAAAATCTGAGAGATGCCCAGACAGGTGGCCCAAGGGCAGCCTCAGGGGCTGCCAGGGTTTCATGGGGACAGAGACAGAGAAGTACGACAGCCCCTGAGAGCGGGGTGAGGATGACACCCAGGCCAGGGGGCATGAAGGAATCTGGGATCTCCACCCCAGTGAGCAGGACCCAGAGTGGCCTGCATGGAACAGGTCATCAGGAGGGTTATTGGGAGATCAGTGGTCCCTTGAGCACAAGCAGGTACATCCAGAGGCAGATGGGAGAGGGTGAAGCTCAGCATCATTTCAGAGACGGACACAGGCTGACTGAGGACCCAGCATCCTCTTCTGGCCTGGATGATTGTTAAAGTCTCTTCATTCTGGAACTCAGGTCACTGCCTGGGCAGAAAGGAGGAAAAGAGTTGAGGAAGCATAGGCAATGAGTGAGGGCAAAATCTCAGGTGGCACTAGTGGTAAAGAACCTGCCTGCCAATGCAGGAGACATAAGAGACGTGGGTTCGATCCCTAGGCCGGGAAGATCCCCTGGAGGAGGGCATGACAACCCCCACTCCAGTATTCTTGCCTGGGAAATCCCATGGACAGAGGAATCTGGTGGACTACAGTCCATAGGGTTGCAAAGAGTTGGACATGACTGAAGCAACTTAGTATGCAGGAAATGACTGAATCATTGATCACCACCATCTATGGAATTTTACCCTAACTGAGCTAACCCTGAATCAGATTATTTTTGTCACTGTTCATTAAAAAAAAAAAAAAGGACACACAAAATTTAGTTCTTATAGAGAAATGAAGTTTCAATTTTGCATACCTGTGCAATATATAGGGAAGGTTAATAAAATTTTTACTTAAAACTTCAGGCATTTCTGCTGTTGAAGTGCCAGTGCATTCACACAAGGGGTTCTCACTGGCCCTTCAACCAGCCTTACTTCTTACTTCTGGTTTTCTCGCTTACATTCACTTCTCTACTCCTTTACACCCAGTTTGCCTTGGGAATTCCAAGTTCTGCAGGGTGCAGAGCAAGTCAACTTGCTCTGCAAGTCAAAGTATTGGAGTTTCAGCATCAGTCCTTCCAATGAATATTCAGGACTGATTTCCTTTAGGATGGACTGGTTGGATCGCCTTGTTATCCACCCTCACAAGAGTCTTCTCCAACACCACAGTTCAAAAGCATCAATTCTTTGGCACTCAGCTTTCTTTATAGTCCAACTCTCACATCCATACATGACTACATACAAAGCCATAGCTTTGACTAGACAGACCTTTGTTGACAAAGTCTAGGGCAACACAAAGAATCTTCCTATGGAACAAAATCTGTCCCTAGAAGTCACTTGGGTGATGAATGGCATCTTCCTCCTTTACAACTATGTTGTACATGACTGAAGCAGCTCAGCACACATGCAGGGAGAAACACTGGGCTGGATGAAGACTCAAGATTGCCAAGAGAAATATCAATAACCTCAGATACGCAGGTAACACTACCCTTACGGCAGAAAGCAAAGAAGAACTAAAGGCCTCTTGCTGAAAGTGAAAGAGGAGAGTGAAAAAGTTGGCTTAAAGCTCAACATTCAGAAAACTAAGTTCATGGCATCTGGTCCTATCACTTCATGGCAAATAGATGGGGAACCATTGGAAACAGTGACAGACTTCATTTTTGGGGGCTCCAAACTCACTGCAGATGGTGATTGCAGCCATGAAATTAAAAGACTCCTTGGAAGAAAAGTTATGACCAACCTAGACAACATATTAAAAACCAGAGACATTACTTTGCCAACAAAGGTCCATCTAGTCAAAGCTATGGTTTTTCCAGTAGTCATGTATGGATGTGAGAGTTGGACTATAAAGAAAACTGAGTGCCAAAGAATTGATGCTTTTGAACTGTGGTGTTGGAGAAGACTCTTGAGAGGGTTGACAGCAAGGCGATCCAACCAGTCTATCCTAAAGGAAATCAGTCCTGAATATTCATTGGAAGGACTGATGCTGAAACTCCAATACTTTGACCACCTGATGTGAAGAACTGACTCACTGGAAAAGACCCTGACACTGGGAAAAATTGAAGGCAGGAGGAGAAGGGGACGACTGAGGGTGAGATGGTTGGATGGCATCACCAACTCAATAGACATGAGCTTGAGTAATGGACAGGGAGGCCTGGCATGCTGCAGTCCATGGGGTTGCAAACTGATGCATCAGTAATGTGCTAGTTGCCTTTTGTACCTTGCCTCTCAATAACCCAAACAAGAAAGCTGAAGGAGGCTCAGAAGGAAAATAGAAAGAGACAGAGGTCAGAAATTGAGTGGGTAATATTCGGACACTGTCTCCCTATTCTGAAATCCTACACTGTTAGCCATTGTACTGCAAATATTCCTAGTCCTTGCTTAGGTACTTGGTTAACATCCCTGAGGATGAAGTCTTGATCATGCCATTTCTTCCAAAGCCTTGGATTCCATCCAACCTGCTTAGCCTGATTTACTGGTTAACGAAACAGCTGATGGCTGTGGACTCAGTGTCCCCAGCCAGGAAGCTCATTGTTTGCCTTCTCATTTTGGCAACTTGCTCAGTGGTACCGTCAGCCTTACTGCCTCTGAGGCCTGGGGGAGTCTTTTAATTCCCTTCTGATGAGAACAGTCATCTCCTGCTCTGAGTTTCAACTGAAATTTGATAGTGAATATTTCCTGTGCATCTCTCTGGGAGCAGTAGCTAATGGGTGATATTACTGTTTAATCTTTTTATGTCGCCCCCTGTGGACTACCAGCATCACCCAGAACAGGGTTCTTGCAGCCTCCTTGGAGGAAAAATGATTCCAAAAGGGAGTGGGTTTATGCTGGTTCCCAGCCAATGTTCTCACCAAATAGAGGCGGGAGGAGAGTTGTGTAAATGTACGGAATCTTGCAAATTAGTTGGCCCTAGGCTGAAAAATGGAGAAAGCAATAGCACCCCACTCCAGTACTCTTGCCTGGAAAATCCCAAGGATGGAGGAGGCTGGTAGGCTGTAGTCCATGGGGTCGCTGAGGGTCGGACACGACAGAGCAACTTCACTTTCACTTTTCACTTTCATGCATTGAAGAAGGAAATGGCAACCCACTCCAGTGTTCTTGCCTGGAGAATCTCAGGGACGGGGGAGCCTGGTGGGCTGCCATCTATAGGGTTGCACAGAGTTGGACACGACTGAAGTGACACAGTAGCAGCAGCAGCAGCAGGCTGGAAAAATTGTATGTTCAGAAATGCCTAACAACTCATGAAAAGTAGACACTTCAAATATTTTCTCATTTCTAAGAAGACTGAAAAATAGAACACGTTGCATTTAACCTTGGCAATCTAATGATCATTACAAATTTATCTATTTCAAGGTTATTTCACTCTGAAAAATTAAGTTTTGAGTTTTTGAAAAAATCTTAGAAAAAAATCTTTCATGAGTTAATACACTGTGCTGTGATAACAGTCAAGTAGATTAACCTCAAACCCAACTTGATTAATTTCTGTTTTAAAAACTCTTATCAATTCTAACATAAAATAAAAATTAAATTAAAAAAATAAAAACCCTATTTACCCCAGGTAGGCAAGCTTTTTTAATAATCAAAAATCAGTGTAATTCACCATAGTATTAGACTGAAAAAAAAAAAACCCTCTCTTTTAAAAAAATTAATTTTATTAGTTTATTTGTTGGCTGTGTTGGGTCTTCACTGCTGTGCAGGCCTTTCTCTAGTTGTGGTGACTGGGGCCCACTCTCCAGTTTCAGCGCAGGCTTCTCACTGTGGTAGCTTCTCTTGTTGCTGAGCACCGGCTCCAGGGCATGCAGGCTTCAGTATTTGCGGCTCCCTGGCTCTAGAGCACAAGCTAAACAGTTGTGACCCACAGGTTTAGTTGCTCCTTGACACATGGGATCTTCCCGGGTCATGGATCAAACTTGTGTCTCCTGCATGGGCAGGCAGATTCTTTACCACTATGCCACCCTCAGATCAGATCAGATCAGATCCGTCGCTCAGTCATGTCCGACTCTTTGCGACCCCATGAATTGCAGCATGCCAGGCCTCCCTGTCCATCGCCAACTCTCAGAGTTCATTCAGACTCACGTCCATCGAGTTGGTGATGCCATCCAGCCATCTCATCCTCTGTCGTCCCCTTCTCCTCCTGCCCCCAATCCCTCCCAGCATCAGAGTCTTTTCCAATGAGTCAACTCTTCACATGCGGTGGCCAAAGTACTGGAGTTTCAGCTTCAGCATCATTCCTTCCAAAGAAATGCCAGGGCTGATCTCCTTCAGAATGGACTGGTTGGATCTCCTTGCAGTCCAAGGGACTCTCAAGAGTCTTCTCCAACACCACAGTTCAAAAGCATCAATTCTTCGGCACTCAGCCTTCTTCACAGTCCAACTCTCACATCCATACATGACCACAGGAAAAACCATAGCCTTGACTAGACGAACCTTTGTTGGCAAAGTAATGTCTCTGCTTTTCAATATGCTATCTAGGTTGGTCATAACTTTCCTTCCAAGGAGTAAGCGTCTTTTAATTTCATGGCTGCAGTCACCATCTGCAGTGATTTTGGAGCCCAGAAAAATTAAGTCTGACACTGTTTCCACTGTTTCCCCATCTATTTCCCATGAAGTGGTGGGACCGGATGCCATGATCTTCGTTTTCTGAATGTTGAGCTTTAAGCCAACTTTTTCACTCTCCTCTTTCACTTTCATCAAGAGGCTTTTGAGTTCCTCTTCACTTTCTGCCATAAGGGTGGTGTCATCTGCATATCTGAGGTTATCGATATTTCTCCCGGCAATCTTAATTCCAGCTTGTGTTTCTTCCAGTCCAGCGTTTCTCATGATGTACTCTGCATATAAGTTAAATAAGCAGGGTGACAATATACAGCCTTGATGTATTCCTTTTCCTATTTGGAACCAGTCTGTTGTTCCATGTCCAGTTCTAACTGTTGCTTCCTGACCTGCATACAGATTTCTCAAGAGGCAGGTCAGGTGGTCTGGTATTCCCATCTCTTTCAGAATTTTCCACAGTTTATTGTGATCCACACAGTCAAAGGCTTTGGCATAGTCAATAAAGCAGAAATAGATGCTTTTCTGGAACTCTCTTGCTTTTTCTGTGATCCAGTGGATGTTGGCAATTTGATCTGTGGTTCCTCTGCCTTTTCTAAAACCAGCTTGAACATCTGGAAGTTCATGGTTCACGTATTGCTGAAGCCTGGCTTGGAGAATTTTGAGCATTACTTTACTAGCCTGTGAGATGAGTGCAATTGTGCAGTAGTTTGAGCATTCTTTGGCATTGCCTTTCTTTGGGATTGGAATGAAAACTGACCTTTTCCAGTCCTGTGGCCACTGCTGAGTTTTCCAAATTTGCTGGCATATTGAGTGCAGCACTTTCACAGCATCATCTTTCAGAATTTGGAATAGCTCAACTGGAATTCCATCACTTCCACTAGCTTTGTTCATAGTGATGCTTTCTAAGGCCCACTTGACTTCACATTCCAGGATGTCTGGCTCTAGGTCAGTGATCACACCATCGTGATTATCTGGGTCGTGAAGATCTTTTTTGTACAGTTCTTCTGTGTATTCTTGCCATCTCTTCTTAATATCTTCTGCTTCTGTTATGTCCATACCATTTCTGTCCTTATCGAGCTCATCTTTGCATGAAATGTTCCCTTGGTATCTCTAATGTCTTGAAGAGATCTCTAGTCTTTCCCATTCTGTTGTTTTCCTCTATTTCTTTGCATTGATCGCTGAAGAAGGCTTTCTTATCTCTTCTTGCTATTCTTTGGAACTCTGCATTCGGATGTTTATATCTTTCCTTTTCACCTTTGCTTTTCGCTTCTCTTCTTTTCCCAGCTATTTGTAAGGCCTCCCCAGACAGCCATTTTGCTTTTTTTAGCTAGAAGCCCTGAAGAAAACCTTTGAATATCATCTCAGTAGATACAGAAAAATCATTTGACAAAATCCAACATCCATTTCTGATTTAAAAAAAAAAACTCTCAGCAAACTGGAAATGGACTGGAACTTATTCATTTGATAAAGGGCATCTACAAAAACTATAGCTAATGTCATACTCAGTGATGAAAGATTGAAAGTTTTCTCCCAAAGGTCAGAAGCAAGTCAAGGATATAACTATCCTTATTACAGTAAGCATTTCACAGTATAGACAGGGAGCAAATCATCACACTGAACCCCTTAAACTTATACAATGTTATATATTAATTATATTTCAGTAAAACTGGAAAAAAATTGTAAATTAAAATGGGCAAAAATTTTGAATAGGCACTTCAAAGAAGATACATGAACAGCAAATAAGCACATAAAAGTTTGCTCAAAATAATTAGTCAATGCGGAAATGCAAATTAAGACATAGTAAGATACCAGCTCACACCTATAAAAATGGCTAAAATTCAAAAGATTAACCATATCACATGTTGGCAAAGATGTTCAGCAACTAGAATTCTAACACACTGCTATTGGGAATATAAAATGGTGCAAACACTTTGGAAAACAGTGTGGTAATCTCTTAAATAGTTAAACATATACCTTCCATTTGACTCAGCCATTCCACCCTGTTAGGGAATTTTAAATGGAGGAAGTCTTGTTCAGGCTTCAGAAGCAGGAAAGCAGGCTTCTGACCCCAATTCCGTGCCTTCATGCAAGCGTAGCAAGTCAGGCAGCACTTTAGAAGAGAAAGGGAGTGGGTCTTAGAATTCTTGAGCTCCTAGAGGTCTGTCCAGTCTCCCAGGGGCTAATAAAATCCTGCAACTCACAAGGTGAAACAAACAGCATTGTAAAAGTTAAAAAAAACCCTGCATTTTTGCTTACAAACTGATGACGATACCAGCTTTCAGCCTGGGATTATAAGCCTGAGTGCCCCAAACTGCAATTTGAAGTCTGTCATGGTGTGGACACGTTGCTCAGGACATTTCCCGATTGGAACTCCACATTGCTGTTAATCAGGGACTTCCCAGGGCTGTTTAACTCTGAATGTTGTTCAGCCCAATTTGGTGATGTATATGCTGTTACTTTTCTCTATTGTTTTTATTTCTCTTCTCTTAATGACTGTATATTGTAATTAAGTCAAATAATCCTCTATTAAATATCAAATTTGTTTGTTGTGTGTGATGAAAGCGGTTTCTTTTGTTTAAGAATCCTTCGAATCTAAAACGTAAGTAAAACTTTCAGGAAAACACACTTCCAGGTATTTAACCAAAAGAAACAAAAGAATGTGTCTATACAAAGATTGGTACATGAATGCTCCTAGCATGCTTATTTATAACACGCAAAAACTAGAAATAACTCAAATGTCCATTGCCAGGTGAGTGGATATAGAAATTGTAACATAACCATACAATTGAATACTATTCAGCAATTTTTTAAAAATGAGCTATTTTCTCATACAACATGTGTGAATGTCAAAATACTTATGCTAAATGAAAGAAGCCAGACTCTCACCCACCCACACACATACACATAAAGACTAGACACTGTATGATTCTATTTATATAAAACTCGAGAAAATACAAATTAATTTATAATGACAGAAAGCAGAACAGTGGTTGTCTGGGGACTGGGAAGGGGGTTAGCTGGAGGAGAGTAGAGAGAAAAAGAGTCAGAGATGACAAAGGGCACAAGGAAACTATGGGTAATGATTCACTCTCGATTGTGGAGAAGTTTCCATATGTGTCAAAACCCATCAAGCTGTAGAACTAGTCAATTACAATGACCTTAGTGCTAGTCAATTACAGCTCAGTGAAGCTGTTATACAAAATCCCTTTTAAACTATTTTAATTTATTCAATTATGGAAAATCTGCCTTTTCCTATATCCTATATTTTCAAATTCAAAGAGTTAAGTTACTTTTGGAAATGCTTCAAGTGGTCATTTTATAAGGGCATTGACACATTTGAATGGGATGACTGAAAATGTAAAACGGTACAGTGAGAGCTCTCAAAGGCAAATCTGTGTCAGCAAAAGGTCCCAAATGTTTCAGCATGACCAGGTGCCAGGAAGCGTGCTATAGGTGAAGCATGCAAAGGCTTTGTCTTTAGGGACTCAGGCAATTTGGACGCTAAAGAAATATTGGGCTCCTACGGAGAAGGCAATGGCACCCCACTCCAGTACTCTGGCCTGGAAAATCCCATGGACGGAGGAGCCTGGTGGGCTGCAGTCCATGGGGTCGCTAAGAGTCGGACACGATTGAGTGACTTCACTTTCACTTTTCACTTTCATGCATTGCAGAAGGAAATGGCAACCCACTCCAGTGTTCTTGCCTGGAGAATCCCAGGGACGGGGGAGCCTCGTGGGCTGCCATCTATGAGGTCGCACAGAGTCAGACATGACTGAAGCGACTTAGCAAGGAAAAGCCAACCTAGGAGAATCCATGACTTGCAGTTTCGACTGTCGAATTGGAGAAATATAGGCACTGACTGACCGAAGAAGCATGCTCCCTGTCTTCCAGGGCTTGATTGTACTCCTCAGCCAGCCCTCACCCGCCCAGGCAAATAATAAAGGATTCTCTTGGACAAAGTATATTCTCCTTTGTTCTTCTTTCTCACTCTCTGGAAAGCAACCACAAAGCCCTGGTCTGGGGTATGAAAATCTGCACAGAGATCCCTGGTGTTCCTCGTCCCCTAAAAAGCCCAGAAGCACAAAGGGGACCAGAGTTATCCAAGTGTATGCTCTTGATCTGATTTTTCTGTTTCTGCCACTTTCAAAAAGATTCAATGTGTTATTGGCAATAACGCTGTATTTATAAACTTCAAAGTTACTAAGAGACTAAGTCTTAATTTCTTTTACCACACACACACACAAGTGATCATTGTGTCACGTGATTGAAGAGTGAACTGAGGCTAGGGAGGCAACACAGAAATGTATCAAATCAGCACTGTTGTACCCCTCAAACTTACACAATGTTGTACCTCAATTGTATCTCCACAAGAAAGAAAAAGATTCCATGGGAAAGCTGTGCTGACCATGGTGGCAGTGGGAAGAGCCACTGTGTACCTGTGTACCTGTACTTAGCAGTGCGTGCGTGCTAAGTCACTACAGCCGTGTCCAACTCTTTGCAACCCCATGGACTGTAGCCCTGCCAGGGTCCCCTGTCCATGGCATTCTCCAGGCGAGAATACTGGAGCAGGTTGCCAAGCCCTCCTCCAGGGGATCTTCCCAACCCAGGGATCAAACCCACATCTCTTGTCTCTTGCATTGGCAGGTGGGTTCTTCACCACTAGCACCGCCTGGGAAGCCCCAGGAGCAAATAACTTTGGCTCCAACTACAGATGTGCAAAATGGTGGCTTCAGCAAAGCAAATCAACGATGAAGATGAGTTGAGGGAACGTTCTATTCCAGTAGGAGATGGAGATAAATGAATACTGACTGCTCACTGGAGACTCTAGGGTCCAGCCACAAAGGGCTCAGCTGTCGCACCAGGATGGGACAATTAACAATAGCCACTGAAGGGCATCCAGCCAACCTCAGAAAACTGGAAGTCATCTAGATCCTAAGGAGAGAAAAGTAAAAAATCTCAAGTCTTTCTTTGTAACTGGCTCAGAATTCGCTTTTACCTGTTTAAGTTGTCCTAAATCTGTGATTTAGTTGTCCTAAACCTGTGATAAAATTCTGGATGTAAGTATCATAGTTTAAATCATTGTTGCACATAGACTGTCCTGCCACCATGGAAATAGTCTTCATTTGCACTTTCCAACCTGTTATCCACATGTGGCCACTGAATACTTGCAATGTGATGAATGTGAATGCTATTGAATTTTCAACTGTATTTAATTGTAATTTGTATATGAATAGTGATTTGTAGCTAATGGCCACAGTATTGAATTTTTTTCACCTATCCTGAAACAGTCTGCCTTTTAACTGATGGTAATGTTGTCCTGAGTGAATTTTAAGAAACAAGTTAAATTGCTACAAAGAAAAAACACCAATATTTTTGTATTCCATATTTGAGAGCATCTCAAAACTGGTACATTTGTTCTTATTCCTGTTGTGTTTTGGGGTTTTGTGACTACTAAGAGAAAATTTTAGAAAAGACACATAGCTGTTTCTTTTCTTTTTAAAGGAAAAGCCATTAATTTCATTACATTAGAGAGTAGTTTCAACTTTTACATAGGTGAGCAAGAAAGTTATAGCAGATATATGTTATTTTGTTACTCAGTATTAATTTACATTTGTGCTGGTAACAGAACAATGGTTTGTTTTTCTGTCAATAGAACAATCGTTTTTTGTTTTTTTTATCAGTACCACCCAAACCTATCCACCTCTTTCATTCTGTCCCATCACTTAAACACAGGGGAGTAGAAATTTTCTCATCATCCAATCAGAGCCAACCAAGTGAAATAAGATTTTTGTAGGGACTGTAGAGAAAAGACAGCTCATGTCAGCAAGACTGCTGGGAAATAAGCATAATGTGAACCTGGAGGGTCCATGTGAGGCCTGAGGGAATCACCAACAAAAATGAAGTCAGGACCCAGAATTCTTCATTTGTAGAAATAAGCAACTCACGTATAAGGGTTAAGATCTTTACATTTTACTGATTGTGGATTTACTGTCAGCCTTCCTGACAAAGCTGGAAAAAGACACGGGGTCTATGTTAGTTCATTTCACTTGGTGGCTGCCTGGTAAATGGTGAATTAACCAATTATTCAAATCACCAAATATTTACTGAACTCAATTCTGTAAAGGTGCCAAAAGAAAAGCTCCCTGTCCTCAAGGAGCAATGAACCCTGTTGAGGAAGTTAGACACAAATATCTGCTCATGCTGAGAGTTGACAACACAAGATTCAGGATCATAAAGAAAGAGCAAGCACAGGGTTAATTGCCAGTTAAGTGATGGGTAATAGGCAATGAAGAATTTCTGAGCAGAAAACAACTATTCAAGCAGAGATGATCAAATGGACGTTTTACAGGGGAGATGGTTTGAATTTGATCTTAAAAGATGCTTAAGCAGGCTTCTCTAGTGGTCCAGTGGTTAAGAATCCTCCTGCCAATGCAGGGGACGTGGGTTCATTTCCTGGTCCAGGAAGATCTCACATGCCAAGGGGCACCTAAGCCTGTGTGCCACAACTACTGAAGCCTATGCACAGCAACGAAGACCTAGCACAGCCAAAAATAATTAAAATGTTACGAGTTTTTAAAGGTGGCTAAGCTTTGGGTTGAGAAGGGGATGACAGAGGATGAGATGGACATGAGTTTGAGCAAGCTCCGGGAGTTGGTGATGGATAGGGAGGCCTGGCATGCTGCAGTCCATGGGGTCACAAAGAATTAGACATGACTGAGCAACTGAACTGAACTGAAGCTTTGGGTGGATGAAAGTGTGAATGAAGCATACTCTGAAAGGCATGAGAACAGGGAAATGCAGAAGTTTCCTATCTGAGAGTACAGGGGGAATTAGGATGAAATTGCTTATGTCAGAGCCATCAGTAGTCTTTAATTATGAATCTCAGAGAAGCGAAACATCTCAGGTATTCTTCAGGACTTAGAATACTAAAATTTTTAAAAATAGATACACTTCAAGTTTTAAAAGATCAGAAAAAAAATTTTTTTTTTCTGATTTCCATTACTTGTAAAACTATATTCTCAGGGACTATCATTTGGAAAAGTAATCATCTTTTCCTATTGCTTAAGTTTAAACTAAGTCCCTGTGGTTTTGCATTAAATTTCAATTATTTAAATAAACAACAGACTCATTTCTCTCCTTGTGAATGTAAGTGTTCATGGTAATTTTCAATGGGATGTGTGAGAAAAATTCCATATTTTTGGCTTTGACAACCTAATTTATTTTTTCAATTTCTATGTTTTTCATTGAGATTATGTACCACATGGGAAATAGTTTTCTCTGTCTCTTTCATTTCTCAACAGCCTATCAGGTTTCCAGGTTTTTTCTCTCATCCCAGTAACCTGAGGTCTAGTTTTAGTTTCTGAAGTCCACAAGGAACCTTGATTCAGAGCAGTGCTGCCCAGAACTTGGGCCCTGGTTCCCTGTATATGTGCCTGTCTGGACATGACAGAAAACTGGTTCTTAGAAGTCGATTGCCTAGTTGTAAAATACATACTTTTCTGTCTAAGAATGAAACCAGGACAAAAACCTTTCCATTTGCAGAGGGAGTCTAATAAAAGAAAAATGAAAAAAAAAAAAAAAAAAAAGTATCTGTAATTGGGAAGGAAAATTGTCATCTTCTTTCCTTTCCAAACAGTGCTGGAGGCATATGTCAATATGTACTAAGAACAGAAAAATGTCTCTTTTTTTTCCTTTTTCTTTTTTAATCCATGTAGTTAGTGTGAGACAGCTGCAAATCCTCACTTTCATGGAAACAATCCCACACCCTTATTCACCCTCAAGCTCTTTTTTCCAACTCAGATCGGATTCTTTTCCCTTTCATAGGCTCATAAAATGTTGAACCTCAGGGATCATTTAGTCTTATTTTATAAACGGAATGAACAGATGAGGATGATACCGGAAAACCATGGGAGAATTTACCCGCGTATCCTATCTTCTGCCCTTGTACTCTTGAACAAGTTCAACATACTTCAGTAACATTCAGCTTTCTTAAAAGATCTGCTGGTTTTAAAACTCCAAGTCTTGGCACAGGCAGTTCCCTTGCCTAGAATGACCAGCTTTTCCCTCATCAGAAACACACCTGCTCATTCTCCAAGACCCAACTCGAAGGTCAGCTCATCCTCGGAGCCTTTCCCAGTTCTTTGAGGCGATTGCTGTCTTATGACTCCCGTGTTTTCTTAGAGTGCCCGGCACTTAGGGAGACATGGCCCTTGTCATGGTATAATACAATAACCTTTTACATATTCTGACATTCACTGGACCATGAGTGACTTAGTTTCAGCTTTTCATTTCTACATATGCATTCCCTAGCATGGTACTTGCCACAGAAATAAGATAACTAATAGCTGATGACTGAATGGCCAGAACTTGTGTACAACTTCCCTCATGTCTAATAGATGGGTTACATTATTATGAGGTCTGATTATTATCTAAACTGAAATCATTACTTTGAATAATGAGCCCCACACCTTTTGGATAATTAACTAAATTAGCGTGATTGCTTGTTTTGGAACTTCTTTGATATATTTGTTGAATAAATTATTAACCACAACCTACTATTCACTAACTGTTTATTAAATTCAAGAAGTATAGGGTCTTTTAGACTTATCCCTAGAAAAACTGAATCACTGGACTCAGTAAATGTAAAATAAAATTAGAGTTTGGTTACTTTTGCCTTTTTGTAAGAAATTTCTTTGTCCTCCATTAACTAGATATGATTAGGCTTCATAATCAAGTTTTGTAATTTATTATCCTCATGGGGAGTTTTCCTCCACTTGTAAGTTCTTTCCCTAACCCAAGTATTTTAGGGACTAGGAAGAATAGAGTTTAATACATATCATTTCTAAGATGTTACCAAATATAAGATGTAGGAAATTTTAATTAAAAAAAATTATTTTATATTGGAGTGTAGCCAATTAACAACATTGTGAGAGTTTTGGATGGACAGCAAAGGGACTCAGCCATACATATCCATGTATCCATTCTCCCCCGAACTCCCCTCCCATCCAGCCTGTCACATAATGTTGAGCAGAGTTCTCTGTACTGCACAGCAGGTCCTTGTTGGTTATCCATTTTAAGTGTAGCAGTGTGTACACATCCATCCCAAACTCCCTAGCTATCCTTTCCTCCCATGCTTCCTCCCTGGCAACCGTAAGTTTGTTCTCTAAGTCTGTAAGCCTAAAACTTAATTTTTTAAAAGTTATCTCTAACCTTATCTTCCAGTCCAGTGGTGAAATGGAAATTATTTACCCTGGGAACTCTGACTGCCTTACTGATGAATCATTCCTGCTGTGACATGAGGCCCCAACCCTGGGTTCCTGTGTATTCTCTCCATTGCCATCCCTGGTTTTATATGTTTATTTAAAATGAGCTAGATTGGTGCAAACATTTCAGCCCCTCTCAAGAGGCCACTAACCTGTCTGAAAAGGGAGCTCATTAGGGGTGTTGAATAAATCTTTTGGATAAAAATCAAAGACTACATAAAACTTGGTATAAGCAAACTCTGTAAGCACACATGGAGCCAAAAATAAATGTTGTATATTGGCAAAGGCTCAGCATTCAGAAGTCAGGCTATGAAACTTCTGGTGTAAGTTTCCAACTTTCCCTGTAAACCAAAAATGTTAGTATTTGCAGTTTTTTATGGTTCTAACCATGTGCTCCTTACTGCAGAGAAATACTGAGATTTTAAAATGCTATTTTTAATCTATGTTTTACTCTATTAAGCCAGGTGATATATTGGTGTTTTGGACACAGTGAGAAAGAAGTCTGTAAAATCTGCCTTATAATTTCCTAGAGTGAGTTTTACTAAAGGTAAAATCATATCTCCTCACATATTGTGCTACCACATGTTTTCCTCCTGATACACAAAAAGATTGTAACACTTTTGCATCTTTATCTCTGAACACCATGCTTCACACTCTTTCTTATTTTACATAAAAAAGTAAATAAGTAAACATGTGTATTTGTGTATATATATATACATGTGCGTGTTTATATTTGTCTATATATTCGGCGTGTGTTCATACATAAATATATATATACAAATCTGTACATAAGTAGTGAGCTTTATGAAAATTACATTTTAAACAAATCGCCAGATAGATCTCATTGACTACTGAAGGCCTATGAGTGAAGTTATGGAAATAGTCATCTAATACTAAAACACATGAAGTATGTTTTCTCATTTTGCATTCTGATCATACCTCCGCATCCCATTCCACCTGGAAATAAGAGTGGAGACATACTGGGGAAAGATATTTATACATGGATGTCCCGCTGAGAGCAGGAAATAACTCCAAAAAGTCTCGTGAGAGCCTTTCTTGCCACCCAGCTGGCCGATTTGGGAGATTCCAGATGTTTACGGACTTATTATAAACTTTGAATTCTTATCTGAACCCTGACACTAAGCATGGGCTCACGTGATTTCACTCCTCCCCACCCCTACCCGCTGAGGTCTGAGATGATATGTCTTTATATTTTGAACTTAAAAAAGGGAGATCGTTAGCCCAGCAAACCTCTTAACCAAAACCCTTCCTTCAGTCTCCTGGCCAACTCTTTAAACCAACAAAAAAAGGCGCCAGATCACTTTTGAACCCTTTCGAAACGTAAATCCTAGTTTTGAAATATTATGTTGTTATGAATTCCGCACTTTGGGGATTTGCTTTTATTATTAGAGCACTGATTTGCTTTCTCTCCAATACAGAACACAAGGGCTGAGTGAGTGAAAACCAGGGGCCAGGCTCTGTATTATCTACGTCAGTCCCCTGGTCTTCTACTGCCCGCCCGCCCTCAACACAGGCTACCACAATGTGCAGTAGCAATTAAATATTGGCCAAGTTATCTGAGAAGAAAAGGATACAGAGACAGAGGTATGTAGATGTTTGGTTTTGCAAATAAAAGAGAGAGTCTTTTTTAACCGAAAGTGTTCTCTGCTGCTGCTGCTGCTAAGTCACTTCAGTTGTGTCCGACTCTGTGCAAAGTGTTCTCTGGGTCACTTTAAATACAAAGAAGCAGGTAGACTGGAAAACGATGCCTAGAGAGAGAACACCATCTGCAGTTTGCCTGTGTCTATTCCCTTCCTTTGATGACAGTGACGTACCTTGTCTGGACGTAGCTTAAGCTTCCTCTCCCTTTGAGACGTCATCCCCCACCTGGGGTGTCATTCCTGTCACTTGAGTCAGCCCTTTTGTGACGTGTGGAAACTTGCCTATCATCAGGTGCTTCTGATTCAAGAGGAGATCCACTTTATTGACTTCCATGCCCAAGGTCCAGCTTCCCTGGTGACTCAGTGGTGAAGAATCCCCCCGCCAATGTAGGAGACCTAGGTTTGATCCCTGGGTCAGGAAGATCCCCTGGAGAAGGAAATGGCAACCCACTCCAGTATTCTTGCCTAGGAAATCTTATGGACAGAGGAGCCTGGTGGGCTACAGTCCATGGGGTCAGAAACAGACACTTAGCTACTAAATGCAACAACAACAATGCCCAAAGAAACTGAAAGCGCATCATTAACACAATTTTGGGGACATTTATGTCACAAGATGTTTGACATTGTTAAGGTGAGTCTGCAGTGATGACCTAAGTCCATTCAAGACGCATGAAAAATCAGCAGTCATCTATCCATAGCCCAGTTTTCTGGAGGCAAATCCTAGGGGGAATGAATTGCTTTAGAAGACTAAAACTTCACAGTGTATAATTGAATAAAGTGGAGCATCTCATTAACAACATTTAATAAATAAAATGAGTATCCTTTCACCTTCAGAAACGGTCATTTTCTAATGACCATAGACAAACAACTCATAGCTGGATTTAATCTTTGTGACAAGATAATAGGCTTTATAAAGAATTGGTTGCAGCTGTGCCATCTCCAGTCACCAGTTTCCCTAAAATCAAGGTGATTTTACCACTTGGGAAGCAATTTTAAAATGTTAAAGATAATTTTCGATCTGCTACTGTGTAATATATGACTCTTGCTATATGAAGTCAAGTGAAACCACATTAAAGACCATTCTTAGTGAGTGAAATTTCTTCCTTTCCACACACTCCTGCCAGAGACCTCCTCCTAGCCAGCATGGCTGGAGGAATGCAATCTACACAGCCTCCTCAGTGGTCCTGATTCTTAAAAGAGGGTCCTTGAAATGCAATGTGCAAAAAAAAAAAAAAAAATCTACTTTAACTCCACATTTCCTAAACTGCCCTGATAATAACAGTATCCTGGCAGCTTATCAAAATGAGAGCTCCCTGGTTCTCACCAGAAGCTTACTGAACTAGACACTTGAGAGGCAAAACTTGGGAATTAGTTTTTTTAACAAGTGCCATGGTCATTGCTATCCTCAGAGAGTTGAGGGGAGAAGCTGGGGAGCACTGGTTTAGGGGATGATAAAACACCGAAACTATCCTTGTTGTGGGTGTGTTCGCTCACCTGGGGAAGTCAGAGGCATCCTTCCACTCCAGATCTTATTGCTTCTCAGAATGAAATAGAAGGGCATCATAGGGACTTCCCTGGTGGTCCAGTGGTTAAGAATGTGCCTTCTAATGCAGGGGACGCCAGTTTGATCCCTGGTCAGGGAAGTAAGATCCCACATGCCGAGAGGCCACGAAGCCTATCTGCTACAACTGAGAGAAGCCTAACGCTTGCCCAACAGAAGATTCCCATGGGCTGAGACTCAGACCCAATGCAGCCAAAGAAAAGGGCATCACAATATGGACAGAGGAGCAGTCCTGAAAAAGATTCAAGAAGTTCAAAATGCAGGCGAGGAGGATAATAAGCAACACTTTTTCATGGAAGGAGAAACCGCGCCATTTCCTTGCAGGGTTAGTCTTAGGCAGCTGTAATCACGGGGTGTGCACCCACAGTACCTCATTCAGTTGTCATATTCTGCAAAATGATGAATTCAACATTTTCATGTCATCACTCCTACATATTCTTAATAATTTAAGGTGTTGCAAGCTTATTTGATAAAATGTATTCATAAAGTTAAATGACATTTGTTTCCCTGTTTTCACTTTCAGTTTATGAAACAATACCAAAATACAGGCAGGCGTACCTCGGAGATAGTGTGGGCTCTGTTCCAGATTACTGAAGTAAAGCAAGTTGCACAAATTTTTGGTTTCCCAGTTCATATAAAAGTTAGATTTACACTGTAGTCTATTAAGTGTGCAATACCATTGCTTCCCTGGTGGCTCAGACGGTAAAGCGTCTGTCTGCAATGCAGGAGACCCAGGTTCGATCCCTGGGTTGGGAAGATCCCCTGGAGAAGAAAATGGCAGCCCACTCCAGTATTCTTGCCTGGAAAATCCCATGGACGGCAGAGCTTGGTAGGCTACTGTCCATGGGGTCACAAAGAGTTGGACACGACTGAGAGACTTCACTTCACCATTATCTAAAAAACAATGTGCATATCTTAATTTTAAAAATAATTCATTGATAAAAAGTGCTATCATCTGACCCTTCAGTGAGTCATAAACTTTGCAACAGTAATATCAAAGATCATTAATCACAGATAATTATAAAGAATATAATAATAAGAAAGCTTAGTATATTGCAAGAATTAGCAAAATCTGAGAGATACGTGAAGTGAGTAAAGGCTATTGGAAAAATAGCATCAATAGACTTACTCCACTCAATGTTGCCACAGACTTCAAATTCTAACTTAAAAAAAGAAAAGGGCAATATCTGTGAAAGGCAGTAAAGCAAAACACAGCAAAATATAAATATGCGTATAATCTGTGCAGGCTTCTCTGGTGGCTCAGGTGGTAAAGAATCGGCCTGCAAAGTGGGAGACCTGGCTTCGATCCCTGGGTCGGGAAGATCCCCTGGAGAAGGAACTAGCAACCCACTCCAGAACTCTTGCCTGGAGAATGCCATGGGCAGAGGAGCCTGGCAGACTATGGGTGGGAGAGTTGGACGTGACTGAGCAACTACATGATGTGACGTGTGACAATCTGTGCAGAAAAGAACAAAAGATTGTCTAAATAAACATATTAGAAGTGAATTTCCAATTTCAGTTCAGTTCAGTTCAGTCTCTCAGTCATATCCTACTCTTTGCTACCCCATGGACTGCAGCACACCAGGCATCCCTGTCCATCACCAACTCCCAGAGTTCACTCAAGCTCATGTCCATTGAGTCGGTGATGCCATCCAGCCATCTCATCCTCTGTCGTCCCCTTCTCCTTCTGCCTTCAATCTTTCCCAGCATCAGAGTCTTTTCAAATGAGTCAGCTCTTCACACCAGGTGGCCATATTGGAGTTTCAGCTTCAGCATCAGTCCTTCCAATGAATATTTAGGACTGATTTCCTTTAGGATGGACTGGTTAGATCTCCTTGCTGTCCAAGGGACTCTCAAGAGTCTTCTCCAACAACACAGTTCAAAAGTATCAATTCTTTGGCGCTCAGATTTCTTTATAGTCCGGCTCTCACATCCATACATGACTAATGGAAAAACCATAGCCTTGACTAGATGGACCTTTGTTGGCAAAGTAATGTCTTTGCTTTTTAATATGCTGTCTAGTTTGGTCATAAATTTTCTTCCAAGGAGTCTTTTAATTTCATGGCTGCAGTCATCATCTACAGTAATTTTGGAGCTCCAAAAAATAAAGTCTGTCACTGTTTCCACTGTTTCCGCATCTATTTGCCATGAAGTGATGAGACCAGATGCCATGACCTTAGTTTTCTGAATGCTGAGTTTTAAGCCAACTTTTTCACTTTCCTCTTTCACTTTCATCAAGAGGCTCTTTAGTTCTTCTTTGCCTTCTGCCATAAGTGTGGTGTCATCTGAATATCTGAGGTTATTGATATTTCTCCCAGCAAATTTGATTCCAGCTTATGCTTCATCAAGCCCAGCGTTTCTCATGATATACTCTGCATATATGTTAAATAAGCAGGGTGACAATATACACCCTTGATGAACTTCTTTCCCTATTTGGAACCAGTCTGTTGTTCCATGTCCAGTTCTAACTGTTGCTTCCTGACCTGCACACAGATTTCTCAAGAGGCAGGTCAGGTGGTCTGGTATTCCCATCTCTTGAAGAATTTTCCACAGTTTGTTGTGATCCAGTCAAAGGCTTTGGCATAGTCAATAAAGCAGAAGTAGATGTTTTTCTGGAACTCTCTTGCTTTTTTGATGATCCAACGGATGTTGGCAATAAATCCCCAATTTAAGTATTCTTATTTCTTAAAAATCTTAAATACAACAGTAGAAATGTAAATAAAATACACATTTTAAGAGTCTGGTAATTTTTATATGGTGACCAAATTCCTATAATGTACAGTTTTATAGAATAAAAATCCTATAGGATGTATATAGTCTGGAGTTACAATACTCATCAGTGTTTTATTCTTCTGAAACTGAAAAAATAAATCTCCATTATGGTGACTTATGAAAGTTACAGTCTATTCTTAAAGATATTCTGGCCACGAACTGGACTAGTAATGGGTAGCTGGCTGTCATATGAGGCAGGATAACTTCTGGGTAGTTCTGGCTGGTATTTGTGATCAGCCAGTGTCCCTGATTATTTGATGGTCTAATGACCTCTCCTAACCAGGCTTGGGGGTTCTGGTTGACATTGTTAGGTCTTGTGTTCTCCCAACTGACTTAATAAAATTGATTCCTTGTGAATGTTGATGCTCAGATGTGTTTTTGAAAGGGGTTCCCATGCTGTGATTATGTGTTAAAAAGTGATAAACGTGAAAATACAACATGAAAAGACCATCCTAAGTCAACAGATGTGTTTTTCAAAAAGACAGATTTGTTTGTGAGCAGCCAATAGCAACCTTGCCAACTATATTATTAAAGAGCCAAACGACTGAGTGACTAAACCCTGTTTATAGACTACGGATGCCATAGAGACTGGAGATGTTGGAAAAGCCTCAGTCATGGTTCCTAGGGCGTGGTGCTAAGAAACTCTTGGCCATGGTGCTCTGACATTGCTGAAAGGCGAAACAGAATGGGGAGTTGCCCCTCCCCAATAATCAACAGCAGGATCCTTAAAGTTTAGATCAGTTTCTCTGAGAAGTAGATTTAAATTTTTTTCTTCTTTTTGTTCATAATCGATATCCTCAAACTGAAAATAAAGAGCATCTATGCTAGAGTTGAAGAAGGAAATGGCAATCCACTCCAGCATTCTTGCCTGGAGAATCTCATGGACTGAGGAGCCTGGGGAACTACAGCCCACGGGGTTGCAGAGTCGGACATGACTGAAGTGACTGAGCACGCATGCCAGAGTTGGTTTTTAAGGCGCTTATTTGTTTCACAGGCATTTGGGCCCCTCCACCTTAGCTCATTGTGTGACGGAAGCCTGGGTGTTCTGCCGCTGTCCAGTGCCTGCATGAGACTCAGGTGGCATGTGCCTTGGAGTGTGTACTGTCATAAAACCAGTAGTGAGCTTGTATCAGCACGTGCCATACTTGTGAAAATAGATACTGACTTCTGAACTGCACACATAGACCGGTAATTACTGGCACAGTTAACCCACTCTAAACTGGTTGCACGTGCTATTGAAATAAACCAAAACTGGACCCTTTAGAAAGTCTGTGAGCTTGGGAGCTCTATTAGTGAGAAAAGGTACAAGTTTCATTATCTGTAAGGGCAGCCATCCCCAACCTTTTTGGCACCAGAGACCAGTTTTGTGAAAGAAAGTTTTTCCACAGACTAGAGCCGGGAGATGGTTTTGGGCTGATTCAAACACACATTAGATTTATTGTGTACTTTATTTCTATTATTATCACATTGTGATATAGAATGAAATATTATACAACTACCGTAATGCTGAAGCAGTGGGAGCCCTGAGCTTGTTTTCCTGCAATTAGACAGTCCCATCGAGACGGTGGCACCTGAAGCGTGTTGCTTACGTCCAGTTTACTCTATAATCTCATTCTGGTTGTTGTCACTGCAGAAAACCCTACTTCACAAAGATAGGATGCTGGAAATGGAAGCAGGCTTTCAGTCCCTTTGTGGCAATCTCAGGATATTCTCTAGCTTGCCGCTGACCTGCTGTACACACATGGCCCGTCGCCAGGGTGTTCGGGTCCCTTGTATTAGGGAGTGCTTAGGTGGGGGCTGACTTCCAGGTGTAGTTTGCTTTACACTGTGGTAATACTGCCTTTACCTAAATGCTTTCTCTTCTGCCCCTTTTATGCGCTCCACAAACCACCACAATTCAGACAAGATGAAACACATAAGCTGACTAATGCTGTAAGTATTCAAGAAATTGAATGTTATTTTACTGCTCCTGAGAAAAAACTATTCAGACCCAGATGTTTTCAATGGAAAATTTGACCACACGTTCAAACAATGAACACCAATTTCATCCAATCTCTTTCAGAAAGAGGAGGAAATCCTTCTCAATTCCATTTACAAGGTCATTACTACTCTGATATACAAAACAGACAGAGACAACATATACACAAAATTGCAAATAGATAGTTCTCATGCAGTTTGATGCAAACATTCTCAGCAAAATTTTAGCAATTCAACAATGTATAAAAAGAATAAGCCACTGATATTAAGTAGAATTAATTCCAGGAACATAAAGCCAGTTCAGTATTTGAAAATCAGTCATTGTAACCTACTATATCAATAAGCTAAAGAAGAAAAATCATATAGTCATATTAATTGATGCAAAAAAAAAAGAGCATTTGACAAAATTCACACTGATTCACGGTAAAAATTCTCCAGACAGTGAGAACAGAAAGAAACTTCCTTAACCTCATAAGGAATGTCTGTAAGACATCCTCAGCTTATATTGTATTTATTGATGAAAGACTGATTGCTTTCCCTGTAGATCAGGAACATGGCTAAGTCACTTCAGTTGTGTCCGACTCTATGCAACCCCATAGACAGGAACAATGCAAGGATGTATATACTGTTATCACTGTTACTCAAAATTGTATTGGAGGTTCTAGCCATGATAATAATGCGAGGAAGAGATATAAAAGCAGGAAGATTACAAGGGAAGAAATGAAACTATATTTGTGGACAACAAGATTGTCTGCATAGAACATGCCAAGGAATCTACAAAAAGACTCCTATAACTTAAAAATGAGTTGAGTACATGATACAAACCAATACACAGAAATTATTTCTATATACTGATGACAAGTGAAAACCAAACTAAAAAATGCAATCAGCTCAGTCTCTCAGTCGTGTCCAACTCTTTGTGACCCCATGTACCGCAGCAGGCCAGGCTTGCCTGTTCCATCACCAAATCCCAGAGCCTGCTCAAACTCATATCCATCAAGTCGGTGATTGCTCCCTTACCAAAAAATGAAATACTTAGGTAAAAGTCTAAGAAAACATGTTACTAGATCTAGGTAATGAAAAATTACTAGATAATTTTTATTTTTAAAAAATACCAAATATTCAGTATTAAAAAAATATACATTGAATAGAGAAATCAATGGAGACTTCAATACTTGGAGAGATACATACCATATTCAAAGATTAGAAAACTTGAAATAATAAAGATGTCAGTTCTTACAAATTGATCTATAGGTTTAACACAATTTCTATTGAAATCTCAACAAGGTTTCTCATAGGCATAGACAAGTTTATTCTAAAATTTATATGGAAAGGAAAAAGCCCTAGAATGGCTAAAATAATTTTGAGGAAGAATATACTGGAAAGAATCCCTGTTCCCAAGATTAAGGCTTACTACATAGCTACAGTAACCAAGACTGTGGTGCTGGCAGATACATAGACACACACATATCAGTGGGACAGGGTAGAGACCTAGAAATAGATCTTCACAAATATGGATTCAATTTATTTTTGACAAAGGGGCAATAGCAACTCATTGGAGGAGATATAACCTTTCCAATAAATGGTGCTGTAGCAGTTGACATTCTTAGGCAAAAAACCAAAACCAAAACACCTGTATCTTAAACCTCAGCCCTTATACAAAATTTAACTCGATGTGAATCATGGAGTTAATTGTAAAATATAAAACTAAAACACTTCCAGAATAAAAAAAATAAAATAAATCTTTGGGAATGAGAACAAATGCTTGATTCATAAAAGGAAAATTGATAAGTTGGACCTCATCAAACTTAAATTTTTTTCTTCTCTGAAAGACTCTCTTAAAAAGATGAGAAATAAAAATTACCAACTGGGAGAAAGTATTTCTAATCATACATCCAACAAAAGACTTGTATCTAGAATAAATAACTCCCAAAACAGAAGATTAAAAAATATCCAATTAGAAAATTGGCAAAAGATATGATTGACATTTCACCAAAGAGGGTATACAGATGGCAAATAAGCACATGAAAAGATGTTCAATATTATTACCCATTAGAGAAATGCAAATTAAAACCATGATGAAATGTCGTTTCAAAATTATCAGGAAGGCTAAAAAATTTTAAGTGGTAATAACAGAATTCTGGCGAGAACACAGAGAAACTGGCTCAGTCATACATTGCTGATGGAATAAATGCCGCAGTCACTTGGGTAAACAGTTTATCAGTGTTTTATAAAACTAATCACGCAAATACCCTACAAGCCAGCAATTTTACTCTTCAATATTTATTCCCAAGAATGGGAACTTATTTTCATGAAGAACTTTGTACATACATGATTACAACACCTTTATTCATGGTAATCAAAAGCTGAAAATTAACCAAGCATCCTTCATTGACTGAATGGGTAAACAAACTGGTATATGTGTACCACCAGGAAAGGTATAAACTATTGATGCAGGAAGCAAGTTGGATGAACTTCAAAGAAGTTACTGCAGAGTAGAAAAAATTAGGAAAAAAATCTCAAAAGGATACATATAAGATTCTGCTTATGTAACATTGGGGAAATAGTGTAATTACAGAGATGAGCAAAATTGTGGACACCAGGAGTTAGGAATGGGGAAGGATAATGGGTGTGGCTATAAAGGGGTAAAAGGAGGGATAGTAAAATTCCTTCATCTTCTCCTCCTTATCCTCCTCCTTCTTCTTTTGAAATATAGTTGGCATACAGATAGTAAAGTATCTTGGTTTTGGCGTTGGTTACAGGTGGCTAGACACACAATAAAATTATATAGCAAAACACATACATATGTTTAACTCTAATAAACTTTGTGGATTGTATGACTGTAAATTTCCTGACTTTGATTTTGTTGATGTTGTTTAGTCGCTAAGTCGTGTCCGACTCTTTTGTGACCCAAGGACTGTAGCCTGCCAGGCCCCTCTGTCTGTGGGATTTCCCAGCAAGAATAGTGGAATGGGTTGCCATCTCCTTCTCCAGGGGATATTCCCCAACCCAGGAATCAAACCTGCGTCTCCTGCTTGGCAGGCAGATTCTTCACCACTGAGCCACCAGGGAAGATCTGGTTTAGATATTGTGCTCATATAAAAACTTGTTGTAGTTGTTCAAGATGTTAACATTGGAAGTTGGGTGAAGGCTACACAGGACTCTCTGTTCATTTCTTTAGAAATTTTTTTGGATCTATAAATTTTTCAAAATAAAAAGTTAAAAAACAAACTAATAGGCAAGATGCCCAAGAAAATAAATGTAACTGGTGCTCTCACACTTTTTGAGGGCATTCAAAGAGATACAGTCTTTTGGAAAAGCAACTTGGTACATTTCCCCCAAACCTTTTACCTAGAAGTAAGTCTCCCTTTTGGGACCCCTAAGGAGATAATCCTAAATGAGAAGAAAACTATATGCAAGAAGAAAATTTTCACAGTGCTACTTGTAGTAACAACAACAACAAAAAAAATCAGGTGCTGATAAAAGAACCAGGGAGGATTTTCCACTGAAAGCAGGGTAGGAGACAGTTTCGATAAGGAAGTTAGAAAAATTGCTTGAGTTCCTTGCTCCACGTGCTGCAGATACATAAAGCAATACGAGGGTGAACAGATGTCTTCTATGTGGTCATTGACGTCACTCATGATCTTAATGCAAGCAGTTACAGGGAAAGGTAGGAGCCGAGTCAAGATGCTTGAGAATACTGAAGGAAGAGAAAAATTCAAGGGTGTTTTTACAAGGAAACTATGGGGGGCTGAATTATTGAAAAGAATCTTTGTGACATTGTTGGTGGAAATGTAAAATGGTACAACCACTATGAAAACATCTTTTCCTCCAAAAGATAAAAAGATAACTACCCCATGATCCAGCAATCCCACTTCTGATTCACTGTCTCGAAGGGAAATCTACATCCCTGTGTTCATTGCAGCATTCTTTACCACAGCCATGATAGGGAGACAACCTAAATATCCATCAATAGATGAATATATAAGGAAAACATGTTGCATGTCTACAACAAAATCTGATTCAGCCTTAAAAAAGAAGGAAATCCTACCATTCACAATGGCATAGAGGACATTAAACTAAGTGAAGTCAGTCAGTCACAGGAAGACAAATACTGATAATGCTCTTATATGAGGTATCTAAATAGTCAAATTCACAGAAGCAGAGAATAAAAAGGTGGTTGCCAGGGGATGGGGTGAGGGAGGGGAAACGGGAAGTTGTTCAGTAGGTACCAAGCTTTAGGTACATAAGATGAATAAATTATAGAAATCTGCTGTACAACCTAGTACTGATGGTTAACACATGGTGTCGTGCACTTAAAAACTTATTAAGAAGGTATATCTCTTTAAAAAAATTACGTATTATTTATTCTTTTCCATGCTGGATCTTGGTTGCTGCACGGGCTTTTCTTTAGTTGCGGCGAGCGGGGGCTACTCTCTAGTTGCCATGTGCTGACTTCTCATTGCGGTGGCTTTGAACCCATGTCTCCTGCATTGGCAGGTGGATTCTTTACCACTGAGCCACCAGGGAAGCCCCCAAGAAGGCAGATCTCTTACTAAATGTTCTTACTACTGCCAAACAAAACAAAGTAAACCGACAAAAAAGCAAGCAAGGAAACACAAGAAGACTTCTGGAAGTGATGGCTATGTTTATTTTATCTTGGTTGTAGTGATGGTATCACAAGTTGTGTGCATATGTCCAAACTCATCAAAATGTATGCATTAAATAGGAGCAATTTTTAATAAATAAAGTAATCTCAGTAACTTGGAAAAAAATGGATAGCTCACTCCCTTTCCTGGGCAACAAAATATGATGGCTGCTATTTGTTCTGTTTTGGCAAAAAGAATCTTGCTTACGGGATATCCTTAATACGAGCAGATTATCATACTTCTGGATGCAAATCTATTGGTGGTTTATAATAAATAAACATTAATGATGATGTTAGCTTCTCTTTATATAAATGCTTTGTCATGAATCCCACACTTTTTATACGTATTTGTATGTCTGATAAACACAGATATTGACCCCTCCCAATGACATAAAAATCAAATATGATTTGCAGGCATCACATGAGACGGCTGCTAAGATCATGAACATTCATTGGATGTTGCAAATCCTGATATTTGCCTGGAAACAAGTTAGTTGACTAGAAATGCATGCCTGGCAGTATACTCTCCTTTCGCTTCATAGAATGTTGCAATTTGTAAACACATCTTCATTTGTGTAATTGTTTAATGTCCCTCTCTCACTGGATTTGAAACCCCAAGAGGACATGATCACATCCTTTTCCTTCACTCCAGTGTCCAAGTTCCCTAACAGACTGCCTAGCTCACAGTACCTGATGAGTATGAGTTGAAATAATAAATGTGAGGGCACCAGTAGGTAGGATATTCTTTGGACTACTAGAGTAAAGAAGAAAAAGAAGAATATTTATAAGAACTAATTATGTTCTAGGTACTGTGTATACTTCTTATTGCAATCCTCACACTAGCTATTATAATTGCATCTGAAATAACCAAACTGATGTTCAGAGAAGTTGAACCATTTACTGCAGATTACACATTGTAAGTTTTGTTGACTTGACTTTTTTTTTTCTTCTTCTGTATCTCACTGCCACCTCAAGCCCTGCTGAGAGGAGAGGATGTAAGGACAAAATCTCCTTTAGAGGGACTGGAAAATAATTGTAGAGTCATCTGTGGAATAAGCTTAATGGAGAAAAGAGACCAAACTAGTAAAAAGTATATATTTCATGAAGTCCTGCCCACAAGGTCTGCGTTCCAAAGGACCAATGGCTGTGTTTGAACTCCAATACCACTAGGCAGGTAAAGAAGTGACAGAGAAACCCATAGCACTAGAAGCCCTGTCTTTGGAGGGGAACTTCTCTCATGGGATGTTCCTGATGCCACGGTCAAGTTGTCCACTGGATTTTTTCTTTGGCAACTCTTCCGAATCCCATTTGAATTATAACAATAGTAGCTTTGAAAGGCTGCCTAAAGAATTCTTGGTGATCTGGGCACTTAAAATATTTCAAATTTTCTGCAAAAGCTAATATCAGATTTCCATTATATCTCTATATTATCCCCAAGCACATTTACTTAAATTGATTGTAGCGCCACTTAACCTCTATTGAGGAGCAAGGGACAAAGGTCAGGATGCCAGTCACCTTGATAAGACCAGCCAGGCCCACTGCTTCAGCAAAATCTTTGGTGCCACATGCCAGATGTGAGGCTCGAATACAGCCTCACTCAAGGCTAACGAATACAGTCACCGTCTTCATCAAGCTAACACTTCAAGTCATTGTAAACAATAATCAAACTGACCCAAAATTTCTCCAAATAAAAGTCCAACTAAGACCTAGGAAGGAGAAGCACTCAACTTCACAGTTGACAATCAGTATTGTTTACATGAAGAATTAGAGAGTAAAATAATCAACCACACTATGTTCCTTGAGAGAAGAGACCGGATTTCTCTTGGCAGGCTAAATTCCTTCTGTTTTCCTGGAAAAACAACGAAAGCAAAAACGACAATGGGAAGAAGGGATAGAAAGGATTTACTTGGCTAAACGTTCTGTACTGCTTGCTTACTTCTATAAGACAGCACAATATGTACTAAGCAATTTGACTTCAGTGAAAATCCTCAGATGGTTTTAAAATAATTATATGTTGAATACAAACCAATTCTGTCTTTGAGTTCTATTTCATAAGGACAAAGAATAGACAAAGCTGCTCAGACTTCAAGAAGCTCCTACAACTACATTTTGATGAGTTGAGTGTGAGTGAATCAGAAACATATGGATTTCATTTGTTTTGTAATTCACATGAACTCAAAAACCAAGCACAGCCACGTCAAAACGTGTTCTTCGAAAAACTTGGGTCAGTGTTTCTCTCAACCAAACCCAGTGAAATTCTTTTTGCATTTGCATCTTTAGTAAATTCTAGTAAAAACTTGGCACAGTGTTGAATTTTATTTTGGCTCATTTTAATGTCTCATTGGAGGATATCTCTTATTTTAAACTTTGGACTTTATGGATGACTGTTGTATTGCTTATGATTTTCTACTGAATATATGCATGCTCAGTCACTCAGACACGTCCAACTCTGTGTTTCCTGTGCTGTACCCTGCCAGGCTCCTCTGTCCATGGGATTCTCCTGGCGAGAGTACTGGAGTGGCAATACCAGAAAAACAAACAACCCGATCAAAAAGTGGGAAAAAGACCGAAACAGACATTTCTCCAAAGAAGACATACAGATGGCTAACAAACACATGAAAAGATGTTCCACATTGCTTATTATTAGAGAAATGCAAATCAAAAGTACAATGAGATACCACCTCATACCAATCAGAATGGCCATCATCAAAAAGTCTACAAGCAATAAATGCTGGAGAGGGTGTGGAGAAAAGAGAACCCTCTTGCATTGCTAGTAGGAATGTAAACTGGTATAGCCACTATGGAAGATGGTATGGAGATTCCCTAAAAAACCAGGAATAAAACCACCGTATGACCCAGCAATCCCACTCCTATGCATATACCCTGAGGAAATCAAAATCGAAAAAGACATATGTGCCCCAATGTTCATTGCAGCATTATTTACAATAGCTAGAACATGGAAGCAACCTAGATGTCCATCAACAGATGAATGGATAAAGAAGCAGTGGTACATATTCACAATGGAAATTTACTCAGACATAAAAAGGGATGTCTTTGAGACAGTTCTAATGAGGTGGATGAACCTAGAGTCTACTATACAGAGTGAAGTAAAACAGAAAGAGAAATATAAATATCATATACTACTGTATATATGTGGAATCTAGAAAGATGGTACCGATGAATTTATCTGCAGGGCAGCAATGGAGAAACGGACATAGAGAACCTACTTATGGACACAGGGGGAAGAGAAGTGGGAGAGTGTGAGATGTATGGAGAGAGTAACATGGAAACTTACATTACCAAGTGTAAAATAGCTAGCCAAGGGGAATTTGCTGTATGGCTCAGGGAACTCAAACAGGGGCTCTGTGACAATCTAGAGGGGTGGGATGGGAGGGAGAGGGGAGAGGGGTTCAGGAGGGAGGGGACATGGGTGTACCAATGGCTGATTCTTGTTGGTGTTTGACAGAAAACCACAAAATTCTGTAAAGCAATTATTCTTCAATTAAAAATAAATAAATTTGTTTAAAAAACAAAACAAAACAAAAAAAGAAAGCATGAGGATAATAAAATTTAGAAAGGAAAAAAAAAAAGAAGGGTACTGGAATGGATTGGCATGTCCTCCTCCAGGAGATCTTCCTGACTCAGGGATCAAACCCATGTCTCCTGCATCTCCTGCATTGCAGGCAGATTCTTTACTGCTTGGCCATCAGGGGAGCCACTTTCTACTAAATACATGAAACTAAAAAAAGACTCTGTTCAGATTTACTAATTTATGTGGAAGAGAAGTTGAATATATTTCCTTTAGAGATTAATGGTTGGGTGGGAATATAAAATTTTATTTCTATAAAATCAACTATTGTATTGAAAAATGAAATTGCAAGAATGTGAATTTTGCTATACTAATCCTAAGTTTGCTGTTCAGTTTCATATCTCAGTTTTTCCTACATATAGATTTAATTGACTGTTCTTGTCACTTGAAAGCTCTTGGAAGCAGACTGAGTATATTTTATCTGCTTATATGGTATTTAAGAAGCTCCATATTTCTCTATGAACTGGATGATGACCAATGCAATTGCACTAAGAGAATTTTCAAAGCATTATAAGACATACTTACTGGAAAAAAAGCTCAAAGCTCAAATAATTATTCTTTTATTACAAAGTTTAAGTTTTATTAACTGCCAAATATATCAGCTGTGCTTCAAAACTGCACAGCATTACTCTTTTTATTAAATAAAATTTTATTTGTACTTACAAGGAAAAACAATTTGCTTGTGTGTATATTCTTTATTATTTTTAGAAAGGTCTACTTTTTTCCCCAGAGAAGTGTAAAAACATATTTTTTTTCTTTCTATTTTATCGACTGACATTCAGTATGGCTAAACTGAAGGTGCACAGCATAATGATTTGATTTACATACATCACAAAGTGATTATCACAATAAGTTCAGTGAACATCCATCATTTCATAAAGGTTTGAAATTCAAGAAATAGAAAAAAACTTTTTCTTGTGATTAAAACTCTTAGGATTCACTGTCTCAACAGCTTCCATAGATAACATACAGCAATGTTAATTATTAATTGTTAACCAATTTGGTGGCTTAGAGGTTAAAGCATCCGCCTGGAATGCAGGAGACCCAGGTTCAATCCCTAGGTCGGGAAAATCCCCTGGAAAAGGAAAATGGCACCCCACTCCAGTACTCTTGCTGGAGAATTCCATGGAGGGAGGAGCCTTGTAGGCTACAGTCCATGGGGTCGACTTCACTTTCACTAATGTTAATTATATTTGCCACATTGTACGTTATATCAAAACACAGTGTCCTTGAAGTGATTTTTATAGGTAAATCTATGGTCACAGCAGATTAAATATAATTTTTACATTCAAAACCCATGTAGTGGTGTCACAGCATTCCCTTCTACTTTCACAAAATTAGTTTACCACTATTAAGATTGAATCTAAAGAAAATGGTTAAACTCCTAATATATTTCCCTAAAAACATTATTTAATGTTAGCCCACCATTAATTACCCACTCCAGTGTTCTTTCCTGGAGAGTCCCAGGGACGGGGGAGCCTGGTGGGCTGCTGTCTATGGGGTCGCACAGAGTCGGACATGACTGAAACGACTTAGCAGCAGCTACCATTTATTTTCAAAACCTCATTAAATGACAGCAAATTCATCACCAGGGGGTTTCTGCATTAGAAAGCATGCATCATCCCATCTTGACCATCTCCTGGGATGAGGTATATACAACACAGGGAGCAAAGCCAGGTTAGCTTCTGTGCATTCCAGCCAGTGGACACTGACGGTCTGTTTTTCACTTAGGTGTTTGCCTAAGAGCAGAAGCTTAAACTACGTTATCACAAGAGTTGCCCAATATGTCAAGCTCGTCAACCAGTTTTTGACACCTACGTCAACATCAGGGAGAAAGCAGTGATTGCAGCTCTCCACTCACACCCCTCCACACACCCCCTGCTAACACTAATCACAGGGCTGCCAGGTGGGAAAGACGATCCAGCGATTTAGCCTTGCTTTATTTTCATTTTTTTTCCTTTGGGGAGGATAATTGTTTTACAATGTTGTGTTAGTTCCTGCTGCACAGCAACAAGAACCAGCTAGATGTATACATGTATCCCCTTCCTCTTGAGCCTCCCTCCCACCCTCCCCACCCCCATCCCCGCCCCCATCCCTCTAGGTCATCACGGAGCACCGGGCTGAGCTCCCAGTGCTCTCCAGCACTTCCCACTAGCTATCTAATTTCATACATGGCAAGTGTACATATGTCAATGGCACTCTCTCAGTTCGTCCCACCCTCTCCTTCCCACTCTGTGTCCACAAATCCTTTCTCTAGGTCTGCGTCTCTGTTTCTGCCCTGCAATTAGGGCTGCCAGATGAGATAGGTGATCCAACAGTTTAGCTTTGCTTTGTTTCCCCCCAAAGTTTTATCTCAAGCTTTTGCCTTTTGTATAATATTCTCTATTAACCTCACCTAACCATAGAGATATAACCTAACCTCTCCTAACCATTGAGAAGATTTTGAGTCCCTTCGAGAGAAATTAAGTAGTCTATTGGAGATGGATAAAGCAATGTCCAAAAACTAGTCTTTTTCTAAATAATGTACCCCTTGTACTGGGTTGGCCAGTTCATTCGAGTTTTTCCATGATGGTGGTGCCAGTGGTAAAGAATCCACCTGCCAAGGCAGGAAACCCAAGTGACGTGGATTCAATCACTGGGTTGGGAAGATCCTCTGTGGTAGGCAATGGCAACCCACTCCAGTATTCTTGCCTGGAAAATTCCATGGACAGAAAGAGGGCTGTCAGTGGGCTATAGTCCATAGCAGTGCAGAGAGTCGGGAACGACAGAGCCCTTATGGAAAAACCCAAATGAACTTTTTGGCCAGCCCGATACTTTATCTTTTGCGTTTGTACAGGCTTGTGACACATTTCATCTAGTTGACAAACGGTTTTGACAAATGCCAAGTCATTGTCTTGCTGTCTCTCCACCTCCACTCACATCTCTGTGTGAAATCACGAGGTTATAGGACAAGTTGTCCTAAGCATTGAAATCCTGTATTTGTCTAATGCTGAAGCGTGTTTGAGTCAAGTACTGCTCTCCAGCCAACTGCTTCAGCCTTGACCTACGGACACCTGCCCCCTTCTTTACCAGACCAGTGATGCCTTAGTGGTGGAACTCTCCTGACATTTATATTCTTCCCTGGAGTGGAGACATCCGCTGGACTGGGAAAATTCCAGAGAACTCTCTTATATTACATATAGACACAGTCATGGGATTTGTTTTGAGAAGCAAAATTATAGTGAAACAATTATAACATTCAGATGGGGTATCCCCCCATCCCCAGCTTTACCACTAACAGGGTTATGGCTTTAGGGAAAGACATTTAAATTACCTAGGTCCCTATTTCCTTTTGTGAAGAATGAAATAGCTGTGCTGGGTCATGCCAGAAACCCACCTCAACTCTAGCTTTCAATGGTTCTATGAGAACAGCAGAGTTTACCAGTGGACAGAAAGAGTACTGAAGAGCTGAAATATTTGTGAGTAGCAAAAATAAAAATCCCAGGTTCCCCACTGTCCTGTGATGCACTGAGTTGCCATTTGCTTTCTTTTTTTAGAGGCAATAGTAGAGCAAAAGCATAAAAATAATCTTAGGAAGTTATCTAACTCATGTTTGGGAATATCCACTTACCTTCTCACATAGGCTTGCCTGTGTGTGTGCTAAATTGCTTCCATCGTGTCCGACTCTTTGGGACCCCATGGATCGTAGCCCACCAGGCTCACTGTCCGTGGGATTCTCCAGGCAAGAATACTGGAGTGGGTTTCCATTTCCTTCTCCGGGGGATCTTCTTGACCCAGGGATCAAACTTGAGTCTCCTGTGTTTCCTGCATCACAGGCAGATTATTTACCACTGAGCCACTGGGGAAGCCCTTCTCACATAGGCACATACTTGCAAATGTGTTGAAAATGTTGCAGATTTCATTTCTTTTGTCACCAGTGAAGTTCAATGGGAGAGGATGGGTCAGAGAAAAAATGATTTTACAGGTTTTTCTTCTTTGATGATTATAGTTCTTCTTACAATCAACCCTAAAAATGGATGGGCTGCCCAAGAATGGTTTATTTAAAAATAATTTAAATGTATAATTCCAAGTCTTAAGTATAGAAAAAGAACACAATATACCAGCATGAATACAGAATATCAACCAGTATGTGTTGGGACAAAGGAATCTGAAAGGTAATTTTGTATAAGCAGCTATAAAAGAGAAGTGAGTAAGATAGATAACTGAAGAATATCTCAAAATGTTTTTATTAGACTAGTGATCTCATCACCACTAGTCCCCAGGACACTGTTTATCATAAAACATTGTCCAAGAGTAACAGAAAGCCATGGAAGCTCTCATACCATCAAATAAATAAATCAATAAATGTGCAATGACACCTCTGGTGAAGCTATTTCCAGAACAAGCACAAAATACTATCCTCTAGTATAAAATTGATTTGTTTTATTGCTAAAGACAGAGCACACACTAAAAGATACTAAAAGTTGTACTTTTGGAGAGAAAAACATAGGCAAGCCTCACAGATGTATCAACAAGCCTAGAAAACCAGTTACAAAATTGAAGGCAAATCTTATGCTCAGAGAGAAAACAGAATTAGCTCCTCCCCAAATCTCTTTACTAAATGACACTGGTGGAAGGCAAATATTAACAACGCACTGTATCGTGTGTGTGTGTGTGTGTGTTAGTCGCTCAGTCGTGTCCAACTCTTTGTGACCCTATGGAGGTCCTCTGTAGCCCCCCAGGGTCCTCTGTCCATGGAATTCTCTAGGCAAGGATGCTGGAGTGGGTTGCCATTTCCTTCTCCACACTGTATCATAGTCAAGGGTTAAGTTCAATAGGGTAAAATGAAGGCAAAGGAAAAACATTCTCTGTGGAAATCTCTCTGGATGGTGGTATTGGGACACCAAGAGTCATCACGTAGGAGACAAACTATCTCTTACCTATTTCAATATCCATTTTTCTCCAGCACTGGGACAGATCTCTGCTTTGGTTGGCATTGTATGAGTTACTGGATTGCATTTAGAGACCATGCTGTACAAAGTATATGTACCTTCAAGCCACAAAGTCCTACTTGGTGCAGTGAAATGACAGATATGTGGGATCTGAGAGCAGCCAAGGAGTAACAAACAGAATCATAGCTCCTGTCTCATGCTTAATTGGGGGCACAAGTGTACTGAGTAGAAGAACAGATGGAAGTGGACTATGTACTACATTTACTCAGCAGAATTAAGTTCCACGACACTCATGAATTAAGATGCAGGACACTCCTGCCCGTGGACATCAGTCAACATCATGGCCCCCTTTTAGAGTAGGGGCTACTCAGAGGCTAGATGATAAGTGAAGTCTGGAGTCCTGGGCCAAGTCCACCTCACAGGAAATCCAGTGTCTCTTTGGGACACCTAAGTAGAAATGTCTGTGTAGCCCCAGGACATCATCAAAATGACTATGCTTAGAGCTGGCAGAACCTCAGCTCACATGAGTTCTTCGGCCTGCAGAGCAAACCATCTGTTAAGAAAAGCCAAGTGGAGCTCTCCTGAAAATGCCTCCACTGGCCATGATAAGAAATCAAGAGCATTGTCATGTCTTGGTAGGTGCAGGGACTGTGAGCCCTGTTATAACCCCATTTAAATAATAATAATTTTAAAACCCCTTTTATTTATTTATTATTTTTTGGCCTCACTGCACAGCATGTGGAATCTTAGTTCCCTGACCAGGGCTGGGAACTCACTGCTCCTGCCGTGGAAGAGAGGAGTTTTAGCCACTGGGCCACCACGGAAGTCCCCTGCCTCCCATTTTAATTTAAAGAAGTTAGCCTGCAACAGTGTCCATGTTTAAAATATACAAATCCTGGTAATGACTTGGGAATTTGTGCTTCCTGTTCGCTTTGCCTGTGCTGGGTCCCAGCCCCTGGAAGGAGAGGGCTCCTCCTACAAGGGGCCAGAGCAAGGTTCCCCTGGACCTTAAGGGACATCTTCTCCCTTGTCATTTTCAGTTTCTTATCCCAGATGACCAATAAGCAAAGAAAGAAATGCTGATCAATATGAGCATCCAGGGTCACTACGACATCATGAGGACTGAGATGACGAGGTCCTGCGTACGCTTTTGTGCGGGCATGTAGCCTGCTTGCTCGTGTTCTAGGAGAGTTAATAGCCCCCAGGAGAAGCCCTGCATCCAAGGTGATGGATTTGATGTGTTAATATCCCACTTCCCTCTCCCTCAGTGAGAGAATTGTGGAACACATTATCTATACTGTCTCCCAAAGGGCTAAATGCCACTTGTCAACATGGTGCTTTTGATAACACCTTTCATTAGCTTCTTTCCCTCCCCTGTCTTAATTCCCTATTACCTTATTCCTCCCAAATAAATTCCTTGCAGTCAAATCCTTGTCTCATGTTGGTTTCTGGGAAACTTCAAACTCAGGTAGAGTCTTTGAAAACTGTTTTTTCTTTAGAGACATATTCATAACATTTAAAAAATACCATAAAGTAGTCTATGGCCATGCGCACAGAGGTAACCCACATTACAAATAATGTTCTTATTATTTGCATGTTCGTAATTGTGACCCAAGGAGAAGGCAATGGTACCCCACTCCAGTACTCTTGCCTAGAAAATCCCATGGACAGAGGAGCCTGGTAGGCTGCAATCCATGGGGTCGCTAAGAGTCAGACACAACTGAGCGACTTCACTTTCACTTTTCACTTTCATGCATGGGAGAAGGAAATGGAAACCCACTCCAGTGTTCTTGCCTGGAGAATCCCAGGGACGGGGGAGCCTGGTGGGCTTCTGTCTGTGGGGTCGCACAGAGTCGGACACGACCGAAGCAATTTAGCAGCAGCAGCAGCAACAGCAATTGTGACCCAAAAGTGCAAGAAATTTCATCTGCATTGTCCCTTTAAGGATCTAGGAAGTTGTACACTGATTAAAAAAATTTTTTTAATGCTTACTTAATTATATACACATACATGGACACTTTAAATTTGGGTACTTAAGTGGACAAAGTTCTGCTCTTTGAGAATCATACCTACACAGAACAGCTTGTTTATCCCTTCAATCCTCAGTGAGGCTGTTTTAAGGCTGTGGACTGCAAGGAGATCCAACCAGTCCATTCTGAAGGAGATCAGCCCTGGGATTTCTTTGGAAGGAATGATGCTGAAGCTGAAACTCCAGTACTTTGGCCACCTCATGCGAAGAGTTGACTCATTGGAAAAGATTCATGCTGGGAGGGATTGGGGGCAGGAGGAGAAGGGGATGACAAAGGATGAGATGGCTGAATGCATCACTGACTCATTGGATGTGAGACTGAGGGAACTCCGGGGGTTGGTGATGGACAGGGAGGCCTGGCGGGCTGCGATTCATGGGGTCGCAAAGACTCGGACACGACTGAGCGAATGAACTGAACTGAACTGAACTGAACTGAAATTGTGCTTTGCCTGAATCCCAAGGATACTTGTCACATTGTTCACCAGAATGGTACCTCTTGGGGTCATGCAGGCCACAACTGGCCAGACTTCATGGATACAAAACATACAATTGTGAAATGAATGTTTACCCCTTGGAGATGACTGCCAAACTTTCTTAAAAATAAAGCGATGTGAAACAGTCTATCAAATTGAACCCCAGCCCCCTAAAAAGAAATGTTACATTGTGGATGTTGAAGTTATTTTTATTCAATGCGGTGTTCATTGTCCTGAGTTGCTTTAGCTAATGCTGGAATGTATTTTGAATCATATTCTAAGTGAGCACCCTCTATGATTCTATATGCGCCTCACAGTCTAATCACGCTGGAACTAGATAAAGGGGCACTGTCACGTTCCATCTACCCAAGATTACCTCCTCAACAATACTTCAAAGATTTTATTCACTTTAATTCATACGGGAGGATTAGAATATGCACTCAGTTAAAAAAGACTCCTTTGCTATTCTGATGACCGTGCACAATCTTATTGCTAATAAACTCCTTTGTATAGTTTCCCACAAGAACAAGCGGAGTTTCTCATGGGAAATATGCTTATGTAACTTTTTGAAAGAAATTTACACTGAACTTTGTATTTGTTTAAAAGGCAACGCATGTGCAACAGTACCTTAAAGGGAATACCATCCAGGAATAGTACAGAAAATTGAATATTCACTATGCCTATAGTGAATGTGGTTTAAAAAATAATTTTAATAAATAATTTCAGTTGACTGCCCTATTATATAAGGAACCTTTTGAATAGATGTTGAAAATTGGCAGTCCTACCTGGGGACTAACTGAGCCTATATTTGTATGCTGCCTATCGGGCTCAGAGTGTAAATTAAAAAAAATTTTTTTTCTCTTATGACTTTTAATGATTATTGCTATTTATGTATGTATGTATATATTTATGGCTACACCGCTCAGATGTGAAATCTTAGTTTCTCAGTCTGGGATAGAACCTGCACTCTCCGCATTGAAAGCAGGGAGTCTTCACCACTGAACCACCAGCAAAGTCCCCAGTGTTTGAATTTTTGTACTTGAATGCTTTCTCAGTTCTATAGCCTCCCTCCCTCCACCTCACTATTGTCTGATACCCAGCTAGAGTCCAAGTTTGATTTCACCTGCCTGGCCTTGCTGGGGGGCTGAGATTGCAGCTTTAGACGTGGAGACCCAGGAGATTTTCCTAAGACCCATCCTGGGATGCGTTTAATAGCAAATGGGAATATATTTTTGTATCCTTTTAAGCATTGTCACTTACTTTCATAGACTGTGACGTTGAGAATTTAAAAAGAAAGTGTGGTAATTTCAAGATTTTCTCCATCTCTCCTATTTTTTGCACCGAATTCCCCTGAACTGAAGAAAGAAGGTGGACACAGAGGCCAACAGAAGGGAAAGCTGTCTAAGCACCAAGCTGAGGTCCTTTCAGCCAACAAATGGGTCACAGTCTGGCCATCAGCGCTGCTGACACAGGGAAGATAGCACCAAAGACAGAACTATTGTTGAAAGACTGTGTGAACAGATACTTGGCTTAAAAGCATCGGTTAGTTAAAACTTTGTTTCAGTGTAATATTAAAGATAATGCTACATTACATTGTTTATGTGCGTAACCCAAGAAATAAGAGTTAGAATTTAAACTTTAAATTGTTTTTGGAACTGAATTTCACACTGATAGGGGTATGAACCATGCAGAACTTTAATGAGTGACTAAATTTGTTCACAGTGTTTTTGCTTACCTGTATATCTCCTCACAACCTTTTGGAGAATATATTACATTATTTTACAGGAAAAAGAAAGTTAAAAAATGCAACTGAGAACTTTTCGCTTGAAATCATACGTTTAGCTACCTTAGCAACCAGTAGGATTAGTCTGTGTTTTGTTTTTTTTTAACTTATTAATATTTTATTTCTAACAAATTTTTGGATATAGAATTCTTAACATTCACTAGAACTGGATTTTGTCCATATTTCTCCCTAGTTCTAAATATGGGAATTCTAAAATGTTAAATATTTTTATGAGACTTTACATGTATATTCTGTGTAGTTCCAAAGCTACTGATTTTCTACATTCAAAATTAATAACTATGAACATTATTAATGTCAAACACTTTTTTTTTTTTTTTTTTTTAGTCTGTGTTTTTTAACTGCACATCTGTATGCAATTGTTTCTTCTCCGTTCATGATTGCTTCCCCAGCATTAAATTTGGGGGAAGATGAAAACCCAGGCAGAACTGAAGTGTCTTCCAGATTAAGCCAGGATCCTACTCAGGTTTAGTCTGGCTATAAAAACGCTCTCTCCAGATCCCAAAGCACAAAAGGGCAATTTCTTTGGAAGTTTCTGAACAGAATGCACAGTTGCCCGGCCTGGGATGGTCAGATCTGATGGTAAGACTAGGGGACAAGCCACTCTGACCTGAGAAAGAAGCTAGGTGTTCATCCTGGGACGGAGGAAACCAGCGTTGACTTGTTAGGAGGAAACGTGGCCATGACAGACTGCTCATCATTAAACCAGACTCTACCTCTCTGTCTAGGACACAAGAGAAAAAAAAAAAAAGAGGGACTGCTTAATTTGCTGAGAGATGCCAATTCGTGCCAATCCATATATAAAAGTAAAACAGTTGGGAGATTTAAAACTATCCTCTCTGAAGTTCTCCTCCCCTGAGGTCTTTAGGACCAATTCATAGAGCTTTTGAAGGGATGGGTCTTTTAAGGGATAGAGCCCAAGCCAGATAGTAAGACATCAAAGTCATGCTAAGCAAAGAACCAACTGTTCCTCTCCCTTCCCTCCCACCACCAGAGGTTAATTTGCTTTTCATTGTTTGATCTCAAAGTATTTAAAATTTTTTTTGATGTGGACTATTTTTAAAGTCTTTATTGAATTTGTTACAACATTGCTTCAGACGGTAAAGAATCTGCCTGCAATGCAGGAGCCCCAGGTTTGATTCCTGTGGGAAGATCCCCTGGAGTAGGAAATGGCAACCCACTCCAGTATTCTTGCCTGAAGATTCCCAAGGACAGAGGAGGGCTAAAGTTCATAGGGTCACAAAGAGTTGGATACAGTTGAGCGACTAACACTTTCACTTTTTCACTGCTTCTGTTTTTTGTTTTGTTTTATTGCTCATAAGGCAAGTGGGATCAAACCTGCCTCCCCTGAAGGTGAAGTCTTAAACGCTGGACCTCCAAGGAAGTTCCAGTATTTAATTTTTTGATGAGGCTACACAGAAGCCCTGCAAAGTGCTAGACAGTAACATTTTCCACATGAGTATTTTAAGACCCAAATTTTGCAACTTGGAATTCACAGCACTCTGCAAGAAGTTGTTGCTGAGTGGAAATTGGAAGTGAGATATTTTTTCAGACTTGTGCAAGAACTTTTAGGGATAGGTGATTCCATAGTAGCTAAGCTTGATGAATACATGTCATAGAGGGTTTGACATGAAAGGTTTCAGGTCAATATTTTCAAAGTTCAAACCTATCACCTACCCATTCACCACTGTAGCTTCATTCCTTTGGAACCAGAAGGCTTCTTAACCATGTAACCAACCCTTTTACTGCCAGAACTTGGAACTGAATCTGCTGCTTGAATTTCTCATCTAGGTGTTTCCCCTTCATATCGATGCTGCCCTTTAGCTATCAGGCCTTGAGAACAAGCATGGGACTTTCAACGGCCCTGAAAGGGACTCAGGAGGAAGAACCAGAGAACTGACTCAGATGAGTAGGCTCCAATGAGGAAGAAAGGCTGCCTGCAAGTAAGACTTCTATTGCCAATTTTTGGGACTGAAGTATCCCTCCTCTGTTTGATTGGGTGTATCCAGTGACATATTTTTAAAATGAAAGTTGAATGAATTTAACATAAAGAACTGTGACCCTCTGCTGGCTGCTGCTAAGTCGCTTCAGTCGTGTCCGACTCTATGCGACCCCATAGACGGCAGCCCACCAGGCTCCCCCGTCCCTGGGATTCTCCAGGCAAGAACACTGGAGTGGGTTGCCATTTCCTTCTCCAATGCAGGAAAGTGAAAAGTGAAAGTGAAGTCACTCAGTCTTGTCTTAGCGACTCCATGGACTGCAGCCTACCAGGCTCCTCTGTCCATGGGATTTTCCAGACAAGAGTACTGGAGTGGGTTGCCATTGCCTTCTCTGAGGAAGCCCTGCTGCTGCTGCTGCTGCTAAGTCACTTCAGTCGTGTCTGACTCTATGCGACCCCATAGACGGCAGCCCACCAGGCTCCCCCGTCCCTGGGATTCTCCAGGCAAGAACACTGGAGTGGGTTGCCATTTCCTTCTCCAATGCAGGAAAGTGAAAAGTGAAAGTGAAGTCCCTCAGTCTTGTCTTAGCGACTCCATGGACTGCAGCCTACCAGGCTCCTCTGTCCCTGGGATTCTCCAAGCAAGAACACTGGAGTGGGTTGCCATTTCCTTCTCCAATGCATGAAAGTGAAAAGTGAAAGTGAAGTCGCTCAGTCGTGTCCGCCTTTTAGTGACCCCATGGATTGCAGCCCTCCAGGCTCCTCTGTCCATGGGATTTTCCAGGCAAGAGTACTGCAGTGGGGTGCCACTGACCCCCCTAGGACATCACAAAACCAAGGCTAAGAAACGCTGCTGTGACCACAGAAAGCAACCACATTCCTTTTCAACACCATTGTACCATCTCTGCCATTTTGTCAGAGTAAATGACTAGTGACCAAAAAGAAAAACAAAGCCAGAGCCTGGAAGATGGCAGAGTAAGTAAAATGCACCAACCATCCCAGGTTTCCTGGGACTGAAGGGTTTCCTGGGATGTGGTACTTTTGTGCTAAAACTGAAATGCTGGTGGTTTAGTGGCTCAGTCCTGTGTAACTCTTTACAACCCCAAAGACTGTAACCTGCCACTTGTTGCTGAGTGGAAACTGGGATTGAGATATTTTTTCAGACTTGTGCAGGAACTTTTGGGGGTGGGTGATTCTACAGTAGATCCTCTGTCCATGGGATTTCCCAGGCAAGAATATTGGAGTGGGCTGCCATTTCCTTCTCTATAAGATCTTTTCAACCCAGGAACTGAACCCATGTCTCGTGCATTGCAGGTAGATTCTTTACCGCTGGGCCACCAGGGAAGCCCTGAAACTAAAATACTGCTGGGCAAATCAGAATGGCTGGCCAACCTAGTCAGGTGACAGTTTAAACAAACACAGAATTCTGTTCTTTACTTGGCTAAGACCCTTCTTTCAAAGTTTTCTCTGGTTCAAGACAACGTTTCCTCAGCAAAAACACCATGCTATACCACTGTCCCAGGCATACACTTGTAGCACGCTTTCTGAAAGGCAGAGCAAGTCTGGCTGGCAAAATGCATGTACCTTTTTTTTTTTTTTTTTTTTTTTTTAAGCTTCAGGTCCTGAGTATGTTAAAACCTGGAAGAAAGCAGTGGGACAGAGATTGGTGAAAAGCATCTAGAAGTCCTTCTAGAGGTGACTGAGCGCATGCATAGAGGCACAGGAGATATGACCACCAGAGTCCCTTCCAGGGCATGGCACTCACCCGAGATAATGGCTGCTTTTTTTTTTTAACGTGAACCATTTAAAGACTCTTTTTTGAAATTGTTACAATATTGCTTCTACTTTCTGTTTTGGTTTTTTGGCCATGAAGAACATGGGATCCTAGCTCCCCCACCAGGGATCGAACACAGATCCTCTGCGTTGAAAAGCTACATCTTAACCACTGGACCACCAAGGGAAGTCCCAATGGTCTACACATTCACCCCAGGCGTACTCAGTGCTGTCCCACCTCCTCTGTTCCAGAATGCCTTCCTCTTTCTTCCACAGCTGCAGAAAAGTAATCCGTCTGTCCTTCAAGCATCTTTTGAAATTCTGCTTCTTCAGAAAAGGTACTCCTGACCGCTTCTCTCTTTTAAGCTTCCACAGGGCTAATTTTCCTGTTCAGTCATTTGGTGCTTGCCCACTCGTTGTGTTAATAATTGATTTTCACTGTCTTATCCCCCTACCTGGCTTGTGAAAGGGTGGATTATTCTTTTCTTTTCTTTTTTTAAATTTGTTGCATCTTGCTTAGCCCAGCATAGTCTTCTCAACTGTCTGAAGTTGTGCTGTCCAGTAAAATGTAATGTGAGCTGCATTGGTAATTTAGCATTTTCTAGCAGACATCCTGGAATGTGAAGTCATGTGGTCCTTAGAAACCATCAAACGAACAAAGCTAGTGGAGGTGATGGAATTCCAGTTGAGCTATTTCAAATCCTGAAAGATGATGCTGTGAAAGTGCTGCACTCAATATGCCAGCAAATTTGGAAAAGTCAGCAGTGGCCACAGGACTGGAAAAGGTCAGTTTTCATTCTAATCCCAAAGAAAGGCAATGCCAAAGAATGCTCAAACTTCCACACAACTGCACTCATCTCACGCGCTAGCAAAGTAATGCTCAAAATACTCCAAGCCAGGCTTCAGCAATATGTGAACCATGAACTTCCAGATGTTCAAGCTGGTTTTAGAAAAGGCAGGGGAACCAGAGATCAAATTGCCAACATCCGATGGATTATCAAAAAAGCAAGAGATTTCCAAAAAAACACCTATTTCTGCTTTATTGACTATGCCAAAGCTTTTGACTGTGTGGAACACAATAAACTGTGGAAAATTCTGAAAGAGATGGGAGTATAAGACCACCTGACCTGCCTCTTGAGAAACCTATATGCAGGTCACGAAGCAACAGTTAGAACTGGACATGGAACAACAGATTGGTTCCAAATAGGAAAAGGAGTACGTCAAGGCTGTATATTGTCACCCTGCTTATTTAACTTATATGCACAGTACATCATGAGAAACGATGGGCTGGATGAAGCACAAGCTGGAATCGAGATTGCCAGGAGAAATATCAATAACCTCAGATATGCAGATGACACCACCCTTATGGCAGAAAGTGAAGAACTAAAGAGCCTCTTGATGAACGTGAAAGAGGAGAATGAAAAAGTTGGCTTACAGCTCAATATTCAGAAAACTAAGATCATGGCATCTGGTCCCATCACTTCATGGCAAATAGATGGGGAAACAGTGGAAACAGTGGCTGTTTCCCATGTTACTGCTCAGTTCAGTTCAGTCGCTCAGTCGTGTCTGACTCTTTGTGACCCCATGGACTGCAGCATGCCAGGCTTCCCCATCTATTACCAACTCCCAGAGTTTACGCAAACTCATGTCCATTGACTGGTGATGTCACCCAACCATCTCATCCTCGGTCATCCCCTTCTCCTCCTGCCTTCAGCCTTTCCCAGCATCAGGGTCTTTTCAAATGAGTCAGTTCTTTACATCAAGTGGCCAAAGTATTGGAGTTTCAGCTTCAGCATCAGTCCTTCCAATGAACATTTAGGACTGATTTCCTTTAGGATGAACTGGTTGGATCTCCCTGCTGTCCAAGGGACTCTCAAGAGTGTTCTCCAACTCCACAGTTCAAAAGCAAAATTCTTCAGTGCTCAGCTTTCTTTAGAGTCCAAATCTCACATCCATACATGACTACTGGAAAACCCATAGCTTTGACTATACAGACCTTTGTTGGCCAAGTAATGTCTCTACTTTTTAATATGCTGTCTAGGCTGGTCATAACTTTTCTTCCAAGGAGCAAGCGTCTTTTGATTTCATGGCTGCAGTCACTACCTGCAGTGATTTTGGAGCCCCCAAAGTAAAGCCCCCCACTGTTTCCATTGTTTCCCTATCTATTTGACATGAAGTGATGGGACCAGATGCCATAATCTTAATTTTCTGAATGTTGAGTTTTAAGCCAACTTTTTCACTATCCTCTTTTACTTTCCTCAAGAGGCTCTTTAGTTCTCCTTCCCTTTCTGCCATAAGGGTGGTATCATCTGCATATCCGAGGTTATTGATATTTCTCCTGGCAATCTTGATTCCAGCTTGGGCTTCATTCAGTCCAGAATTTCTCATGATGTATTCTGCGTGTAAATTAAATAAGCAGGGTGACAATATACAGCCTTGACGTACTCCTTTCCCGATTTGGAACCAGTTTTTTGTTCCATGTCCAGTTCTAACTGTTGCTTCTTGACCTGCATACTCGTTTCTCAGGATGCAGGTCAGGCGGTCTGGTATTCCCATCTCTTTCAGAATTTTCCACGGTTTATTGTGATCCACACAGTTAAAGGCTTTGGCATAGTCAATAAAGCAGAATAGATGTTTTCCTGGAACTCTCTTGCTTTTTCTATGATCCAACGGATGTTGGCAATTTGATTTCTGCCTTTTCAAAAACCAGCTTGAACATCTGGAAGTTCATGGTTCATGTACGGTTGAAGCCTGGCTTGGAGAGTTTTGAGCATTACTTTGCTAGCGTGTGAGATGAGTGCAGTTGTGTGGTAGTTTAAGCATACTTTGGGATTGCCTTTCTTTGGGATTGGAATGAAAGCTGACCTTTTCCAGTCCTGTGGCCACAGCTGAATTTTCCTAATTTGTTGGCATATTAAGTGCAGCACTTTCACAGCATCCTCTTTTAGGATTTGAAATAGCTCAACTGGAATCCCATCACCTCCACTAGCTTTGTTTGTAGTGATGCTTCCTAAGGCCCACTTCACTTCGCATTCCAGGATATCTGGCTGTTGGGAGTGATAACACCATCATGATTATCTGGGTGGTGAAGATCTTTTTTGTATAGTTCTTCTGTGTATTCTTGCCACCTCTTCTTAATATCTTCTGCTTCTGTTAGGTCTATATCATTTCCCTTTAATGTGCCCATCTTTGCATGAAATGTTCCCTTGGTATCTCTAATTTTCTTGAAGAGACCTCTAGTCTTTCCCATTCTGTTGTTTTCCTCTATTTCTTTGCATTGATCGCTGAAGAAGGCTTTCTTATCTCTCCTTGCTATTCTTTGGAATTCTGCATTCCAATGGGTATACCTTTCCTTTTCTCCTTTGCCTTTCTCTTCTTTTCACAGCTATTTTAAGACCTCCTCAGACAGCCGTTTTGCCCTTTTGCATTTCTTTTTCTCAGGGATGGTCTTGATCCCTGCCTCCTGTACAATGTCAAGAACCTCTGTCCATAGTTCTTCAGGCACTCTATCAGATCCAAGCCCTTGAATCTATTAGTCACTTCCACTGTATAAACATAAGGGATTTGATTTAGGTCATACCTGAATGGCCTAGTGGTTTTCCCTACTCTCTTGAATTTACGTCTGAGTTTGACAATAAGGAGTTCATGATCTGAGCCACAGTCAGCTCCTGGTCTTGTTTTTGCTGACTGTGTAGAGCTTCTCCATCTTTGGCTGCAAAGAATATAATCAATCTGATTTTGGTGTCAACCATCTGGTGATGTCCACGTGTAGAGTCTTCTCTTGTGTTGTTGGAAGAGGGTATTCATTATGACCAGTGCATGTAATCAATCTCAATGTGAAGAAAACTATGAATGAGTCATTTTTACATGATTCTGATTGTATTGTTTTTGAAATTCAGTGTATATTTTACTCTTATCAATTTATATCTCAGTTTAGAGTAACCATTTTTCAAGTCCCCAAGTACACATGTGGCAAGTGGACAGCAAGGGTCTACATGGTAAGTTGAGATATTCTGATGGAGTCTTTAGGACACAGAAATTTAACCTGATTCTATAAAGAATGATAAGATACCATGAGTTGCTGAGAAGACACGTCTTAACATGATAAGGATAGAGATTAGGGAAACGGAGATAAGAGATTAAGAGAAAGGATTGTTTCTGTTAACACAGAATTGATGGAGGAAGAGTAGTAAAACTTTGTGATAAAACATAAAAAATGTAAAGGAGAGAGGAGTCAATAAAAATTTAAGGTTATTACCAGGACAATACATAACTTAAAAGAGGACCAGGAGAATAGTAAGAAGGAACTTGGAGAGAGATATCAGTCTAAGGAAGAGATGGATTTTTCTTGAATCATATAATTTCAAGTGCTTGCAAGTTCATCTTCCTGGAGAGTTTGGAGCAAAGATGAAAAGCAAAGTAGCTTTTGGGAGCTATGTCATCAAGTGGGCTGAGACTTAAAAATGTATAACAACTAAGATTGTGATGGTGGATGGAGATAAAATGTAGGTATAGGAAGAAAATGAGATCGTGAAAGGCAAGGGGAAAAACAATTTCAACACAGAAAAGGATAAAAAGTAGGAAAGAACTTGAGGGATTTGAAAACTGAGAACAGTTCTCTGGACAAGGTTAGGAAGCCATCCCTGGAGCAAATGAGAACCTTTGGCCAGGCTGGAGAAGGATTTACATCAAGTGAACTCTCTCCTAACTGCCTGGTTTTCAATCCTCTGAGCGACAAAATGACTGAGGATGTCTGGGTTAAGAAGTTTGAATTTTCCAGCAGCCACAGTCCCACCAGGAATCCTGGCTGAAGGGAACAGAAACAAGCACAGAACGGGTGGAGCTCTGGGTGATTCTTGATCAATGGCCAACGTAAAGAAAACCCAGAAACAAGTCAAGTGGCAGGATGTAGGGAAATGCATAGGGACAGCAGTGCAGGGCTAGAAACCATAGTGAAACCATTATTTGGTCTTTGTTAAAAGACAAGCAGAAAAACACAAATCATTTGTCTTATAAGGGCTTATTGTATTTTTCTTCAATATTTTATTGTTTACCTTAAGGAGTGGGTAAATATGAAATGTGTTCAGTGGAACGTTGCCTTTAATTTTTCACATGCTTTTGAAAGGGAAATGGAGAATAACAAATGGCCTGAATACTGACCCAATACTTTCTTCTCCTTCAAGTCTATTTATTCAATTATAGCAGCACAAGCTTCACTAGTTAGGATCCAACCATTTGAGAAAAAATTGGGGGATTTTAGCCTTTTCTTTGCTGAAATATCTTGGGGATAATGGAGTCGAAATTAGGACTAATAGGAATCAATTCATTCAGTCTTGACAGTTAAAGTAAATCACTTATTCGTGGACATGCGATTTACTCTTGAGTTGTATTTGGCAACTATAAGAGTACAGGGTGTGGAATTTACTCAGCTAGAAAAGTCCCTTGAAATTCCCAGCAATTTCATAAAACCTTAGGAGTTCAGAAATGCACAAACCTTTGGAAGACAACAACCTTGATTACTCTTTCTGCTGAGAATGACTAAGCTGGATTTTCATTCCTAAAGAGGAAGGTTGACGGATGAAAGTGTAAAGTTTATAGTCCTCCTCATGGGGTGAGGTACAAGGTGGGTAAAAGAATTACTCAGCTAGCAAGAAGATGACAGTTCTCTGTAGCAGGAATAGAGTACTGCCAAAGGGAATGCAAATAAAGATGTCAAAAGAGCTTAGTCTGTGACAAATGTTTTGTTACTTAATGTTCTATTCTAATTTCCTGTGTCTCTCAGTCTTACAAACTCATACTAGATCCGTGGATCTTCTACTCTTTTTATATCTAAATACACGGTAACAGTTGAGAAATAACCAAAGATGAGATGTGGGGTTCACAGTTAAATAATTTCAAAGAGAAAAAGGAACATGTTAAGTCAAAACTTCTAGTGTGTCAAGATATTCATCAAACATTATGCTTGTTAGAAAAGACTTGTTCATTTTTGCTTAAAGAGGAAATAGCTTTTATTATTCACACACATGGACACATGTATTGTTTCAATATCAAAATTTGATGGGCAGGATTACTATGTAAACTCAAAGATTCCTATTCTGACTAAATCCGAAGTTTCTAAATGTTAAAAAGATTAGTTTATCCCCAATCATTGTTCTGCGACCTAATTACAGACTGTCCCTTTATGGTGTTTAAATAAAAATAAATGCGGGAATAATCTCATGAATTAAAAAATAGCAACCTCCATTAAAAAAAAAAAAAAGATACAAAATTTTAGATTGGGTTCCTCCCCTTTAGAAATTAGACAACTTCTCTTGAGTCTTTCTCCCTGTGTACAATGCCTCCTAGCCTTTGTGGGATTGAAAGAATTTGGTGCCAGAGGCTATGGGTATTATTTTCCTCAAAGTCATTAATCATTATTTGCATAAGGAATCTGTGTTATACCATAAAAAGAAGTTTATATTATCAGAGTCTCTATTGCTTAGGACATTTACTGGAACAGATAATACTCTTGTAGCCATGTTGCTGTTTATATTTCCAGTTCTTTAATGGAGTTCTTAACGGCTTTATGAGGTGCGTGCGCTTTCACTGAGATTTTGTACATGGCTCCGTTTCTGCAGTGAAGCCCTAAACCTTTAATCAGGTAATCTTGGGAACACATGTCTTAAAGAAATTAAGGACGGTTTAGAGTAATCACATTTAAAATGTACATGTAATGCACCAATTACTGTCGCAAAGAGTCGGGTACGACTCAGCGACTCAACAACCACAACGCATCAATGTGAATCTGGCACTTTGTCAAAGTGAACATTACTGATAGATGAATAAAGATGTTTACCATGATATTAAGCAAAATACGGTAGACCTTTCCATCAAACTGATAATAATATACACTCACTGTTCAGTTCATTCCCAGTGTTTCCTCTTTTTGGATTAAAATTAATAGAGTTTCACACTGTGTCTTTAATCTTATCAGAGACTCTGAAAGTAAACAATAGCGCAGTGTGAGAAACCTTGGCTGTGTAACTCTTAGGCTCTTGGAAACAAGCATGGCTTTCTTTTCAGCCCACCCCTAAATCATCCGGACTACCTATTCACTTTACTGGGATTCTCAAAAGAGCAATTAAACACTGCAATAAACAGTTTACGGTCTTTATTGGCGTACTGAAGCGACTTGGCAGCAGCAGCAGCAGTACTAATTGACACAGCATGCTCATCTGGGTTCTATGTAGTACGGTCATTGTTTTACGTCATTATCATTATTTTCTTATCTGCAAATTCTTCTCAGCATAAAAAGTAAATCGGGGACAAAAATCACACTTTAGAAGAACTCTGCTTACAAGTAGCCTCGGAGATGCCCCTGAGGCTGGGCCCTCCGGGGAAAGCACGGATTCACCACCTGGCAGAACTCTGCGTGCCCCACTCGCCCGCGCCCACCGCCTGAGCCGGGGTCAGAGCGCTCGCCCACGTGCCGGGCGCTCGCTGCCGCGGACAGACCCCGCGGCGCTGCGGCCGGACCCGCCCACCTCGCGGATTGGCCACACGGGCTGGACGGTGCGCGCGCGGGAGGAGGGCTCCGGCGGGGGTCGGCGGGCGCGGGGGAGGGGACAGGAGGGGGCGGTGCCAGCGGGCCAGGCACCGCCCCCGAACGCCAGGGACCGCCCCCGCGCGGCTACACCCGCGGCGCCCACGTGCCCAGCCCGCTTTCCGCGGCGCCGCAGCCCCGGCGCTTTTCTCCGCGCGGACCAAGCGAGGCAGCAGCCGCTTCTTCAGTCTCCCCGAGTTAGCTCCAGCCGCTCGCCCGCCACCGCCTCCTCGGCGCGGACCTCGCACAGCCCAGTAAGTTGCCAAGTGTCCGGCGGCGCGGAGGGGCCGCCGGCAGGGGCGGCCTGGGCACCCGGGCCTGAGGGAAAGAGCCAAGACGGGGGCGTCCCGGGCCACGTCCAGCTGCGCGCAGCTGCTGGGAGGCCGCGCTCTGGCTCCTCGGAGACGGGGAGTTCCGGGCTGCGCCTCGACTCGCACGGTTCCAGGTGCTGGGAAAGCCGGGGGGTGGCCTAGCGCGGCGAAGCCGCGGGTCCCCGTGGCCTCTCGGGTCTCGGGGGTCCCTGGGCACCACCCCCACCGGGCGGGACAGCCAGGCCTCGCTGGCTCTACATGCTGACGGGTCCCCTGGAGGCTCTCGGGTTACCGACAGGACCCCGCTCCGAGCTCTGCAAATCCATTCACACCCTGAGCTGCCGGGAATTGGTGGGACAGGTAAAAATGGTCCGTCGTGGTGTCCGTTTGAGGGAGTTTTAAGTATATGGGTGCAGTTTTAAACCCTTTTGAGATGGGCTAGACTCTTTCAAACCTATTTCATGCCGTCTTTAGCCTTGAACTCCAAATACCATTCTTAACGTTTTAGGGACTCACTCAGCCTCCGAGTATCCGTGAACTTTGCAACTTTTCAGAGACCGCATCTTAACGATATTTACAAGAAATCCGCTCTCAGAGTTATATGAGTCGTTTGAGGTGGAAACTACCCAGATTTCAGGAGTAAAAGTTATCAGTTATCCGAACTCTCAAATATTTATGCAGAACTGCCTTCAAAACCGTTTAGGTGACTCGTTTACGCCTGGTAATAAGGTTTATCTAGTCATTTCTCAGAAACATTCATCCTTTTAACTGGGGTCTAGGGACGGGGAGCCTGGTGGGCTGCCGTCTCTGGGGTCGCACAGAGTCGGACACAACTGAAGCGACTTAGCAGCAGCAGCAGCAGCATCGTCAGATTTTATTCAAGCAGAGCTGTCGGAATCCTGGCGGGGACTTCAGATACGAACTTAGTGTGTCTGTGACCTATACCTTAATATTTTTAATTCTTGCTCCAGGCAGTCTTTAAAACTTCTGTCACTTCTTTCCCCACCTCAGCATGAATAATAATTATTTCGTCAGGAAATTACCATCATTGGTGCCTGTGATCTTCTTCTAGAGGATGTACAGGGTAAGAATATGCTAATTTTGTGTTAATAGTTGTTTTCCCTTTTTGTAATATTAAATCCTTTTTTCTTTTAATCGCACTAAAGCTTAACATGAAATGATTTCTCAGTGCAGAAGAACATAAACATTTTTTAATTTCTCTCCTGAAAAGTTGCTATTTGGCTCCCCTGGATGACTGTGCAAGCCACATTATTTGTTAGGGTTTTTCATTTCCTTCCTTGCTCCTCATTTGTTTTCTGTTCTGTGCCTTGAGTAGGGGAACTTCATTACCTTAAGGCACTTTAATCTTTTGGGGTTTGTGCCTTAACCTTGAAGACCATGGTGTCTCCAAAGATTGAGTTTGCAGAATCCTTGGCCTCAGTTAACTTAGCCTGTCAGTAAAGCCCTTTTGATTCCAAGGTTTCTAATCATTATCGCTGGATTTAGAGGTTGGAAGGGAAGAGATGGTAGCTGTTGGAGTTCTGAAAGTCTGAAAATACTCTGGAGTTTTTTGTCTTGTATGCTCATATGTTTTTATCATTGGGACATATGTGTCTGAAGGATTTTGAAGTTCATGTTTCTTGCTTCCCACTGCAAACCTACTCACCTTCTCTGAGTGGGGGGTGGTCTCCTTTCTAGAGTGTCCACTTCATTCTCTTATCTGCCTGCCTTGAGTCATTTATCATTGTTTCTTCTGTCTCTTCTGGCCAGACATGGAGCCTTTCTATGGCCATTTCTTCTCATTTTTAGCCTTAATTTTTCAGATGGACCCTTCCTCTTAATTTCCTTTGGTGACTTCTCTATTGAGCCTAGTTTCTGTCTTCACTTCTGTTTTGTTATATTTGCTTACTGCTCTGTATATCCATATCTATCTCTCTATACATGTATGTATTTTTAAAGTGTTCAGAGCCATCTACTGGTTTTATCCTGATGCCCTTCAGTGACCAGCTTTCAGAACAGAACCTTGAAAACACCTCGTAGGTTGCTATTTGTTTTATTATTTCCCCAAACAGGATATGAATACATTGATTTCATGGACTGGCTACTTGTAGACTACTTACTGCAAATCATACATTTAGATCAAAAGCAACATTTTCAGTTGAATATATTTCTGCATATTCGCAGACTTAGTACTGTGTGTCCATTTGGCCATGTTGTCACCCAACTGAATTCCGAAAAGCTCAGTTAACTAAGATTACAGTGACAGGATGCCACTTGTCGAAATGATTTGAAAACTTAAGTGGTCAACTCATTCCTACACCTTTATCTGAATATTCAAAACCATGTAGATATAGCCTGGATAAGAAAAAGAACACAATGAAATTGTTGTGTTCATTGTTTTCTGTGGTAGTAGCTTTTCATTTTACAGCCTGGCACATAACATGTGCTTCTTATTGTAGAGTGAAAGCCACTGATTTCAGTACTTTAAGAAAGGGTGTTATGTCAGTCTTCAAAGGAAAGTACTGAGTCCTACTCTGTACCAAGCCTTAGATATCCAAAAGTAATGTGTAGCTCCAATTTTGGAGGCATACTACAATCATTTTACATTCCGGAAACTCACCATTGATGGATGTTAAGAGTAATTTTTAATTTTGTTGTCATTTTATATAAAGTAACAACACCTATAAACAGATGAATTCAGTACTGTCTACACCAGAAAGCAAGCAAGGAACACATTCTCTAAAATATGAAGATGATGCTTCTTACTATTCTGTCATCAAAGTACATGTGCTTTGGTGTTTTTGTTTTGCTGGTAGTAACAAATTTGTCCCAACTCATCTTACATTGTCCTTTCATTGTCTTTCTGGCTATGTTATAAAATCTGGTATCTGTGGAAATGTTGTAGATGCTGTAGACAAAACCAAAGCAACAGTTGGGGGTTCAGCTCCACCAGGCTCTACCTAGTTGATCAGGCTCTAACTAACTGACTTAATCAGAACATGATTTATCTTTTAATTTTTTTGTCCAGTTTAGTAAAAGCTATTTTATATTAATCTGTGAAAGCAAGCAGTATGCTATTATTTGTCACGTGCTAATGGACTGTTTTAAACTTTCTGTGTTTCTGAGAATAGCCTCTGCTGCCATTAAGTTAACCTTCTCATCGGTAAATATAGTCAGTATTGACTTAAGCTTTGAGTTAATGTGTTTTTTGTTTATAAGTCTGGATTTGAACATGTGGGTCACATCTCTTCTGTTCCTATTTAGAATTTTGCTTTGGATATCTTGCCTCAGAAAAGTCTGGTTCTCTTGTTTTTCTGGGTGTGTATGAATATGAATACTTGGTTGAAAAATCTCAAAGTTTCTTACATCTAAGGTTGATGTGATGACTTAGTGCTGCAAATGTCATGTGTTTAATTTTATGCCATCTCCTTATCCCACTAGAAAAATAAATAGATAAAGCCTACATGCCCACACCTATTCTTGTGCTGCATACTGGCACCTCTATTCAGAACTTGAGTATTATCTGGGATTCGGCAGTGAGGTGGATGAGATAAGAACATTTTATAACCTTTCTTCCAGGAGCTTGGGGGAAAAAAAAAAGCCCTGTGTTATACTCATTTTTGGAATAGTTTGTGAACAATACACAACAAAGAATTTTTATGTTCCTTGTTGATTCTTGCTAGTTTTTCCCTCAGTTGTGGGGAAAATCCTTTTCTTTCCTTAGCCCACTCTGGCTTCATCAAGGCTCCCTAAGTCTTCATACAGTCATACCTTGTACAGGGCTGTTTACACTCTCCAAGCCCACTTCCTTGCAGTGGAGACCTAGTGATCACAGTGGACAGACCTTGATGTCTCCAGGGATGCTGAATAATACTGTAATTAAGATGCTCCCATATTTAAACTGTTGCCCATCTTAATTTTTTTCCCCAGGTTTTACTGGGTCTTTCCATTTAATAACATATGCTTATCTCTTTAAGAAATCAAATATGACATAAACCTTCAAGCCCACTTTTTGTTCATTCTACTCCTTTGTGGGCAAAAAATGTTACTTGGGGTTTGTAACTTGATCTTAATTGAAAGATAAAAGCTGACTGGTTAGGGTCTTTTCTTGACTTGACTCTGATATGTAGCTGTCATCTGGTAAATGATGATAATGATGATAGTCACTAGTGGAATGAATAGTTACTATATATTGAACCATAAGGAAAGAATGGGTTCTCTTTGCATGTTCAACTTTATTTACTCCCTCAATGTGAACTTGGAGCAGATATTCAGAATGCTCTTCAATTTCTACTTTAAAAAATAATACTAAAATCTCTAGAATTCGAAATATATTTCAGTGTTGGGGATGGCAGATTATCTCTGTATCACAGGCAGTTTTTTTTTTTTTTTTTTTCCACAATATGTATATCCTTTGAATTGTTCTCCCCACAATCCTCATCCATCCTGTCTGGTTTCTTTAAAAAAAAAAGTATCCACTTGGTGGGGTTTTATTTTTGTGAAACTATCATGCAAATTTTATACTTTTTAGCAATTGTATGTGCAACCAAATTACTGAATACTGGTTTGATACATAAGGATTCCCTTGGAATAGGAAATATGACTTTGATTCTGAGAATATCCTAGAAGATAATCCATTTGGAGTCTTCCACAATCGGAAGTTAGCTAATCCATTTTGGATAGGTATGTGTTACATATGGCCCAGCCCGAGAGTCTGTAGAGAAGCAAAGAATAAATCAGTGACTTGGTCCCTATTCCCTGGGCTTTGACCACCCCTGAAGGGTTAATAAGTACACACACAGTGGGAAGAGAGTGAGCCATACACAGAGCTGAAGGTATCAGGTGGAGAGATCTGTTGTAAACTTCTCTTCTTAACAGTGTGTGTTGTGATCCTGACATAGGCTGAACGCTCCGTGAATTTCAAGTACTGTTGTCTTCACCATTACCGTTACTATTATTGCTGTTAATACCACTGTCACTCTTCCTCCAGTTACTCCCTGGTGAAACGTGAGTCACTTAGTCTTGAGTTCTGGTTGAGCATTTATTTACCAAAATTTGCTTGAGGGAAAAGGCAATAATACTTAACTAAATCATTTGACAGAATTGCCTGTCATTTATTAGCCTGACACTCAAGAAAGTTGTGATCTTTAACTAAAAATTCAAACTATTCTGAGAGGTCTTAGAGGAAAATTAAAACACATAAGAAGATTATGTTTTAGGTGGAAAATTTGAAGAGTAAAATCTTTCCAAAAGAGCCGTCGAGTTAAGAACATGAGATTATCCTAACTTCTCACTTTGACAGTTGAGTTGTTCTGTTGGTTAAGCTTGCTGCATTTATGACAAACTTAATGACTTGAAAACCCATAAGGGACCTTGTCAGGAATATAAAGATCACAAGAGGCCTTCAGCCATCGCTCCCACTTTGCTTCTCCTGAAGGAGTCCCTCTGAAGTCCAGGAAAACAGTCCTTGTCTGCAGTTTGGTGTGGGTGCCAGCTTAGACTGGACGGAGGACTGATGAAAAATGCTGGTAGCTGAAGAGATACTTTTCATTTCCATGTTAGAGAGGGAAGAGTTCTTTTGTTAAAAGGAAACACATTCAATTCAGTTCCTATCATTGACCCGGAAGAAGAAAGAATGTTCTAAAAGAAATTATATAACTGAAAATATATTTATGGTCATCTTTAGCATAGCTCTTGTACTGTACAAGGAGAATTTCTATGAAGACATGGAGCTGGGTACCACTGTTTTACCTTCTGAGTTTCAGACTCTTGTGAATGTACCTTTTCCAAAAAAAATTTGATAATTGTTCTTGAGTGGCAGTGGGTGTGTGTGTTGGGGGCAGAGAGTTGACTTACATCCTCAATCTAATAGGCAAGTCTTTACTTAAAGGAATTTTGGAGCGAATTTATTTCTCCTCGGTAAAAATCACTTCACAGAGTTTTTGTTTAATGGACCTCAAATGCTCTGAATTCCTTTAATCATAATTCTTTGTTTACAGTACACTTGGTCCTGCCTTTATAGGCTCATGTATGTCCAATAAATATTACCCATTTTAGATTGTTGGATTGGGCGATGGGTGGAAGCTCACTGTATTATGATTTTAAAATAATATATGAATAAATACAATTTTAAATTTCCCCTAAATAAATCAGTAAATAAAAATTTCACAAATGTGTCCTTTGGGTTTTTCCTTCGAGTGGAGCACATATGTACTGAATGAAATTTTCTTTTCATTCAGAAGGACAGCTTTCTTTAGACAGTGATTTTTTTTTCTCCTAAAATTCCTTTATATTCACTCTCATAATGTTTCTCATCTTTTGAAGCAAAGGGTACTTATTATTTTTGCAGGGGGCTTATAGTCCACAGAATATTGGCAATTTACTTAGGTGCTTATCCTGATAAAAATTCTCATGAAAACTTCCTGATAGGATGTTCTCTGGGAAAAGCCTGTATCCAAAAATTTCAGACTATGCTGTATAGATTTTTAATCTACTTTAATGATCATATTAAACAACATAATTTTGTACTTTATTTCCATATGCCAAGTTTTAAGTGGCCTCTTTAATTCTGTTGTGATTTGAGCAATTGTCTGGGAGACATTTTTTTCATGAGGCTGGGGTGAGCTTTGATATTCCATCTTAAGGGGTCATCAGTATTCTAGAGTGTTTGGGACACATTAGGAATTTACCTTTGTCCCAAGGCAGCCTATGCTAGAAAACAAAGGTAAGTTGACTATAATTCATCTGGCAAAGTGAGATTGCTGTTTCTATTTTTAATTTTTGACATTTTACATTGATCTAGACTTTCAGGAAGGAGTTGATAGGAGTAACAGCCTTCATCCAAGTCTAAAACCTCCTGAGAGTTTTTTCATCCCTTTGAAATTAAATGGCCCCGCTGAGTGGAGCCTGGTGGGCTGCCGTCTATGGGGTCGCACAGAGTCGGACATGACTGAAGCGACTTAGCAACAGCAGCTGAGTTTTTTAGTGAGTCTCAGCCCTTGGAGTAAGCGCTGAACATGAACTGCGTGCCGTGTGCGGATGTGTCTGAAGAGGTAGATGAGAGGCGGGCGGGGCTCCTACTTTAGTCTCTATGGAGCTTCATGGTGTTCAGAGTTACTGCTTTCCTCTCTTTGGCTTTTTAATCTGTATTACAAGGGTACATAGTCATATTTGGAGGAGAAATCCAAGGTCATATTCTTTTTTGTAGACTCATATTAATGTTTATGATGTGAGGTCCATGCTGTTTATAAGCAGACTCTGAAATATAACTGTGCAACTCCTGAAAGACCAGACAAGTGAATCAGGTGGGAGAACTAAAGCGATTCAGGTTGAAAAAGCAAAGATTACATTCACTTACTGTCTTTTCTAATGAAAGGCTTCATGACAAGTTTCATACAATTTTTCCTGAACTGTATTTGAACTGCTTACAGTTCCTTGATATATGATATGGAGAAGGAACTCTTCCTTTAATATTCTTTCAATTCTGATAATGTTTCTTCTACTTCCGTAGAAGAAAGAAGAAAGCACACACATGCATGTGAAATGCCCCTACCCCTTGAGAGTTCAAGAATCCCTGAGTTTCACCAAGTGGACACCTAGGGTTCCTGCAATCCAGACTAAGATCCCTGAAATTCAGAACCCATTTCAGCCCCTGGGAAAACTATCTTAGGAGAGTGCCTTTGGGGCATGATGGGGCATTCTCGGTCACACATTCTCCCCTTATTGATATAACATTGCTTGTGGCTGCTGAGAAAGGGCTCAGAGGTCAGGGCGGCCGTGGGGAGCTCTGAGTTGAGGAGCTTGGACAACAACCCAGGGATGACCATTCCCATGTGTACCATGGTGGAAGCAGTTCCCTGAACTTGAAGGCATACTTTGGGCTTTTAATTGTCACCAGCATCAAATTCCTCTAGAATTCTCAGAATTCTTCTCTCCAGTTCTCAAATGCACAGATTTCTGTGGACTAGGACCTATGAACCAGTAAATAAATTTGATTCTAACTTTAGCACAGATCATTGATGAGTTATAATCACAAATGGGAAGGAAAAAGAATGGATAATTGGCTTTCCCTGGTGACTCAGTGGTAAAGAATCTGCCTGCTAATGCAAAGAACACAGGTTTGATCCCTGATCTGGGAAGATTCCCTGGAGAAGGAAATGGCAACCCACTCCAGTATTCTTGCCTGAAGAACCCCATGGAGCCTGGCATGCTACAGTCCATGGGGTCGCAGAATTGGACATGACTTATCAACTGAACAACAGCAACAAGAATAATCAGTGCTCTCTTTTCTTGTCTAAAATTGTAACACCTTTAGCATGACATTTAAAATCTAACCTTATGGCTCAATATCATTCTGACATGGATCTTCTTATGGAAACATCTGGAATTTAATAAAGTTATAGTTTAATAGAACTAAAGAGGTCGTAATAAAGACAAATCACTGTTGAGCCTTGTTAGTTTTCAAAGTATAAAACAACTAACTGAAAACTTTTACTTGTTATATTTGTTTAATAAGGTGCCTATGGGTTTCCCAGGTGACTCAGTGGTAAAGAATCCGCCTGCTAGTGCAGGAGACACAGGAGATGCAGGTTCGATCCCTGGGTGGGGAAGATCCCCTGGAGAAGGAAATGGCAACCCACTCCAATATTCTTGCCTGAGGAATCCCATGGACAGAGGAGTCTGGCGGGCTACAGTCCATGGGGTCACAAAAGAGTCAGGCACAACTGAGCAATTGAGTGCATGCACATACACACACACACACACACACACACTCTCTCTCTCTCTCTCTCTCTCTCAATAGTAGCAAAGCAAAGTGAATACTTTTTAAGTTGGTTTCTGTATAGAAATGCTTATCTTTTGCAAAACTTGCTTTGTAAGTGGTTCAGGTCATTAATGTTTTGTTGCTAAAATCCCTCTTTTAAATGCATTACGCTTGTGACACAGTGGTTGTGTAGGCGGAGTAGGATTTGTGTGAAGTATTCATCAAGAAAATAGCACAGAGTGCATTTCCAGGCTGTGGAGAAACACCGTGGTGGGTGTTGATAACATTTGTAGTACTAGAGCTTTGAGAACATGTTCTGGGCTGGGGCCTGTTGTAAACTCTCTGAAAACTTAGAATTTCACCTTTAAAAAAAAATTAGTTTTTCATTAGATGATCATACACGATTAAGGCACAGCATCCTGGAAGTTTGGTTCTACCACTGTGAAGATGGTGAGACACTCTTGTGATAGTGAGTTTTGTATTCCATACTCTCAACTTAACGATACACTGAAAGCTGTCTTGTGGGCAGTTTCAGAAGCTTTGGAAGGAAAGCTTGGTTTCCTTTGGTTTCGTCTCCCATTCCCCCAGTCAGAGACAGTTACTGAGTTCCTTGCTCTCTGTATGTGCCAAGCACAGTGCTAGGCAGATTCAGAAGGGTAGTAAGCTCCTGAGAATGACATTTTAGAACTTTTAATAGTTTAAGAAACTGAGATCTTATGACTTGTAACTTATCTGAGGTCAAAACTGCTAGGGGCAGAGTCAAGACTTGATTTCAAGGGTTTTGACTTAATAAAAGCACTGATTTCTGTCAGGGCATCCTGCTTTCATAAAAGCAAGTCATAATCACTATAATACACTAAGGTCGTAGGAATTTTATAAATGGGGATCAAAATGCAATTTTAACTTAAAAGTTTTTATATGTTAAAATTTCTTAGAAATGAACATATTTGATAAGACATTTTAGTAATAATGATCAGTTTATGATGTGAACAGCTTTGTTAAGTAGCATATTTTAGCCCCCAAATGTAATCTTAACCTAAAAATAAAAAGACTACACAAGGGTTTTCAGCCATCTCATCATTAGGATTTTTGCCTCGTAAGTGGTACTTTTTAAACAAGTTCTGTTTGGAGTGCTGTTCTGCTATCTTAAAAAAAAAAAGCTGTTTGGATTTTTACTTTTTCTGATCATAGCTAACAGATGGTTTGCACTTAGTTCAGTGAACCAAACAAAAAAAGAACAGACTATGCATAAAATTTCTGTTGACAGTGCATTTTATCTCACTGAAACAGATCATATGAATTTTCTGAATAATGAATAGCATATTTATATTATTCTGATCTTGTTTGCTACCGAGTGCAAAAGAAGTGCGAAAGACAAACGACCTACCATTATCATTTTAAAAGTTATTCTTGTAAATTCTTTGTCTATACTTACTGCATTGCTAACTCTGTGTTTGTTCCTTGCAAAAAGAATTGTTCCAGCGACTTTGAAAGCATAAGGCACTATTTATCGCATTGAACTAGTAGACATAGTACCAGATTAATTTTTATGAATTATAAACAGTTGCAGTCTTATATTTGACTTTCTGTTGATTCGTCATCACCAGCCCTGTTCATCGTTGGGGGCTGATGCCTCTGTGTGGTGGGAAGGGTGGAGGTATTGGAGACTTCAGGCGGGTATTAGTGAAGCGGAGGTAGCTTGACTAGCGAGGGGTGCAGGGAACATGTGTAGTAGTTGGTACCAACAGTAATTGAAAGTTCAAGACCCTTCTGTTTCAGGAATGGGCCTTTATTTCATCACCTGTGATTTTAATTCATTACATATCTGACCAGAGAAAGTTTGAGCTATGTAATTTCACTTTGTATGAATGAATCAGAATTCAGACTATTTGCAAGAATTGGAAGAAAAGTGCTCATTTTATTGAATTAAGTATAATTTCTGTTGAGTGAAATGAGTGCAAAAATCTTACTTTTTTGCACTCTGCAAAATGATGTGGGTAGAAAAATGTTTTAAGGCAGAGAAGAATCATTTTTCTCTAGTATTCTATCCAACAAAACATGTACTGCAGTTATTTCTTGAAATGGATTTTCCATGGTGTCTTTAAAGGCATAATATACAGCATTGCTGGTTTTAATAAGTCTTGAGATTCTAGCTCAGAAGAAGCCTACATATTTCATTTTAAGCAGAACCATGCCTAACCATTCCGCACAGGTGTGTGTGTAAGAGTGAGCTGGAGATTATACATGTGCAGACATTGCTGCAGGAAAATAAAAATTTCCTAACTGGCATCATAAATGACAGATGTTCATATTTAAAAGCAAAACATTGAGACTATCTATAAGTGGAGAAAACATTCAGCATTTTGTCATTAATGACTGAATCCCCAGTACATCTATATAACAGCATAGTTCAGAAAGGAAAATCCCAAGCTTGTCTCAACCCACAGAGAGTATGTAAATATCAAAAACACATAATAGTATTGGTTCTTCCCTGCAAGAGTATGTGAGCTGTCCTTGTAGGACTACTTGGGAGCAGAGCAGCTGTGCACATCTGTGAGGCACCCTTGACCTCACAGGGTCTCCCGTTGATTGGGTCCCAATTCCCCAGGTCCAAGCGTGTAATACAAATGAGTAAAACAGGTTAGTGCAGCATAGTAAGGAATGATTAAAAACTGTGGTGAACTAGAGAGCAGTCAATTTTAAAAACACTACATACCCCAAGACATGCATTGGGAGCTGGGAAGACTGACTGATAAAACAGAAAGAACCAAGCAACAGAGGAATGGATAGGGAAGATGTGTCGTGTATACAGTGGAGTATTATTCAGCCATAAAAAAGAACAAAATAATGACATTTGCAGCAACATGGATGGACGTAGAGATTGCCTAGTACCGAGTGAAGTAAGTCAGACAAAAGGACAAATATCATGTAATATCACTTATATGTGGAATCTAAAAAAAAAATGGTACAAATGAACTGGCTTACAAAACAGAAATAGTGTCGCAGATGTAGAAAACAAATGTGGTTACCAAGGGAGGAAGGGCGGGGAGGGATAAACTGGGAGATTGGGATTGACATATATACGCATATGCACTACACTACAGATGAAATAATGACCTGCTGTATAGCACAAGCAACTCTGTTCAGTACTCTGTAATGACCTGTATGGGAAAGGAATCTGAAAAAGAGTGGCTATATGTATATGTACAACCAATTGCTCTGCTACAGCAGAAGCTAACACAACATTGTAAATCAACTGTACTCCAATAAAAATTATTTTTAAAAAGTCAAAAGGCAAAAAGAACTGAGCAGAGTTGCTGACCTTGTGAGAACGTTGCATTGTGGAATGAGACTGCAGCCCAGTAAACCCATATTTGTATTGTAGATCTCTTTAAATATGTCAGAACATTGGCATGTATAGCAATTCCAAATCTATTTTCCTTTCTTAAAGAGACACATAGAAAGAGAAATACTGGGAAATATTCATATAGCAGCTATTGATGGGACTTGATTCCCTGCAACTGTCTGATTCTGGAATGACCTACATTTTTAGGTTTTCCACATTTTCCTATTCTCTTAAAGATACTTGGAGTGGAAGCAAAACTCAGGGGTTGAATGTCCTTTCCCTGTTTCTTGGATCTCATATTCATCTCTTAGGCTTGCTTCACTATCCTTTCATTCAGTCAAAAATATTCAACTGAAAACTGTCAACTAAAGCCTCATCTCCAAACAGATTCTATTGATATTTTTTTCAAATTATGAATCACAGCTTCCTTAAATCTTGGGAGCATAACAGTAATAAGGATAAAGATAGTGGAGACTGATAAATTTTGCTGGCATGAGAAAGAAAAAAAAAATCTTCTGTTTGTGTGTGATCTGAATATTCCCAGCATTTACTATTGTGATTTTCTGGGCAAAGTATGTGCAGGATAGAGCTCTTCTAGTCTTGTGGAAGATTGCCTTATATATGATAGGTAGTTACATTGGTTGACGTTGTATTACTTGCTACTTGGAATGAAATGTTCCATATAGGAGTACAAGGGGGAGGGGAGAGAAAGAGGAATTGCAGTTGTTAATGCAAAAATAGATTTGTTGTACATAGTGAACCTTTAAACTTAAGAGTTTACCAAATCAATAGTTATTTGATCTGAATAATGGATATGTAATGCTGTAATTGGACTCATCGGAAAAGACCCTGGGAAAGATTGAAGGCAGGAGGAGACGGCGACGGCAGAGGATAAGATGGTTGGATGACATCACTCAATGCACATGAGTTTGAGCAAACTCTGGGAGTTGGGGATGGACAGGGAAGCCCGGTGTGCTGCAGTCCACGGGGTCGCAATGAGTTGGACACAACTGAGCGCCTGAACAACAATGCTGTCATACCCCATCTCTATCATGAGGATATGCCTTGTGGCTTTTTTTTTTTTTTTCTAGTCGTTGTGAACTTACATGATTATCACTTTTTTAGAAGGTGAGGTTTGTGGGAGGTTTGTGGCAAGATGGACTTTGGTATAAAATAACTACCTTTTATCTGACTATTGGTTTATACCTATGCATAAAATTATGAGAAACTTAATCAGTCACAAAAAAAGAAATTATATCGTTTAATAATAGAACCTGAGTTGGCAGACCAAGTAATTTAGCTAACACCCTTTTAACTAAACCTGATTCCCCACATTTCTGAATCATTCTGAATCATGTGTCCTCTGTTTAAAATGACAGTAACCTGACACCTTTCTTGGAAGGCAGCTGCTAATGTGTAGCAACACTGTTAGGTAGGGAGTGCTGCCTGGTATTGGGTAGTGTCTTACTCTTTTTATTGTTGCTGTTTAGTCGCTCAGTCATGCAACTGAGCGGCCCCATGGACTGTAACCCACCAGGCTCCTCTGTCCATGGGATTCTCCAGGCAAGAATACTGGAGTGGGTTGCCATTTCCTTCTCCAGGGCATCTTCCTGACTCAGGGATCAAACCCGCATTTCCTGCATTGATAGCAGATTTCACTGAGCCACCACGGAAGCCAGCACACTTTTTACAGTATATCCTTTATTTGTAGTTTTGTCTTCTATTATAATATGGATAGAGTCCTTGTCTTCTTACACATAGCCAGTCACATATTTGAAGAAAGTTATCATCTCTTCTCTAAGACTCCCCCCCACAAGAATGAAAAAAAGGAAAATGTGGAAATATGACCAACTTATATTTCTAAAGCTCTTTGCCCAAAGCTTTTCTTGTACTTAAACTTTATATCACTTCTGTAACATCTGTTTCCAAGATGGGATGACTGAGAATCCAGGGACTTGCCCAGATAATGGCTGGTAACTCTCAGAATTAACTGGCTACACTCAGAGCAGAGTTCCCTCTCTGGGACCCCTCTCCATCCCTGCTTATCATGGCTCAACACCTGCAGTGCTTCTAAGTCCCTTCAAGTCATGACATGGTTTCCCGAGCCCTCACCCTATCCTGGTCGCTCTTCACTGGATGTACTCGGTCAGCATTCAAGAAAAGGATGGTGGCCACAGCCAAGTATCCATCCGTTCAGGAAATACTTGAGTGACTGCTTTGCGCCAGGCATTCCCTAGGCATTTGGGGGTACACCAGTAAACAAAGCAGTCAAATGAAATTCTTGCCCCCATGAAGCTTATCTTCTGAGAGTTTCCATCCGGAGTCAGGCCCCTGCCACCACAACCAGCAGCCAAGAGGAGTTTGAAACAGGGGACTGGAGAATTGGAGTAGCTGGTTCTGAGCTCTTAAGAAGTAAAATGGGAATTCTGTTGTTGTTCAGTCACTCAGTCATTTCTGACTCTGCGACCCCATGGACTGTAGCACACCAGGCTTTCCTGCCCGTCACCATCTCCTGGAGCTCACCCAAACTCATGTCTGTTGAGTTGATGATGCTGTTCAGCCATCTCATCCTCTGTCACCCCCTTCGCCTCAGGCCTTCAGTCTTTTCAGCATCGGGGTCTTTTCCAATGAGTTGGCTCTTCGCATCAGGTGGCCAAAGTATTGGAGCTTCAGCTTCAGCATCAGTCCTTCCAACAAATATTCAGGGTTGATTTCCTTTAGAATTGACTGGTTTGATCTCCTTGCTGTCCAAAGGACTCTTAAGAGTCTTCTCCAGCACGGTTTGAAAGCATCAACTCTTAGGCACCTTCTTTATGGTCCAACTCTCAAACATCTGTACATGACTACTGGAAAAACCTATATGAAAACTTAAAATGATGTATTAAATAAGAATTATGGTATCTCTGCTTGTGTCTCCCTTTCCATGCCTTCAAACAGATTCCTTCTGTGGACTGAGAAAATAATGTTGGCTTCTACTGAATTATACCAATTTATTTCCAGGCACAAAATGAGACCACAGAACAACTTTTGGTAATAGGAGAGAAAGGCCTCTGATATTATCAGAAGCCAGTTGAAATAAAATCTAAGCAAAGTGAAAACATGAAAGATGTGATTTGCAGGGCCTAAGACTTTATTTGTTCTGGGATATGTTTTGAATTCAGACATATGAGAAGAACTAAAGATCTTAAGATATTTGAGAACCTAAGAGATGGATAAGGAATGAACCAGATAAATTGCAAAATGAATACAATGTTTCAGCAACTGTTGCATGTTTTTATAAAAATCATAAAATTTGCAGGAAGCCTTTTTTTATGGGATTGTTTGAACTTTTTGTAGCTAGAAGTAATGAGTTTTACTATATGTTAGAATTTAAATACAGACATAAGTTATGATACGTCTCTGGTTCATCGGTCCTTGTAAAATGTCCCCAATGCTTAAATTTTAATAACTATTACAGTTTCAATCTTAAGGTAGTAGTGGTTCATGAATTTGGAAGGTTAAATGCTACTGGAGATGAGATGAGATTTTAAAATTCCAAAGCCTGCCAGATACATTTTTGATATCTGGGTGATGCCCTTCATCATGGGCTGGGTCTTAACTTAGATGGTCTGCCAGGAGCCTGGGAGCAGCTGGAATCTTGCATTTCTTCATATGCTGCTGCTGCTAAGGCGCTTCAGTCGTGTCCGACTCTGTGTGACCCCATAGACGGCAGCCCACTAGGCTTCTCTGTCCCTGGGATTCTCCAGGCAAGAATACTGGAGTGGGTTGCCATTTCCTTCTCCAAGGTGTGAAAGTGAAATGTGAAAGTGAAGTCACTCAGTTGTGCCCGACTCTTAGCGACCCCGTGGACTGCAGCCTACCAGGCTCCTCCGTCCATGGGATTTTCCAGGCAAGAGTACTGGAGTGAGTTGCCATTGCCTTCTCCGATTTCTTCATATAGAAGTGGTTATATGGCAGAGAAAAGAACGGGCATGAGCTTTGGAGCTATGCAGAACTTGGCTTCATATCTAGCTCTGTGATTTTGAGCAAGTTCCTTAACACCTCTGAGCCTCAGTCTCATCACCTGTGAATGGGACAGCGTTTCCTCTGAGGTGGTCATGAGGATTAAATAATGTATGTCAAGTGCCCAGAACATAATAGAGCAATGAATGACCCCAATTATTACTTTTTATTTTCATTTCCCAGAGCCTGTGGTAAATGGCCTTGCTTATAAATGAAGTCCTTATTCAATGGTTTTTTGTTTTTTGTTTTTCTCTCTCCAGAGAATAGTCTCGAGTATTTACTCCTTTTTTTTTCTTTTTCCCCTGCAAGGGGAAAACTAAACTAAAGGAGCAGTATCCCCTAGCTCTGTCGATTATGCGGTTCTCTTCAGCAAGCTATCTTGAGCTGCATGATGTAATTGTTAGCTAACCTTGGCTTTTAACCAAGCTGTGGCGACAAGTTTCTTTCCTTAAGGCATGCTCTAGATAGTATTTCATCTCAGTTTAGAATGTGTACTTCATAACTGGACTATTTGTTGGCAGGGAACTGCCTGTGCTTCACTGCAGGACATGTTGGTGAGCTCTTTGCTTGTCCAAGCAGCGTCTCCTCCGTGCAGGAGACAGAGAGCATGGGAACTCTGAGCTCCGAAAGGAAGACACGCTTCACACTTGTCTCCATAGGTGGCACAAAGCTGCCAAAACTTCAGCAGCGGTAACAAAACAGAAACATTGTGAGACTTTATTCCTTTGCTTCTGAAAGGCTCATGCCTATAGTATATCTTACTGTGGAGAGTCAGACTTGATTTAGTGGCCTGACTTTGCTCCATGCTAGCGGATACTTCACCTCTCTAAACTTTGGTTTTCTCAACAGAAATTACTTTCACCTCAGAAAAGTAAACATATTTTAGCATCTTTTTCAGTTCAAGCGTGTGTGGTAATTCCCAAAGGGGTTATGTGATGACACACAAAGTTTCTGCCTCGCAGGCTTATCAAATGCATATGTGTCAGGGGTGGTGTGAGAAGCCAAATACATGTAGTGCACCAATCCGGGGCATAGATGAGGAATGCCGTCCAGAGACATGGATGTGTCAGCAGACCTTAGTGGGCTTTTGAAAGAGGGGCCTCTTCTGCTTGAGGGAATCATGAGGAAGTTTTATGAGGAAGACAGGATTTGAAAAGGATCTTGAGAAAGGAGTAAAGGGATATGTATTGGGTTGGCCAAAAATGCTCATTCGGGATTTTCATAAGATGTTACAGAAAAATCCAAACAAACTTTTTAACCAACCCAATACAAACAGAGATTGAGGCTTGAAAGGCATTCTTGATGGGGAAACAGCAAAGAACTCTGAAAAGTGTGAGATCTCTTGGCAAAAGAGCACACACTTCTCTTTGACCAAAGATAGAATGTAAGGGAATGGGAGGGCGGCAGGAAGGGACAGAGAAGAGGAATAATAGTGATAGCGCACAGTTATTGAGCACCTACTGTGTGCCAGGCACTGATTTAATCCTAAAGAAGAGAAGGATGGAAATGCAGATTGGGTCATAGTTTGGACTGTGGATGATGAGATAAAGAGTTTGTAATTTGGTTGGAAGTGAGGTGTCTGAATTGCAGGAAGGAATAATTGAGCTCCTGTGAAGTGAGAACCATGAATGAACTGAGGTTATAGCAATAAGAAGGGTGTTCACAGAAATTTTTAATTGAGGTGACCAAGCGTATTGGAAGTCCCCCACTACAAAAAGAAATGAAGTCGCCATAGGCAGTAGTGTTAGTGTTTTCTTATTTGTAAATTCCAGGTCTTTGAAAAAAGACGATATATTCTAGAGTATTATGTTAGTTTATTTTATACTCCATTGTTGATTTGTGACCACAGAAGTGCTATCTAAAAATTTACAGTATCTTAAAAGCAAATCAATTCTGTTACCCTCTTTAAGGTTACTTAAATTTTTAACCTGGAGTCAAAATGCATGTTACCGAAATGACCCACTGTAAACCCATTTCAGGCTTAGCATTTTTTAGGTACAATTTAATTTTGAAAGAAAACGCATAGTACATGATGGTATTTACTCTTCCTAGTTTGTTGACATTATTGATTAGGCTAATATATGCTAGGTAACTACATTTTTCCCCTCTTTATCTTTTTTTTGTACTCCTTGAGCTTTTTACAGTCCTTACCTTCTAGGAAAAACATACTCCAAATATGAAATTGTGTCATTTTGATAGAGGGAGGCTGAAAACATATTTACAACTTCAGAAAAAGTGCAGAGAATCCTTATAGAATTTAGGCAAGATTTGACTTGCTTTCTGCTTCTCCGCACACACAGAAGAGCTTGTGAATGGCCCGTGTTTGTTCTCTGTGATTGACAGGAAAGCAGGACTGGAAATAGTTCACACCAGATTAATTTGTCAGGATGGGGATTGTTTCTTGACGGTTCACTCTAGGCATGCTGTTTCCCTCCTGTTAGCTTTGTCACCTTCTTGGTTAAGGACTCACACCGAGGGAATTCTGCTGTCGGACCCCTAAAGAATCGCCACCCATCCAGGGGTCCCAAGACCCTGGGCCAGACCTGCTCACTGAGAAGACAGCCCAGAGGTGACGCCAGGGGAACCAAGGGCCTCTCTCCGGCTCTCTGGCAGCACAGCTCTCGTTACCAGAGGGTGCTGGGAGACGTTTGGCTGAGGAGGAAGGCTCGAGGAGAAGCCTTGAAGCAAGCCCAGCTTTTTTACTTTGTGTCCCTGCCCAGAATGATGCATGGGCTAGCGGGTAGCCAATTAGGAAAGGTCAAAATGAAACCCACATGTGAGGGCGCGTTTCTTAATGCTTTCATTTCCCCCCTTTCTGCTGGGGCCTTCTTTCAGGAGATAGGACCCAGTGGCCATGCGCAGGGAAATTGTGTTTGGAATTCCTTTTAACTGAAGCTACAGAATATCATTGAGACTGTGCCCTAAAGACTGTTGTGGTGGTAGCAACACAACCTCTTGGGCAAGGGGATGCAAATGATCCAGGGTCTGCTGGGGCCCCGAGAGATGAGAAGCCTTGCTGGCCGCAGAGAAGCAGGGCTGAGCCTGTGTGCTGGGACTGAGTGCTCTCTGCGCTCCTTTGACACCCTGGTAGCTGGTCAGGAGGGGGCAGAATCCTTACCCTGTCCTACCGTATTTTCTCAGATGTTTGTCTTCAACACCTCCTGTTATTACCTGGGCGCACACACGGACACCTGAAATAAAGACTAGGTTCTCGGCTTCGCAGAGCCACAGGATGCCACTAGGAACAAGCTCTTGGCGTATGTGTTAAGTTGTCCTGTGCTTACTTGGCTGTGTACAGCAATAGCATTTTATTGGAAGTGGAAAAATTACCAAAAATTATTGATCGGGGCAAGGATCAAAGATGACTCAGAAGTAGACTCTCTCCCTGCACCTAGATAAAGTTGTGACCCAGCATGGAACCATGTTTCTGTGTATTCCCCGCCCCCGTATTTTTGCTCCATTTATGTTATTATCCTTTCAGCCCACCAGAGAAGTTTGCTTTAATTTTTCAAGCTGAATAATATCCTTCACTGAGTGCTTTCAATGTGCTAGGCCCTTGGTCTGCTCCATTAGAAATAATATTTTGGTTAGAAGCATTTCTCTATTTGAAGAAAAGGGAAATGTTTAGAAGTCTTTTTAAAAGCCAAATAAACAGACTCTAGAAAATGAAACAAGAAAGTGGCCCAAAATTGTGGTTGTTATTATTAGTATTTGTTGCATTTTTTTTTTCCTAATGCCTCAGTAAATTATCTTTACACCCACAGAAAGCTGTCCTAGACAAAGGACACTACACAGATATGAGTTTGGAGAACTGTGGGAGTGTGGCAAATCTGGAGGGAGGCACAAGTGATAATCCAGAAAGATTTGTTTGCCAGATTTAACTTGTCAATGAACTGCTTACCTTCAAATGATCGCGGTAGAATCCTGCATTCTGTGTGCTCTGGTAGCGACTGAGTGCGTGTGAGCTTGTGTTCAGAGGACATTAAGCAACTGGATGGTGTGAGGGCTGAAGATGATGAAACATTTTGCTGGTTGCAAACAGCGACCTTCCCGAAAGCAGGATCGTTGGAACCTTCCTGTGAAAGATTCTTAAACAAACTTGGTCTTTGTTAACGTTAGATAAATAAAATAGAGAAGCTGAGTAGTACAAGTTTAAGGAATTCAAGAATTTGCACAAGCTCTACTTTTTGGGAATATTCATAAAATGTTTGTCTTTTGGTGACATGGAAATCATTTGCTTAAACCTTAGAACATTCCCTAATGACCATCTAGCAGACTCCGTCTATGTATTTAAAAGTCAGATTTATAAATACTCAAGAGAAAATATGAAAACAATTTCATGGACTGTGCTGCTTAATTGCCCAGACATGTCTGACTCTTTGTGACCCCCTGGATGGTAGCCCACCAGGCTCCTCTGTCCATGGGATTTTCCAAGTAAGGATACTGGAGCGGGTTGCTATTTCTTTCTCCAGGTGATCTCCCTGACCCAGGGATCGAACCTATGTCTCCTGCATTGGCAGGTGGGTTCTTTACCACTGAGCCACCTGGGATGTCCCATGGCCTGTATGTAACCCTAACAGATAATACTATTTAGAAAGAAGGAAATGCAAATAGAGTTGTGCCTCTATACTTACGAATGCTGAACCCAAGAACAGGGACCCTGTGAATATGCAGGGTAGGTTATAGGACTCGTGTATCTGTGGATTTGGGTAGCTGTGGCTGGTCCTGGAACCAATCTCCTGAGGATACCTATGCACAACTGTACAATCAAAACCCTAGTCAGACCATGAATACTCAAGAGTGAGGACCGAGAAGGGCACACAGCAGGAAGGTTCACGGTGATTGTTGCAGGAGTCCGAGGGGCTCAGACTTCAAAGATGGGAGAAAAACCTATGAATCTGTGGAAAAGAGCCCAGGAACATTTGAGCTGAATCTTTATGAAATATTTAATCAGGAAGGAGAAGAAAAGCAGACCTTGGAGTGGTAGCAGTAGATGACTGAGGGAAGGCAGAGGTGCTTTTGTGTTCAGGAGAAAGTTGGCTTTCTGAGAAGAAAAGAAGATAGATACCCAAAAAGAAGCTGAGGCCCAAGTGGGTAAGAAAGAATGCAGCTGCTTTAAACTAGCTCACAAAAAAGCAACAACAAAAAGTAGCTCACAGTTTCAGACCTTGATGAGTCACATCTTGCAGTATTAAAATAATTTGTAGATATGAGTCTGGAGTGATCATCTGTCATCTTGGAGGCACCCTGTACTCCAAGAAAGGGAGCACACAAAGGAAAGAACCAGTAACCCTTGTCTTCAAAACAGAGACCAGTGCAGATCCTGGAAACCACAGATCAGGGAGCTGGATACAGTCCATCAGCGAAATTCTAGGACTGTGTGGTGCATTCTTGGAGAAAAAGTGACCACTTCCCAAAAAGCATCGTGAGTTCACCAAGAACAGTTATGCCTAACAAACTCCATACCCACTTTTTAACTTGTTATGAGAATGGTGGATTTTAAAAGTTTAAGCATGATAATTAGCATTTTGGCAAAGCATTGAATATCATGTGTTGTGATAACCTTGGGCTAAGCTGGAGAGAAATGTGGATCTCTAGCTGTTTGCACAGTATACTGAAATTGTTGCTGAGTGGGTCAATAATGGCTCGGAGCGACAGTGGTGGTGGCATGCCACGGTACTGTGTCCTTCACCCTGTCGCATTTTATCATTTACTTGGATTAGGATAGAAGTCATGCTGGTTAAATTTGCAGTGACATGAAGATAGGTAAGATGCTTGATACTCTGATGTATAGATTTGTGTTACATAGAATCCCAAATAATATGAAACTTAAAATTCTGAACTGAGGTTTGAAAATAATCAGTGAAACAAAATGGAATCATGAAGACAGTCTATGTAGATGACTTTGAGAAAAAAAGACCTGAAGGTTTTAGCTGACTACAAACCAAGTATGAGTCATTCATTCAGTGAACATATGTGTACTGACACCTCTCCTTTCTATTTCTATCACTGTGAGTACACTGGGAATGCAGCAAATCAATAAAATACAGACCTTGCTTTCCAGAAACTTAGTGTAAAGGAATGTATTGGTTTCTGAGGGTTGCCATTAAAAAGTACCACAAACTGGGTGGCTTAAAATAACCAAAAAAATGGGGATTTCCCTGGTGGTCCAGTGGTTAAGGCTCAGTGATTCTAGTGCAGGGGACCTGGGTTCGATCCCTGGTCAGGGAACTAGATCCTGCATGCTGCAACTAAGACCCAGCACAGCCAAGTTAAAACACAAAAAATAACAAAAAAAATGTATTGTCTCACATTTCTGGAAACTGAAAGCCCAACTCAAGGTGGCAGCAGGGCTGTGCTTCTCTGAAACCTGGAGGGAAGAATCCCTCTTTGCCTTCTGTGGCTTTTGGTGATGTCCGTCAGTCTTTGGTGTGTCTTGGTTTGCAGCTCCATCTCCAGTTTCTGCCTCTGTGATCACATGGCATTCTTTATGTGCATTTGTGTCTTCACACAGCATTTTCTTCTTATTAGGACATCTCTGCTAAGTCACTTCAGTCGTGTTTGACTCTGTGCGACCCCATAAACGGCAGCCCACCAGGCTCCCCCGTCCCTGGGATTCTCCAGGCAAGAACACTGGAGTGGGTTGCCATTTCCTTCTTCAATGCATGAAAGTAAAAAGTGAAAGTGAAGTCGCTCAGTTGTGCCCGACTCTTAGCGACCCCATGGACTGCAGCCCACCAGGCTCCTCCGTCCATGGGATTTTCCAGGCAAGAGTACTGGAGTGGGGTGCCATTGCCTTCTCTAAGGACACCTCTGATATTGGCTTAATACGCACCCTAATGACTTCACCTGAATCTAATAATATTAGCGAAGACCTTGTTTCCAAATAAGGTACCAGGGTTTAGGACTTCAATGTATCTTTTTTTTTTTTTTCTTTTTAATAGATTGAGCACAGTTCAACCCGTCACAAGGAGTAAAACATATTCATCCAAGCAGTTGCATAGAATTATGATGAAGAAAAAGTGCTGCAAAGATACAGAGCGCTGTGAGCACAAGCGTAGGGTGACCTAATTTAGCTTGGGGGAGGATGTCAGGGAGGACAGGGAGCTCTTTAGGCAAAGAGGAGAAAGAGTAAGTTCACGGAGAGAGAGACAGCTATGCAGGAAGCCTGGAGCAGCAAGAGGCACAGAATTCAGGGAAATTAAAGCTCAGTGCAGAGCAAGGGCATCAGGAGGGCACGGGAGACGTGCTGAGAGACACCGAGGGGCCAGGCCCAGAGGAGCTCTGGGCATTGTGTTGCCATAGTGGAGGCAAATATTAAAACAAGAAGAGTAAGTATATAGAATGGAGAAGACAGTAAATGAGACTCTGGGCTTGCTTGACCGAATACGGACTGCTTTGTCTTGTTGGGAGGGCCATATTTTAAGTGAGTGTTTATCAGTGTGAGTGTTATACTTTGAATTACTGTATCTATCCGCATAGACAAAATCCCTGGGATGATAGCCATTTGGAATTAGTTGAACCAGAAGACTTTCTGCCTTTATTCTTCGGGCAGAGCTAGACCAATGGGTAGGAGTTATAGGAGGGCTCCGTGAAAGGGAGGTCTTCCAGCAGTGGGAGCCACACAGGTTGAGAGCAGGAGCCTTGAGAATTATTTGCCGGAGGAGGACGGCCAGGATACAAGGGATGCTGCAGTGAAGGTGAGGAGGAGACTGTTTTCCTCAAAGGTTCCCTGTGTAGGAAGCCAGCCTTATCTGAGGGTAAGAGGGAACCCAGTGAAGTATCCACTTGGGGCTCAGATGTGATGCTCAGATCTAAAGTCCATTTCCTCACACTTTATAATTAAAATTTTAAGAGCATTAAAAGGGCTTTAAAATTAAATGTCACTGGGAGATTATTAAATAACTGAATTCATTTAAAATACCTTTGTAACACGATGTTATGTATCAGTTATTTGTTGTTCAGTCATAAAGTCGTGTCTGACTCTTTGCGACTCCATGGACTGCAGCACACCAGGCCCCTCTGTCCTGCACTATCTCCTGGAGTCTGTTCAAGTTCATGTCCATTGAGTCGGTGATGATATCTAACCGTCTCATTCTCTGCCTCCCTCTTCTCCTTTTGCCTTCAGTCTTCTCCAGCATCAAGGTCTTTTCCAATTTTATATATATATATATATATATGTGTGTGTGTGTGTGTGTATCAGTTATATATCAAAGAAAAATTGGCAGAATTATTTAGATGCATTTACCTTTGCTGACCCTCTGCTATTATTGCAACAGTTACCCTTCATCTCACATCCTTGGTACAACTCTTCTATTCCTTTTCCTGATGTTCTCTCAGCTGCAGTTCCTTGACTTAGGAGGACACAGCATGAACAAGTGTCCAAGTGTCCTGGGACCCAGTCGCTTTTGGTGGGGGGCGGGGGGTGGTCATAATCAAAGAATCTCTGACCAGCTGCCAAAAGTATATTTATTTATTTATTTTTGAAGGCTAATGGTAGATTATTTAATCTATTTCAATTGGAGGAAATTACTTTATATATTGCGATGGTTTTTGTCATACATCAACATGAATCAGCCACGGGTGCACATGTGTCCCCCATCCTGAACCTCCCACTCCCATCCGGCTTTGAATGCCCTGCTTCATGCATTGAACTTGCACTGGTCGTCTATTTTACATACAGTAATACACATGTTTCAGTATTATTCTCTCAAATCGTCCCACCCTTGCCTTCTTCCGCAGGGTCCAAGAGTCTATTCTTTACGTCTGGTCTCTTTTGCTGCTTTGCATATAGGATCATCATTACTGTCTTTCTAAATTCCATATATATGCATTAGTATACAGTATTGGTGTTTCTCTTTCCGACTTACTTTACTCTGTATAATGGCTCCGGTTTCATCCACTTCATTAGAACTGAATCAGATGTGTTCCTTTTTATAGCTGAGTAATATTCCATTGCATATATGTACCACAACTTCCTTATCCATTTGTCTGCTGATGGATATCTAGGTTGCTTTCATGTCTTAGCTACAAAAAAGTATATATATATTTTTTTACTTTTTAAAAATTTTTTTACATTTTATTTTATTTTTAAACTTTACATAATTGTATTAGTTTTGCCAAATATCAAAATGAATCCGCCACAGGTATACATGTGTTCCCCATCCTGAACCCTCCTCCTCCTCCCCCCCGCATACCATCCCTCTCGTCGTCCCAGTGCACTAGCCCCAAGCATCCAGTATCGTGCATCAACCTGGACTGGCAACTCGTTTCTTACATGATATTTTACATGTTTCAATGTCATTTTCCCAAATCTTCCCACCTCTCCCTCTCCCACAGAGTCCATAAGACTGTTCTATACATCAGTGTCTCTTTTGCTGTCTCGTACACTGGGTTATTGTTACCATCTTTCTAAATTCCATATATATGCGTTAGTATACTGTATTTATGTTTTTCCTTCTGGCTTACTTCTCTCTGTATAATAGGCTCCAGTTTCATCCACCTCATTAGAACTGATTCAAATGTATTCTTTTTAATGGCTGAGTAATACTCCATTGTGTATATGTACCACAGCTTTCTTATCCATTCATCTGCTGATGGACATCTAGGTTGCTTCCATGTCCTGGCTATTATAAACAGTGCTGCGATGAACATTGGGGTACACGTGTCTCTTTCCCTTCTGGTTTCCTCAGTGTGTATGCCCAGCAGTGGGATTGCTGGATCATAATGCAAAAGTATATTTAACAGGAATTTCCACATTCACTTGTATCTCTTGAAGGACATCCAACTCACATTCGACATCAGCACTTCTCAAAATCTCTTTCCTTTCCTCCCCACTTTTCCCTTCTGCCAGGTGGATTTTCTCTAGGCTGTAGGCTCTTCTGTTACCCCCAACCCTTTATTACATAGCCCAGCCTGCCTCTTAGCTTTACATTTGCCAGCGGTATGGTGGATTTTTTTCCTTCCTTGAGTCAAAAGGAAAGCTCAGGAGTGGGCGGAAGAGGCAAAAAAAGACTCTTCCTGCTGCCTCTGCAGTAGCTCAGAAGGCCCAGGAACCAAACCGTCTCCAGGGGACAAGGGAGCGACCAGAAATAAATAAATCTTGTCACCTATGTGTGGACAAGAGGGCAGTGTTCTAGGGGCAGTCGGTGGACAAATTGGCTTACAGTATTCATGTGGAGGGTAGACGAGGGTAAGACGAAGGAAGGTAGGCTGGGACCAGAGGACAGAGGGGTGATTTTGAAACCCAGGCTAGAGCATATGAGTTGGAGAAGTTGGCAGGAGGCCGAGACGATAGATTAGATACAGTAGATTAGAAGCGTTAAAATTCAGCTCGTTTCGACCCAGAGGGATAGAGTAGGGAGGGAGGTGGGAGGGGAGGTTCAGGATGGGGGGACACATGTATAGCTGTGGCCGATTCATGTTGATATATGGCAGAAGCCACCATAATATTGTAAAGTAATTATCTTCCTATTAAAATAAATAAATTTTAAAAAATTCAGTTCATATTTCATAATTCTCTTGTTACTTAGGAGTCCACCGATACTTATAAACATTTCCAAGCACATTTTAAAATTACAGACACTAAACTCTCTTTGACCAAAATAATTCATCTACAAGTCTCTGCAAGGCATGGTTTCATTTAAAGTCAGGATTGGGAAATAACAGTGTTATGTTGTTTCTGAAATATTTTTGAAATAGTCTCAGACACAGCAGGAATCAGAGCCCCATATCAGCTATTTCTCTCGTCGCATCTTGGTGCAGAATATTCTGAAGGTCAGCTGAAACAGCTCTTTGCAAAGCAGCAGCAGGAGTGTGAGGTTGAAGGGTGTTTGTTTCACTTTCTCCTTGTTGCATTCTTCTTATTTTAATACTTCAAGGGCACCATTGCCAGACTGTGGTACAGAGCCATTTTCAAGTTATTTTCCTTTTAAAAATTCTTCTTTGTTTGCGTATTCTAAACTTACGTCTTAGAGGCTTTGAATCCTGATGATGAAGGGCTGGCACTGTTGTAATTACTTTCTCTGAGCACATAATAGAAATGTTTTATTCAGATTTATTTGAAGCCAACATGAACTCCCAAACCTCTCAGCCAATAACAGTGTTTCAACCATCTGCCAAGATGCTAAGGATAAAAATCTCTGGTGATACATTGTTTCTGTATTTTAAAAAGTACAAAATCAGAACATGCTTTTCAAAGTTAAAAATATAGTTTCAAAAATGACTATTTTTTAAGAATGACTTAAAAACAAAACCATAAACGATGAGTACACCCAACATGGTATCCATCGAAATTTCTTGAACTTGAATTAAAAACGAATGTGAATTCCGGTTGAATTCCTTTTCTGCCACAGTTTGAGGGAAGAATTTGGGGTAGCATTGAAACAAAAGTAGCTGAGTTCTAACAACTAAATTAGGTTTTTTTGAGGAGCATGAGGGGTAAGTGAATTGAGAGGAATACTATGGCTGTTTGGAAAGAGACCAATTAGAAGAAACCAGTGTTCTAAAGGGCTTCTCAGTCCTTTGCCTTCAGACAAAAAGAGCTTTCTTGTACTTTAACACACTTCCTAGCCCATGAATTTGCTTCTGGCATTTTTAATCTGAAATTTAGCTACTAATCCAGAAATAAGTCAAAATTAACTTGTTGAACAATGGCTCTTAGTCGACAGGAGTGTGGGTTCGTCCAGGTCATCTGGATTTGCTTGGCATCCTTGAGTTGATTCTAATTTGTGTGGACAGTGGATTATTAAGATAATTGTGAGTATTTATTTCTTTTCAAAACATTTTATTAGTGTTTATTAAATGGTTGTTTTTGAGAAGTAATAATGAATCATCTTCCTGTAAAGATGAGCAGCTGGGATGCCTGGTACTAAAGCTGACAGCCACCATAAAATTCAGTAGCATTTAGGAGGATCACTGAATTGTGGCAGAATTTGATCAACAGCAGTCAAAGATTTACAGGCTTAAACGTCAGCAATCTAGAGAGTACGTTCATCTCGAATACCTTATTCTGTGCAAATGTCACACCTAGAATTCCTGTGTTTAGTTTTCTGACAGTTCAAAGAGATTGACATGGAAATACATTGTAGACGCATGTATTTAAAGGTACTTTTAACTTTTTTGGATTTAGAATGGCAGTGCAAGTTTTAAATGGTGAAAACAAAAACAAAATAAAACTGTTGATGTATAAAGTTATACCGAAGTCATTCTGACATTATTTGTTCATCCCTTTTTGTGTTATCTTTACACTATGCGCCATGTAAGGTTTGGATTTTGGAGCTTGCAAATAAGAGCTCAAAGGTCAGTTGCCTAACCTAGAAACTTGTCTTCCCTGTTTCTTCCCATTCTCCTTCTTGATGCTTAAGGTGGAGATGCCTTTTCTCCTAATTGCAGCCCTTCAACCCAACACTACTCTCAGTCTTCCACATGTCAAGAAATTTGTTTTATGCATTCTCCCCGCTCTGGATTTCAAGCTCTCTTTCTCTTCTGACTCTTTCCCATGGGCATCTAAACAGATTAAATTTCTTCTTAATGAGGATCTCCCTCGATCCCATGGACCCCTCAGGCCATTTGCTTGAAAAATCGGAATCCTTACTGACCGTGTCACTTTCAAATTCCTCACTGCTCATCATTTTGCAGCCCCTGCAACCTGACTTACACCCCATGGCCCACAGAACCCTCACCTGTCAAGGTTGCCAAGGACTTATTTATCAAGATCATATTCTTTCCTTCATTTCAGGCACTGTCTGACACTGATGACACTTCCTTCTTGAAAGCTCACTCTTCTTTCGGGTCGAATCTTCTCTGGTTTCTTCAGCCTCTCCCGCCTCGTTTCCTCCAGGAGCAGTGATGTTGTTCTTTGTCTTCCCCTTCCCCCCGCCCATCCCTTAAATGTGTGCATCTTTGGTGTTTCACTCCCTTCCCTCTCCTGTACTGTCTCTCCCTGGGTGATACTGTCAATGAAATTACCATCTCTATGCTGATCCTTCTCAGATCTCTCATCTTCTGGGCTCTGCTGAGCTTTGCTGAGACCATATGGCAATTCCACACATTCCTTAAAATCACAGTGGTCAGAAAGCACCTCCTTCTTTGCTTATTCCTCATTTAAATGAAGGACACACAAACCGTCCAGCAGCTCTGGGTCACAGATCCACATATCCCCAGCTCCTATGTCCTCCGCCTCCTCAGTGGCTCTGTAGTCTTTCCATTTCTCTTCATGATGCCGCCTTTACCCTGGAGCCCGTCACAGACCCTCTTGCCTAGATCATCCCAGTGGCCTGTTTGCCCTTCCCCTCAACTCCAGTTTTGGTGTTGCTCATCCCTTCCCTGTAACACAATCAGAGCGCTAGTTGTCGGGTTGTGTATCTGACTTAAAGTTCTTCAGTGCTCTTGTGGTCAAGTCCAAGCTCCCCGCAGGGCCTGGGGACCCCTCCTCCCCTCTAGCTTCCCCCAGCCCCTGAGCTCTGTGTGTGTACAGCCACTCTCTGTGCCTCTGAATTTTCTGCTCCCCCTGCTCAGAGCACTCATCATCGCCCCTACTCCCCCCAGCCTCCTTCCCACCACATCTTCAGATGGCTCCATCCATCTCATCCCTTCAGAGGTCTCAGGGTAGACACAGCTCTCTCCAGGAAAGCACCCGTGACCATCTGAATCCACCCTTTCCGTGGCCCCCCTCCCCTTGAGCAGAAGCCTTTGCTTCATGATATTGAACTGGCCACTGTCTGCGCCACCCACCCCACTGTAAGCACCGTGAGGGGAGGAATTGTGGCAGCCTGTTCAGGTGGTTCCTCACCTGGCGGTGTGCACTGAAGTATTTATGGAACTAATAAGATAGTAGAAGTGCATTTAGAAAATTTGCTTTTTTTTTTTTTAACAAAAAATAACCCCCTAACATCAACATTCAGTTCAGTTCAGTTCAGTCGCTCAGTCGTATCCGACTCTTTGTGACCCCATGAATCGCAGCACAGCAGGCCTCCCTGTCCATCACCAACTCCAGAGTTCGCCCAAACTCATGTCCATAGAGTCGGTGATGCCATCCAGCCATCTCATCCTCTGTCGTCCCCTTGTCCTTCTGCCCCCAATCCCTCCCAGCATCAGAGTCTTTTCCAATGAGTCAACTCTTCGCATGAGGTGGCCAAAGTACTGGAGTTTCAGCTTTAGCATCATCAGTCTTCCAAAGAACACCCAGGACTGATCTCCTTCAGAATGGACTTGTTGGATCTCCCTGCAGTCCAAGGGACTCTCAGGAGTCTTCTCCAACACCACAGTTCAAAAGCATCAATTCTTGGCGCTCAGCTTTCTTCACAGTCCAACTCTCACATCTATACGTGACCACTGGAAAAACCATAGCCTTGACTAGACAGACCTTTGTTGGCAAAGTAATGTCTCTGCTTTTGAATATGCTATCTAGGTTGGTCACAACTTTTCTTCCAAGGAGTGTCTTTTAATTTCATGGCTGCAGTCACCATCTGCAGTGATTTTGGAGCCCCCAAAAATAAAGTCTGATACTGTTTCCACTGTTTCCCCATCTATTTGCCATGAAGTGATGGGACCAGATGCCATGATCTTCGTTTTCTGAATGTTGAGTTTTAAGCCAACTTTTTCAGTCTACTCTTTCACTTTCATCAAGAGGCTCTTTAGTTCCTCTTCACTTTCTGCCATAAGGGTGGTGTCATCTGCATATCTGAGGTTATTGATATTTCTCCCAGCAATCTTGATTCCAGCTTGTGCTTCTTCCAGCCCAGTGTTTCTTATGATGTACTCTGCATAGAAGTTAAATAAGCAGGGTGACAATATACAGCCTTGACGTGCTCCTTTTCCTATTTGGAACCAGTCTGTTGTTCCATGTCTAGTTCTAACTGTTGCTTCCTGACCTGCATATAGGTTTCCCAAGAGGCAAGTCAGGTGGTCTAGTATTCCCATCTCTTTTAGAATTTTTTGCAGTTTATTGTGATCCATACAGTCAAGGGCTTTGGCATAGTCAATAAAGCAGAAATAGATGTTTTTTTGGAACTCTCTTGCTTTTTCCATGATCCAGCGGATGTTGGCAATTTGATCTCTGGTTCCTCTGCCTTTTCTAAAACCAGCTTGAACATCTGGAAGTTCACGGTTCACATATTGTTGAAGCCTGGCTTGGAGAATTTTGAGCATTACTAGCGTGTGAGATGAGTGCAATTGTGCAGTAGTTTGACCATTTTTTGGCATTGCCTTTCTTTGGGATTAGAATGAAAACTGACCTTTTCCAGTCCTGTGGCCACTGCTGAGTTTTCCAAATTTGCTGGCATATTGAGTGCAGGACTTTCACAGCATCATCTTTTAGGATTTGAAATAGCTCAACTGGAATTCCATCACCTCCACTAGCTTTGTTCGTAGTGATGCTTTCTAAGGCCCACTTGACTTCACATTCCAGGATGTCTAGCCCTGGGTGAGTGATCATACCATCGTGATTATCTGGGTCATGAAGATCTTTTTTGTTCAGTTCTTCTGTGTCTTCTTGCCCCCTCTTAATATCTTCTGCTTCTGTTAGGTCCATACCATTTCTGTCCTTTATCGAGCCCATCTTTGCATGAAATGTTCCCTTGGTATCTCTAATTTTCTTGAAGAGATCTCTAGTCTTTCCAGTTCTGTTGTTTTCCTCTATTTCTTTACATTGTTCATTTGCGAAGGGCTTTTTCTCTCCCCATGTCATTCTTTGGAACTCTGCATTCAGCTGGGAATATCTTTGTCCTCTACCCTTGCTTTTCACTTCTCTTCTTCCCTCAGATATTTTTAACGCCTCCTCAGACAACCACTTTGCCTTCTTGCATTTCTTTTTCTTTGGGATGGTTTTGGTCACTGCCTTCTCTACACTGATAGGAGTGTCTGTCCGATAGTTCTTCAGGCACTCTGTTTACCAGATCTAATCCCTTCAATCTATTCATCACCTCGACTGTATGTTCATATAGAATTTGATTCAGATCATACCTGAATGGCCTAGTAGTGGTTTTCTCTACTTTCTTCAACAAACATTAGCTATTTTTATTACCATAGTACTTCCTAGAGTAGTGATGGGTGTGAAATAACTTTGGAAAGGGTATCTCTCCATATTTGCAATGGCATGTATAGGGCGACTGGTCTTAGCCAAGGACACTTCAGTGGCTGCTTGGGGAGTGGGAACAGGTGGTACCCTCTGGCATTTGCAGTGATTTATTAGCCCAAGATTGCTCACCATTAATGGGACCTAACATGTGCCTGGGGCTGCAGCGAGCCACCAAGATCCTTGACTGTGAGCAGGGTGCTGACTGGGTAATACCCTGTTTATTGAGCTGCAGAAGGTTCTGTGTCCTCTTTTCCTTTTTCAAAAAATTTCCCCTCTTCTCCGACTCTAAAGACAAATTTGGTCACAGTTCTTTAAATTGTGCTGTGCCTATTTGGAGCAAGGTAAGCCGTATTCATGTAGTTTGGTGTTTAATAAAGCTAAATGGATTGACATCTTTTAAAGCACCAACTGCCTTTACAAACTAGAATTCCCCATCAGCTGTTTGCATCTTGGATGTCCTTAGCAAGATGCTTGTCTGTATCTGGATTCTGTGTCAGAAATTTTGAAGCAGTTTAACTTCTGGGTATTACTGATTTGATGTAAAAGAGGAGAAAACATAAATGTTATTGCTTTGTAGTGGTCTCACTTGTGTCTTTTACTTGTGTGCACCTATCTCTAACAAAGCTAGTGGAGGTGATGGAATTCCAGCTGAGCTATTTCATATCCAAAGATGATGCTGTTAAACTGCTGCACTCAATATGTCAGCAAATTTGGAAAACTCAGCAGTGGCCACAGGACTGGAAAAGGTCAGTTTTCATTCCAATCCCAAAGAAAGGCAATGCCAAAGAATGTTCAAACTACCACACAGTTGTATTCATTTAACATGCTAGCAAGTTAATGCTCAAAATCCTTCAACCTAGACTTCAACAGTATGTGAACTGAGAACTTCCAGATGTACAAGCTGGATTTAAAGAAGGCAGAGGAACCAGAGGTCAAATGGCCAACATCCATTGGATCATAGAAAAAGCAAGGTAATTTTAATTCCAGAGAAACATCTATTTCTGCTTCATTGATGATGCTGAAGCATTTAACTGTGTGAATCACAACAAACTGAAAAATTCTTAAAGAGTTGGGAATAGCAGACCACCTTACCCTGCCTCCTTAGAAATCTGTATGCAGGTCAAGAAGCAACAGTTAGAACCAGACGTGGAACAATGGACTGGTTCAAAATTGGTAAACAAGTATGTCAAGGCTGTATATTGTCACCCTGCTTATTTAACTTATATGCAGAATACATCATGCGAAAAGCCAGGCTGGATGAATCACAAGCTGAAATCAAGATTTGTGGGAAAATGTCAATAACCTCAGATAACGGGTGACACCAGCCTTATGGCAGAAAGCGAAGAGGAACTAAAGAGCCTCTTGATGAGGGTGAAAGAGGAGAGTGAAAAGGTTGGCTTAAAGCTCAACATTCAGAAAACTAAGATCATGGCATCCGTTCCCATCACTTCATGGCAAATAGACGGGGAAACAGTGGAAACAGTGACAGATTTTATTTTTTTGGACTCCAAAATCACTGTGGACGGTGACTGCAGCCGTGAAATTAAAAGATGCTTGCTCCTTGGAAGAAAAGCTATGACGAACTTGACAGTATATTAAAAAGCAGAGGCATTACTTTGCTGACAAAGGTCCATCTAGTCAAAGCTATGGTTTTTCCAGTAGTCACGTATGGATGTGAGAGTTGGACCATAAAGAAGGCTGAACAATGAAAAATTGATGCTTTTGAACTGTAATGTTGAAGAAGACTCTTGAGAGTCCCTTGGACTGCAAGGAGATCAAACCAGTCCATCCTAAAGGAAATCAGTTCTGAATATTCATTGGAAGGACTGATGCTGAAGCTGAAACTCCAATATTTAGGCCACCAGATGTGAAGAGCCAACTCATTAGAAAAGACCCTGATGCTGGGAAAGATTGAAGGCAGGAGGAGAAGGGAATGACAGAGGACAAGATGGTTGGATGGCATCACCAGTTCAATGGACATGAGTTTGAGCAAGCTCTGGGAGATAGTGAAGGACAGGGAGCCTGGTGTGCTGTAGTCTTTGGGGGTCACAAAGAATCTGACACGACTGAGCAACAGGACCACAACAACCTATCTGGAAGAAACTTTGGAGGAAGATACTGTTTAGAAATTTTTATTTGGAGAAAAGCTAAGTCCTGCACCTAATTTAAGTGAAAGCGTGTTTTCATTTTCCAGAAAAATAAAGGTTTTAGACTTGAATGCAAAAGTTTATTGTTGTTTGTTTTTTACCTACCAGAGTGAACGGTTACCATTTCTGATTACCTTTATTTTTTAATACTTATTTCTTTGACTGAATTAGATCTTAGTTGTGGCGTGGGAAAGCTATTGTTGCAGCTTCTGTCTGGTTGTGGCACTCAGGCTTAGTTACTCTGTGGGATGGGGGATCTTAATTCTCCACCCAGGAATCAAACTCAGTTCTCCTGCATTGGAAGGTGGATTCTTAACCACTGGATGCCCAGGGAAGTCTGATTATCTTTTATCCTGCATTGTACTTTTGGCATATCTTTATGAGAAATTAATCTCTTAAAAGTAAGAGAAATGAGAGAAAAATCAGTAATTTCATGGTATTATGTCCGTATCTTTTTTCCTCTCTTTAACTAAATTATTTAACCTACACTAAAATTTGAAAATATTTTTTGCAATTTAAAGTTATAGAAATATAATTGATGTTGAGTTTGGGGATTGCAAACCTAAAAGCTCTAGTTCAGAGACAACACATGCACACACAATGGGGCTAAGTTCCCAGGCTTACATGGTTTAATTCCTTTTTTACTATCAGGCCAAAAATAGAAAGTACTGATATCTCACCAGGAAACTAGCAGCTCACATGAGGAAGGGAAATTTGGTTCTAATTTGGATGAGCTAATTTGTTGAGGATTTGCTGGAATGCCTGCTCTGCCTGGTTGCCACAGCTACTTTCTCCTGTGAGATTTATTGTCAGGGCCTGTAATACTGATACCAAGGATTAAGTTTGAATTTTTACCCTTTATTTAGAGGAGGAGAGCAAAGATTCGCTTCTGTGCAGCTCAGTGCTGCATCAAACTTTTGGACCAAAGTGAAAATCCAGGATCAACTCTTGACTGTAATTGGCACATTTTTGAAGGATTTCTGTGGTTAGTTGAAATGAGGTCTGCTCTATGGCATTGTGATATTATCAGGGTAGGGAATTTACTTGACCTAAAATTCTACATGGTCAAGTTTACAACCTGGATGGAAGAAGTTTGAGAAGTACATAAATAAATCCAAGTTGCTGAGGAAGGGATTTAGCTTTATGGCAAGAATTCATAGGGGCTCCACCAGGGGGTTAGATGTCTCGAAACTGTTATGCTTAGGGTTGGGGATGGGGGTAGGGACTCAGGAAGGTCTGACTTGTATCCTCAGGCTCATTAAATCCAGAGACATTACTGCGGCCTAAGCTGTTGCAGAGCCCTCTATGCCTTTCCACTGGCTAGTTTTCAGATCTCAGTTAGTATGTGCATATTTTATTCCTCAGTAAAGAGGCCTCACATCATGTATGGATGTGAGAGTTGGACCATAAAGAAGCCTGAGTGCCAAAGAATTGATGCTTTTGGAATTGTGGTGTTGGAGAAGACTCTTGAGAGTCCCTTGGACTGCAAGGGGATCAAACCAGTCAATCCAAAAGGAAATCACTTCTGAATTTGGAAGGACTGTTGATGAAGCTCTAATACTTTGGCCACCTGATGTGAAGAACTGACTCTTCAGGAAAGACCCTGATTGCTGGAAAAGTTTGAAGGCAGGAGAGAAGTGGGCAGCAGAGGATGAGATAGATGGATGGTATTACTGACTTAGTGGACGTGAGTTTGAGCAAACTCCAGGAGATAATAAAAGACAGGGAAGCTTGGTGTGCTGCAGTCCATGGGGCCACAAAGAGTTGGATGTGACTTGGCAACTGAACAACAGAGAGGCCACTGTCTTAGAAATTAGTAAAATAAGCAATTATTGAAGAAAAATACATATCTGTTTCTAGTGTCACCAGAATCATTTGTGACCTCATAGAAATGTTGATTAGGACTTCTGTATTCTAAGGTTCAGGTCATGGTTATGAGTGTCATATGGGGCCCCTTCCCAAAGTCTAGGATCGTGGTCCTCTACTATATTTTATGTAGGTTTCATACTCAGTACCAATCCTGGTATTAATAGCAATAGCTGACAGTGGATATGTTGGTTTGGATCATTGTCTGCTCTTGGAAAAAGTGTGTGCCCTCCAGACCAAATAGGATCACCTTCAAAATCCCTGCATGTTTTCCCTGCATATCTGTTTGCTGATGAGACAACATACCGGAGCCCCGGCGAGGACAGTAAATGCAGACAGGTGTCAGAAAACAAGTATGAGTGGATTTTTCATCAGTGAAAAAAACCTTCTAGAAATGAGAATAAGGTTATCATAACCATTTTACAACAGGAACGTATCTTTTAAAATATTTTAAGGGAAAGGTATTAAATTTTCAAAAGTAAGTATCACGGACTCTGTGGGAAAGGGAGAGGGTGGGAAGATTTGGGAGAATGGCATTGAAACATGTATACTATCATGTATGAAACAAGTCGCCAGTCCAGGTTCGAGGCACGATACTGCATGCTTGGGGCTGGTGCACTGGGATGACCCAGAGGGATGGTATGGGGAGGGAGGAGGGAGGAGGGTTCAGGATGGGGAACACATGTATACCTGTGGTGGATTCATTTCGATATTTGGCAAAACCAATACAATATTGTTTAAAAATAAGTTTAAAAATAAAATTAAATTAAAAAAAAAAACAAAAGTAAGTATCAAATTATATTACGTTAGACACAAGTATCTTATTTTTTCTCATTCCTTTGTTGCCACTCTACTTTCTATATCAGCATGTCTCCACAAAACAGATTTTACAAAAGAACGGGATTCTTTTTTTCTTTATTGACTAAGCAGTATATTATACACCTGCTAGGATTTAATAAATGTTTATCTAATAATGATTCATTAAATTGATCTAGTACAGTCTTACATTGGTTTTTTTTTCCATCTTGTTATATTTCTGCAAAGTTGGTTTTGAGTTAGCTTTTGCAATCAGTATTTTATCAGTCGTGCGTAGTTAAGACTGTTTGCAAAGAACATTGCATAATCTGTCAACTCAGAGAAGAGTTTCTGACGTCTGCATTTCTGTTACTGAAAAGCAAATGAATACTTGACATGTGGCGGCTTTGTTTTATTCCCTCAGGGCAGCATAGGAAAACTGAACATGAAATTGGAGAGAGGCAGTAGCAATCAGGTCTTCACTGATTAAAGCTTTATGTCTCTGTAAACAGTTCTGCTTCCCATGTAATCTGGAGTGAATTAAGTTCAGTTTTATGTTGATAAGATGAGGATCATTCACTTATTCAGTTTGGGCAATTTACTGAAAAAACATTTTCCCTGTTTTTAGCATTTCAAAGAAAGTTTATTTATTGGTTGACTTGCTTATTCTTTTTTATGTTTATGTTATTTTGTGTTTAATAGAGTTAGAAGTTTCAAAACCAACATGGTGACCATACTACCAAAGAAGGGATTAAAAATAAATAACAGCTCACCTACAATCCTGTCCTTCTCTTTTTAGTTTTCTTTGCTTCCTTCCAAATTCCTTTGCAATAGTTTTAAATTTTGTCTTTTATTTATAATATTGGATATTAATCACTTTATTAAGAGAGTGTTTTATTTGTGTGTGTGTTAGTCACTCAGTGATGTCCAGCCCTTTATGACCCTATGGACTGTAGCCCACCAGGCTCCTCTGTCCATGGGATTCTCCAGGCAAGAATACTTGAGTGGGTTGCCATTGCCTTCTCCAGGGTATCTTCCCAACCCAGGGATTGAACCCAGGTCTCCCACATTGCAGTAAGGATACTGTTTGAGCTACTTGGGAAGCCCTGTGTTTTGTTCAGTTAATGACTAATAGGTATGCCTCATTCTGTGTATCAGCTGTTTGCTAAAGTTGTGTATGAATTGTCCAATTTTCACATGATCTTAAATCATTACTAAAATTCACCAGTGGGTCTCCATTTCTGAGTACTTTTTAGTTGGCAGTTGTTCCTAATTCTTGATCTTTGCACGTCTCTTGTTGTGTAAAAACACTTAAATGGTACGGAAGGTCAGCATTTAGTAAATATCTTCAGTTCTCCTCCTCCTACCTCAGTTGGCCTTTGTATAACTTCAACTTTTTACTTGATTTTTCTTTAAGCAAGACACTTCTCTTCCTTATCTTCTAGATGTGTTACAATAGAAATAGCTATTTAAGGACTACCTATGGGTAGAAATTGATACACATTTGAGTTATGGAAGTTTGATAGATTTTGACTTCGGAAGCGGAAATATTGGCAAATTGGAGATGTCAGCTATTTGTGAAATGTCATGCTTGGCACTCCTTCAGGTGTTTTGGAAGATGCTGATGTGTAAAACTTTATTTTTACCATCTAGGAACTTTTCACTCATTTTTGTTTTTCTCTTTGATTTTTTTCTCTATATCCTTTGAATCAGCCACTTTCAACATCAGACTTTCAAACATTGCATGTATATTCATGAATGAATAATGTTGAGTGAGTCAGCTTTTTATACTAGAGTTAGCATGAAACTGGATTATTCACATCCCAGAAATTTGTTCTCTTATGAGCACAAGTCATTGAGATTCAGTATAGAAAATGTGGGGCTTCCCAGGTGGCATAAATGGTAAAGAACCCGCCTGCCAGTGCAGGAGACATGAGAGACGTGGGTGTGATCCTTGGATCAGGAAGACCCCCTGGAGGAGGGCATAGCACCTCACTCCAGTATCTTGCCTGGAAAATCCCATGCACAGAGGAGCCTGGCGGGCTACAGTCCATAGGGTCACAATGAGTTGGACACGACTGAAGTGATTTAGTAAGCACAAATAGAAAAGATATTTTATTATTTTTATTATTTTTAAATGAAATATGTTTTAATAATAGTTTTCTTTTATGGAGATTAAGTTGAGGAGTGTTCCAAGGTTTATTTCTTAGGATAGAAAACTCCAAGTTCCTCAGAGAAGTTGTCACGCTGTGATCACGTGAGTTTAGGTTATTGATAGTGATTATAATGAGATTATAACATTCGATCTCTGTAGACCATTGTGCAGTAGAATTGGTAAACATGACTCTGAACTTCTAAAAGTTAAATACATTTAATTTTATTGACCGAGAAGCTGCATATACTATTTTTTTTAATTTTATTTTATTTTTAAACTTTACATAATTGTATTAGTTTTGCCAAATATCAAAATGAATCCGCCACAGGTATACATGTATTCCCCATCCTGATATTCCCTATTCTTCAGTTATTTCCTAGTCTGCTGAGTTATATGTCTTCTTAGACAAGGTTATATATGGCCTTTTAATTTTTATATTTTGCACATGAGTTGTACATATTCATTGGAGATAAATTTAGAAACACATATTAGCAATATAATACATATTGTATGAAATACATAGAAGTGAAAATTAGCCTTCCACCCAAAGATCATTATTGTTAATATTTTGGTATATTGTGCTTAAGACTTTTTACTGTAATATATGTATTTTTCGCCTTACTCAATCCATATTTTGTTTTTCAATGTTAGATTATTGGGAGCTATAAGGTGTGGGGAGTAAGACTTTCTATCTACCTCATTCATTCCATTTAAAAAAGAACATTTCAGAACTTGGCATGGACTTTGGCTTTATTTATTTACTTAGAGATTTCAAGTAAATATAAATAAACATGTGTCTGATTACAAATACATACTTTAGGCATAATTGAATAGCAGTTTTATTTAAAAATCTCTAAGCATGTTTGGGGCTTCCCTGGTGGCTCAGTTGATAAAGAATCTGCCCACGATGCAGGAGATCTGGGTTCAGTCCTTAGGTTGGGAAGATCCCCTGGAGAAGGGCATGGCAACCCGCTACAGAATTCTTGCCTGGAGAATCCCATGGCCAGAGGAGCCGGGTTGGCTACAGTCTGTGGGTTGCAAAGAGTCAGACATGACTGAGCGACTAAGCACAGCATAGCACACAAGATGTTTTGGGGGGAATTTTTTAATTTTTTAATTTAAATGTGGCTCTACATTTAAATGAAACAGAATGAAATGAAAGCAAAGCTCACGAGTAATTGATAAAGCTGTAGACCACATAATGATGATGTTTTTACCTGCTTTTAGGCCTTAACTAGACTATAAGTCCGGAGAAGGCAATGGCATCCCACTCCAGTACTCTTGCCTGGAAAGACCCATTGACGGAGGAGCCTGGTGGGCTGCAGTCCATGGGGTCGCTAAGAGTCAGACACTACTGAGTGACTTCACTTTCACTTTTCACTTTCATGCATTGGAGAAGGAAATAGCAACCCAACTCCAGTGTTCTTGCCTGGAGAATCCCAGGGACCGTGGAGCCTGGTGGGCTGCCGTCTATGGGGTCTCACAGAGTCCGACACGACTGAAGTGACTTAGCAGCAGCAGCAGACTATAAGTTCTGTAAAGCTAGAGGCCATTCCTGTGTTCCACACAATTCTAGACATATCTTAGCACAATCCCTGGAGTGTAATAAGGCCTAAAAAATGGGAGTTCAAGAAATGATTGAAGAAAAGACAGAAACAAAAAGATGAGGTGATTTACCCCTTTGCTTGCTGCAAGGATAAGTGAGATATCTCTTGGAATTTATTTCTGTTAACATAGCTTTAAAAATTGCAGCAACAGGAACTTCACTGGACCTCCAGTGGTTAGGGATCCATGTTTCTAATGCAGGCAATGTGGGTTCGAATCCTAGTTGGGGAACTAGCATCCCACATGCCAAACAGCCAAAAAGCAAAACAAACAAAAGACACAAAAACAAAAACCTGTGTAAAAGTTTCTATCCCAACATGCTTTAACTAAGTTTTCAAATATAATTATCTATTAAAAAATTGTAATAACAAACAAAAATGGCAAATCCTTTTAATCACCCAAGGTTGCCATCCTTTTGCTCCCCAGATAAGCCACCTGTGGCAGTCCCTAGAAGGCCACATGGACGTGTACTCAGAAAACCACAGCTGGGGCTTGTTGCGCCCCAGGTGGCGCGAGTGGTAAAGAACCACCAGCCTGCCAGTGCAGGAGACTCGGGTTCCATCCCTCCAGAGATGTGGGTTCGATCCCTGGGTTGGGAAGATGCCCTGGAGAAGGAAATGGCAGCCCCCTCCAGTATTCTTGCCTGGAGAATCCAATGGACAGAGGAGCCTGGCGTGCTACAGTTCATGGGGTTGCAAGAGTCGGACACGACTGAAGTGACTTAACACAGCATATCTAACCCTCCTGACTGCTCCAGGCCACACCTTCAGCATCAAGTTAAAAGCAATCGGGTGCCACAGCTGCCGGGAAGCTGGGCAGGGAACTGGAGAGAGGATTCCAGACCAGCTTTTAACACTGTCCATTCTCTTCCTCAGGTTGCCATCTTCAGAATGATTCCCTGCAGAGCAGCGCTGTCTTTTGCCCGATGTCTGGTCCGGAGGAAAATCGTCACTCTGGACAGTTTAGAAGATACCAAACTGTGTCGCTGCCTATCCACCATGGACCTCATCGCCCTGGGGGTGGGGAGCACACTGGGTGCTGGGGTCTACGTGCTGGCCGGGGAGGTGGCCAAAGCAGATTCTGGCCCCAGCATCGTGGTCTCCTTTCTCATTGCTGCACTGGCTTCTGTGATGGCAGGGCTTTGCTACGCGGAATTTGGGGCCCGAGTTCCCAAGACTGGGTCTGCCTACTTGTACACTTACGTTACTGTTGGAGAACTGTGGGCCTTCATCACTGGCTGGAATCTCATTTTATCTTATGTGATAGGTATGTTTCCAGAAACTCAACCTAATTGGTTAGGATGGTAGAAATAGCATTCCTGAGTCAGCGGCCTTAGGGTTCTGTGTAGGGTCTGCTTTAACTAGCGCCTAGGTGATCTGAGTATATCTTACTCCCTGTGTGTCTCATTTTTCTGATCACTCAGTGACTCCTAACTGCAAAATTCTGTGATTCTGCTTTTTTCCCTGAATATGTCTCTTGTGAGCTTAAAAATCTGTTTCTTAAAAGACAACAGTTATTTAACGCAAGTAAAGTTACCTGATTCCACAGTTACAGACTTGAGCGTTTGCTTGCTATTGTGAGATAATGTTATATGTGTTGAAAATGTTCAATTCTGTCTGAACTAACTCATGTTTATCCTACAATAGAGGAGTACAAGATGGTATTAATTTTCTCCCACTGACCTTGTATATTCTGTGGTTTGGAAGGAACATCAAGTGTTGCAAGGGCGTGGAGTGGCACTTTTGATGAACTTCTTAGCAAGCAGATCGGTCAGTTTTTCCGGACATACTTCAAAATGAATTATACTGGCCTTGCAGAGTATCCAGACTTTTTTGCTGTGTGCCTTATATTACTTCTTGCAGGTAAGAAAACCAGTTACACTTCTCCCTAAGGTGAGCCAGATTTGTTGTCCCAGGAAAAAAGGTTACTGCTGAATTTTGGACCTAAGTGCCAGGGCTAGGCAAGATATTTACACACAGAAGTTACTGTTGGAGATCTGTGGGCCTTGTCACTACCTAGAATCACATTTTGTCTTATGTGATAGGCGTGTTTCAAAAATATATCTAGGGCCTCCCTGGTGGCTCAGCGGTAAAGAATCCACCTACCAATGAAGGAGACATGGGTTTGATCCCTGGTCTGGGAAGATCCCATATGCTGTAGAAGAACTAACCCCATATGCCACAACCTCTAAGCTTGTGCTCTAGATCCTGGGAGCCACAGGTCCCGAGCCCTCATGCTCTTGAGCAACAAGGGAAGCCACCGCAATGAGCAGCTGGCACACTGCAGCTGGAAAGTAGCCCACACTCGCCACAACTAGTGAGAAGCCCATGCAGTGACAAAGACCCAGCATAGCCAATAAATAACTAAAATTATATGTATGTGTGTGTGTGTGTATATATATATATATATATAAAGAAATCTAAATTATACAGAACTGTAGAAATAGAATTGGTACTTCTGAAATAAATGATACCTGGAAGGCACTAAATAATCAGATAAGGTACATCAATTTTACAATACAAATTGGAGATTTGCGGAAATGGCCACAAAGTTTCAAAATAAGGAAGAATGTAAAATCGGGGCATTATTTCATCTTTTCAGTTACAACTAAAGATGTTTGCAAGCATACTGTTTCTAGAAGAATTCAGTCTTTCTGTTTATACCTATAGAATGTAGACATCTGGTTGGAACGGGAGCATATTCAAACCACCTGTCATTTTTTTGATGCAGACATTATGTAAACAAACATACTTGATGCTAGAATTTTCCCATTTTCATCAGTTGTATAGCATAGTGGTTTAGAAAGGCAGAGGATTTAGAATCAAGAGTGACCACGTTTTCAGTTCTTTTCTGCCACTTCCTATCTGTGGAACATCGGATGACTTAATCTTTCCATGACTTAGTTTGTTCATCCATAAAATGAGGATGTCAGTGTTTACCTTGTGCAGGCTTCTTGCTTGATGCATAGTCAGCACTTAGATGGCAGGCAGTTTCATTTTGTAGACACAGCTCATCCCTGCCTGATACTTGTTTTAAGTATTTGAACATTTTCTATTTTGATTGTCATTCTACCTTGTACTCCTGCTAAACCCATCAAGCATTGCACTAAGAATAAAGTTCATGTCTGTTTCTACTTTCTGCTTGATATACTCTTGCATTCCTGTCCAACCTTATCTCGAGCTACTTTCTCCCTCTCTTTCTATAATTTTTCCTTATAAAATTATATAATTAAGGAACTTCCCTGGCAGTCCAGTGGTTAAGACTTAGCCTTCCTTGACAGTGCAGGGGTTGAGGGTCTGATCCCTGATCGAGGAAGCTAAGATCTGACATGCCTCATGGCAAAAAAACAAAACATAAAACAGAAGCAACAGTGTAACAAATTCAATGAAGATTTTTTTCTAAATGGTTCATATCCAAACATATTTTAAAAATTATATAATTAAAAATATTAAAAATTGCCCCTTAAAATGTTAGCCATTAATTTGATGTTTTATGTAGGGACAGGGTTAGTGACATGAACAAAATTTATAGGTCCTAATTATTTGATATTTTCTTCCTAATGTCAGAAAAAATTGCATCAGTGGTTTTTCCACAGGTGATAGGCTTTGTTTGTTTTGGTTTCTCAACAGCCTACTAACATTAAATTACTTACATCACACTTTATTTAGGGATGGTTTCAGTGACCTTAAATATTCAGCTTTAATCTCTAAATGATGAGAAGCATGTAGCTGTGACACAGTTCCCGTCATTAAATTCCGTGGCAAGACTCAGGCCTTGGCTTGCATCTTACGTCCTGAGTTCATCGAGTATCATGCCTTTCTTTCAGGACAGGCCAAGATTACAGGCTAGCTTTATTCTTAGAAACTTTGAAGACCAAAATCTCCTGCTATAATCTTTATTCATATTGCAATGTCAATTGTCGTATCAACTGAGGCTGTTGCTTTTATTAATGGTACAGGGAAGCATAGGCAGGATTTCAGGAGGTGACTAGTCTACTGGCGGGAGCTGGGGCTTTCAGAATGAGAGCGCACTTGGGGTGCTGGGAAACAAAACACGGAGCTGGCTTTGTTGTTTTCCAAAGTCTATAGCAGTATTGTGTGTATTTCCAGGGTGTGTAGTTGTATAGTGTTTCCTAATCTGACAGACAATTGCAGAGTCAGTCAGTATACTGAGAGAGTCAGTAATTATACTGACCATACAGTTTTCCTTTATGTTGCTAATACAGTTGTATTCGTGTATAATTCTGGGGATGAAATTCAGCATTCTCATCTCTACTTGTATAATTTTGCTTATTTGACATGGGTGGTATCAGATCAGATCAGATCAGTCACTCAGTCGTGTCCGACTCTTTGCGACCCCGTGAATCGCAGCACGCCAGGCCTCTCTGTCCATCACCAACTCCTGGAGTTCACTCAGACTCACGTCCATCGAGTCAGTGATGCCATCCAGCCATCTCATCCTCTGTCATCCCCTTCTCCTCCTGCCCCCAATCCCTCCCAGCATCAGAGTCTTTTCCAATGAGTCAACTCTTCGCATGAGGTGGCCAAAGTACTGGAGTTTCAGCTTTAGCATCATTCCTTCCAAAGAAATCCCAGGGCTGATCTCCTTCAGAATGGACTGGTTGGATCTCCTTGCAGTCCAAGGGACTCTCAGGAGTCTTCTCCAACACCACAATTCAAAAGCATCAGTTCTTCAGCGCTCAGCCTTCTTCACAGTCCAACTCTCACATCCATACGTGACCACTGGAAAAACCATAGCCTTGACTAGACGAACCTTTGTTGGCAAAGTAATGTCTCTGCTTTTGAATATGCTATCTAGGTTGGTCATAACTTTCCTTCCAAGGAGTAAGCGTTTTTAATTTCATGGCTGCAGTCACCATCTGTAGTGATTTTGGAGCCCAGAAAAATAAAGTCTGACACTGTTTCCACTGTTTCCCCATCTATTTCCCATGAAGTGGTGGGACCGGATGCCATAATCTTCGTTTTCTGAATGTTGAGCTTTAAGCCAACTTTTTCACTCTCATCTTTCACTTTCATCAAGAGGCTTTTTAGTTCCTCTTCACTTTCTGGCATAAGAGTGGTGTCATCTGCATATCTGAGGTTATTGATATTTCTCCCGGGAATCTTGATTCCAGCCTGTGTTTCTTCCAGTCCAGCGTTTCTCATGATGTACTCTGCATATAAGTTAAATAAACAGGGTGACAATATACAGCCTTGATGAACTCCTTTTCCTATTTGGAACCAGTCTGTTGTTCCATGTCCAGTTCTAACTGTTGCTTCCTGACCTGCATACAGATTTCTCAAGAGGCAGGTCAGGTGGTCTGGTATTCCCATCTCTTTTAGAATTTTCCACAGTTTATTGTGATCCACACAGTCAAAGGCTTTGGCATAGTCAATAAAGCAGAAATAGATGTTTTTCTGAAACTCTCTTGCTTTTTCTATGATCCAGCGGATGTTGGCAATTTGATCTCTGGTTCCTCTGCCTTTTCTAAAACCAGCTTGAACATCAGGAAGTTCACAAGTAAATATGTGATTATAAGCCTTTGATCACACTTATTGCCCCAACAGTAAAAACTAAACTTTCTTTGATCCATAATTCATACCTTATACAGGATGGATTAAAGATATTAATAAGATAGATATAATCATGAAAGGACTGGAAGGAGGCAAAGGTATTCGTTTTGGGGTTAACATTAATCTTCCTAGAGGTAGAAACTAAAGAGGAAAAATTTATATTATAAAACTTTCCTACATGTGTTATCAATACTAAGATTAAAATTAAAATTATTACATGATAATTAGGTAGACCACAAGCAGTGTCTGCCATAAAAACTGAATCTTCTTGAATCTCGAATCTTAACAGAGTAAAATAAAACTCAGCAAAACCTTTGTCATTCTTTTATTGGAGAAATAGGCTAGCCCATATTTCAAATTAACCACATCATTTTAATATTTGTAATTTGGGAGATACAAAATTGTAGAAATTTAGAACTAGAAGGGAACTTAAAAATTATTTAAGTGTATAATTCGGTTAATTAATGTGGTAAGGGGAGTCCAGCAGGTTATAATCTACTGTACATTGCTTGGCTTTGTAAGCAATGTGTAGTAGATTATAGCCTGCTGGACTGTTGATTTCCACAATGTGGCCTGTTGATTTCCTCTTCAATGCAGGAACTGCCCATGTGTTTGCCCCTAGCGTGCTTGAATCTAGATAATAAACGGCAATATTATAATGGTCTTTTTTTCCCAAAAAAAGTACATGATAAATTGGGAAAAACATTCTGTATACATGTACAGACGGAGAGCTTAAAGCATTATTGTATAAATAAGTTTTATAAATCAATATGAATAAGAATAACCTAATGGTAAAAAATGGACAATTTCAACTGGCCAAACTTTCTGGAAACTGTACTGACAGTATGAACCAAAAGTCTTATATAAAGTGTATACCACTGATATGGTGCTACCTTGTAGAAAATTATTGTAAAGAAATAATTAGAAGGTGTTAAAAGATATTTACAAAAGGATGATTAGGTCAGTACTATTTATAGTTGTAAGAAACTAACAATGACCTGTTTGTAAATCTAGGAGTAAAGTATAGTGTATCCATAGAGTAGAAGGGAATGTGGCTGTTAAAAATAAAATTATATATTTGTTGACATAGAAATGTGTGCATATGTGTGTGTGCAAAATTCTGAAGGGATTACACTTGATCTTTATTTTCTTTCTTTTTTTTTTTTCCTGCGTTTTCGAGTTACTTGAGTCAGAAATTGATTGCCTTTACAATCATAATTTAAAAATAAAACTATTAAAGAGAGAATTGATTTAATAAAATTTTTGAAATGATAATTGAAGAATTACTTTGTTTAATTTATTCAGTAAGTACGAGGCAGAAAATATGATTGAAAGAAAGAAAAGAGAAAGAAAATTTTCTTTGAAAATTTTGCAGCCATTAACCTTGAAATCGCTTTTTAAGAATAGCATTTCATTAAAATTAAGTTACTTTACCTCCACTTGGCCCTGCCCACCTGTGAATGATTCCTGAAGTTACTAGCACATCCCCTGCCTGAAACGCTAGGGCTTCCTGGTGGCACTAGTTGCAAAGAACCCACCTGTCAATACAGGAGACGTAAGAGAGGTCTTATGCCTCCTGTAAGAGAGGGCTCTTATTGAACCCATAAGAGAGGTGGGTTCAGTCCCTGGGTTGGGAAGATCCCCTGGAGAAGGGCATGGCAACCCACTCCAGTAATCTTGCCTGGAGAATCCCATGGACAAAGGAGGCTGGCGGGCTACAGTCTGTGGGGTTGCAAAGAGTCGAATACGAATGAGGTGACTTAGCATGCCTCTGTACCCACCCATTGGTAATAATACCCAGTTCCTAATTTTATTCAGTTATTGGAGAGTGTGAAATCTCCTGGCTATGAGCACAGTCTGCATTCTGAAATCTTTAGTTCTGTATACACTTAGGTGACTGAGTAAAAACTCTCCATAGAAAGGGAATCCTGGTGAAATAATATCCTAAAACCTGTAACTGTCTCAAACTACTGTAGCCTTTTCCTAAAGGTGAGGTAAAAATTAAAGCACCCTTTATTTTTCCATAGGTCTTTTATCTTTTGGAGTGAAAGAGTCTGCTTGGGTGAATAAAGTCTTCACAGCTGTCAATATCCTGGTGCTTCTCTTTGTTATGGTAGCTGGGTTTGTGAAAGGAAATGTGGCAAACTGGAAGATTAGTGAAGACTTTCTCAAAAATATATCTGCAAGTGCCAGGTAAAATATTTGGGCTTTTTCCCTCCTATTTCGAGTTTAAAAAAAAAAAAAATTTGCCTGCTCTTGTCTTATGTTACATTTTCCTCTAGAACAACAGTTCTCAAACTTTTTGTTTCAGAGAACTTTGTGAAGGTCTATTCTATTTCAAGACTGTTTTCCCCAGGTTTTACCCAAAGCACAAGTGTGTAGGTATGTTCACCACTGAGCAGCTGTTTGAAGCTGTGAAGCTGCTGATTCTTAACTTCAGGGTTCGCTTTGGGTTTAAGGGAAGAAATGAGAGATCTTAACCATTGGAAGAATGTTTTTTCCCCACCAAGGTTTATCACTTCTAAATAACAATGAGCATTTTGGATCATGCATCCTTTTGTTTTTTCCTTTGGGGACACCATTTGATTCCACTTCAGTCTTTCAACCTTGTAGTAATTTTCATGCCTGATTTTTTTTTTTTTTGAGGATGTTATTGCATAAGCAGAATTGTCTATACATATCACTTTAAACTTGATCTAAAAAATTAATTTTCAAATGAAAGTTTTCATCCTAAGATTTAAGTATAATATTCCTATGTGTAAATAAGATTACGGAAGTTATCTATTACATGAAGTGATGTACGTGTTTTTATTTACCTATGTTGTTTGTGGCCATTCTAATGAGGCAAAAATTTAGTATCTTCTGATTTTATACAATTTTTAACATGTAATAAAACTTCAGTATTATTTATCAAGATTAGAGGATTTTATTTCACTTTGTCACATCTTATAGTAAACTTTTCAAATGTTCAGTCTGCTCCACTGTCCACCAGAAGAGAAAGTCTCTTGTCCTTATTTCAGATCATAGCCAACACATAGGTGGGATCTCTGTTCTCAGAATCCTGCCTGGCTGTAAGTTCAAGCCAGAGTGGATCTGAGCCTCCTGCTCCTGCTGTTATCAGTCTCCAGTTTGAGAGCTGGCAACTGGTGAGGGAGCCATTGTTGGTAACACCATCACAGCCTCTAGGACTGGGTGAAAAAAATCCTGGTTTACTTTTAGTTTTGTATACATTAGCTTCCAAGAGATGATGAACTCAGTAACCTTCCAAGAATGGAGTTTGAGACAAATCTCTTGAATAAGCAGTTTTCTAGGAAAATGACATTCCAATCTGATTCTTCTCCTCCTCCTCAGGGACCCACCTTCTGAAAATGGAACAAGCGTCTATGGGGCTGGTGGCTTTATGCCTTATGGCTTTGCAGGAACTTTGGCTGGGGCTGCAACCTGCTTTTATGCCTTTGTGGGATTTGACTGCATTGCAACAACTGGTAAGAGCAGAGTCTTGGCCCTGTGTAGAAGGCAAGAGTGTTCCTTGAACCACATGAGTACCCATGGGTGACAACAGAAGGTCAAGGGAAGAGAGTGGAACCTGGGGTAATAAGGGCTTGTTCCAGACCCAGAAGTGGCCCCTGCTGTATGAAAGGAAACTTAATGAAACTCTCTGAGCTTGTTTCCACATTAGTAAAATCAAGAGAGCAGAATCTACCCCTCAGATGTTATGAGGGTTATCTAAGATATAGTATGGGTGTCCCAAGTGGCTCAGTGGTAAAGAATCCACCTGCCAAGCAGGAGACATGGGTTTGATCCCTGGATCAGTAAGATCCCTTGGAGAAGGAACTGGCAACCCACTCCAGTATTCTTGCCTGGGAAATCTCATGGACAGAGGATCCTGGTGGGTTACAGTCCATGGGGTCCCCAAGATTCAGACACACCTGAGAGACTAAACAATAACAAAACATAATACATTATGAAAAATACTGTGCAAGCTGTCAGCCACTTTATAAATGTTGGTTGTAATCACTGCCTTTAATCTTTGGTCTGGAAGTGCTATCACAATGAGTAACAAATGATGATCATGCTCTTAAATTGTTTCTTCTCTAATAGGACAAAATATATGTGATCGTTCTTTTCTCTTTATTGAGTACAAAAAGTAATCATGTTACAGTCACTCCCTGGTGCTTCTTCTGGGTTCACAGTATTGCAGGGCCTTATAATTGACCATATTTTGGGTATTTCAAATGCCAACTCTTATTAGAAAGATCTCCAAAGTACTATTTTTTTTGAAACTAAAATTTAATATAAATCAATGCACTGAGTAGAAGTTTGTCTCCATATATATGGGAACCTTCATAATTAAGGGCCTGTAGAATGCCATGTTTAATCTCCACAGATGAATCATTTTCCAAATGGATTAAGACTGCTTTTCTATCTCTAAACATTATGTGGTGCTGGAACAGCATGTTTTTTCTTTCTGGAAGCAGGAAACTGACTTGCAGGATATCTTGCTTTCTCTTCTTGCCTCTGGGCTTTGATCTTTTTATGACAGCTAGGACCCTCAAGAAGAGAGAGAACTTCATGTAGCATAGATGGAGCAAGCTGAGAAAACAGAAAGGACAGAAGCTAAGTAGAATTACTGTGAAGCAGAAGAAGAATTCATGTTTTACCTATTCATGTTTTGTTTGTTAAAAAAAAATCTTTATTTTGTATTGAAGTATAGCTGATTAATAAAGTTGTGATAAAAAAACAACATTGTGATAATTTCAGGGGCACAGCCGAGGGACTTAGCCATACATATCCACATATGCATTCTCCGCACACTCTCCTCCCACCCAGGCTGCCACGTAACACTGAGCAGAGTTCTCTGTGGTATGCAGTGTGTCCCTGTTGGTTATCCATTTTAAATATAGCAGTGTGTACATGTCCATCCCAGGCTCCCTAACTATCCCTGCCCCTGACCCTTCTCCCCTGGCAACCATAAGTTTTTTCTCTAAGCCTGTAAGTCTGTTTCCGGTTTTGTAAATAGTTCATTTGTCACATTTCTTTTTAGATTCTATGTATAAGGGATGGCATGTGCTATTTCTCCTTCTCTGTCTGATTTACTTCACTCAGTATGAAAATCTCTAGGTCCATCCATGTTACTACAAGTGGCATTATGTCATTGTTTTTAATACTAAGTAATATTCCATTGTGTATGTATATCACATCTTTTTATCCATTCCTCTGTTGATGGACGTTTAGGTTGCTTCCGTGTCTTGGCTCTTGTAAACAGCACTGCAATAAACTAGTTGTGTTTTGTTAAATATGCAATCTGTTGTTTATGTCTCCTTAGGTGAGGAAGTCCGGAATCCTCAGAAAGCTATTCCTATTGGAATTGTGACTTCTCTGCTCGTTTGCTTTATGGCCTATTTTGGGGTCTCGGCAGCTTTAACACTGATGATGCCATACTACCTCCTGGATGAGAAAAGCCCACTTCCTGTGGCCTTCGAGTACGTTGGATGGGGGCCAGCCAAATACGTCGTTGCAGCGGGCTCCCTCTGTGCTTTGTCAACGAGGTACATCGCGCTGTCTTTGGGGCAGGGCTGTGTGGGTTACTGCAGAGGTAGCTGGTGTCCACAGAATTGCTTTTGTATGTTTTAAAAACAATCCTCTTAGAAACATATCATACAACTATATTCTCTGAATTGTTCACCCAGAATTGCTGTATCGAAATCTTAAGTGATAAAATCTTTTCTCCCTGAGCTGTTAAAAGTCAGTTTTTCAAGATAATGATGGTCCAAGCTTCCAAGGATCTGTATGGCATTTATGCACATTTATATATTTCATACATATTTGCATATGTATGTATTGTAAAACTTATTGTAAAACTTGACAGTACTTATACTAGTATGTTTCCCTGCTGGCTTTGGTGTTACTTGTAGTGCTGCAGACAACTGAGACCTTATGTGCAGACTTGACAGTTTCTGCTGTTTTTTTAAAATAGTATCAAGTCTGTGTGAGTGAAAACTATATGCTGTGGCATTGTTAAGTGTAAGGTGCTTTTTGTTATGAAACATTGAAACTTTTTGTCTTAGCACTGATCAGAGTGAACTTGGTCTAGAAATAGAAATTACTGTTCTCAAGTTAATGGTGGAGATTTGTATACATCTGTGTCATAAGAATAGTTGAATCTCAGGTATTCAGATTTTCAGTAGCTGCTTATATTAATATTTTATAATTCATTTCTCAAGTTTCCTGAGCTACTCATATTTTAACTTAACATGATCATATTTCACTTGAGTGCTGTACTGTAGAGCACTGTTACAAAGAGAAAATTAATCTCTGCTTGATTACTAATTTTTTGAAGTGAAATTTTTCTAAAATTTCAAAAATAAATTTTAAAATTAAAAAAAAATTTAAATTGAAAAAATTTAAATTTAAAAAATAAATCTTTTGTATAATTAATCAGCCTAGCTCTTTTATCCCCCCTCAAAATCCCTTTTTTTTTTGTATTCAAGATAGTATTAAGCAGCAATTACAAGTTACCTCTTGGATCCTCAGCCATCTGATAATATTAAGGTTTATTCTGAATAGTTTTAAAAATCTGAACTGTAAAGATACTTTGTACCATAGTTTTAAAAGAGAGAAGGCAAAGATTTATTTGTGGCCAAGCTCAACCACGCTTTATTAAAAGATAAAGGAGATGGAGTTTAAAAAGTGTATTTTACTTATTTTCTCTTAAATTGTAAGTTTTTTTTACAACTTAATCATGTATGGAATGATGCAGTCAGTAAACACACAAGTAATTCAAAACAGCTAAAGCAAAAATCATTTTCTTAAACTTCACTCTTACTGATGTTTAATTCAGGCTACTTCTATGTACCAAATTTACAGTGAGTTCATCTTTTTTCCTTTTTCTATCTTGATTATCTCATGCTGAGAATTATTTCAAATTTGATCAAAAAATAATGGTAAAATAATGTAAAAATGTGTAATTATTGAATAAATGAAGTGACTAGATACTATGAAATGAAATTACTTAATCTTTTCTATAATTATATGTCAATTTATAAATTTTCTAAGTTAAAAATGTCTTAATGACATGATTATTTTTTTTAAGTCTTAATTACTTAGTTTTAATTCAGTAGTAATCATGGGCCTGCACAAATTCTTTGCAGCATTGTTTTTAGTCTGATAATTGTGCTGAGCAGATTATCTCTCAGAGTATAATGAATTGCACCATGGTTAATATTTTTAAATACCCAATCATATTACATTTAAAAAATAACAAATAGCTGTGATGCTGAGTTTTATACAATGACTTAATTGCAGCTCTGTGATGTAATCTTGCATGAATGTGTTTGCCATACTGCATGTGTTTGCTTTTTATTCAGTCTTCTTGGATCCATTTTCCCAATGCCTCGTGTAATCTATGCTATGGCGGAGGATGGGTTGCTTTTCAAATGTCTAGCTCAAATCAATTCCAAAACGAAGACACCAATAATTGCTACTTTATCATCGGGTGCAGTGGCAGGTGAGAGAGAGTTGACTTTTATTAAGTAAAGGGGGATCTTTTTTCATCAAGGATTCTGGGAAAAAATGGAAAATTAGGTGGTTTTCTATTTTGACATGTATAAATATCAATAACTTTTCAGTGAATGTTTCCTATTTTGAACCTCTTTTTGGTATAGGTTCTGTACTTTAGTGTGTCCAGTCTTTACCTGTATAGACTCGTCTAGACTAATACTTGTAATAACTCACTTGTGGATTATGGATTTTTCTGTTCTAGTCTTCTGGGTTCCATGTTTCCTTTACCCCGAATTCTGTTTGCCATGGCCCGGGATGGCTTACTGTTTAGATTTCTTGCCAGAGTGAGTAAGAGGCAGTCACCGGTAGCTGCCACACTGACTGCAGGGGTCATTTCTGGTAAGCTCTACAATCATAGGGTTCTTCAGCATTAGGCTTGAGCGTTTATGCTCATGCATGGACTTATACAGTGGGTCTGCTTGCTGTGCATGTAAGTTGAAAACAAAATCACTGATAAATGAGGGTATGAACATTGGGATCACATCTGCAAATGGTGGTGGCAGTGGTCTACTGAAATTTGTAACTGACCCTTTGAGATTTGGTACCGTTTTGTTACCTTAACCTTTGGCGCTTCTAACAAATGTGCAAAGGGTTACAGTGGTTCCTTATCATGTATCAAGTATTCAGTGCTTTTCAGATCTATGAAACAAACACATAAAATTGTATTATCAACACACAAAACGTTAATTAAAGAATGATTACTTAATCCTTGAATTGTTAATTAAAAATGATTCAATATTTTGTTTGTTATCCAGGATGTAAGTTGAATATTGCTAAATGGTCATAGGATTTTTGAAAAGCTAAAGTTTACCCATTCTTAATTAAATATAAGAAATATCAAAGATAATTTATACTTGGCCATTGTTATTACTGCCCTCAGTATGGTGGCTAACCCCACTTCCTGGGCCCATCATAGTTCTCCAAGAGTTACTAATACCTATATTATCATAAACCCCATCAGGAATCTATTTTTCCTTTCAAGAGCTTTGATATTACGTCATGTTTTCAAAAAAACAACTCCAGATGCCTACCATTTGGCATGTCATAATATCCATCAAAATGCTTTTGTCCAGATTCTATTCCACATGAAAAGTTGCAGAGAATTTGCAGATTGAGAGAATGGCCTTAAAGGTGGTATTGTATAGAGCAAGAGAAGGACTGTACCAAGCTTTAGAGAGAAAATGGTAAACACTCTTAGTAGTATAAATTCAGACCAAAGATGATAATTTTGTCGAGGCTCTGAATTGTTGGGAAATTAGATTACAGAATACTAATGCTTAATTATGTATGAAATAGGATTCTTTCAGAATCTAAGTATTTTCCTAAATAACTGCACTTTATAAAATGTTTTCTAATAAACTTGTCCTTTTATTAAGATGTATGGTGGGAAGTCAAAACACTTATTTTCTCAGTGCTTAAGATTTCTGCCCCCATAAAATGAAGTTTTCACTAGACGATGTAAGGCCCACTTTATGATTAAATATGCATTATGATATTAATGAAAGTTCATAAATCTTGACAAAAGATAACATATTTTATTTACTCCATAAAAGCTTTTATTTTTTCCTATAAAATCTTGCCCGTTAATTCTCTATTATATATTCAGAATTTTTAAAAATTTACCCTTCTTCCTTTAGGAGGAATTTAATTTGACAGCATAATAAGATATTGAAATTAATAATTACAAGAAGATAATTATAGCATTTTTAATGCACTAAAACATTACATTTTTGCTATTTTGTAGTCTCACCTCTTGCTTGTTTTTAACTTAGATCAGAGAGCTTGTATGGATAATTTATCATTTTCTTCTGTTTTGGCTTCCTAAAACAGGTTATCTGTGATTCTTACAAGACATTAAAATTGTAATCTAATGTATAGCTATACTAGCAATGGAAATTTTTCAAAATAAGGCATGGGATGTATTTAAAGAAACAGTGTGGGACTTCCCTGGCAGTCCAGTGGTTCAGACTTCGTCTTCCAATCCAGGGAGCACGGGCTTGATCCCCGGTCAGGGAGCTAAGATCCCATATACCTCGGGGCCGAAACACCAAAACATAAAGTGGAAGCAATATTAGTGAAGTTGCTCAGTCGTGTCCGACTCGTTGCAACCCCGTGGACTGTAGCCTATCAGGCTCCTCCGTCCATGGGATTTTCCAGGCAAGAGTGCTGGAGTGGATTTCCATTTCCTTCTCCAGGGGATGTTCCTGACCCAGGGATTGAACCTGGGTCTCCCACATTGCAGGCAGATGCTTTACCGTCTGAGCCACCAGGGAAGCAATATTGTAACACATTCAATAAAGACTTTTTAAATGGTCCACATGAAGTATAAAAATAAAAAAAAAGGAAAAAAATAATATGCTATTTTAGACAGGCCACGGCCATATTGGTTTAGCTGGAGCCTTCTTCTACCTGTGGTGCAGGAGACCTGGGTTGGATCCCTGGGTTGCAGATCCCTGGAGAAGGGCATGGCAACCCACTCCAGTATTCTTGCCTGGAGAATCCCATGGACAGAGGAGCCTGTTGGGCTATAGTCCATGGTGTCCAAAGAGTCAGACACGACTGAGTGACTAACACGCACACACACCACTTCTACCCAGTGGTTGTAACCTTGCTAAGTTAGCCTGTCTGTTAAAAAAGAGTAATGACCCTATTAGGTTAAACCATGTGAAACTGCTGGGGTTTTATTAAAAACAGTCAAATGCTGATCTATAAAGCTGAACCTAAATGATTGCCCCTGTCTCATAGGACTATTGAATTGAAGATAAATTGAGATCATAAAGATAGAAAGCTTGCTGAGATGTCTGGAGTGCCACATGAGTGGGGTGTGGTGTTCTCTACTTATTATGATAAGGACAACTATTTGGTAAATTCCAGTTAATATCGTCACTATTTTAATGGTTCACCGGAGAAAAAAATTGGAAGCTGCAAGTTAACTATTCAACTGTGTGAAGTATACTTTGCCTCTTAACATTATTAGGGCTTGGAGGTAGCCCCAAATAGTTTAAATTTAGTCAGAGTGTGTGGTTTTAATCAGGATAGAATTTATATTCTATCTGAAGCATAATTTAATTGGACCTCATCCTGTCTAAGATATAACTCAGAATGCAGATGGAAATTAAAATGATTATGTAACATCTATAATGAAAGCTCTTCCATTTGAATTCTTTTATTTTTATTTTTTAAAGGAGCCTGCCAGTATTTCCTGGCAATGTTTTTTCTCCTGAAACATCAAAGGCAAATATTCTGTCATACGGTATTTTCACTCTTTGTCAGGCCAATATTTTTTAAGTAATCAAAGTAGATGTATTTTGTACTTGATAGATCGCTGAGGGGTTTTTAAGTTTTATTAGCAGTGTGTATGACCTAAGGAACATCTTATTAACTATAAGAAACACACTTTCTAAGCTTTACTTGACTTATCATTGGCAATAAAACAAAAAATTTCCCATCACTTATCTCTGACTTGGCATCAGCTGTCTGGAATTTTCTCATGGGCTCTCTTCTTACCCCTCTTTCTTTTCCCCAATAGCTGTGATGGCGTTCCTTTTCGACCTGAAGGCCCTCGTGGACATGATGTCCATTGGGACACTTCTGGCATACTCTCTGGTCGCGGCCTGTGTTCTCATCCTCAGGTGAGTTGTCCTTCTTGCCAACTGAAGGTTCTGAAGGGTGTGTGTCAGTTGAAGCCCGGGAAAGAAAGACAGTTAGGGCTCACTGGCCTTGTTTTCATGGAGTTCGCTGTCTCAGAAGTGAGAGGCCATGGGCACACAAACGTGAATACGAAGCATATTTAGCATACTTGGTCCTTAAGCGAACAAATACAGTTGGTAATTATCAATAGGTTGGCCTAATCTATGTGAACAACAAATTCTCATAACGTATAAAAACACTTCAGAATACTGTATTTTTAGTCCTAGTGATTCAGCTGCTAAGCTCTTAGGCTAAAGATTTAATCTTTATATGTATGGCCGAGTCCCTTTGCTGTTCGCCTGAAACTATCAGAACATTGTTAACTGGCTGTGCTGGTGCTCAGTCACTAAGTCGTGTCCAACTCTTTGGGATCCCATGGACTATAACCCTCCAGATTCTGCTATCCATGGGATATTCCAGGCAAGAATACTGGACTGGGTTGCCATATCCTCCTCCAGGGAATATTCCTGATCCACATCTCCTGCATCAGCAGGCGGACTCTTTTACCACTGACCCATCTGGGAAGCCCTAACCAGCTCTGTCCCAATATAATATAGTGATAGTGAAGTTGCTCAGTCATGTGTAACTCTTGGCAACCCCACGGACTGTAGCCCACCAGGCTCCTCCATCCATGGGATTTTCCAGGCAAGAGTACTGGAGTGGGGTGCCATTTTCTTCTCCAGGGGATCTTCCCAACCCAGGGATCAAACCTGGATCTCCTGCATTACATGCAGATTCTTTACCGAGCTCCTAGGGAAGCCCCTAATATAAAATAAAAAGATTTAATCAAAGAAGTACATATAGATATATGCAAAGGATGTTCATGGAAAAGGTAATTTATGATAGTGAAAAAATTGAACTAAGTGAATATCAATAGTATATCAATCAGTTCAGTTGTCTCTCAGTCGTGCCCGACTCTTTGCAGCCCCACGGACTGCGGCACGCCAGGCTTCCCTGTCAATAGTATTAAACAATAAGGTCCTACTATAGAGCACAGGAAACCATATTCAGTATCCCATAATAAACCATAATGGAAAAGCATATGAAAAAGGATATATATACACATACATAAACTGAAACACTTTGCTGTACACCAAAAACTAACACAGCATTATAAATCAACTATACTTCAGTTAAAAAAAATAGAATAGTTACATAAGAGTACAGTAGACTGTTCTACAGCAAATAAAATTATATTTAATTATATGGAGAGATATATCAGTTTCTGGATGCAAAGCTATATGTAGCATCTGAATTTATTTAACTAACATACATTTGCACACAAAAAATGATTTTTGCAAATATATACACATATTTGCATTTTTAACTGGCTGAATTTGTAATAAAATGCTAACAGTGATTCACACTGAATGTTATGGATTATTTTAATTTTCTTCATGCTTTTGTGCATTTTTTCACAGTGAGCATATTTCTTCTTTAGTTGGGGGACAAATATTACTTTTAAGTTTAAGCAAAAGCTTCTCAGAAGATCCCACTGGGGAGACCAGGGCAGATGTTGGGAGCTAAAGCAGGCTGATATCTTGATACCAGCCAAAGAGGAAGAGGATCTGTAATAAAGGAGAATGGGTAGGAGGTGGCTGATGAGGGAGAGGAAACCAGGGAGGCAGGCTGCAGTGAGACCTTCCAGTACCAAACTGAAGGCTGCATATTATATTACCCTGTGCGTGCATGTGTGCTAAGTCGCTTCAGTCGTGTCTGACTGTTTGTGACCCTATGGACTGTAGCCCACCAGGCTCCTCTGTCCATGGGATTCTACAGGCAAGCATACTGGAGTGGATTGCCGTGCCCTCCTCCAGGGGATCTTCCTGACCCAGGGATCGGAGCTGCGTCTCCTGCGGCTCCTACATTGCAGTTGGACTCTTTACTGCTGAGCCACAGGGGAAGCCCATGTTACCTTGTAGCTGATATTTAACCAGGGTTTCTGTTTACAGGGTTGCTGTTTTCATGAACGGCATCTCCTTTGAACATAGATAATTCCAGAGTAATCATTTATCATCACAGGTGCCACACTTTAAAATGTAACTCTCTTCAGCATCTAATATATATAACTTTCTAATCAAGTGGCAATCAGGAAATTCTGAGTTGCTGCAGGTATTTTGCTGAGCACATGTGTGACTTGGCTCAGCAACCCTGAGGCTGCAGCCACAAGACGTGTGCATTTACTGCACCAGCCGTGAATGGAAATGTCTCCATTAGAGTTTTAGGTGCTTGTTTCATTTGGACCAAGTGTTTGAGAATAAAGACACACACTTTTACTTGGGAATAGGTACCAGCCCGGCTTATCTTACGAGCAACCCAAGTACTGTTCTGAGAAAGAAGCTCTGGGATCGTGCGCCAACAGAACCTCCAAAAGCAAGTCTCAGGTCACCATGCTGCCAGGACAGGGCTTCAGCCTGCGAACCCTCTTCAACCCCTCGCTTCTGCCTACAAAACAGTCTGCTTCTCTCGTCAGCTTTCTGGTAGGATTCCTGGGTAAGTTCCCTTCACTGTATACCTTATGAAGACCCAGTGGGTGTGTGTGGGTGGAGCAGGATGATGTGAAAGAGGATGAAAGAATATGTTAGCACTGCTCTCAGTCCTGAAATGTTCACCTAGGGGTCACTGGTCATTGAGATCTTCCTTATGTTAGCAGAATAAATCGATGGTATATTGGTAATTGAAGAAGAAAGGAAGAAATTCCCTCGGGCAGGGGTCCCCAGCCTCTGGGATCTAATGCCTGATGATCCGAGGGGGAGCTAATGTAATAATAATAGAGATAAATTGCACAGTAACTGTAATACACTTGAATCATCCGCAAACCATCCCCTACCATCCATGGAAAAATTGTCTTCAGTGAAACTGGTCTCTGATGCTAGAAAGGTTGGGAACTGCTGCCCTGAGGTGAGAGTGCAGAAGTACAGAATTGGTCCATTTTGTGAGCCTTGAGGGTTCTTTTTGTGCGACGCGAAGTACACCTGCCCGAAACTGAACTGGGACCCAGGGAGCGTGGGAGGCCATACTGCAGATCCTGCTCGCTCACCCACAGTTACATAATCAAGCGTATTTTCAGCAACATTTATTGATGTGCCAGGAACCCTGCTGGGTACTTGGGATGTCAGGAAAGATGGTCCTTCCTCTCACTGGACAGCCTCATTGGTGGCGAGCTAAGGGCAGTACAAGTTTCTCTGAGAGCACATGGGAGGGACCCCTAATTCAGACTTGATAATCAGAGATCGTCTGGGTAGGCAGTGATGCCACTCTCTGAAATAGGAAGAAAAGGTGCAGATCATGTATTATTTGTTTACATGAACAGTGTTTACAACAGCTGAACACAAACAGACTTGTTTTCCCCATTGGAAAAAAAGGGCACTAGCCACCCTGGACAACATTCCATCAGTCCAAGTGATCTCATCTGAGACTGGCAGGAAGGCAGGATGGTAGAGTCCAGAGGGGAGACTGACTCCTAAGGAGGAGACAGTCATGAGTAAGCGAAGCGGGATTCTTAAGTCATGGAAATCAGGCATTTCTTTCCAAAATAGAAATGAAGAATCTTAGTATTTGGCAGAGTAGATATATAAAGAACTTGCTATCAAAATAGACTTTGAATGAAGGGGTCTGAGTGAAGGTCACGTGCTGGTTTTGTTTCACGAGCATGTCATCTCCGCAGCATTCCTCATCCTGGGCCTGAGTGTTCTGACCACGCACAGCGTCCACACCATCGCCAGACTGGAGGCATGGAGCCTGGCTCTCCTGGTGCTGTTTCTCGCTCTCTGTGTTGCCATCGTGCTCATCATCTGGAGGCAGCCCCAGAATCAGCAGAAAGTAGCATTTATGGTATGTGTCATGAGGATTCATGATCCTAAATATTATGCATGTTTTCTCTTGTATGTTGGTTTTTGTGATTTGTTTCTTTTTAAAAAAACAAACACACTTTTATGGTGTTAACCAGTGAACAACGGTCCTTTGGGATGTTCCTTTTTGTCTTAAGTGTTCTTTTCAAAAACTTGGATGTGTTCCTAGTACATTATTCTATGTAATAGTAAACAAATTTCTTGTTCAATACTCTAAAACATCAGAAAAATAACTAGAGTATTTTAGAAATTCAGGAAGGTCCCCACACCCAAAGCCCTTCCACTGTGAAGTGAAGTTATTCTGTCCATTTGAACTAAGAGCAGAATTTAGCTTGAAGAGGGCTTCCTGAAAGAATCCCCCTGAGATCCCAAGAGTGGTCAGAGTTCCAGTGGCATACCTTCTTGATATCAGAATGAAACCACTAAACCCTAAACTAAGCCCTGAAACCTACTGCATCTTGGTGATAACGCAGGTGTTACACAGCGGCTGGATAACCCTCTGTAGCTTTGGGCTGCAGTAAACAGTGGGAAATACGGGGCTCCTTTTAGTAGTCTCTAGACGTTGTTGTTTAGTCACTAAGTCATGTCTGACTCTTTTGCAACCCCATGGACTGTAGCCCGCTGGGCTCCTCTGTCCATGGAATTCTCTAGGCAAGAATACTGGAGTGGATTGCCATTCCCTTTTCCAGGGGAGTCTTCCCAACCCAGGGATCGAGCCCAGGTCTCCCACATTAAGGTGGATTCTTTACCATTGAGCCACCTGGGAAGCCCATTCTCTAGATAAGTGGTTTTTGTTCAAGCTGTTCTTTTTGTGAGAATATAATCACACTGACACACTGTGACAGTATCTATGTATGTCAAATTAGTTGCCACCATGTCAAAACAATTTGAGGAATGTGTTTTAAAATTTGAGTGTATTTAAGAAGATACTTTCCCTCCTCAGGTTCCATTCTTACCGTTCCTGCCAGCCTTCAGCATCCTGGTGAACATTTACCTAATGGTACAGTTGAGTGCAGACACCTGGATCCGATTTAGCGTCTGGATGGCGCTTGGTGGGTCTTCTCCTGTTTCACTTTCTGAACGTGGGCTCTCTCTTTCCCATGTCGTGTGCTGTTCCAGAGAAATGCACCCCACCCCCTCCCTAGAAACAAAAGCTTTTTTTGGTTTCCTCCTTTCCAAGTTTTAGAATACCTGAATGCCTACATTTCCAGATGTTTTCCAAATACCTTTTTAAAATTCAATTGCTACAGTAACCCTGTAAAACTCTGTAGATCCTATTTTTTCTAACTTCTTGAGTAAAAAAAAATGAAGCCCCCCTCACCAAAAATCAAGGGGTCTAATTTGCAAATGGCACCCCTAAAGTCTGATTACAGAGCCAGTTCCTTCCAGAGCACCATTGAATTTCTGGCAACATTTTGAATGAGCTAATTGCAAGAAATTTCTTTTCCCATACCTAAATGTCTTTTATTAGACCCTTGGGGTGGAATTTGACCTTACATACTGTGAGTGAGCTGATTTACGTCTACACTGCGTCGGTTTTCATCATGACTTCTTCAGTGTCTTGTGTGAAAGCTGACTTGTAAATTCAGAGTTTGTCATAACTGGTGGCCTGAGGAGTTTGAGAGTTTGTGCCTTTTGATGGTCCTCCCATTGGCATAATGAGTCTCACTCACTTGGGTGTGTGTGTGTGTGTGTGTGTGTTTGCTTTGGCTATAAATTAACTTCATTTAAGTCTCAAGCCACCAACCCCCTTGAGCCAATGGGAGGTTTAACCTAGTCGGTTCTCCCCTCCCCCCACAGCCGCACTAGTTTTGCCCATTTTGGGGGGAGATCTGACACGGTGCCAAGAAATTGGGGTGGATCAAAGGTTATCCATCCACACAGGTTGCACTGGGGCATTCTGTCCCTGCGGCCGCTCCTGGTAGGCAGCTCTGTCTTATCAGGGCCAGGATCCTGATGGGAGCCCCCGGCGACTTGGCTGTGCCCTCCGGAATGAACCACAGAGTCATTCCTTTGGGGTCTCGCCACCTCCCCTGGGGCTGCCAGGAAGCCGAGCCCAAACCCCGGGGCACAGGAAGCAGAACTCCTTCCCTTCCTCAGAGCCCAGAAGACTGTACTCTGGCGGAGAGCTTCCCCACGCTCCTGCCTTTCCTCGAACCACTGCCTCTTTCCTCAGCTGTAGCCCCCTGAAGCTCAGTCGTGTGCTTATCCGTGGTGAAGAGTGGGAACCGCAGAACCAGACTCCCCTGTTTCAGTCCTCCCCTGCTGTTTGTTAGCCGTGTCACCTGGGTCATATTCCACCCCTGCTTCTAAGTGCCTCGGTTTCTTTGTGAAATGGTGGCATCGCCACCTTTATTTGAGGACAGAAAGGCTAGCTCTCCAAACCTCTAAGGACATGAGAGGAAATAGAATCCGTTCTAACAACTGCACATGCCAGAATACGCATTGGTGGGCTGCTTCCCATGGTTTACATGGGAAAATTACAATGCATTTCACATCAACCCAAAACTCTCAATCAACTTTTAAAATTATAGCTAAAACACAGCAAAAATGCCTACATATCCTGTGAGAATACTGAAAATCTTCCCCCCTGACCCTCAGTCAGTGTGGTGGTTAATAAACAGTTGCTTTTCATGTAGTTATTCATGCTCTCCTGGTGGCAGTAACGTGTGTAAGGCACACCCATGGCACACAGGGTGTGCGCCTGTGTTGTCACTTTGGTCAGGTCCAACTCTTTGCAGCCCTGTGGCCTATAGCCCACCAGGCCCCTCTGCCCATGGGCTTCTCCAGGTGAGAATACTGGAGTGGGTTGCCATGCCCTCCTCCAGGGGATCTTCCCAACCCAGGGATCAAATCCCAGGTCTCCAGCATCACAGACAGATTCTTTACCCACTAAGCCACCTGGGAAGCCCATTCACACAGGACATGTTTTCCAAAATATCTGACTGTGTCTCCAATAATCCAGCACTTGTATTTGGGGAGTATTTGAGACTTTTCCCCATATATCCTTTTGTTTAAAGTATCGTGTTAACTTTTGAGGAGGTAAATATTTTTTTACATAAACATTTCAAAAATATTTATTGAGAAAAACATGCATGTTCAGTTCAGTTCAGTCTCTCAGTCATGTCCGACTCTGCGACCCCATGAACCACAGCATTCCAGGCCTCCCTGTCCATCACCAACTCCCGCAGTTTACCTAAAGTCATGTCCATTGAGTCGGTGATGCCATCCAACCATCTCATCCTCTGTTGTCCCCTTATCCTCCCACCCTCAATCTTTCCCAGTATCAGGGTCTTTTCAAATGAGTCAGCTCTTGGCATCAAGTAGCCAAAGTATTGGAGTTTCAGCTTCAACATCAGTCTTTCCAATGAACACCCAGGACTGATCTCCTTTAGGATGGACTGGTTGGATCTGCTTGCAGTCCAAGGGACTCTCAAGAGTCTTCTCCAACAAGACAGTTCAAAGCACCAGCTCTTCGGTGTTCAGCTTTCTTCACAGTCCAACTCTCATATCCATACATGACTACTGGAAAAACCATAGCCGTGACTAGATGGACCTTTGTGGACAAAGTAATGTCTCTGCTTTTTAATATGTTGTCTAGTTGGGTCATAACTTCCCTTCCAAGGAGTAAGTATCTTTTAATTTCATGGCTCTAGTCACCATCTGCAGTGATTTTGGAGCCCCCAAAAATAAAGTCAGCCACTGTTTCCCCATCTATTTGCCATGAAGTGATGAGACCGGATGCCATGATCTTAGTTTTCTGAATGTTGAGCTTTAAGCCAACTTTTTCACTCTCATCTTTCACTTTCATCAAGAGACTCTTTACTTCTTCACTTTCTGCCATAAGGGTGGTGTCATCTGCATATCTGAGGTTATTGATATTTCTCCCGGCAATCTTGATTCCAGCTTGTGCTTCCTCCAGCCCAGCGTTTCTCATGATGTACTCTGCATATAAGTTAAATAAGCAGAGTGACAATATACAGCCTTGACGTACTCCTTTTCCTATTTGGAACCAGTCTGTTGTTCCATGTCCAGTTCTAACTGTTGCTTCCTGACGTGCATACGGGTCTCTCAAGAGGCAGGTCAGGTGGTCTGGTGTTCCCATCGCTTTCAGAATTTTCCGCAGTTTCTTGTGATCCACACAGTCAAAGGCTTTGGCATAGTCAGTAAAGCAGAAACAGATGTTTTTCTGGAACTGTCTCGCCTTTTCAATGATCCAGCGGATGTTGGCAATTTGATCTCTGGTTCCTCTGCCTTTTCTAAAACCAGCTTGAACATCTGGAAGTTCACGGTTCACGTACTGCTGAAGCCTGGCTTGGAGAATTTTGAGCATTACTTTGCTAGCGTGTGAGATGAGTGCAGTTGTGCAGTAGTGTGAGCATTCTTTGGCATTGCCTTTCTTTGGGATTGGAATGAAAACTGGCCTTTTCCAGTCCTGTGGCCACTGCTGAGTTTTCCAAATTTGCTGGCATATTGAGTGCAGCACTTTCACAGCATCATCTGTGATTTTGGAGCCCCCAAAAATAAATAGCTCAACTGGAATTTGAAATAGCTCAACTGGTCCACTAGCTTTGTTCATAGTGATGCTTCCTAAGGCCCACTTGACTTCACATTCCAGGATTGCAATATTGCATATACAGATTACACATTAAAAATGAAGAAGCACTTTCTACTGGGAAGACATTTGTCAGCGACCTTGCATGGGATATGCTGTACTTGCATTCTGCCCTTCTAAAATAGCACAGAAAGAGAAGGCGCAAAAGATCCTATTATGTTCTATATTAAATTTTCCACATACAGGAGGGGGCATATATATATGTGTGTGTGTGTGTGTATGTATATATGTGTGTATATATATACCAGTGGCTGATTTATGTCAGTGTGTGGCAGTGGCCAACACAACATCATAGACCAATTGTCCACCAGTAAAAAAAAATAATTTCCCTGTACAAAGTCATTTTATCACACCAAAAGCTGATTTCTTTTTCCTCTGAAAGGTTTCCTGATTTACTTCGCTTATGGCATTAGACACAGCCTGGAGGGTAATCCAAGGGATGAAGAAGATGATGATGAAGATATGTATTCAGACAACATTAACGCAGCAACAGAAGAAAAATCTGCCATGCAAGATGGTGACCATCACCAAAGAAACCTGAGCTTACCTTTCATTTTCCATGAAAAAACGAGCGAATGCTAGTGCCTGCTGGGACAGAACTGGTCCACAGTCTGCACGTACATCGTCTGCGTGGAGGGATCCATGACGATGTCATCACCACACCAGGTTGCCGTGGATTTGCTGCAGACACAGTTCACCCTAATTTACACTTACTCACGTGAACAGCACCTTCTCTGATGGCGACTCCATCTAGGGAAACCACTCTGAGCTCGCTCCTCCGTGATAAATATCCCCCAGATAGTGGGAATGTGGGCATGTGTGTGCATATGTTTGTATATGTTGTGGAATATCAATGTTAAAAGTTGTTGGTGTCTTACTCGTATTGCATTGCATTTTTCCAGTGTTGTCATTCATCGGTAGCCTGTACTGCACACACTAAAATGGAGGTGATCGCTGAATAGAAAAGTATCTTGAATGTGCCGGGTGTGGTTGGGGAAATAACTGTCGCTTTTCCTTATTGGACTTTATGTCAAGTTAGACATCCTAAAATTGCATTTACCCATCATTGTGTCTGTCATTGGTCTGGAGTAAGGGGAGGGGTAGGAAATGAGCCTTTTCTGTAACTTATAAATGTCGGCAGTGGGTTTAGCACAGTTTTCTTCTGTGAGGTATGACAGTTTGCTGAAAGTTTAGCCAATCGGAGTGCTTGTGTCTGCACTACCCCGCAGGGCAGGAGCGGCCTTCTGTGTCAGCAGGTGGCAGGCACCCCCTTGAATGGCTGTCTTCTTTGAGACAGTGGTCCTTAAATGTGAGGCCTTCACCTTGTGTGAATGATATCTTCCCCACTCCCCCATTCCGCCCCAGTCCAGTCGGGGTGGAGAGAGGTAGTGTGAGCTCCTAGGGACCCTTTGTGCTGGAAAGTGAAGGTGGTCCCCATGGGCAGGAAGCTCGTGTAAGTGGCAGAGAGGAGGATGCATTTGAAGATAGAGTAGTTACGTGCTTGGCTGAGATCCCAAGCACTCCTGTTTTAAGTCACTTAAAATAAGCCAGCAGAACCTCCCAGGTCACATAATTGGTGGAATGATTTATACCTTTTTCCATTAGTTAGTAAATAATCACAGTTCACAATTTATTTAGGGGTTTTTTTCCTAAGCCAGTAGTAAATTCTATCTTTACTACATGCAAAAGGGGGGGGGCGATGAAGGAGTACAAGAAAATCCCCCTGTTCTGGTTTTAAAGTGCCTGTTCAGGTATTATAGGGCATTTGGCCCAATTTGAGGGGTTTGGGTTTAATTTGCTTCTGATGTTTCTTTTGGAAACATTTAGGGATATTTTTCTTCCTCTATCCCATAAATTGTTCAGCACTTTTAATTTCATTTATTTTTAAATGACCACACTAAAACTACTGATACAAGTTCCAGTATTCTAGAAAAACCCATCAGTGGTTGAGGAATAGAATATTTCAGTTAAATACATGATTATTTAAAACGTCAAGCCAAAAACATTAACCTAATTGAATTAAAGCCATAGAAACACAATAACCTTTATATGAGTAATTTGTTTTTAAATGTATGACTCTCTAATTACTGTATTTCATTTTATAGGGTTATCCAATAAGTGGACTACTTGTCTTCGTATGGTTCGCTTCTCATGAATTATTTTTCTTACAAATAATTACATGGTTCACGAGATGAGACTAGCACATTATCAAGCCCAGGTGACCAGCTTAATACAAAGGCAAGGAAAACACTGATTTTCTGACAGCTCTTCCAAAAGATCAGCCATTTTATTTTCATCATTAAAAAGGAAGTTTTGATTGTTTAGGAGTTTCTTGTGATGAAAAATCCAGTAAACAGGTAGGAAAGTCTGGGTGCCAGTGTTGTAGCATCTCGGATCTAGAACTCAGAACTAACATTCCACAATTTCCAGGGTGCACATAGTAAAATCTGAGGCCCAGTACTGCATGTTTTACTGGAGAGGAAGAGTTGGCTGTGCAAGAGGCAAAGTATTTCTGCAATCATTACTGTGGGCCTAATCCTAGATCTTTGCTGTTACTGCAGCATTCTGAGAAGCACTTTGATTCGGTAATCAGGCCCTTCACGTGGGAATATGAAGAGTTAATTTCACATGTGAATATTAAACCTTTTACTGAGCACAATCAAGAAATTTATTTAGAACATGACAGGCAGCTAAAACTATTATGCCCACTGTGTTCAATTAGGAGCAGAATTGAGTTAAAAATAATTTTTCCACCTTGAAACACTTTACAAACACAATTGTCTATGAAAGATGCTTTGTTTGTGACTATCCTTTTTTTCTGTGAAAACTCAAATATCTGTTCATATGTATGTGTGAGTGTATATGTTAATATATACACATGTATATATGTGTGTTTGTGTGTTTCAAATGTTGGTGTTTAAGTCAGCTGGGTTTATGATGGGCTTTGGAAATGATCCTGTTGTCTAGATTTTAAAAACCCAACTGACAGAGAAAAAATGTTTTGTATTGATAGGTATGCTTATGCAAAATGTTTAGGTTTTAAACTATTCTGAAATATATGGCAATTTTTTATGTATAATATTTTCTATAGATAGATTCTTTCAGAAAGATATATTTATAATGTTTCTAATATGAAATCACTCAAGTCTAGTACATTAGGTGCTTTATGATCTGAAATGCGGTGGGGTGGGGGCATTAGGGAATTTCTGTTTACTTTTTTCTGCTATGCCTTTTCTGACATTTCTGTCTTGGTTTGCGCTTTTTAAGGAAAAGTCAGTACTACCAGGTCTTCTTCTGTCTGTCTGTTACTACATTTGAATTCACAACCTTTTGAACAAAATGTTTTTGCTTTCTTAGGATTGCCAAAATGTTCTGTGTAGATTTTACTAGTAATCAGACACACTTATATAGACTTCTTTCCAGAAATTAAAAAAAATACATATGCATTCTCTTAATTGTGATTGATTTGCACTAGGAAATCTGCTCTCTGAACATTTTCAGTGAGAAACTTCTTATAATAGCACTTTTATTTTATACTCTAATGATTTTTTTTTTTTTAAATTTTTTAATTTCAGATACACACATGCTCCCCATCCTGAACCCTCCTCCCTCCCCCCTCCCCATACCATCCCCCTGGGCCTTCCCAGCGCACCAGCCCCAAGCATCCAGCATCGTGCACTGAACCTGGAAGAACTTTTGATATATACTGAAATACAAATTATTGCTTAACTAATGTAATTTTCCCCACAGACGAATATCTGGAAAAGTAAGACCAAAACATCATTTGGGATATATACATTAATGAAAAACTAATGTTGTATCTATAAAACCTTCTGTTGTCAGCCACACTTGATAGAAAATATGTTTCAGAATTATCTGTTTCCTTTAAAAGACAAGACCCTAATCTTTTAATTTTTCTGAATAAAGGATTTTTTAAACTTTAAAATTTCAAATAATAAATTTAAAATATTTTCTAAGTCCTGAGTATGTTACAGTCTTTTGAATTAGAAATTATATTTACCAAATTATTTTCTAAATGTATTTAACTGTTTAGCAGGGAGAATAAGGAAGAGTAATCGCCCACCAAGGCTGATAATGCTGGAGGGACTAGATTAGTCTGAGCTCCTTTTCCTCTTAGATCAGCATATTCTGAGATTATAAACCTCAGACGCAATTGTGCCAAGATTCCAACTCTTCCTTCCCTGTGATGTTGCCCGTGATGTTCTGTGCCTGGGTATCTGCTGATATGCTTCAAGTGACAGTAGAATTCAAACCAAAAATATGAATACAATGTCCCACCTGATTTTAAAGGATTGGGTTTAGAGTGTGCATCAGGAAATATTAATATACACGTGCTTTGTGTGAATGTCTTGTGGGGGTGTTATTAGCTTGTTTTGGGGGCTTGTTTTTGATTTTTGACTAGTGCCAAAGTAGTGCCTTCTCTCTACATTTTCTACCTAACATTTTCTAGCTTGTTCTAAAATATCAAGGGAAGAAGTACCAAAGTTCACGTAGGAACTAATGCCAGCACAGATCATTGATTTTCAGACACATAGATGTGTGAAAATAACATTGTTTGACTTCATTGTTTAGCCGAGTTTCTTTTTTTATCTCCTTGTATAATTATATTTAAACATTTTTAATGGCTTTCTGGTTTATGAATTTTGAAAGGCCAGATCTACTGTTGTTGTGGTTGTTGGTTTAGGGGTTGGTTTTTGTAACATTCGTTATTGTTTTTATGTACGCAGTTTAGTCTTGTTCATTTCAAATGCATTTTGTTACGGCTCAACCCAGTCGGCAACCCTGGGAGCAGCACTGTTGTAGCTTTTATGCACCTTAGCTGAAGCCACTGCCACTATCTCTGGCTTTCAAGAGCCTTCAGTGACCACTGGCAGCAGCTCCATGGGGATCATAGCCAGGACCGTGGGTCAGGCAGGCTGCAAAGTGTGAGTGTCTATAGCTACCTTTGTTGGGGAGTCTTGGATGACAGGGTAGGACATGAAGTGAAAAACTAAGGTAGTTTGGGGTCCTTCGTTTCAGCTCCGAACATCCCATGAGTACAAGGTAAATGATAAGGACCAAGGACCCTCTCCGACTCACGGGAAGGATGGCTGCTCCCTGGAATGCACCATAGGCCCTGGCCCCTGCACTTTCCGTGCCAGCACCATCATCCTTGCGGGGGAAAGTACACGCGCCACGGCTCCGTTGGTAAAGAACCTTGTATTGCCAGCGTGGCAGGTTTCTCTGGCCCGTGCCTGGTTAACAGGCTCTGCTTCATCTTTGGTATCCATTTGTTTCATTGTTTTCTTCTGTTATCATTGTACTTAATAGAAACCGTTGATAGGGCCTAAAACTCTACCAAAATTCTATGTCTGTAAAAACCAAAAGATACTTTGGTCTTACTCAAATACAGAGATTTTTTTTGTGTGTGTACGATTGTAGATAATTCTAAATTTACATGTTTTTGATGATAATCAGTGTTCCTTTTTGCTTATAACATTGGATTATTTTTTAGAATTTGTAATAAATAAAAACTGCTGCTTTACCACTGTAACATGTGCTTTCTAACCATGTATTTTTAAAATAAATTTTAATATGACTTATCATAGTGTTGTATGCATATGTATCATACCTACCAAAAGCTTACATTTCACACTTACCAAATTTAAACTGCTTTTTTATTTAGGCCACTTTAGAGCTCAGAAATATAGTACAATCTAAATGGAAACAATTATGTTGTTAAGAATACTCACGGGGCAGCCTACTACTGTACAACTTCCAAGTCGTATAAGAGACGTCCTTCACTGTACTCAGTCTTCATGACACATTCCAAACACCGGTTGCTCCTGAAGCATGCCACCCCAGGACCACACATCTGACGTCCTACCCATTCAACTGCCATTTATTTAATGGACCAGTCTCTTTGACATTGCTTTTGTCTGCAAGAAGCTCCTTGTTATGCTCCTGACCAAATCATAGCTTTCAGTAACTGGTAATCAGTTATCTATAACTAACAGAAGTTTTGTACTGTATAGTGAATAAATATTTATCAACTTCAGCCCTCTTTACCCTTTGATGGGGAGGGAGGAGTCAGTTTTCTGAAATAGTTTCAAGTTAGTTAAAATTGCAAATCTCCTAAATTATCTTTAATTTTGAAATGCCATTGTATATAGACTTTTAATTCCTGTTGGTTTTTTTTTTTTTTCCATAAATGGAAGGGAACACCCACCATGTTGAATTAAACTTGAGTATGAATTTAGCCTGCCTTGAAAACCAAGCTAAAACAGCAACATATTTTCCAAATGGAAGTCTAAAATCTAATTTATCTGTTATTTACTGTTGGCTTGATTAGCACTGGTAAGTAGGTTTTGAGGCCCCCCCTCTGTGCTGGCACTGTGGAATCGTGTGAAGGGAGGGTCAGCAAGGTTGGCGTCTTCTGAGGTCCAGACCCTCAGCTTGTAGATGGCCGTCTTCTCCCTGAATCTTCACGTGATCTTCCCTCTGTGTGTGTGTCTATGTCCAAGTTCCCGCTTCTTATAAATAAGAATTCCAAAATTATTGTCCTCATACCACCATTAAACAATTATATAATGGGAACATAAAAATAGACTTGAACAAATGGAATGATATATAACATTATGACACATTCTGGGATAGGATGATTTAATATTGTAAATTTGAGCATTCTTCTCCCAAATAAAATCTCTATGCTGTCATAATCACAACACAAAGTTTTTATGGAAGTTGACAAGGTGATTTCAAACTCCATCTGGAAGAGAAAATGTATAATCATAGTTAACATGAAATCAATGATGGGGGCATCCCTTGCCGAAACAAATAACAAAATATACTATAAATCCATCAGGAAGCTTCCACAAGCTTCTTATCCTCATCCATCAGAGGGCAGACAGAATGAAAACCACAATCACAGAAAACTAAACAAACTGATCACATGGGCCACAGCCTTGTCTAACTCAATGAAACTATGAGCCATGCCGTGTAGGACCACCTAAGACGGGTCATGGTGGAGAATTCTAACAAAATGTGGTCCACTGGAGAAGAGAATGGCAAACCACCTCAGTATTCTTGCCTTGAGAACCCCATGAACAGTAGGAAAAGCCAAAAAGATAGGACACTGAGAGATAAACTCCCCAGGTTGGTAGATGCCCAATATGCTACTGGAGACAAGTGGAGAAATAACTCCAGAAAAAATGAGACGGAGCCAAAGCAAAAACAGTGCCCAGTTTGTGGATGTGACTGTTGATGGAAGTAAAGTCCAATGCTGTAAAGAACAATATTGCATTGGAACCGTGAATGTTAGGTCTGTGAATCAAGGTAAATTGGACCTGGTCAAAAAGGAGATGGCAAGAGTGAACACTGACATTTTAAAATGTACTGGAATGGGTGAATTTAACTCAGATGACCATTATATCTACTATTGTGGACAAGAATCCCTTAGAAGAAATGGAGTAGCCCTCATAGTCAGCAAAAGAATTCAAAATGCAGTACTTGGGTGCAATCTCAAAAATGACATAATGATCTCTGTTCATTTCCAAGGCAACCATTCAATATCACAGTAATCCAGGTCTATGCCCCAACCGCTAATGCCAAGGAAGCTCAAGTTGAATGGTTCTATGAGGACCTATAAGACCTAGAACTAACACCAAAAAAAGATGTCCTTTTCATCATAGGGGATTGGAATACAAAAGTAAGAAGTCAAGAGATATCTGGAATAACAGGCAAGTTTGGCCTTGGAGTACAGAATGAAGCAGGGCAAAGGCTAACAGAGTTTTGCCAAGAGAATGCATTGGTTATAGCAAACACCCTCTTCCAAAAACACAAGAGATGAAGTTACATGTGGACATCACCAGATGGCCAACACTGAAATCAGATTGATTATATTCTTTGTAGCCAAAGATGGAGAAGCTCTATACAGTCAACAAAAACAAGATGGGGAGCTGCCTGTGGCTCAGATCATGAACTCCTTATTGCCAAATTTAGACTTAAACTGAAGAAAGTAGGGAAAACCACTAGACCATTCAGGTATGGTCTAAATCAAATCCCTTATGATTATACAGTGGAAGTGACAAATAGATTCAAGAGATTAGATCTGTTAGAGTTCCTGAAGAACTATGGAGAGAGGTTTGTGACATTGTACAGGAGGCAGTGATCAAAACCATCCCCAAGAAAAAGAAATGCAAAAAGGCAAAATTGAAAGGCAAAATGGTTGTCTGAGGAAGCCTTACAAATAGCTGAGAAAGAAGAGAAGTGAAGGGCAGAGAAGAAGAGGAAAGATATACCCATCTGAATGCAGAGTTCCAAAGACTAGCAAGGAGAAATAAGAAAGCCTTCCTCAGTGATCAATGCAAAGAAATAGAGGAAAATGATAGAATGGGAAAGACTAGAGATCTCTTCAAGAAAATTAGAGATACCAAGGGAACATTTCATGCAAAGATGGGCACAATAAAGGACAGAAATGGTATGGACCTAAGAGAAGCAGAAGATATGTTGTCAGGAAGTTTGGAAAACTCAGCAGTGGCCACAGGACTGGAAATGGTCAGTTTTCATTCCAATCCCAAGGAAAGGCAATGCCAAATAATGTTCAAACTACCACACAGTTGCACTCATTTCCCATGCTAGCAAAGTAATGCTGAAAATTCACCAAGCTAGTCTTCAACAGTACATGAACCAAACCGAGAACTTCCAGATGTTCAAGCTGGATTTAGAAAAGGCAGAGGAACCAGAGATCAAATTGTCAACATCCATTGGATCATAGAAAAAGCAAGAGAATTCCAGAAAAAGCATCTACTTCTGCTTCATTGACTACACCAAAGCCTTTGCCTGTGTGGATCACAACAGACCAACAGACCGTGTTTTCCCTTTTTTTCATGGAATGGGTTGCAATTCTGTCTATCTGTTGCCTCCCCATCACCTTAGCTGTCTGCTGTCAAGCCTATCAGGGAAGTCACAAAGTTCTCGCCTCCAATTTTCTGAGCTTGAGAGGGGAGACTTTGGGGGCAGGCCAGCCCTGTTGAAAAGCTTTCACAGGTAGTGATTTCAACAGTGCTTTGTAAGTAACAGGTAGAGTGCAGGTTCAAGTTTGACTTTGGGCTGCCTTGTCTATAAAATGGGGCTGATACTAACCACACAGCGTCCCTGGTTGGGTGGTTGTTGATATGAGCAACAAGAAATGTGTGGTGAGGTTTCTATGCTCTGTGTGGAGCGTGGTGTGCTCTTAATAAATATGATTTTCCAGAAATTGATGGTAGAGTACAAAATTCAATAAGACATATTTCCTGCCCTTGAACTCAGGAAAAAGCAGGTGAAAGAGGTGAAGCCAGATTCACAGCTCAATCGTGCATTTTGTCTTGGCTGCTATGATATCACAAAGGATTCACACTGGGGAAGTGCTTGGCCCAGCCAGGAGGAGGTAGGGTCTGAGCCGAGCCTTGTAGGATGAGTGGTGAGAGGGCTGGCAGGTGGTAGAACAAGGAAGGGGACTTTGGGGGGCCAAAGGGGAAGCAGAAGCCTTGGTGCCCCCCTCTCACCCTACTGGCTGGCCCGAGGGTGCTGGGAGCACGCTGTTTGCATGGCAAGCAGGCCAGGGAGCAGTGGGTGCTGAGAGAGAGAGCTGGAGAGGCCTGACCGGGCATGAGAGGTCTGGAGAGCCTTTGGAGGGGGTTAGTTGGGTTAGTGTGTGTGTGTGTGTGTGTGTGTGTTTAGAATTGTATTTGGAGATCAGTCTAATAGCTGGAGGAAGTATGGACTGAGGGGCAAGACAGAGAGGCAGGGAGACCAGATAGGAGGCTGTGGCCACTTGCTGGTGACACATGGTAACGCTGTGAGCTGGGGCAGAGAAGGAGGGATGATGGCCAAGAAGGGCGGCCTTGGTGCAGTCAGTAGGGCGATGAAGCAGGCCTGGGAGGGCGTGGAGTGAGGGAAGGAGGTGGAGCCGGAACCCCAGGCTCCAGCCCAGAGTGATGAGCCAGGGGTCAACTTCTCAGAGTCCCGAGGGAGGCCCTGGTGCTGTTACTTGGATCTCTTTTCTGGCACAGTTCCTCCTGAACACCTAGTTGAGTCTTCTGTAGGGCAGTGGGGCTTCTGCTGCGTAAGAGAGGAAGGAGAAGTTTCTCCAAACCCTCCAGCAGAACCCCGGGGAAGCAGCTGGCCTGCCATGGGACCCTCTGAAGGCAGAGCAGCCTCCCCCCTGGGAGCCCCAGGGGGCTGCCAGGTCTCAGCTGCAAGGGAGGCTCGCGTCCAGCAGGTACAGGGCTGGGTGCGGAGTTGGGACTTCCGAGGGCGATGGTCTTGTTGGTGAGCGCACGGAAGAGACTTGCTGGGAATGAAGAAATATATGCAGGGGGCGTTTTTTACAGAGCATCACGGCCATAACGAGCTGGTGGGACAGCGCTGGTGACATCTGGACAATTCTGGTTAGATGAGACACCGCAGGATTACGCCGAGCCTTCTCGAAGTTGGTAAACTTGCTAAAACGCGCAGGGACCTCGAACTGGCGGAGTGACTTGTAATTGACATTTCGCTCTCAGCCTCGGGAAAAAGCGCAGAGCTTCACGGCTCCACCAGGGGGCAGAAGAGGTCACATTACACAGATAGAGAATTTAAAAAAAATCCCCAAACTTTTTCCTAAAATTTGTGTTCTTCCTCCTGAAACCGAATCCTCCAGCTGCGGCGTCCCAGGCGCCCGCCCCTCGCCCGCCCGTCTCCTGGCGTCCCTGCCCTCACCCTACGCTGTCCGCGCGCCTCCAACCCGCAGTCCCCAGCGCCTCCGCCGCGACCCCTCGCCCTGAAGATGAAGATTTGGTTGCTGCTGGGTCTTCTGCTGATGCATGAAGCCCTGGAGGATGGTGAGTGGCTCTGGGTGGGCGGCATCCCGGCTTATGCCCTGACTTTTCCCCGGGTCCCCTATCCCCCGTCGTCCTGCAGGTCTTCCTCCCGGCTCAGGAGTCACTTCCTGCCCCGTGCACCTGCCCCCCTCCTAGGAGGATCCCCTTACCTCCCTCTCCTCACTCCCCTCGGAACCCCTGGAACAGTGGCAGCTGGCCCGACCCCTTAGAATCCCAGCCAGAACGGCTCCAGCGCTGCTGAAAAGCCCCGGGCAGCCGGGAAAACTGAATATCCCCGGGCAGCGCCTGGTCCAGCCCCCAGTGTCAACGTGTCGGTCTGGGAGGTGGCGCAGGGCGGCTGATCGCTTCCAGCGCGCGCGCGCAGCGTTTGCCCCGGGGTGTTTTGCTGGTGAGGCGGGGTGCCACCCAAGCTGAGCCTTTTGCAAAAATCGAAGGGTCTTCCTCCCCCATCTGCAGCCCTAGATGTGTTTCCTATACCAACAGGAGCTTAAATCCTGCAAGATATGCCTAAGTTTTACAACATATTTCTGGGTATCAAACCTTTTCCCAAACTTCTCAAAAACCCACAACTGTTATGCTTTTGATCTGATTGGAGGGGAGGGGATGAATCAAATGGGTTTTTGGACAATATGGGGGTCCTTGTGCCACTGCACTTTTTTGAATGTGTGCCTGTTCTGAGCCCACCCTGTTGTGTGGACCCACAACTACAGGGCCAGACTGTGTGTGTGCATTATTGGGAAAGATTGAAGGCAAGAGGAGAGGGGAGGACAGAGAATGAGATGGTTGGATGGCATCACCGACTTGATGGACATGAGTTTGAGCAAGCTCCAGGAGGTGGTGATGGACAGGGAAGCCTGCTGCGCTGTCCTTGGGGTCGCAGAGTCAGACAGGCCTGAGGCATTGAACAGACTGAACTGATTGTTCTGTTTCTCCATCTGTTATCTATGGTTCTGTTGGCATTTAATTGTTTGGGGAGGTCTGTTGTTTTTCATTGGAGTTCATTGCATCTGGTACATCCTGGTATCCTGAAATTTCCCTTGGAATTCTGCTCTGCAAGTCACTATTTTTGCTAGTTTGGGTTGAAAAGCAGCTTTTACGGTTATGCAACCTTCGGCTGGAGCCAGCTCACCCTAGCTCACATTTTATCCACTACTCAGTCCAGACCAATTCCTTTCTTTCCCGGTGACAGTAGAAACATTTGCCAGAAAATACCACACTTTGGTTTGCAAAGTCTAAAATGGTTGTGGACTTGAAGTTGAATGTGAAGCTCCTTAAGCCTAGAGCCTGGCTGGATAAAGAGTAGGCAGAGCTTCTCTTCGGGGGTGGGGCAGGGGTGGGAGAGCAAGTCCTCTTTGCCTACGGATCAGTTGGCTTGAGTAAAATGTAATATTAAATTGCTCCTGCCAGGTCCTTGCCTGTGATCCCTGAAGCGATGGGAATGCAGTATTTGGTATCACTTTTTGAATAGGGCAAGAGATGGTCAGACAAAATAATTTCAAATGGCCCATTCATTGGGTTACAAGTTCACCCAAAATGGCTGCTGCAGAGGTTCAGGAGGCTGGGTCAGCCACTGGTTCCTGAATCTGTCCTGGCTAGGGTGTGCCCAGACCATGATTACAAATAGCTGCTTGAATCTGTTAGCATCCGTTTAAGTCAAATATAACTCATGCAAACAATATAGATTTATGAGATAATCAGAAAAAAATGGCACACAGACTGAATATTTTATAAGAAATAATTGATAGATTTTAGGTGTGATGATAGCATGGTGGCTTTGCTTTTAAAAATATAGTATAAACTACTTATGAATAAAATGTTGAACACATTATTTTTAGGGAGTCCAGGGAAAGATTTATTTTTTGATTTGTAATATGAAGGCATATATGTATACAAAGAGGAAATGTAAAATAGTGTATAATCTGATGATTTCACTTCTGCTTGGTGTCTTTGTTTTCCATCTTTCTGCATGAGAACTGAATGAATTTCACCTGTTTCTAGACTGGAGCGTTTAGCTATCCCTGTTTTAAAGTACTAGTATTTGTCATGCCATAGAAATGTCATTAGTCTTGGCTCAAGGAAAAAACTGACCAAATTCCTGAAAATATGGACTGTGAAAAATATTAATGTGCCATTTCACTTCTTGAAAATAAAATACAAGTCAGTAAATATTTCAATATAGTGATTTCTATGTTAATGAGTAATTTTTGTTAATCATAAAAATCTGGAAAGCATAGAGATACATAGAAGAGAAAAAATGTATCATTTTTTTTTTTTTTTTTTTTTGGCTTTCCCCCCCTATTTTAATGTATATGTACATTGTTGTTTTTTAGTCACTAAGTCGTGTCTGACTTTTGTGACCCCATGGACTGTAGCGCACCAGGCTCCTCTGTCCATGGGATTTCCCAGGCAAGAATACTGGAGTGGGTTGCCATTCCTTCCTCCAGGGGATCTTCTCGACCCAGGGATCGAACCCAGGTCTCCTGCGTTGGTCCTTTAATTTTGAACACATAATTAGAAAAGTAAGTCTGCTTCTGTAAAGTATGTAAATTTCTCTAAACCTTTATGTTGTCTAAAGTTTGAGTTATCGTGAGGCTGGCTGGGACCAGGGAAAGGTCCCTGAGAGTAGCCTCGGCGGGCAGTCCTTCTGGTGCCAGCCTCTGATTGACGGGTCGGGGTATGGTGCATTACTGGGTCAACCCAAAGTACAAGCTGCAGGCACGGGCCCTTGACTCAGCTTCTCCCACCGCCTTTCGGTGTGGTTCATCACTTCTAGGAGAGGCTTCCAATAGTAAAAGGATTCCCTGTAAGCGTTTAGTGGGTGTACATCTGCTCTAACCCAGCTAGGTTGGCCTGGCCTAATTCTAAAATGCTTTAGGGACTTCCCTGGTGGTCCAAAGCTTGCGACTCCCCTTCCATTGGCAGGGGGTGAGGGTTCTATCCAAGATCAGAGAGCCAAGATCCCACATGCCTCGGGGCCAAAAGAATAGCCAAAGCATAAAACAGCAGCAATATTGTAACTAATTCAATAGACTTTAAAAAATAATGAGAAACTTTTTAAACACTTTAAATTTTTAGAAGTAATATTATTTCTTCTCATGAAGACTAGGAGCTGGAAGGGTGTGTCACTTTCGTAACATCGAAAGTGAGGCATGAAACAGTTAGATAACAGCCCAAGATTCTACTGAGAGCCAGATGTGGCTCACCACACCCCATCTTCCGTATTTATATGGAATACGTGTCATAGTGTTTGTTGATATGGTGCTGCTATTTTTACATTAAAGAGTACAAGATCACAGGTACTTAGCAACTTTTGATACTGCATATTTTATCCAATGTTGGGAGCAAATAATGAAGTATAAATACTATAAAAAATATGCAGTTTGTCAATCTCATGCCAGACCCTCGATTGATTCTAATTAGATCTTCAGTCTAACGTGGGTTTATTTTTGGTCCTGTGAAGGTTCTCTTTCTGAGAAAACTAAAGAGATTCTTTATAATGTGAGGGCAGTACAGCCAGGTCTCTAAGAAAGTTAGGGGCCAACACTGACAATGACTATCTGACCAGGACTCTATCACTTTTTGTGACTCAGTTTATTCCTTGGGAAAAGAGTAAAGTCTAGTTCAAAAAGCCTTACAATGAAAAAAAAGAATCGTAAAAGTTCTCATTGTGTATGAGTGCAAATAGTGAATGTTTTGAAGCATTTAGGATCTTAGCCTACATGTTTAACATCCAAAGTCATCTCTGATCCTTAGAGATAAAAAAGAGATAAGTTTAATTTTCTTTATCATGACTCTAAGTGAATGGACATTCCTCATACTTTGTGCACCCTTCTTTTTAAAAAAAATAAAAAAACTTTTTATTTTGTATTAAGGTATAGTCAATTAACAATGTTGTGGTAGTTTCAGGCAGACAGCAAAGGGACTCAGCCATACGTATCCATGTATCCATTCTCCCAAATTCCCCTCCCAGCCCGGTTGCCATATAACATTGAGCAGCGTTCCCTGTGCTATGCAGTAGGACCTTGTTGGTTATCCATTTTAAATACAGCAGTGTGTTGTACACCTTTCTATTAAAATCATTCTTTTGGGTGTTTATTTATGGATCTGTTTCTCTGATGTGATAAACTCGTTGAGGTCAGGGAAAAGAAAGAGAGAAGTTTGGGGGCCATGCAGTGCGCCAGCCAGAGCAGCAGGAGGAGCTCGGGGATGGATGGCTGTCCCTGGGCAAGGCTGTGAAGCCTTTACCTAGTGGGGCTCGTTGTCTGATGGAGTGGATGGGTAATGAAGAAAAGGCAACATTGCAGGAGCCGACAGTGGATGTTAAGAATCAGCGATCAGGGTGTTTTAGCTTCCTAGACTTGCTGTACCAGAGCACAAACTAACATATTCCAAGTTCATTCTCACCCAGTTCTAGGGGCTGGAAGTCTGAAATCAGGGTGCCAGCAGGGCCATGCTGCCCCCGAGACCCTGGGTCAAAGCCTCCCTTGCCTCTGCTGAGCTTTGGCTGCGGCCGGTGATCCTTAGTGTTCCTTGGCTTGCAGCCACGTCACCCTAACCTCTGCTTCTGTTGTCACATGGCCATCCTGTCCCTCGGCGTGTCTTCGTCTGGCATTGTCCTCTGTGTGTGGGTCTCTTCTTCTAAGAACACTGACATTTTGGATTAGATTTTTGGCCCTAATGACCTCATCTTAATTGATGATGTCTGCAAAGATCCTACTGCCTAATAAGGTCACATTTACTGGTACCGGGGGTTAGGACTTCAATTTTATCTTTCTGGGGACACAGTTCACCCTGTAAGATGAGGGAAGAGGATGCGCAGGGATGAGGAGGGCAGCGTGGGTAGGAGGGTCAGAGGCCGGCTGAGAGAGCGGAAGCAGGGGCTGCACGTCTGAAAGAGCCCTGAAGCCAAGGGAGTGGGTGTCCCGGTGGTTCGTGTGGCTGAAGGACTTGAGGTGTAAACCGCCTTGTAGGGCTTTATTCTAAATTAGATGCAAATCACTGGAGGGTCTCCAGCAGAGGATTTATGGTCTAATTTATATTTCCAAAGGTTAGCATGCTTAGAAGTCAGGAACTTGCATAGGAGCTGTTTTAATAGTCTAGGTGAGAGTGACTTGAAACAGGGTGGTTGCCATGGATGCAGGGAGGAGAACCTGGGTTTGGGGTCTATCCTGAGGGCAAAGCCCAGAGGATTCACTGCTGGAATGGAGGTGGCTTTGGACAGAAAGAAGAGAATCGTGTGTGACTCAGAGTTTTACATCCTAAGCCACTGGGTGAGTAGAGCTGCCATTTACCGATAAAGGCACACTGGGGGAGGAGCCAATTTGAAACGGCATCTGGAGTTCAGTGCGGACATGTCCAGCTTGAGACACCTTTTACCTTCCGAGTGGCAGTGCAGAGTAAGCAATGGAATATTCAGATCTGGGTTTAGAGGCGAAGTGAGGACAGGAACAAGGAAACTCTCAGCATAGGAATGCTTTTAGTGCCAAGGGGACCGGGTGAGGCTGCTTAGAGATGGAGTGTCATTAGAGATGGGGAGGAGTTGTGAGGGTTCAGCCCTTTAGACTCAGATCAGGCTGAAAAGGAGGATGAGTGAGTCTGCCAGACAGAGAAGCAAGACAGCGCCATGTCCTGGGAGCCCAGCAAATAGAGTGTTCAAGAGAGACTGCTCATTTTGCATTACATATAAATATAGGATCATTATGTTGTATACTGCAAACTAATGGAGCTTCCCTGGTGGCTCAGTTGGTAAAGAATCCACCTGCAGTGCAGGAGACCTGGGTTTGATCCCTTGGTCAGGAAGGGAATGGCAACCCACTCCAGTATTCTTGCCTGGGAAGTCCCATGGACAGAGGAGCCTGGTGGGCTACAGCCCATGGTGTCACAAGAGTCAGACATGACTTAGTGACTACCACCTCAAACTAATACTCTCAATTGAGCTGTCAATTACATCTCATTTTCAAAAGTGGGATAAACTGTGTTCTAATGGATGCTCTGAAGAAAACATGTTTTGAGCTAAGGTTTTTTTATCCTGAAATAGAAGCATCTAATTCTTAGAAGTTGCTCTTTTAAGAAAGCGGTACTTTAAGCAATGATCTGGAGGGTATTTTGGAGTGGGATTCCAGACAGGGTAAGAAAAAGAGGCTCTCAGGGTTCTACATTTTCATCTCCATACTGTCATTGCCTTCTCAACTGCTCAGATTTGTTCTTGGAAAAGTATATGTGTGCCTATGGGGTGTTTCATGGGGAATGGCAGAATGACAGTGGGGTACTCAGTTGATACAGCTGGTTGGGGGAGCCCCTCAGCTACCCAGCAGATTTATTGTGTGGAGGTCTGGGTACTGCTCTTGGGTCAGATCTTCCAGCCCGTGGGGAAAGAGAAGTGAACAGTGACAGGTCTTTCATGTGAATGGCTGTGTCTACATGACTCCATGTCAGGGATTCTTCTAAAGAATTTATTTTCTCCTCTCAGACAATCTGATCAAATTAGAGGTTAATAGTCAGGTCACCTTCACTGAATAAGCTTTGATGGCAATCAGTCCTCAGCAAATGCTGAAGAGCTACGGTCCTTTGTCCTGCGTCCCTCTGGCTGTGCAACGCTCATTCATTTTGGAGACTGTGTTGACCAGCGTCTCCTCACTCAGGGATTGAAATGTATGCCTTGGAAAAGCATCCCCAGCCCTTCCAGAAGGGTTGTGCCCTCATCCCGGGCATCAGGTTCTGTTTGACTTGGAACTCCTTGTCAAAGCCCAGGACCTAACAAACAAAGAAACCACTTAGCAGTGCTGTGCGTGCGATTCATGCAAATAAAGCGAAATGCTAATCTCAAGTGAACTGAAAGCCACAACACGAACCAGAGAAGACGCAAGACCTGGTTTTTCACTGACTTCTTAGTAACCTGCGGTTAGCCGCTTGGCGTTGGTGAGCTCAGTTTTTTCACCTGTAAGTTATGGAAAATGGTGAGCTTCTCTGCCTCCATCACAAGCTTATCATGGAGTTCACCCGAGACATTACAAGACAACCACAGAACAACAGGCAGCTGCTCACTGGCACTTACTTACTGTGAAGGCTGGAGATGCTTTTCCAAGGCATACATTTCAATCCCTGAGTGAGCAGACGCTGGTCAACACAGTCTCCAACACTAGTCTCTCAGCATTTTAAACATTTAAAATTAAATTTAAACATTTAATGCCCCAAACAATCCCCGAGATAGTCGTTATTACCATATAATTCTCAATTTACAGGTGAGGAAACCAGGAGGGTTACTTCCTAATGTGACACAGTTGGAAAGTGAATAATGGCTTTAGGACCTGAAGTCTATAATGATATTTAATGGTTTTTAAAAACTTTTATCATTTATTACTCTATAGAATATACCGTGATCTCAAAAATAAAATGGTAATGAACTTTCACTTTTATGTATCTGTTACCGAACAGGGTTCTTGGTCTTCTCCAAGCAATGGAAATTGAGTAGAGGTCAGACAGAAAATTTAGGCAGGGCTTTACTGGGGCTCCTGCTGCAGCAGGGAAAGCGAGAACAAACAACGTTCCCTTGCTGACTGGTTCCCTGAGGAGTGGGGGGTGGTGAGGGAAGGCGTTAAGCTTGCTTCTTACGTGGGCTAAGGGTAGGGTTGTGTCAGGGGTTGGCCTGGGAGGTGACTGAAGTGTTTTGCCTACCCCTTAGGTGGTGTTTGGGCAGGGGCCATGCACAGTACTCTGCTTTTGCTCTTCAAAAGTGGCATTTGGGTCTGTTTGGTCTCTTTGTATCTTTTGTCCAGAATTTGTCCCAGCTGGGCATGCATGCACGCAATTATTTTAAGCCCCATACAGTTTCTTTGTATTTTGCTGCTCAAGGAGTGAAGAGGTGTGTCCAGGTTCAAGCATTGTATCACTGCACAAAGGGTTCCAGGTTCCGGTCTGTCTCATCCCCCACCCCAACTCTAGGAGACTTTACACCCTTATTCTTAAGGAGTAAGGGGCTGAAGGTCTTGTTTGAAACTGCTTCCTGCTGGATGGGGCCGCAGACCCTAGCCTACCCCTAAGGTGTAGAAGTTCCTCACTGACAATTCAATGACCTCTAAGGACCTGGACCACCCTCCACTGGAATGGGCTGAACTCCTTGAGCCATCATGAGCCGAACTTAAAACCGTTAGCGCATGGAAGAAACAAGTTTAACCAGAAGGTTGAACAAACAAGGGCTAAAAGGAGAACAACAACGATAGCCATTGAAAGGCCTAGAAAGGGAAGGAACCAAGTTAACTTTGGGCTGCCTTAACCGTTAACCAGACAAGGAAGGCGGTATCACGCCTGCCAAAATTATGGAGCCCATCTGCCTGGGCGTCTATTTCCTTAATATTAACTTTTACCTGTCCTGTTGCACTGATCCAAATGCAGCAGGAAGCAATAGTTACCACATTAACTCTGCCTTCTTCTGCCAGAAGTTACTTGAGGCCCAGATGATTGTCAAGAACCACATCGGCTAAGGAAACAAGAGGTCCCAAGTCCCATTAAGGCTTCTCATAGGAGCCCACCCATGGCCTCATTTACTCATCTGTTGACGGTGCCTGTCTTCTGCGTAGGTGTCTCAGATCTCCCACTGGTTCACAGGTGTATTGCTCTTCTGTTGTGACCTGTGGGGTTTCTGAAGGTAAAACCTTTAGCCCGGATGAGTGTACCCAACTCGATATCCCTTGCAGTTTGACAGCAGTGGAGTGGCTACAATTACTTTATAGGGACCCTTCCATTCTGACAGTAGTTGATCTTCAGGGGACCCATCTTTCCAGGTTTTGAGAACAACGTAGCCCCGAGGTTAATTTCTGAGGACTGCTCTTTCCTCTCTAGTTTTCGTGGGAACTGGCAGTGTCTCGTGGATGTAGTCCTGGATCGCCTTCTGAACTTGTCCTCGATTAATAGTCTATCTCAGGGCCTGGTTCAGGCCTCCACCCAGTAGAATGTCTGCAGTAAGAAAGGGCTTCCCGGAGATGATTTCAAATGGGCTAAAATCTCAGACCATTCCTGGGTGCTACGCAGACCATGAGGAATGCAAGAGGAAGCAAGTTGGTCCAGGGTTCATGAGCTTCTTGGCAGAGCTTTGCTAAGGATTTCTTTAAAGTAGGGTTCCTTCCCCCTACCTTCCCTGAAGACTGGGGGTGCCAAGAGATATGTAGCTTGTAGTCTGTCCCCAGGGCTGTTGTGAGGCCCTCTGTGATTTGGGCTCTAAAAGAAGGTCCGTTATCACTCTGGAGGGACTCTGGAAGTCCAAACTGAGGAATTATTTCTTTTAGAAGAAACCTACAGACTTCCATACCCTATTCAGATCTGATGGGGAAGGCTTCAGCCCATCCTGTGACATTATCAGTGAACACCCTGAAAGTACTTATATCCAAATCATCATCATCATTTGGGTGAACTCTAACTGCCAGTCTTCTCCCGGGAAATGTCCCTTGGTGTTGGATTGGCCTGAGTGACGAAGCAGGGATTGGATGGGTATGTGGGTTCTTGGTGGCACATGAATCACAGGCAAGTTTTACTTGTTATAGTGTTCTTTTCAGCTTTTTCCCTGAAAAAGTCTTTTCCATCAAGGGCTGTAGTGCATCCCTCCCGTGGGGGTGGCATCAGGCAAGCTCTTGGTGAGTTTCTGTTGTTGGGCCTCGGAGATTAGAACCTTATCCTCCTTTTTATACAGCCTGCACGTCCCTTCTCATAGCCCCATTTCTCAACGTGTTCCTGCTCCTGTGGGAGATACTGGGGGAGTCTAGGGAGTTCAGGGGGCTAATCATTAGAGCCAAAACTTGTTCAAGTTCCTGTAGGTGAGTGGCCTGTTTTGCAGTTGAACAGCTCTGCTTTACCATTGCCCCCCAAAGATCCCTCCCTCTGATGGTCCCCACAGTGGGTTACTGTTCCCTGGGTTGGAAGCTCTGTGTGTGTGTGTGTGTGTGTGTCTTAGTCAAAGTCATGTCCAACTCTTTGCGACCCCATGGACTACAGCCCACCAGGCTCCTCTGTCCTTGGGATTCTCCAGGTAAAAATTCTGGAGTGGTAGCCATTCCCTTCTCCAAGAAACCTTCCAATCCCAGGGACCAAACCGAAGTCTCTCACATTGCAGATAGATTCTTTACCATTTGAGCCACCAGGGAAGCCTTTTATGGGGAAATTTTTAGCAATTAACTTTTCTCTTTCTTTCCAAATGGCAGCGTGAGCATGTAGCACGTGGAACCCGTATTTGGAGTCAGTAAACATATTTAATTTTTTATCCTTCCCTAGTAAAGCTCTCATTAATGCAATTAGTTCAGCCTTCTGAGCTGATGTGTGGGGTGGCAGGGCCTTGGCTCCTATTCTATTCATCTAGATTAACTGTGGCATACGTGGCCTTTTGGGTTCCTATTTCTACAAAACTGCTGCCATCAGTAAACCATCTGACCTCAGGGCTGTGAGGACTTTCATCTAGAAGATCAGACCTACTGGAGTAAGTTTGTCCTATGGTCTCTATACACTGATGTGCTAAGTCTCTACTCTCCACTGGGAGTTTCTGGGTTTAGGGTTTCACATATCTTTAAGGTGGGCTTCCCTGATAGCTCAGTTGGTAAAGAATCTACCTGCATTGCCAGAGACCCCAGTTTGATTCCTGGGTTGGGAAGATCCCCTAGAGAAGGGATAGGCTATCCACTCCAGTATTCTTGGACTTCTCTTGTGGCTCAGATGGTAAATAATCCACCTGCAATGTGGGAGACCTGGGTTCAATCCCTGGGTTGGGAAGATCCCTTAGAGAAGGGGAAAGGCTACCCACTCCAGTATTCTGGCCTGGAGAATTCCATGGGCTGTATAGTCCATGGGGTTGCAAAGAATCAGACACAACTGAGCGACTTTCACTTTCACACCTTTAAGGTAATATTGGAGGCATCTGTTGGAGGGGCCTGGTATCTTGTTAACCCTCCTCCAGTTAACCAGTGCGTCCTTTGACCTCTAGGGTGTCAGGGTCTCTCCATTCAAAGGCACAATGATATTGAGAGTCTAGATAAAGAGAATTTTTTTTATTTTAAATGCAGCTTTGAAGTCCAGACTAGAAATACTGGGCACTTCCTGGACCTTGGGGAGGAAGGTGTGCAATTTTGGCACCAGTGGGTGAATAGGAATGACGGCTTCACTCACTGCTCGTACATCTTGAACAAACCGACACTCCCCGTTAGGCTTGTGAACAGGGAGGGTCGAGGTGTTGCAGGGGATTGGCAGCGGCTGATGAGCTTGTGTTTTAGGAATCTGCTGAGCAGCAGTTGGATTCCCCTCAGGGCCCCTCAGGCTTTAAGGGATATAGTTGCTTCCAGAGGTATTTTCCCAAGGCCTTAACCTTATATTATTAGTGGGGGGATCACATTTTGCCCTTCCTGGTACTGAGGTATCCCAAACTGCAGGATCCATCTGTTCTCTCATGTCTTGCCATCAATATTTTGATGCCCAACAGGTGGGTCTTCTAGGGCTACTGATAGATACATTCTCTGCTCGGATTCTTGACATCCTCAGACTTCACCCTGTCCTAAAAAACATACTGGCTCCTAACTTATTCAGCAGATCTCTCCCAAGGAGGAGGACAGGGAATTCTGCCATATATAAGAAGGAGTACTAATAATCATGCTGTCCTGGAGTTTAGGTTGAACACTATACCGTAACAGGACTAACCCTCCTTTCTTGTACTGCCCACGTGTCTAGATTACAGAGAAGCTCACAGATGGTTACATAGGACCTGAACCTTTCTCAGCTACTGACTGGTAAAGTAAGGGATATACTTCTTATGTGGGGTTTTAAAACTCTTCAGTCTGCTCCTTTGTTCTATAGGACTGTTATTCTCCTTGTGTAATCCAGCAGTTATTGTAACAGTGCCTCATAAAAAGGACTTAGAAATTTATTCAAGAAATGGTAACCAGAGCAGTCTATAACCTGTCATACTATGCGGAACAGTTTAAAATATGCTTTAACACAGCTGGGTAAACAACTGTATATCTGATATCTGAGCTCATAGCCACCTTAACTTCATTTTTTGTCTAAACAAATCACTTTTACACTAAATGGGGAGGCCACCAGCTTGAACAATCATCCTAAGACAGAATAATAGTTTTTGATGGAAAACTCTATTAGATTTCTTTCAACAGAAAAGAGATAAAGGATAGGAAACTTCTTTATATCTTGCATTAAAGGAGCTGGAAAATGATTTTAAAGATTTTAGCAGTCCACTGTGGCTCTTTTGCCTGTGTGTGAAAGGGCTTCCCTGGTGGCTCAGATGGTAAAGAACCCGCCTCCAAAGTAGGATTCCTGGGTTTGATCCCCAGATCAGGAAGATGCCCTGGAGAAGGGAATGGCAACTCACTCCAGTGTCCTTGCCTGGAGAATTCCCCAGACAGAGGAACCTGGTGGGCTACAGTCCATGGGGTCTCAAAGAGTCAGATACGACTTTGTGTGGACTTAACTGTAACTACTAATAATAGACCTGATCCTGCAGGCAAGAGTAGACACCTTGCCTTAGGCCATCCATCAGATCCTGTCATGGTTGGAGAGGAAGCCGGCCAGCCAAGTCAGAACAGAGAAGTGTCTGCAGGAAATTCAGTTCTCCTACCTGCCAACACCCGAGGCTAGGCTGGAGTGATGAAGATGGATGGAGTGGGATCTGGAGCCCACAGGCGCTCCAGCCCCGTTGGTTAGTGTGCGGGGAGTTCTCATCCAAGAGATTGGAGCTGGGCCGGTAGGGGTGGCTCCTCCGGCACCCTCTGGGGGTGCTCAGGACCTTCCCCCCTCCAGGGCCCCTCCTGCTGACAAAAGGTGCCCTGGTTTGGGCCCAGGCAGCTTCTTGGTGGTCTCTCCAGCCTTCTCGGCCCTCCAGGGTCTCCTGGAGGTGGTGGGTGAATCAGAGAGGCCAGAAGCTGAGTTTCCTTTCTTAGCCTCTTGCCCTTCCTGGCCTCCTTCCTCCCTTAAGTCTCAGCTGGTGCAGACCTTGAAGGCCTCCTCTGCCAAGGTTGACAGCGGGGCTTGGGGCCCAGTCTCAAGCTTTTGTAATTCCCTCCAGGTATCAGGCATAGGTTGGGTGATAAAACGCATGGCCAGTGGTTTCCTCCCCTCTGTGGACTCAGGGTCTGTGTGGGTGTCCTTCCTGAATGCCTTTGTCGCCTGGCTCAGGAAGACTGCTGGGTTTTCGTTTTTTCTTGTGCAACCTCTTGGACCTTACCATAATCTACAGGTTTTACCATACTCCTTTTCATTCCTTCTGATAGACAAGTAATATCATGTCTCATCCTAGCTACGGCCTGCATGATCTGCATAGTCCCGGTGTGAGTTGTGCTCTGGGATGGCATCACCACCCGCCTGGTGGATTTGGTGACCAGTGTGAACTGGGGGCCAGGAGGCCAACTGTGTGTTCCCTGGCCTTTCTCAGTATATGCTCTTTTTTATCCGAGGTACAACAGTGGGCCAGAATAACCATGATGTCCTGCCAGGTGGGGGCTTCCCAGGTGGGGCTCAGTGGTAAAGAATCCACCTGCCAAGCAGGAGATGTGCATTCAATCCCTGGGTCAGGAAGATCCCCTGGAGGAGGGCAAGAAAACCCACTCCAGTATTCTTGCCTGGAGAAACCCATGGATAGAGGGGCCTGGCGGGGCTGTGGGGTCACATAGGGTCGGACACGACTGAGTGACTAAGCAGCAGCAGGCTGCCAGGTGAGAGTGAATGCCAACCTCAGACTGGCAGCTTCATCCCTCAGCTTGTCTGTGTTCTCTGAGAACCTGGCAAACCTCTCCTCACAGAATAACCTGATTAGTTTAGGATCTCTATTTGGGAAGTTCCAGGAGCCCTTTGAAGCACCCCAAAGTTAGCTGGAGGTCAAAAGAACTTTGTATTTGACCTTGGGTTAGTCTGTCAGAAATTTTTAAAAGTTTTAAAGCACCCAATCAGATAGGATCATAGGTATCTGTGAAGCAATGCTTATTCTGTGAGCTAAGATGGGGGAAAAATTTTTTTTAAAGTAGATACCGATCACTTAATGGCATAGAAACTCACACAGTCTGATATCAAAAGGAGTACGCCAGGAAAACATCGTTCTCTTATGAGAAAGAGAAGCCAAATTCAGTCCTGCATAAGCCTACTATTAGAAAAATCCGTTTACCTGATTAAACTTATTCCAACCTTAGGAGACTCTGACCACATACAAAATTCTTTTCTCAGTGTTCCTCTTCTGCAAACCTCCTGCCATTTCTGTAGTCATACTTTGTTTCTTATTCTTTCCCCATTCAGAAAAGTGAAAAGTGAAAGTCGCTCAGTCGTGTCCGACTCTTTGTGACCCCATGGACTGTATAGTCCATGGAATTCTCTAGGCCAGAATACTGGAGTGGGTAGCCTTTCCCCTTCTCCAGGGGATCTTCCCAACCCAGGGATTGAACCCAGGTCTCCAGGTCTTCCACATTGCAGGCAGATTCTTTACCAGCTGAGTCACAAGGGAAGGCCAAGAATACTGGAGTGGGTAGCCTATCCCTTCTCCAGCAGATCTTCCTGACCCAGGAATCGAACCAGGGTCTCCTGCACTGTAGGTGGATTCTTTAACAACTGAGCTATCGGGGAAGCCCTCCCCATTCAGAAATAGCCAAAAAATCATCCTTTTTTCTTTCAACAAAATACATTTCTATTCCTCATACTTTCTGTTCTGAGAATATACATCCTATTTTCCTTAAGCAACCATGAACTGTCTGCTACATTAGCATTCTATGGGTTCCATCACTTCATGGGAAATAGATGGGGAAACAGTGGAAACAGTGTCAGACTTTATTTTTTTGGGCTCCAAAATCACTGCAGATGGTGACTGCAGCCATGAAATTAAAAGACGCTTACTCCTTGGAAGGAAAGTTATGACCAACCTAGATAGCATATTCAAAAGCAGAGACATTACTTGGCCAACAAAGGTCTGTCTAGTCAAGGCTATGGTTTTTCCAGTGGTCATGTATGGATGTGAGAGTTGGACTGTGAAGAAGGCTGAGCACTGAAGAATTGATGCTTTTGAACTGTGGTGTTGAAGAAGACTCTTGAGAGTCCCTTAGACTGCAAGGAGATCCAATCAGTCCATTCTGAAGGAGATCAGCCCTGGGATTTCTTTGGAGGGAATGATGCTAAAGCTGAAACTCCAGTACTTTGGCCACCTCATGCAAAGAGTTGACTCATTGGAAAAGACTCTGATGCTGGGAGGGATTGGGGGCAGGAGGAGAAGGGGACGACAGAGGATGAGATGGCTGGATGGCATCACTGACTCGATGGACGTGAGTCTGAGTGAACTCTGGGAGTTGGTGATGGACAGGGAGGCCTGGTGTGCTGCAATTCATGGGGTCGCAAAGAGTCGGACACAACTGAGCGACTGAACTGAACTGAGGTTAGTAAAGGACACCTCGAGGTGGCACCAAACGTCTTTGGTTTCTCTCTAATAACAAGACAGAAGGGGGAAAATTTAGACCTGTTCAGCAATAATGTCCCTAATATTTTATCTTAGTTCAAATGGCCTGGGTATTCAATGAATTCGTATTATTTAACTTAAGTTGGTTTCAACTTACCAAAATTTGGAGAGACTGTTTTAGATGGATATTTCCAAAATATACTTATTGCTATAGAGTTTACTAGAGTTCTTATCCCAGTTACACTTACTTAAAAATTTAATCGTATCAGGTTGACTTCCCTGTTGACAGATTTCATAACAAAAGCAATATGCACTTACTGACTTTCAGTAGCCCTAGGTACAATAAAAGTACTATACTTAATGTCGATCACTCTAAAGTCATTAGAGTGTATTAATGAAATCCATAAGCTTAAGCTAGCTTTAATACCAGATATTAATTAAATATTGAATATTTTCCAGATCACATGAACCCAAAATTTTCTGGTGAGCCTCTTCTGTGTTTCTGAGAAGGTATTTAAGTGCTTAGTTTCCTTGATGCCAATTAAATGCAGCTCATTTGCAAGTTAATTTTTACATAAAGACAGAACCAGAGATCTCATTGTTTTCTTGCTTGAATTGAAAATGCGCCCCCCCCCACCCCGCCTTTTTCCCCTTAGTCTGGGAGACCACAGATGAATCAGATAGTTCCTGAGAGCTCAGGCAGGAATAGTTGCAAATGCAGAGGAAGGGACATTGCAAGCTCCTGTCTTTTCTTTTTGTTCTTTAAAAATGCCACCAAGTCACCTAAGGCTGGAGTCTCCAGCAGTGTGGGCTGTTTGTGGGCACAGTGGAGAACTTCAGCCTCGAAATACAATGTCAGCAGAGAATTCCAGGAGAAGTTGGAATTAACTTCACAAACAAAGACGCCAATCACAAAACTTAAAGACACAAACTAGAAGCTTGTACGATGGAGGGGGCGACGGGAGTTCAGGGGTGAGGTCTTAGGGAGGAAGACAGAGAAGCTATGTTCAGTGGTCCCGGAGGTGCCCAGAGCCCCTCCCAGATCGGGACAAGTACCCCGTGTTGAGTGTCTCGAAGTCTGTTACCAACCAGGGTTCTTGGTCTTCCCCCGTTGATAGAAACGGACTAGAGACCAGACAAAAAATTCAGGCAAGGCTGCAGCAGCGGGAAGTGAGAACAGCAGCAGGTTCCCTTGCTCACTCGCTGCCTGTGGAGGTGGATGGGTGAGTGCGTTCCTTGTACAGGGTGAGCGTAGGGGTGCATCCAGGAGTTGGGCTGGAGGGGTAGCTTAGGTGTTTTGCCCACCCCTTAGGTGGTGGTATGTGCAGGGGGCATGCGCACTGCCCTGCTTTGGCTCCAGGTTCTTCAGAAGTGGCTTTTTTGCTCCCTTTGTATCTTTTGTCCAGAACTTGTCCCAGCTGCCCACGCACACGGTTATTTTTAGTCCTGTACAGTTTCTTTGCGTTTGGTTGCTGGAGGGGAGGTGTGTCAGATGCAAGCATTGCCTCGCGGCCGCTGAGGGCCCCGGGTCCCAGCCAGTCTCATGTCTACAATGTAAATTCTTATATTTTTTAGGCCTTTAGAAAATATTTACATAGTCATCCTGAAGAGTCATATTCTTTAAAAAAGCTAGACTTGGAATTGGGGAGTCACTCAGTCCTAGGGCTTCTCCATGGGGCCACTAGTCTCCTTGACCTTAGAATCATCACTGTCCAATCATGGACCGATTCCACAGTCAGACAGCTGGATAGATGGATGGGGCTCTTTGGTCAAGAGGTCAAATGATTTTTCAGGGATGATAGCACATATTTAAAGGTATACTGATAATACACTGATCAAATGTTCCTGAATAACATCACCACAAAGGATCTGAGAGGCTTAGAATCAGGCAGATTACATGGGCTGCCTAAATTCTCTGGAATTTACACACAATTGTTATTTCTAATACCTTGACTTCCTGTTACATGATGAAGAAAACACCCCAAATCAGATATCAATACAGAGGTCCCTGACTCTCAGAGGCATAGTGTGGCAACGCCTGCAGGGCACAGATGGCTTGGGCAGCATAATGGTAAGCTTTTATTTTCTGCCTTAAGAAAAAGACAGTGACTTTCACCTATTGCAACACCGAGGCTTATGCTTCACAATTGCTATTGCTGCACTAGTGTATTTCTGTAGGACTAATATGTTCCCAACAATTACACTTTTCCTTCTGGGAGGCTGTGGAAATGTGTACATGGGCGGCCCTGCCCACCCCCATCCGTCATGAGAATCCCAGGGTAAACATATGCGTAGGGTCTGGAGAAGTCTTGACAAACAGCAGGTTCAACAGCTTGTATTGGGGTGTGCCTTGGAGATGAAGGCTTAAGGACACAGCTCTGTCCCCTGGAAAGACGGAGAAAGCACAGCAGGGTCCATGATCCAGAGGAACGAGAGTGGAGGAAGGATGGGGAGTAAGAAGAGCCTCAGATCTGGGGTAAGGAGAGGTTGCAAGTGAACCTGGAGTCCTGGATGGGACAGTGGGTTCAGAGCAAGGCAACCGAGCCCAAGGAAGGCAGCGAGCCGAGGAGCGGGATGTTGACCCAAGCTTGCAGTGGGGTCAGTTCCAGAGTCTGGGCTGAGCTGAACCAGGAGTGGAGGTCAAAGGGCTCCTGTTACAAAAGGCAGCATGCTGAAGAAGCCACATTCATCATCGCACAGTTGAGTACATGTCAGCTGAGTTTTTGGTACAAATCATCCCCGGAGTTTCAGATGGTAAAGAATCCTGCAATGCAGGAGACCCGGGTTTGATGCCTGGGTCAGGAAGATCCCCTGGAGGAGGGCATGGCAACCCACTCCAGTATTCTTGCCTGGAGAATTCCATGGACAGAGGAGCCTGGAGGGCTACAGTCCATGGGGTTGCAAAGAGTTGGACACGACTGAGCAACTAGCACTGTGAACCCTTTCATAAGTGCATGGCTCCATGCAGCGCTCACCAACTGCACACACCCACGTAAGCAGCCCGCATCCAGACAGGGTCCCTCTCCTGGCCCCTCCTGGTCCCCCCCATCCCTCCAAGGAAGACCACCAGCTGACTCCCCACCTCACAGATAGAGATATGAAGTGTCTAAAGAACCAAGTTTCTGATATTTATAAGTCAGGCCACCTGCATTTCTGCCATCCTTTGAGAAACCACGGCCTGTGACCCTGGATTCGCTCCCTGGCAGCTACCCCTTCAGGAGGACGTGGTCTCAGCAGGTCCCACCCCTCACCTGTTTTGTTACCTGCCGGGCCCTCTGATGTAAGAGCTTGCAACCCTCGCCTTTTCCACCTCTTGATCCCAATTGGACTGTCTGTACTCTTGACCCCCCAAGCCCTTTGTACACCAAGGTAGTATTAGATAAAGAAGTACGAACATCAAAGAAGGCAAACATTTTTTCTCCTGATTTATCACATTTTCCCATTTTATAAAAATGCCCCATAATTCCCTCAATTAGCCAAGATTTCTGTAGTTGTCTGTTCAAAATATCTACAGACTCTTTATCTATAGGTAGTGAAACGGGAGTCAGGAGACCTGAGTTTACTCCCATGTTCTACCACTAATCAGCTTTCTGTGATGTGTATAACTTTTAAGGCCTCCTTTATTATTTTTGAAAAATTTGTAACGTAAGAACCTTAAATGATCTCTGAGGATCCTGTAAGTTTGGACATTTTATAATTCTGTGGACTTACAGCGAGGTCACCTTGGAGCTGATTCAGACTGTGGGGCAAACAAATCGCCTAGTCTCATCCTCCTTGCTGAGTGGACACAGCCCATGGCCAGGTGGGCTGGGTGGACAGGTGAGATTTCTGGAACCCAGCATCATTCCAAGGGCAGGCAGCATTGTCTGTAGAGTAGGGGAAAACAGCAGTAAGAAGACGGGCTCAAAACACACTGTTATATTTAAAGTGGATATACCTACTGTATAGCACAGGGAACTCTGCTTAATGTTACGTGGCAGCCTGGATGGGAGGGGAGTTTGGGGGAGATGTGTGGATATGGATATCTGTGGCTGAGTCCCTTTGCTGTCCACCTGAAACTGTCACAACATTGTTAATCGCCTATACACCAATACAAAATAAGAAGTTAAAAAAAAATTACTCAAAGGCGGTCAGTTCTTATTTACCACCATTTGCCAGCAATTCTCAACAATGTGGGTGATAAAATACTCCTCCCCCTAATATATTTTTGTCGGCTAAGTTCTAAACCATGGCTGCAGTTCCCTTTGAGTTTTAATAATGTATATAATGTATGCTTTAAAAGAGCACAGGGTTAGTATGTATTTCTTACTAAGCCTTGTATCCTACATGGATACCATCCTAACACACACAGACGCCACTGTATGAATTCATTTGGAAGAAAGTTCGTGATGGTTTGAAATTTTCTGAGTGCACTTGGAGTGCAGTCTGTGTCTCCGCTCCCTGGAGACAATATATTCCTGAGTTTTAAGAGTGGGTTCAAAATGAACAGTGACAGCACTGAGATGCCAAGGACCAGAAACAGACCTTGAGAGGCTGTGGGTCTGCCCTCTGGGGGAGCACCTTGGAGGCAGTGAGGCTGAGTGTGAGCTGCAGGGGAAGGCTGTTTTGTTGGGAAGTGTGAGTGTTCATTCATATGTGAAATATTTTGCTGAATTTGAACAAAACCTTTGAAGCTGAAATCTGTTTTTACTATTTGATTTAAATCTAAAGGATGAACCAAGAAAATAATGATTATTCCCCCAAAATAACTTTAAGAGGAAAAAGGTATTAAAAGTGATCTGTTTGGGGGGTTGAAGACTCTCGGTCTGTTGGCCACCAACGCCCACTTGTTCTCTCCTCACATTTATACCAGTTACTGGCCAACATCCTCCCAAGAACAAGCGACCAAAGGAGCCAGGAGAGAACAGGATCAAGCCTACCAACAAAAAAGTGAAGCCCAAAATTCCTAAGATAAAGGACAGGGACTCTGCTGATCCAACGCCAAAGACACCGTCTATAATGACGCAAATGATGGATAAAGGTCGCTTCCAGAAACCCGCTGCTACCCTGAGCCTGGTGGCAGGGCAAACTCTGGAGCTTCGATGTAAAGGAAATAAAATCGGATGGAGCTATCCTGCATACCTCGACACCTTTAAGGACACCCGCCTCAGGTAAGCTTTAAAAAAGGTATTAAAAGTGATCTGTTTGGGGGGTTGAAGACTCTCGGTCTGTTGGCCACCAACGCCCACTTGTTCTCTCCTCACATTTATACCAGTTACTGGCCAACATCCTCCCAAGAACAAGACATCTATTTATTTATTTATTTTTGGCTGCGTTGGTCTTCACTGCTGTGTGCGGATTTCTCTAGTTGCCTCGCGTAGGGTTACTCTCTAGCTGTGTTCAGGATTCCCATGGCAGCGGCTTCTCTTGTCGCAGAGCATATGTTCTGGGGCACTTGGTCTTCGCTAGTTGTGTTGCTTGGAGTTAGTTGCCCCACAGCCTGTGGGATCCTCCCGGACCAGGAATTGAACCTGTGTCTCCTGCATTGGCAGGTGGATTCTTAATTACTGGACCACCAGGGAAGCTGGCCTTTTTATTTTTTCAACTTGTTTTGGGGTTAGGGATTTGGTTTCATACTCTTGTTTAATATCACATTGTGTCTGACATCTACCATTTCGTGTTAGTGGTTTATAAAAACAGAAGCTCAGTGAGCAAAAGCCACTGATTTTATTTCTTCACCCCATTAAAATTATTGCAAATTCTACCAACACTGGTTAAACAATGAACTGTTATAGGAAGCCATATGACAGATAGTTGAAACTGTGATGTATAGAGGTAGACATTTAAGAATTCATATTGGAAAAAATAATGGATTCAATGCTTCATGTTATTGTTAAAGTAATTGTGATAAAAAACCGATTAAGGGGAGATTGCTATGAGGAATTTGACCAGAGATGAACTGCTTTTGAACATAAATTTTCACCAACAATGCAGGAGGGTTCCCTTTTCTCCACACCCACCCCAGTGTTTGTTATTTGTAGACTTTTTTTGCCACTTTATTTTTTTAACTGAAGGATAATTGCCTTACAGAATTTTGTGGTTTTCTATCATATATCAACATGTTATTTGTAGACATTTTAATGATTGCCATTCTGACCAGTGTGAGGTGGTACCTCATTGTGGTTTTGATTGGTATTTCTCTAATAATTAGTGATGTTGGGCATCATTTCATGTGCCTCCTGGCCATCTGTATGTCTTCTTGGAGAAATGTCTATTAAGATCTGTCCAGTCTTCGATTGGGTTGTTTGCTTTTTGTTGTTGAGTTGTATGAGTTGTTTGCATATTTTGGAGATTAAGCCTTTGTCGGCTGTATAACTTGCAAATATTTTCTCCCATTCCTTAGGTTGTGTTTTCATTTTTTAATGGTTTTCTTTGCTATGGAAGAGTTTGCAAGTTTGATGAAATCTTGTTTATTTTTGTTTTCATTTCTGTTGCTTTGGGAGACTGACCTGAGTAAACATTGGCGTGACTTATGTAGAGAATGTTTTGCCTGTGCTCTCACCCAGAAGTGTTATGGTGTCTTGTCTTATGTTTAAGTCTTTAAGGCATTTTGAGTTTACTTCTGTGCATGGTGTGATGGTGTGTTCTAACTTCATTGATGTACATGCAGCTGTTCAACATTCCCAGTACCACCTGAAGAGACTGGATGTTTTTCTCCCTCTAATTTTATATTCTTGCCTCCTTTGTCAAGATTAATTCAACTTGGTGTGTGGATTTATTTCTGGGCTCTCTGTTGTATTTCTTTTATGCATATGTCTGTTTTTGTATCAATATCATATGGTGGTTTTTATTTTAAAAAAATTTTAAAATTGGAATGTAATTACTTTACATTAATGTGTTAGTTCCTGCTGTAAAATGTGAATCAGCCATATCTATATGTATACCCCCTCCCTCTTGAGCCTCCCTCCCATCCACCCCCCACCCCCACCCCCATCCCACCCTCTAGGTCATCACGCAGCCCCGGGCTGAGCTCCCTGCTCTATATAGAAGCTTCTCGCTGGCTCTCTCTTTTACATACACTAGTGCATATGTTAGTGCTACTCTCTCAAGTCTTCCCACCCTCTCCTCCCCCTCCACTCGTGTCCACAACTCTGATCTCTGTGTCTGCACCGCTGTTACTTCCCTGAAAATGGCTTCCCCAGTACCATTTTCTAGATTCCATAACTATGCATTAGTATATGATATTTGTTTTTTTCCTGCTGACTTCACTCTGTGTGACAGGCTCTAGATTTATCCATATCACTCCAACTGACTCCATTTCTTTCCTTTTTATAGCAGAATAATATTCTATTGTATGTATGTACCACATCTTCTTTATTCATTCATCTGTTGAGGGACATCCATGTCCTGGCTATTGTAAACAGTGCTGGAATGCACATTGGGGTACATGTGTCTTTTTGAGTTAGTGCACTGTTTTGATTACTCTAACTTTGTAGTATTGTCTGAAGTCTGGGAGAGTTATGCCTCCTGCTTTTTTTTTTTAGGATTGCTTTGGCAACTCTGGGTCTTTTATGGTTCCATATAAATTTGGAGATTATTTGTTCTAGCTCTGTGAAAAACTTCATGGGTAATTTGGTAGGGATTGCGTTAAATCTATAGATTGATTTGGGTAGTATTGCCATTTTAACAATATTCTTCCAATTCAAGAGCGTGGGATATCTTTCCATCTCTTTGAATCCTCTTTAATATCCTTTACTAGTGTTTTAGAGTTCTCCGTGTACAAGTCATTCACCTCTTTGGTCAGATTTATTCTTAGATATTTTATTTTATTTTTTGGTATGATTATTTGAAAATTATTTATTTGGGGCTGTGCTGGGTCTTTGTTGCTGCATGCGGGCTTTCTCTGGCTTTGGCGGGTGGGGGCTACTCTGGTTGTGATGTGCGGGCTTCTCGGTGTGTGGCTTCTTTTGTTGCGGAGCACGGCCTCCATGCTCGCGGGTTTCGGGAGTTGCAGCATGCCGACTCGGTAGTGGTGGGGCACAGTCTTCATTGCCCTGCAGCACGGGAAGTCTTCCCAGACGAGGGGGCACACCCAAGTCTACTGCATTGGCAGGCAGCTTTTTAACCACTGGACATCAGGGAAGTCCTGGTATGATTTTTAAAGCTTTTTTTTTTTTTTACATTCCCTTTCTGATATTTCATTGTTAGTGTAAAGAAATGCAATGGATTCTGAATGGTAATCTTGTATCCTGCTGCTCTGCTGAATTCATTTATTAGATCTAGCAGGTTTTTTGTGGAGTCCTTAGTGTTTTCTATACTTAGTATCATGTCATCTGAATATACTGACAATGTTACCTCTTTCCTTTCCAATTTGGATACCTTTTATTTCTTTTCTTTTTTTGGTCTGATTGCTGTGGCTATGACTTCCAATACTGTGTTGAATAGAACTGGTGAGAATGGGCATCCTTGTCTTGTTCCAGATTTTAGCCAGAAGGCTTTCAGCTTTTCACCACTGAGCATTATATTGGTTGTGAGTGTGTCATAAAAGGCTGTTACTATGTTGAGATATGTCCCTTCTGTACCCACTTTGGTAAGAATTTTTATCATGAATGGATGTTGAATTTTGTCAGGCTTTTTCTGCATCTATTGAGATGATCGTGTGTTTTTTTTTTTACTTTTCTTTTGTTAACAAGGTATATTACATTGATTAATTTGCATGTATTGAACCATCCTTGTGAACTTGGGATGAATCCCACTTGGTCATTGATAGGACCCACGTGGGGGCTCATAGTTGAAATGGCTCGTTATGTTGAATAAAGTCACAGTGATCCTTGGAACTGACCAAACTGCCCAAACAACATTCTATTTTCCCCCTGGCACCTACCTTCTCAAGGCTATGTGACCACCAGATTGTAGACCTCCAGCCACGTGATTGCAGGATTCAGCTACAGGCTAAAAATTAACCACCCCTTCAGAGATTTTTCACTGGCGGGGTATAAGAAAGACCCCGTCAGAAAGGGAGGACACTGGTTCTTCTCAAGGGCCAGTCACCCTCTCGTTTTCCCTCTAAGAAATTTCCTTTTCTTGCCTGACCGCTCGGCTCATTCTCTTTGTCTCTGCACTTGCCTTATAGTCATGGTGTATGATATTTTTATATGCTGTGGAATTTGGTTTGCTGATATTTTGTTGAGAATTTTTGCAACAATATTCATCAAGGTATTGACCATAATTTTCTGTTTTGGTGGTATCTTTATCAGGGTGATAGTGGTGGCTTCATAGAATGTTTTTGGGGGTGTTCCCTCCTTTTCAGTCTTTTAGAAGAGTTTGAGAAGAATCAGGGTAAGTTCTTTTTTGTATCCCTGGTAGAATTCACCTGTGAAGCCATCTGTCCCTGGGCTTTTGTTTATAGGGAATTATAAAAAAAGAAAAAAATTACAGATGCTATTTTACTTCCAGTGATTGACCTGTTCAAATTATCTATTTCTTCTTGGTTTAATTTTGGTGGGCTGTATGTTTCTGGAAAGTTTTTCATTTCTTCTAGGTTGTCAAATTTGTTCACAGTATGTTCTTACGGTTTTTTCGGTGCTCCATTTTCATTTTGCTTCTTTGGGTCTCTCTCTTTTCTTCCTGGTGAGTCTGGTCACAGAGTTGTCAGTTGTGTTCAGCCTCTCAAAGAACCAGCTCTTGGTTTAACTGATTTGTTTCTACTGTTTTTAAATCTGTTTTCTTCATTTCCTCCCTGATCTTTATTATTTCTTTCCTTCTGTTGACTCTAGGTTTTGCTTGTCTTTCTTTTTCTAGCCCTTCCCAGTGGTAGGTTAAGTTGTTGGAGATTTCTCCCCTGAAGACCTGTATCACTATGACCTTCCCTCTAAGAACTCCTTTTATTGCATCCGTAGATTTTGGGTGGTGTCTTCACTGTTGTTTGTCTCAGGGTATTTTTTTAAATTTCCTTTTTGATTTCCTCGTTGACCCACTGGTTTTGTAGTAGCATGTTGGTTAGTCTCCATGTGATCATTTTTTTCTAATTTCCTTTCCTGTGGTTGATTTCTAGTTCCATGCTGTTGTGGTCAGAGGAGATGCTTGGAATACCACCACTTTCTTAGGAGCCATACATTTGTCCTCTTGCCATCTCTGGTGTCACTACCCCAGTCCCAGGCACGTTACCCTTCATCACCACCAGTCTTGCAGTAACCACACCCAGGCTGGTCCTCCACCATCCTCCTCACTGCACCTAGAGTGAAGCTTAAAAAATGCACGTCTGATTGTGACAATCCCCTGCTTAACACTCAGTGGGCCTCCACTGGGGAGGAAGTTCAACATCCTCACAGGACTCTGAGACCCTCCCTGATCCCCCCACCGCACCCCCGTCTCTAGATTAGTGTCTTTGCTTTCACTGGTCCAAGTTCCTGTGACGTGGTCAAATGCACCAATCTCTTGGAGGCTTAAAACTTGCTGCTTTCATGGGCTGGACCACTCATGGCCCCTCTTCACCTGGCAGATTTCCTCTGGGAAGTTCATGTCAGGCCTCCCTGGGTTTATATCCTCATGGCCCCTGATGGGCCCTTTTTTTTTCAATACTCTTCACACTTGTATCTCCTTTTTTTAATCTGTGTTTTTCACGGAGACTTAGCTGCGTGCTTGGCATTTAGCTTTATCTATTGAATAACTAAATGACAATCCCTTTTTTTCACACACATACCTTGGAGAATAAATAATGTATGTGTATAAGAAATATCTCTCCATCTGTCTAACCTCTTGGACTAAGTCGTCTTTCACATTTTATTCTGAAGATACCCTTCTGGCTTCATGTGGTATGACCATGTAGAGTTTTTCCTGAAAGATTATTGGGTTAGACAAGGATTGGAGGGTGAGAGAATGAGATAGTTTTTCTCGTTTTCGTTTCCACAATTGACACGTGTATGTGTGTTGCTTGGACGAGATTTGGCAGGATTTACTGTGTGTATGTATGTGTTCAATCACTCAGTTGTGTCTGAGTCTTTGCGACCCCATGGACTGTAGCCTGCCAGGCTCCTCTGTCCATGGGATATCCCAGGTAAGAATACTGGAGTGGGTTGCCATTTCCTTCTTCAAGGGATTTTCCCAACCCAGGAATCGAACCTACATCTCTTGCATCTCCTGCATTGGCAGGTGGCTTCTTTACCACTGCACCACCTGGGAAGCCAAGATTTACTACCATATATCTTTTAAATGACTTAATTTACCAAAGTCAAACTTACACACTTTTTTTAAAAAACCAGAATTGAGCTGATTTAAATTTTTCTGAACAGCTAGCCTTTGACTTAAACAAACTATCCTAAACCTCAGTGATTTAGCCCTTGAATATTTCATGTTTTCTAAGACTATTTTCAAAGTTATATTAGCCAAAATGTGTTTGAAAACATTTTAAGGACTCAAAGTGAAGTAAATATGAATCTAAATCAAAGAGAACTATCCTGGAGCTGAAAAAACCAAGTTTGATTTCACATTAAATGGGATTTATTCAAAGCACAGTTAGAGCTTTATGAGAAAGTAAAGACAGATGTGGGCCCCCAAGGACTTTATGGAAAAATGTGAAAAATGTGAAAAACATTGAGTCAGAACTCTGTATCAAACAACAACACAATCACGATTTATTTGACACCAGAGATTCATCTAATCAGCTCTTGACATCTTTCCCGGGACATGGTGCCTTTGGATAGAGAGGTATTCAACCTGTGTTTTCTTTCCCTGTGGAGTGAGCTCTTTCCGGCTTTGTGAAAGCCTGGTCATTTTAACCAATTTGGGTGGCTTTCTGGAACCAAGTTTGCAGGCTACCACATTTGCCCTCATTTAATCTTCTGACCAGAAGCGGGAGCTTGTTATGAAAACAGATCGGGCTGAGGCACTGCTGAATTGGAATCCCACCTTTCCCACTAACCTGCAAAGTGATCTTTGATCAATAATTTCCCTAGAACTCAGTTTCCTCATCTGGAATGTGGAAATAATATTGTGTGTGTGTGTGTGCGCGCGCGTGCACTCAGTAGTGTCCAACTCTTTGCGACCCTATGACCATAGCCCACCAGGCTTCTCTGTCCGTGGGATTCTCTAGGCAAGAATACTGGAGTGGGTTGCCTTGCCCTCCTCCAGGGGATCTTCCTGACCTGGGGATTGAACTCACGTCTCTTGTGGCTCCTGCATTGGCAGGAGGATTCTTTACCACTAGCGCCACTTGAGAAGCCCTGGGGAACTAATACTATCCTTTGTAAATACTGCCTTGCGTGCTAAGTCGCTTCAGTGGTGTCCAACTGTTTGTGATCCCATGGACTGTAGCCTACCAGGTTCCTTTGTCCATGGGGATTCTCCAGGCTAGAATATTGAAGTGGATTGCCATGCCCTCCTCCAGGAGATCTTCCCAACCCAGGGATTGAATCTGTGTCTCTTGTGTTTCCAGCATTGGCAGGTGGGTTCTTTACCACTAGCGCCACCTGCGAAATCCAAATGCTGCCTGGCCCAATGGTAAATGTTCAATGCTGCTGCTGCTAAGTCGCTTCAGTCGTGTCCAACTCTGTGCGACCCCATAGATGGCAGCCCACCAGGCCCCGCCGTCCCTGGGATTCTCCAGGCAAGAACACTGGAGTGGGTTGCTATTTCCTCCTCCAATGCATGAAAGTGAAAAGTGAAAGTGAAGTCGCTCAATCGTGTCCGACTCTTAGCGACCCCATGGACTGCAGCCTACCAGGCTCCTCTGTCCATGGCAGGAGGAACATTTTCATTTCCTCCGTCCATTTTCTATAATGTTCAATAAGTTGTACCTAATTGTTACTAGGCAACGCATATTTCTTACGTACAATAATCCAAGTGATCTTTTGGAACAGTTCATTCTGACCAGGAGTAGTACAAGTCAGGGAACTGTGCACCGCTGATGTGGCTTCTGATACGGAGGATCCAGGTAAGTTTCCACATGCCTTTCCCACTTTGATTTAATTGAGCAATTCTTTGAAATCTAAGCCTGTGTCCCTCTTCCCCCGTGAAATCCTAAGCCCGCTGAGGGTAAATCCTACATCTGATGGGTTCATCCTCAGATTCCCGTCACCTTGAAGAGTGCCTGACATACACCAGAAGTCAGGAGACAGTGTTTGGGTTCCCCGGGGGGTTAGTGGTCATGTCAGAAGTCAGTTTTCAATCACGCATTCACTGCACATTTTAAGATCATTACACTTAGTGCTAATGTTTGTCTCGACATTCCTGGAGAGGGAACGACAAAGTGTGAACATTATTTTATGTCAAGGAGGCCGAGCCACTGGGATCCAGCCCCATGACCCCAGGAGCCAGGAGTCAGGTGACCCTCTCTATCTCCCTGCTCTTTATCCACCTGCCCCCTCTGTCTCCGCTTCTCTCTTCATCTTAGGTTCCAAAGCCTGTCATTTCTACTAAACGCTTGAGCGCATCCCCAGTAAGTTATTTTGCCCTCTGGTTTTCTTTCATCCCCACTTGGAAATTTCCAACCCCAGATGAACCTGTTCACCTCCCTCCCCTCGTCAACATGTGAACCCTGAGCACAGCTGGAGGAAACGGCACAGCTGGCCCCACGGGTGCTGTTAGTCTGCGGTCCTGTCCCCACGCCCGACAAAGCTGCGTCTGCTTCTCTACAGAGCTCATGATTTCTCTCTTCTTAAACCTCTGATCTTCCCCCATCTCTCTCACTCTCTGCTAGTGCAACTCTCACCCAAGGCCCTGAGAAATTGGAGCCCTAGACTCGCCTCCCTGTGCTCATCACTCTTTCCCCTTCCCTGCTCCTACGATTATAGTGGAGGGGGGATCTCTCCTCTTGACAAAGGGTAAAGCTCCCCCTGAGACCTGGATCTCACGCTACAAACCTTCTCAGGAGCCTTAAGACAGTTACTGCCTCCTATTCTGAGTCTTCAATCCCCCCTCCACCCCGACCCAGCACTCCTAGAAGAGGTCTTTTCTGTAAGTTTCCATATGAAGAAGCCCTACTTTGGCCCTCATGTACCTACTCTAACCAACCCCCTCTATCTTTTTCTTTCTTTTTTAATTTTTAATTGAAGGATAATTGCTTTGTAGTATTGTGTTGGTTTCTGCCAAACATCAACGTGAATCAGTCATAGGTACACATATCTCCACTTCCTCCCACCTCCCTCCCCATCCCACCCCTCTAGGTTGGTACAGAGCCCGGAGTTGAGTTCCCTGAGTCATACAGCAAATTCCCATTGGCTGTATTTTTTACATATGGTATGTTTCCGTGTTACTCTCTGCATACATCCCACCCTCTCCCCCCACATTGTGTCCGTAAGTCTGTTCTCTATATTTGTTTTTCCATTTCTGCCCTGCAAATAATTTCTTCAGTATAATCTTTCTAAATTCCATATATATGCATTAGTATATGATATCTGTTTTTCTCTTTCTGACTTTACTCTGTATAATAGGCTCTGGGTTCATCCACTTCATTAGAACTCAAATGCATTCCTGTTTATGGCTGAGTAATAGTCCATTACATATGTACCACAGCTTCTTTATCCACCCATCCTTTGATGGACATCCAGGTTGCTGCCATGTTCTAGCTATGTGAATAGTGCTGCAGTGAACATTGGGATGTATGTGTCTTTTTCAATTTTGATTTCCTCAGGGTATATGCCTAGGACTGGGATTGCTGCGTCAGATGGTGGTTTTATTCCTAGTTTTTAAAGGAATCTCTATACCATCTTCCATAGTGGCTGTATCAATTTACATCCCCACCAACAGTGCAAAAGGTTCCCTTTTCTCCACACCCTCTCCAGTATTTACTGTTTGTAGACTTTTTGATGATGGGCACTCTGATCTGTGTGAGGTGGTATCTCATTGTAGTCTTGATTTGCATTTCTCTAATAATGAGCGATGTTGAGCATCTTTTCATGTGTTTATTAGCCATCTGTATGTCTTCTTTGGAGAAATGTCTGTTTAGGTCTTTTTCCAATTTTGTGATTGGGTTGTTTGTTTTTCTGGTATTGACTTGTATGAGCTGCTTGTATATTTTGGAAATTAATCCTTTGTCAGTTTTTTCATTTGCTTTTATTTTCTCTCATTCTGAGGGTTGTCTTTTCACCTTGCTTATAGTTTCCTTTGCTGTGCAAAAGCTTTTAAGTTTAATTATGCCCCATTTGTTTATTTCTGTTTTTATTTCCCTTACTCTAGGAGGTGGGTCAGAGAGGATCTTGCTGTGATTTATGTCATCAGGTGTTCTTCCTATGTTTTCCTCTAAGGGTTTTACAGTGTCTGGTCTTACATTTGGGTTTTTAACCCATGTTGAGTTCATCTTTGTGTGAGGTGATAGGAAGTGCTCTGATTTCATTCTTTTACATGCAGCTGGCCAGTTTCCCCAGCACCACTTATTGAAGAGGCTCTCTTTGCCCCATTGTATATTCTTGCTTCCTTTGTCAAAAATAAAATACCCATAGGTGTGTGAGTTTATCTCTGGGCTTTCTATCTTGTTCTTTTTCTTTCTTTTATTAAAAATAAATTTTATTGAAGTATAATTGATTTACAGTGTTGTGTTAGTTTCTGCTGTACAGCAAAGTGAGTCATTATACTATTTCATATTTCTACTCTTTTTTAGATTCTTTTCCCATATAGTTCATTACAGAGCATTGAACTGAGGTCCCTGTGCTATACAGTAGGTTTTTATTAGTTATCTATTTTAAATATAGTAGTGTGTATATTTCAATCCCAGTCTCCCAATTTATCATTTCTTCCCTTCCCCCCACCACCTAGGTTACCACAAGATCATTTTCTACATTTGTGACTCTTTTTCTATTTTGTAAATAAGTTCATTTGTACCCCTTTTTTTAGATTCCACTTATAAGTTATAAAATATGATAGTTGTCTGTGTCTGACTTACTTCACTCAGCATGACATTCTCTAGGTCCTTTCATTTGGAAAATTCAGCAGTGGCCACAGGACTGGAAAAGATCAGTTTTCATTCCAATCCCAAATAAAGGCAATGCCAAAGAATGCTCAAACTACCACACAATTGCACTCATCTCACACACTAGTCTCTAAGCCAGGCTTCAGCAATATGTGAACCATGTACTTCCAGATGTTCAAGCTGGTTTTAGAAAAGGCAGAGGAGCCAGAGATCAAATTGCCAATATCTGCTAGATCATGGAAAAACCAAGAGAGTTCCAGAAAAACATCTATTTCTGCTTTATTGACTATGCCAAAGCCTTTGACTGTGTGGATCACAATAAACTGTGGAAAGTTCTAAAAGAGATGAGAATACCAGACCACCTGACCTGCCTCTTGAGAAACCTATATGCAGGTCAGGAAGCAAGTTAGAACCAGACATGGAACAACAGACTGGTTCCAAATAGGAAAAGGAGTACGTCAAGGCTGTATATTGTCACCCTGCTTATTTAACTTCTATGCAGAGTTCATCATGAGAAACACTGGGCTGGAAGAAGCACAAGCTGGAATCAAGATTGCCAGGAGAAATATCAATAACCTCAGATATGCAGATCACACCACCCTTATGGCAGAAAGTGAAGAGGAACTAAAGACCCTCTTGATGAAAGTGAAAGAGGAGAGTGAAAAAGTTGGCCTAAAGCTCAACATTCAGAAAACTAAGATCATGGCATCCGGTCCCATCACTTCATGGGAAATAGATGGGGAAACAGTGGAAACAGTGTCAGACTTCATTTTTTGGGGCTCCAAAATCACTGCAGATGGTGACTGCAGCCATGAAATTAAAAGACGCTTATTCCTTGGAAGAAAAGTTGTGACCAACCGAGACAGCATATTGAAAAGCAGAGACATTACGTTGCCAACAAAGGTCCGTCTAGTCAAGGCTATGGTTTTTCCAGTAGTCATGTATGGATGTGAGAGTTGGACTGTGTAGAAAGCTGAGCACTGAAGAATTGATGCTTTTGAACTGTGGTGTTGGAGTAGACTCTTGAGAGTCCCTTGGATTGCAAGGAGATCCAACCAGTCCATTCTAAGGGAGATCAGTCCTGGATGTTCATTGGAAGGAATGCTAAAGCTGAAAGTCCAATACTTTGGCCACTTCATGCGAAGAGTTGATTCATTGGAAAAGATCCTGATGCTGGGAGGAATTGGGGGCAGGAGGAGAAGGGGACGACAGAGGATGAGATGGCTGGATGGCATCACCAACTTGATGGACATGAGTTTGAGTGAACTCGGGAGTTGGTGATGGACAGGGAGGCCTGGTGTGCTGCAATTCATGGGGTCGCAAAGAGTCAGACACGACTGAGCGACTGAACTGAACTGAGGTCCATTCATGTTGCTACAAATGGTAATTTTTTGTCCTTTCTGTTGCTAATATTCCATTGTGTGTATATGTGTGTGTATGTATTTAAAAATTCTACATCTTTATCCATTTCTCTGTTGATGGGCACTTAAGTTGCTTTCATGTCTTGGATATTTTAAATAGTGCTGCTATGAACATTGGAGTATATGTATCTTTTTGAATTATAGCTTTCTCTGAGCATATGCCCAGGAATGGGACTGTTGGATCATATGGTAGCTCTATTTTTAGTTTTTTAAGGAACCTCCATACTGTTTTCCATAGCAGCTGTACCAATTTACATTCCCACCAGCAGTGTAGGAGGGTTCCCTTTTCTCCACCCCCTTTCCAGCATTTGTTTGTAGATTTTTTTGATGATGGCCATTCTGACTGCTTTGAGGTGACACCTCATTGTAGTTTGGATTTGCATTTCTCTAATAATTGATGGTTTTGAGCATCTTTTCATGTGCTTTTTGATCATCGGTATGTCTTCTTTGGAGAAGTGTCTATTTAGGTCTTCCCCCATTTTTTGATTAGCTTGTTTGCCTTTTTTGTTCCTGAACTGCATCCTCTCTCTCGTTCAGTCTCCATGTGTCTGGACCCCACCCCCAGTCAGCAGAAGAGAACATGGTCCTCTTGGCTTTCTCAGGATCATATTCTGCCCATCTGGTGTCACCTTGAGGACCCCTTTCTGCAGTTTCCTTCTCTGTCTCTGCATCCTCTACACACCCAGACACCTGATGTTGGTCCTGTGCCTCTTTTCACCACCTGCGGCCAGAAGCCCCCTCCCCCTGCCATTTATCACATATTAGATTAAATGTTTCTTATCAGCTCTGGGTCCCCAGCTGCCTGCTCACCTGCCTAGATTTTCCCTGAGCCTTTCTGAAACATAACCATCTAACACTGAGCTCACAAACTGCTCCACCCCAGGTCATCCTCCTGTGTCCCTTCAGTTCAGTGAATGGCACTAATTCCATCTGGCTGCCCTTGACCAGGGGCCTGGGAATGACCCTGGGCTCCTCCCTCATACTTCCACATCCAGTCAGCTCCTGTGCCCTAATAATGCTCCCGTTTCCTTATCTTTGGAATCTGCCCCACTTCCTCCCACCCCAGCAGCAGGGCCCCAAAGTCTCTCACTTAGAGGAGCCATCACACAACTGACCTCTGGCCCCAGTCTTGACCCTGAGAAGGTCTTCTACAGAAGCACATCTGGCCACGTTGCCTTCCTGCTTTAACCCCTGCAGGAGGGCAGTTATGTTGCTCTAGGAATCGAGTTGAAGCTGCTAACACGCCCACAAGCCTGTGCCTACTCTGGCCCCTGCAATCCATTCTGCGTCCCTCCCCTTTCACACCACTCTCTTGTTGCCCACACACCAAGCTCCATGGACTGTTTCTGATCCCCAGAGGTGCCCGAGGCCTTGGCCCATTTGGGTCCTCCTGCGTGTACTTCACACACAGGAGTAGCTGTTCACCGTCCTCCAGATCCAGGTGGGCCGCTTGCCCACGGAGCCCTCTTTGCTCTCAGCCCGCACAGTCACCGAGGCCTCAGTTGCACATCCTCCCCAGAGCCCTTTCCACCGGCGATGCTGTCACTGCTTCCCTGATTGTGTGCTCTGTGTCCCTCGCTAGGCTGTTAGCTCGACAGAGATGGTGTCTGATCACTGATCACCCGCTGGTGCTTCCCCTGCACCCACTTTAGGGCCTGGCGCCCTGTAGTTCATCCAAGAGCATTTCAGTGGGAGAATGGTGCGGGGGCGCTGAGCCCAGGGTGGATGTAAAATCAGGCCCCCGTGGTCGTGAGACCTGTGACTCTGGGAACAAGTCCACTGAACTTTAGAACCAGAAGGGACCTCAGTGGTGATCATGCTTGAGCCTCTCTTTGTTACAGATAAGGAAACTGTCCATCTGAGATGATAACGGCTGGTCCAGGGACAAGGTGGTGGGTGGCAGCCTGAGTCTAAACCCTGGCCTCTCTGTTCTCAGCATACAGCTGCTGCTGCGCACAAGTGCGCCGGGTGGGAGGCACTTGGACCGAAGGGCACTCTTGACTTAATGAGGTTGTAGCTTCAGAGAACATAGATTTGTTGTCTACTTATCTTTTCCTCCCTCTCTCCCCCACCTTCCTCTTTTAAAAAAAAATCTATTTGGATAAATAAAGTTAATAAAGTTAAGATTCAAAACAGAAGTGAAAAGGATATACTTTTACAGAGTGTTGCCAGGATAGCTTCGAATTGAGTGTAGTTGAAATTTCACACTGATTTAGGATAACTCTGGATATCAGAAAGTTAAAGCGTTATCCTGGTATGTTTAGGAAGAGAACTCTGTCAGAGGACCATAAATGATGTCTCCTCCTAAAAGGTGGACTTTGGCCACCCCAGTGGATGAAGCCAAGCATCTCTCCTAAGAGGCTTCCTTCAGATCGGCAAATGCAAGTCATTGGAATGGCCACTAGATGGAACCATTGAGCTGTGCTGCAACTGTCTTCCTTTCAGTAAAAGAGACATTTCTAATGAGGGATTTGTTGTTCAGTCGCTCAGTCCTGACTCTTTGCCTTCCAATGGACTGCAAAGGCCTCCCTGTCCATCACTGACTCCCAGAGCTTGTTTAAACTCATGTCCATTGAGTCGAACCATCTCATCCTCTGTCATCCCCTTCTCCTCCTGCCTTCAATCTTTCCCAGCATCAGGGTCTTTCCCAATGAGTCAGGTCTTTGCATCAGGTGGCCAAAGGATTGGAGTTTCAGCACCAGTCCTTCCAATGAATATTCAGGATTGATCTCCTTTAGGATGGACTGGTTGGATCTCCTTGCAGTCCAAGGGACTCTCAAGAGTCTTCTCCAGCACCACAATTCAAAAGCATCAATTCTTCAGCTCTCAGCCTTCTTTAATGGTCCAACTCTCATATCCATACATGACTACTGGAGAAACCATAGCTTTGACTCAATGGACCTTTGTCGGCAAAGTAGTGTTTCTGCTTTTTAATACGCTGTCTAGGTTGGTCATAGCTTTTATTGTCATAGCTTTTATTGCAAGGAGCAAGTGTCTTTTAATTTTATGGCTGCAGTCACTGTCTGCAGTGATTTTGGAGCCTAAGAAAATAAAGTCTTTCACTGTTTCCATTGTTTCCCCATCTGTATGCCATGAAATGATGGGACGGGATGCCATGATCTAATGAGGGATTAGGTGAAATAATTGTACTCTTTGTGCCTTTACACAAATTCTGTCATCCTTTCAGGCAATTCAGCGGTCACAGTTTCAAGTTCTATGTTAATCAGTAAAGAATTCAACTTTCCAACAAACAAAAAGGGATGGGCATTTGTTAAGTATAAACTCACACCATATAAGTTCATTGACAATTCTGAGTCCTTCTGAGTTTGAGGAATGTGCTGAAGAGTCTGTATGTCCAGGTGCTAAAGCCGATTCAGACTTGAGTTTCTGACTCAGTCCATCCCAGCCGCTCAGATCTCCACTCTTCTTTTGAGATCAGAAGCAGCAAAGATATTTTTTGACAATAGTTGCTACCGTTTTGCTCTGTTTCCTGATTCCTCGTCCCTATCCCTTTCCAGCTCTCCTGCTTTCCATCCATCTTCCCACCTCTCCCTTTCTTATTAATTCTGTTCCTCCCTTCCAACAAGGATTATTTTTTTGCATCTGTGGTGTTTAAGGTCCCATGCTAGGCAGACACTGGAGGTATGATGGTGAGCAAGATAGACAACCTCTATACCCACACAGCTTTTAGTCTTCTAAGAAGACAGACTGTTAAAAAAGCAATTTTACTTTTTTTGCAGTCTTTTTTTAATTGAAGTATAGTTGATTTACAATGTTGTATTTATTTCTGCTGTAAAGCAAAGTGATTCATATATATATATATATACATATACATATATATACACACACACACACACACACACATCCTATTCTTATATTTTCCATGATGGTTTATCACAGGATATTGAATATAGTCCTTTGTACTATTCAGTAGGACCTTGCTGTTTATCCGTTCTATACATAATAGTTTGCATCCGCTAATCTCAAACTGAAAAAGCAAGTTTAACATATAGCTGTGTGAATGCCTTGCCCGCAGAAGTACAGGATCCAGGAGGAGAAAACTGGGGCTCATATGTGAAGGCTGAGAGTTCACCGGGTAACGAAGGGGCTAGAAGAGGAATGTCAGAAAGTTCCAGAATGGGGGAGCAGCACGAGGCTCTTCCTCTAGCTGAGAAAGCGTGCGGCCCCAGGAGCGCTGAACGGGGGTGCACAGATGGGGAGACTCTGGCCAGGGGAGGAGAAAGGAGGTGAGCAAGGAGAGAGGACGCTGCCCGGTGAGCCAGTCAGACCAGGGAGGGCTTTGTCAGGCGTGCTGAGGATCTCGTGTGACGTCTAAGGGCAGTTGTGAGCCATTAACTTAAAGCCTTTGTAAAACAGACACACTTAGAAAGCACAGAAGGGTGTACAGCGTGGGTGCGGGCTCTTCCTTCTTGTGGCCTCCTAGGAAAAGACAGCATCACTGCCCAGGCTCAGGCGGACCCATCCTCCCTACAGGCACCCTGTACCTGTTTTCCACCAACTGGGGTCTAGAGACATACCCTTGGAACTCACATGTATTTGTTATATATATGGGCTTCCCTGGTGGCTCAGACAAAGAATCTGCCTGTGATGCAGGAGACCTGGGTTTGATCCCTGGGTTGGGAAGATCCCCTGGAGGAGGGCATGGCAACCCACTCCAGTATGCTTGCCTGGAAAATCCCATGGACAGAGGAGCTTGGTGGGCTACAGTCCATGGGGTCACAGAGAGTCAGACCCGACTGAACAACTAAGCACAGCACAGCACACATATATATATTAAATATATAATATATATTTGATTTTTGCTTCCATTTTGTTGATAATATAAAGAACATTAACAGAAGAATGTCCTGGACTGTGTGATGAAACCTCGGGTTGAGCGATCAACCCCATCCGTTTCCATCTTCTCTGGAAACATTTCTTCAATCTTGTCAAAACACACTCCCTGAGTTTAGAGCTGGGGAATTCTTGGCACAATACTGAGCCAAGGAAGAAAATAAGAAGCAGCTTAGGATAAGTGACCCGGAGGATGGCTGGGATACCATCCATGCCGGGTAGGAGTGGGGAGATGCTGGAGATTTAGGCTAGACAGTGAGCAAGGTCACAGCAGTGAAAACAGACTGACTGGGGCACTCATAAAGCAAGCTGAGGCTACCGTCCGGAAAATCAGGTCCCGGCATCAGCTTTCAGGATGTCTCTGGTGTCTGGTCGGATGTTAGCATTTTTCAGTCAAGGACTGTAAGTTCGAAGGAGTGGGTGGAGAACAGGAGATCTCTTTGATGGCTGGTTCCTCTGAAAACAATAAATAGCTTCTGGAGAGAAGGGCAGGCATCTGGGTGTTGGCTTGGCCGAAGTCAGCAGTGGTTTATCCACCCACAGATGACACAAAGCTAGGGTGGACCGAGGAAGCGGACTGTGGGCTCCTGGCCAGTCTAATCCTGCTCCCAGCAGCCTGGAGGAGTGGTCTGGGGGCATTTCAAAAGAGAAAGATGTTAAGAAGTGTTCAGAAACAGCCCACTGTTGAGAAAGAATCTGCACAAGCTTGAGTAAATGTTGTCTTTTTACTCTGGGCCTGCGCTGAGGAGGAGGTCTTTTGTTTTTCCCCTTCAGTTTATTTTGGTTTGATTTTTTTTCCCCTTCGATTTATTTTATTTTATTCTTCTACGTTTGCCAAACAATTTGACATTTATATTTGATAAACACAAAATCTACCCCTTGAACCATTTTTGCATACGAAGTTCCGTGGGAGTGAATGCATTCAAATTGTCGTGCAGGTGTTGTTCTTAAAAAATTTTGATTGGAATATAGTTGCTTTACAATGCTGAGTTAGTTCCTACTGTACAGCAAAGTGAGTCAGCTATATGTATACATACATCCCCTCTTTTTTGGATTTCCTTCCCATCTAGGTCACCACAGAGCACCGAGTAGAGTTTCCTGTGCTGGACAGCAGATTCCAGTCAGTTATCTGTTTTATATGCTTACATGAGTCTTTTTCAGTTCAAACCCACGTTCCTTCAGTGCTCGTTTCACTTCATTTTCTGAGAACAGATGAGGTAATATGAGGTTCCGTGGAAATCTTGGTGTCCCCCCCTTTGCTTTTGCGCTTGTCTGGAAGCACCCTTTGGGTCCAGTCTGCTGTGGAGGGATCGGAAGTCTGTGTTTCAGCCAAGCTCTGATATTTACCTTCAAATGAATTTCTACCCCCCAGGAAACCACTGGGTTCAAAACAAAGGACTTATCCTGCCCTAGAGGTAGAGCCTTCTCTTCTCAGACTTGATGGCTCCAGCGCCAGGCCTGCCAGCATCTCCCCAGAGACGGATCGGTAGGGCGGGACGGGATGCAAGACTTCCCCGGTTGTACTCCTTGTTCCAGCAGCGTTCAGGCTGCAGGAAAACATGGCCTGTTCCATTCAGGGCGGGAGTGGGGGCAGGGGAAGAAGCGAGCGCTGACAGAACCAGCCTCGATGTTGTGGGGAAAGAATGAGGTCACACACGTGAAGCAGGGCCGCACGTGCTAAGCCATCTCCGTAAGGAGGAGCTATTTTTATTCCCAAGACTGTACCCGAAGGAGGTAGATCACAAGAAAATGGCCAGGTTTTCAGGAAACTTGTTTTTAAAAATTGTTTCAGGCATGTGTTTCCATCTCATAACACTCTCTCGACACCCATGACGACACGGAGTTGGTACTCAGGCCCAAACTCACTGTCTCGTGGTACTGCAGCTGTCCTTAGGCTCCTGGTCATCATGGTGGAGAAACAGGTTGAAGTACATTATTCAGTTTGAGGAGGTGGGAAATATTTTCTGATCTTACCCTAATCTTCTTTTTTTTTTTTTTTTTTGGACTGGGCCTTGTGGCATGCAAGATCTAATTTCCCTGACCAGGGATTGAACCTCTGTCCCCTGCATTGGGAGTGTGGAGTCTTAGCCACTTGACTGCCAGGGAAGTCTCTGATCTTATTTTAAGAGAACTGAAACATTTCATTTCTTGAGCATTCTGGTTAAGTGCAGGTCTGATTTTCCCAGATGTGCTGCACAACATTAAAATAGAGTAAGATGATGATAACAACATCAATGCATCAAACCAAAAACACTGCAGGAATGCCATAAACTATATTTGATGGTAATTCTTCAGTTCACTTCAGTCGCTCAGTCATGTCCAACTCTTTGCGACTCGATGGACTGCAGCACACCAGTCCTCCCTGTTCATCACCAGCTCCCGGGGTTTACTCAAATTCACATCCATTGAGTTGGTGATGCCATCCAACCACCTCATCCTCTGTCGTCCCCTTCTCCTCCTGCCTTCAATCTTTCCCAGCATCAGGGTCTTTTTCCAATGAGTCATTTCTTCACCTCAAGAGGCCAAATTATTGGAGTTTCAGCTTCAACATCAGTCCTTCCAATGAATATTCAGGACTGATTTCCTTTAGGATGGACTAGTTGGATCTCCTTGCAGTCCAAGGGACTCTCAAGAGTCTTCTCCAACATCACAGCTCAAAAGCATCAATTTTTTGGTGCTCAGCTTTCTTTATAGTCCAACTCTCACATCCATACATGGTAATTCTGGAAATTTGCAAAAAAGAACATTGTTTACAGTATAACATGAAGGGATTGCATGTATTTTACAAGTGAAACTCTGCCTTAAAAAAAACGCGTACGGATTGGACTGAAGTCTGAGATTTAATGTGCAAAAAACGAAAATGGATGTTGCTGTAGCATGCTAATTTCCACCAAGTATTTAAATAGGCGAAATGTAAACAAAACCATTTTGGAAGGTGTGTCAGAGGAGGGAGCAGGAAAAGAGGATTAAAGTATAAGATACAAAACGGGAAACTTGATGTCCCCTAATATGTAGCTGTAGAGAACGGCACATTCTGGTGGGGTGGGGAGGGAAGCAAAACTATGATGTCAGAGTTTTGCCTCCAGTTTCTGGGCTTGGCTCCCTTGACAGTGATAACCACCTACCTGGGCAGGTGCGAGGTCGCTGCCCTTGGGAATCGACTCTGAACAGGGGGTGTGGACTCCTACCCCACATTTCCAACCTGTTCACTCTGCCCTGGGGCCTCAGGATCCTGACAGGCCCCTTTGTTTGGTTACCGATCAGATTCTCTGTTCAGACTTTGCCCCAGATTCTGCCTTTCAGAGCACATGCTGTTTACAGCCTGAAGCCCTGCTCGTAACCCCACCCACCGCTTAGCACTCAGGTTCCACCTGGGGCCCCACCTGCCCTGAAGGGAGATCACCCTGGGCAAGCTCCCCCTTCCTTGTAACTACCCTGCTCCTCCTTAGGAACTTGCCTTAGTCACCAGACAAGGCAGGGATGTTGAATCCTGGGTGCCAACCAAAGTTGACACAAGAGAACATGCTCTCGTGCATTCCGTTTAGGGAGGTGGCTCATGGGCTGGCTTGTGATGCGGCATCAGCAGGGGGTGCATTGTGGAGGGAGAGGCAGAGGACAGGGACTGTGCATACGAAAGCAGAAGGGGCAGCTGCAGGAAGCCTGGGATTGACAGGTGAAATTATTGTTGGCCTAATTTATGCAGGAAGACTGTCCACTGTGTCAGAAAGGTGGGTGTGAAGGAAAACCAGATGTGGCCCTGCCCACCAGTGGCTTATGAACTAGCGGAATGAATGCCATGCACACCACATACAGTTACAGCTCGTAGTCAACTGTGAGTGCTGGAGAGGAGGGGTTGCCCACGGTGGGGAGAAGGCAGCTGGCAGCACAGGCTGGAGAGGCAGGTTGAGTCACTGCATGATCGGTTACCTGACTACAGGCCAGGCCTTGGCCATAAGGTGGGGAGACGCTGAAAGAAGAGCCAGGAGCAGAGTAGAGACCTCCCGGAGGGACTGTGCCATACGGTCAGCTTGGGGACCACTGATTTGACGTGGACCCTACATTTTATGAGGGATTAGGTTAGATGACCCTCCCGCCAAGAGGCTAAGGGGCTTTCTCAAACTTGCAAAGCTTTTCGTGAAAATAGATTAGTTCCCAACACCTCCCAAAAGGTGTCTCTTTCTTAAGTTTCTGATGTTTGCTCAGAAGATAAGCCACCTAAGTGGCCCTAGCATGAGTGGGCACCTTGAATATGTTGACAGCGTGCGAGATTGGGTGTACCTCTCTGGGCCGTGAGTCCACGGTGCCAGGTACGAATGGGGCCTCTGCGTTCACTATTGTGACTTGGCCACAACACACTCATTGTGGCTGAGTGCCAGCCCATTAGTGAGCCACAGCTTGTTTTCCTGAACGGGCTGGTGGAGGCTTGCTCCATTGTCTCCCGTCACTCCTCCTCCCCTTGCCTATTCTTCCCCAAGACGTGGCCGTGAGCATTCAGCCCAGCAGGGCTGGGAGATGGTTTTTCCCTGGGCCCCCCACCCCTACCCCAAAGAAGTGCCGATGAGCTTATTCTACACAGTGAAGTTAGAATCAGAATCATACGGTGGCCACATTTAAAAGACAACCTTATCAAAATTACACGACAGCAGCGATTCACTTGTTGTTTCTGTGAGTTTCTCTACATGGTGAGTGCACGTTTGTTGAGTTCTCTCTTGCCATCCCCCACACCCATGCTTTGAGTCACTCCCTTGCTCAGGATTTGGTTATGTATTCGAAGCAATAGACACATGCTTCCTTTTCGTGCGCAGTAGAAAGTATGGTGGATGCGTTTCCAGGATTCCCCAGGGATTCCATTCCATCCACCCAGGTGATCTCTAAGGTCCCTGCTGGTTCCAAAATGACCCTTGGAACTTGTACTTAATTCACGTTATATGACACGGAGGCCAAGGAGTTAGAACCCTTGGCCAAGTTACTCAGCTCAGTTTCACTTGATGAATTCTATTCTGCACGCAGTCACCTGTAACTGCAGTCTGCCTCACATTATGCCACGTAGAAGGTTGTGGGTGATGCAGACAAGTGTGAGACATGTTCCTGCCTCCTGCCCAAGAAGAGATCATTTCACTAGAGAAATATAATAGGAAGTTGAAAAGATTACATACTACAAAGTAGGACATACGTGTGTGTGTGTGTCTACATGCATGCGTGCTCAGTTGCTCGGTTGTGTCTGACTCTTTTATGAAAACCCCACAGACTATAGCCTGCCAGGTTCCTCTGTCCAGGGGATTTTTCAGGGAAGAATACTGCAGTCAGCTGCCATTTCCTTCTCCAGGGGATCTTCCTGACCCAGGGATAGAACCTGCGGCCCCTGCATTGCAGGTGGATTCCTTACCACTGAGCCACAGGGGAAGCCCACCATGTGTCTACATATACACGCGTATAGTGATAAAGGCATCAGGTGCTGAGCATGAGAAGTTTAGATTAGGGTGTACTAGGGCACCCCAATAACCCCTAACATGTGTTGAGCACTTATTCTGTGCCAGCATCCTTCCAGGATCATGTACATTTATTAACTAATTCTCATAATTAAGTTTTTACCCAGGAGGTAAGAACTGTTATTATCTCCCTGTCTCAGATGAGGAAACTGAGTGCAGTAAAATTAGGTCACTTATTCATGGTCACAGAGTCAGTAAGTGGCAGAGGCAGAATTGAACCAAGGAAATCTGACTGCATGTATGCTCTTAACCGCCAGTTTACAAATACCACCAACCATGAAAGGTCTTCCTAAGAATGGAGCAGGAAAGAATAACCCGGTTTAGGTCAGTCGGAAAAAGAAGAGAAACTTTCGCAGGCAAAGAGGTGGCTGGAGGGCTGGAGTGGAGACAAGCTGACGTGTTTGGGGTGGTGACGACGTGGGGTGCGTGGAGAGGATGGTCCCTGATGGAGGCGTTGGGAGAGCGTAGGCGCCGTGGGTTCCAAGATGGCGGCATTCGCTTCTGTGCACACTGGGAGCTGCTCATGCTGTAAAGCTGGGCGGTGCTTGGCAAAGTACTTTTTAAATTTGTTTATTTTCTACACAGAACCTTAGTTGTGGCATGTGGGATCTAGTTTCCTGACCAGGGATTGAACCCCAGGTCCCCTGCCTTGGGTGTTAGAGTCTTAGCCACTGAACCCCAGGGAAGTCGCAGGAAAGTACTTTTGATGGTTTTTAATACAGCATCTGAAACACTCTTCTAGAAGGATTGATTTATAGAACTGGAAGACTCCCCAGTACAGAGTTGACAGTGTATGTATCTTGGGATTTTCAATGACCTCTTCCTTTTTTTTTTTTTCCATTGATCCACAGGGCTTCTAACTTTATAAATTAAATGAGCATGTATTATTTTGTCATGAGAAAAACTAAGAAAAAGAAAATGAGTTAAACTGCTTTAAAAAACTGCAGAATGGATCCTCTCTAAAAGTGTACTCAGGCATGGGTTAGGGTTTGTACTTTAAAAGTCTGGAGATGAGCTTTATATTGTGTTGCCATATATATATATATAAATTTTTATTTATTTATTTTTGGCTATGTGGTACACCGTTTTCGCATTGCAGTGGCTTCTCTTGTTGGGTATGGGCTCTAGGGCACATGGGCTCAGTAGTTGTGGCTCCTGGGCTCTAAAGCACAGGCTCAACAATTGTGGCACACAGGCTTGGCTGCTCCATGGCATGTGTGATCTTCCTGGGCCAGGGATTGAACCTGCGTCTCCTGCATTGGCAGGTGGATTCTTTACCACTGAGCCGCCAGGGAAGCCCTGCCTTATCTTTTAAGCATGTGGCTACGCACGTGATTCTAGGTGGCCTGATGGGGTTTTCTGTGTGGTCCATCTCAGGCATGTCAGGCCTCATTTGGGCTTCTGGTAAAAGGGATATCTGTGCCTTGTTTTCTGAGGGCGGGAGGGGAGCTTTTCCTTTGTAAATAAGATGGTTTGGCAAGCGAGACAAAAAGAAAAGACGCCACTAGCAGACTGGGAGAGATGGGGATGAGAAGAGAGAGGGAACATTCCAGTACAGCAGTCAGAGTGGAGTCAGTGTCCAGGACAGGACACTGGAGAAAGAGAGAGGCTGGCAGGGCTGGAGAGACGTCATGTATGTGTGCTCCTGTGAAAGAGTTGAAAAATGCTGACTATGACTTCTTCTTAATTATTTATTTTACAAATATATTTTAAAATTTTATTTATTCTTTGGCCACAGCATGCAGCATTCTAGATCATAGTTCCCTAATCAGGGATTGAACCTGCGCCCCACCCCCACCCCCACGCCACTGCAGAGGTTTAGGGAAGTCCCTGACTTCCTTATAAATAGTACAGAAAAATCTGACATAAGTCAATGTAGTAGAAAAGACCCAAGTCACATTGTACATCCCTTCACATAAACCACTCTTGGGATCGAAATATTGTAGTTATATTACAAGGGTTTTGCATAGATCCTTGTTCAGTTCAGTTCAGTTCAGTCACTCAGTGGTGTCCAACTCTGCGACCCCGTGGACTGCAGCATGCCAGGCCTCCCTGTCCATCACCAACTCCCGGAGTCTACTCAAACTCATGTCCATAGAGTTGGTGATGCCATCCAACCATCTCACCCTCTGTTGTCCCCTTCTCCTCCTGCCTTCAATCTTTCCCAGCATCAGGGTCTTTTCCAATGAGTCAGTTCTTCACATCAGGTGGCCAAAGTATTGGAGTTTCAGCTTCAGCACCAGTCCTTCCAATGAATATTCAGGACCGATTTCCTTTAGGATGGACAGGTTGTATCTCCTTGCAGTCCAAGGGACTCTCAAGAGTCTTTTCCAACACCACAGTTCAAAAGCATCAATTCTTCAGTGCTCAGCTTTCTTTATAGTCCAACTCTCACATCCATACATGACTACTGGAAAAACCATAGCCTTGACTAGATGGACCTTTGTTGGAAAAGTAGTGTCTCTGCTTTTCAATATGCTGTCATGTTAAATAGTTGGTCATAACTTTTCTTCCAAGGAGCAAGCGTCTTTTAATTTCATGGCTTGGCTAGATCCTTGAATAGTATTCAAACATGGATAGAGAGAGAGGCAGAAGATTGCTTAATTTCTGATATTGGAACAAGATTCACTTTGAAGTTCCTCAGTTTGCATATTTGGCTCTGTACTTGTTCCTCACCCATATTTATTTTCATCTTTTTAAAGTCACAAACTGTTGAGCTTTGATATGTCTTACACAGGATTTGTACTCTGTTGATATGGCTCCATTCCCAGCATATGGTGAAGCAATTCTTTTCTGACACCTTCTTAAAAGGAGGCTTAGAGTAAACACAGGCCTGTGCACACACTTGAAGTACTTGAAGCAAATACTCACTAATCTTTATCTCCCTTGATGCCTTGCACTGTTTTTGTCTGTGGTAAAGCTAAATAATTCATGAATGTGAAAGGCATGTTGCATAGCAAGGATATTAGATGACACGTTTTCACCTTCTTCCCTTACCTTTCTGTTTTATGCAATGAAATAGTTTCAGAGTCTGCAAGGCAGAATGTCTGGGATCATACAGCTAACTGGCCCTGGGAAAATTACTTAAACTGACCTTCAACTACTTCTCCTACAGCTCCAACACTGACTTGGAAAAGTTGCCTAACCTGAGTTTGCTCAGCTACAACAAGGGTATAATAATAGCACCTTGAGACTTCCCTGGGGGTCCAGTGGCTGGGACTCCATGTTCCCAATCCAGGGGGCCTGGGTTCAATCCTTGGTCAGGGAACTAGACCCCACGTGCTGCAACTAAGAGTTCGCATGCTAAAGATCCTGTGTGCTGCCCTGATGTAGCCGAATAAATAAATATCTTAACCAAAGTAATAATAATAGTAGTGCCTACCTCAGGCAGAGGAACCAGAGATCAAATTGCCAACATCCGCTGGATCATCGAAAAAGCAAGAGAGTTCCAGAAAAACATCTATTTCTGCTTTATTGGCTGTGCCAAAGCCTTTGACTGTGTGGATCACAATAAACTGTGGAAAGTTCTGAAAGAGATGGGAATACCAGACCACCTGACCTGCCTCTTGAGAAACCTATATGCAGGTCAGGAAGCAACAGTTAGAACTGGACATGGAACAACAGACTGGTTCCAAATAGGAAAAGGAGTACGTCAAGGCTGTATATTATCACCCTGCTTATTTAACTTATATGCAGAGTACATCATGAGAAATGTGGGGCTGGAAGAAGCAAAAGCTGGAATCAAGATTGCTGGGAGAATTATCAGTAACCTCAGATATGCAGATCACACCACCCTTATGGCAGAAAGTGAAGAGGAACTAAAAAGCCTCTTGATGAAAGTGAAAGAGGAGAGTGAAAAAGTTGGCCTAAAGCTCAACATTTAGAAAACGAAGATCACGGCATCTGGTCCCATCACTTCATGGGAAATAGGGAAACAGTGGAAACAGTGTCAGACTTTATTTTTCTGGGCTCCAAAATCACTGCAGATGGTGACTGCAGCCATGAAATTAAAAGACGCTTACTCCTTGGAAGGAAAGTTATGACCAACCTAGATAGCATATTCAAAAGCAGAGACATTACTTTGCCAACAAAGGTCCGTCTAGTTAAGGTTATGGTTTTTCCTGTGGTCATGTATGGATGTGAGAGTTGGACTGTGAAGAAAGTTGAGCCCAGAAGAATTGATGCTTTTGAACTGTGATGTTGGAGAAGACTCTTGAGAGTCCCTTGGACTGCAAGGAGATCCAACCAGTCCATCCTAAAGGAGATCAGTCCTGGGTGTTCATTGGAAGGCCTGATGCTAAAACTGAAACTCCAGTACTTTGGCCACCTCATTCGAAGAGTTGACTCATTGGAAAAGACTCTGATGCTGGGAGGGATTGGGGGCAGGAGAAGGGGACGACAGAGGATGAGATGGCTGGATGGCATCACTGACTCCATGGACGTGAGTCTGAGTGAACTCTGGGAGTTGGTGATGGACAGGGAGGCCTGGTGTGCTGCAATTCATGGGGTCGCAAAGAGTCGGACACGACTGAGTGACTGAACTGAACTGACCTCTCAGTGTTGTTAAGAGAATGAAATCAGTCCAGTGTACAAAGGGCTTAAAACAGTACTTGCCACATGTTAAGTACCACTTAGATTTTAACTATGAGTAGTAGTTTCATCATCACCATCTTATGGGACTGAGAAAAAGTAATGTGTACCTCGGGTGCTCTCAGTTATAATTGTAATGATTGGTTGCTTTGTTGCCTTTGATTCCTTCAGTCATTTGCTGAATGGCTAGTTGTACATTTGAATAGAAAATTAAGTATTATGAATAATAATGAGATAATTTAATCAGATCTTCTGAGTTTGGGGTTTTTTTTGGGGGGGGAGTGGAGTGTGGGTGTCTGACCATATTTAACAAGATTTACAGGCTCACTAGGGGCATCATTTCTCAGTCAAAATTCCTTCCATTCATTCACTTTGGTAGGATGGAAATCTGTGCCCTTTTCATTTATAAACGTTCATGACCTGGGGCTTCCCTGGTGCCCCCATGATTAAGACTTCGCCTTCTAATACAGGGGGTGGGGGTTCCACCCCTGGTCAGAGAGCTAAGTTCCCACATGTCTGGGGCCAAAAAAAAAAAGACATAAAACAGAAGCAATACTGTAAGAAATTCAATAGAGACTTTAAAAATGGTACACACACACACACACAAAATCAGTGACCTAAGAAAATCCCACGGACAGAGGAGCCTGGTGGGGGGCCGCATAGAGTCAGACACGACTAAGCGACTTCACTTTTACTTTTCACTTTTCATGCATTGGAGAAGGAAATGGCAGTCCACTCCAGTGTTCTTGCCTGGAGAATCCCAGGGAGGGCAGAGCCTGGTGGGCTGCCGTCTATGGGGTCGCACAGAGTCAGACACAACTGAAGCGACTTACCAGTGGCAGCAGCAAGTCTATAATGACACTAGATTAGAAACTCTATCGCTTAGAGTTGAGAGACTTTGAATCAAGTATTCTTGTAAGTTTCAGTATCTTCCTCTGGAAAAGGGGAAAAATAGGGCCTCCTTCCCAAAATGCTTGTGAAACCCGTCATAGTAACAGTGTCGAAGCTGTGCTGAGCGCTGACTCTGTGCCAGGTTCTAAGCCTTTTTTTTTAATATGTATAATTGTTTTATAAAAATGAGATCAAATTATATATGGTTTTCTGCATTTTACTTTTAAAAAAGATTTTTATCATTATTATTTTAAACACCAGAAACATTTTATATGGGGGTATAGCCAATTAACAATGTTGTGATAGTTTCAGATGAACTATGAAGGGCCTTAGTCATACATATACATGTATCCATTCTCCCCCAAACTCCCCTCCCATCCCAGCTGCCACATAATATTGAGTTGGGTTCCATATGCTATACAGTAGGTCCTTGTTGGTTATCCATTTTAAATATTCTGCTCCAAGTGTTGAACTTACTTGAAGAACTTAGTATGATGCCCAGCCCTCTGTAAGCATGAGGTATGGTTGTTCTTGTCACTCGGAGTCTGAAGAGGTGGATGTAGCCAGACTGGAAGGCGTAAGCTTGAGCTAAGTCATCGGAAGGTCGTGGTGGAGGTGGGATTCGAATCCTATCAGTGTGGCTCCAGAGTCCATGACTGCACGCCTTGTGTGACTGCCGCCTGTCCCTGCAGTCCTCTGTCCCCCTGTGTTCCAGCCCAACGCTGTTGTGCACCCAACTTGCCCTTTGTCTCCTTTGGGGGATCACCTCCCTGGGGAATACACACCCTCTATTTGGTACACGTGGGCTTCCCAGGTGGCGCTAGTGGTAAAGAACCTGCCTGCCAGTGCAGGAGACGTAAGAGATGTGGGTTCTATCCTGGGTTGGGAAGATCCCCTGGAGGAGGCATGGCAACCCACTCCAGTATTCTTGCCTGGAGAATCCCATGGACAGAGGAGCCTGATGGGCTACAGTCTATGGGGTCGCAAAGAGCTGGACACGACTGAAGTGAGTTAGCACACACACACAAGACTGTCGGTCTTGAAGCCTGTCCTGCTCAGCTTCCTGGGAATCCCCAGGGCACTTTGCACAGGGGAGCTTGACAGCAGGGAACTCTTCAGAGATCACTGTGTCCCTGCCTCTCCACTCCCAAGTCTCCCACTTGATATACACTACTTGAGTATTTATGACCAATGAACTGATAATCTTGGAACCCAGGGCTCACCTCTCACAGCTGTCTTCTAGAATCTGGGGGAAGGACAGGAGCGTGGAGGACCCCACCTTTGTCACCTGATCACTGCCCCAGGTGAGATGCACATTGGCCCTGACTTTGCCCTGTCAGCCTCCTCCTCTGCGTCATCCCGTGACTTGGTCCCCTCCAGAAGAGAGTAGGGGCGGCTACATACATGAAGCTTCTAGCCTCCACCCTCACAAACAGGGTCTGTATATGTAAAGCCAGGGGAGCCCATTGGAAGACACACACACACACACACAGTCCTAAATTTTGGACACTCTCTGAAACCTGGAGCGGTCCTTCAGAGTTCACCGTGTGTCAGGTCTGAAAGTCCTGTGCTTAGTAGCTCAGTCTATGTCAGACTCTTTGTAACCCCATGGACTGTAGCCTGCCAGGTTCCTCTGTCCATGGAATTTTCCAGGTAAAAATACTGCAGTGGGTTGTCATGCCTTCCTCCAGGGGATCTGCCCAACCCAGGGATCGAACCCAGGTCTCCCGTATTACAGGCAGATTCTTTACCATCAGAGCTACCAGGGAAGCCCCTGAAAGTCCAGAATAAAAAGATCTGGGGTGTGCCTACGTGCTGGGATATTCAGAGCTGCTCCAATTAATGTACATTTTGCTTAAATATATACTTTTTGGGGGGCATGTGATCTGTTGCAGCACCTTTTTTTTAACCTAATTATTTTTTTTTAATTAAGCTTTATTATAGTTGCTTCTGTTGTTGTTGTTCAGTCACTAAGTCATGTCCGACTCTTTGTGACCCCGTGGACTGCAGCACACCAGGCTTCCCTGTCCTTCACCATCTCCCAAAGTTTTCTCAAACTCATGTCCGTCTGTTCTGTATGTCTGTGAGTCTGTTTTGTCACAGCACCTTTTTAAAAAAAAAAAAAAAGCTCCACTCAAACTTCACATCTTGTACTTCTTCCATTTTTGGGAGGGGTCGTGAAGTGGTTACAGGAGGAGGGGAGGGCCTGCGACTGAAGCCTCTTTGGAGTGGGCTTTTTGGGGCTCAGTGCAGACTCTGCCCCCAGAGGCCTGAGGTCACATCCTAACCTCTTGGATGTCCTGCCGCATGGACTGTGTGATCCCATTAGTAAAAATGGACATTCTAAACCCAGGCATTTAAACTGTAATCCTGCTAAATAATTCGTTTCCTGTTTTATATTGTTGACACAGAAGAGGGGGTGGAAAAATCCAGAAATGGTTTCCAGTGCATTTCCTTCCTTCCACCCCCAGTCCTGCTAAAGATACAGCGTGGTGCTGGGGTTAGTCCCAAGTGCTGCATTTTTATGTTCCCAGGTTCTTTCCTGGTAGAAATGGCGTCTTCTAATTTCTGTCACTACCGTACCAGTACCTGCTGGGTGTACAGAAGGTGCTCAGTACACTGATTGATCTCCTACTGACTTTGTACCCCAGGTGACAGCTCTATGGAGAATCTTGTTGTTTAGTCACTGTCATGCCTGACTCTTTGTGACCCCATGAACTGCAGCACACCAGGCTTCCTTGTCCTTCACCACCTCCTGGAGTTTGCTCAGACTCATGTCCATCGAGTCGATCATGCCATCCAACCATCTCATCCTCTGTCATGCCCTTCTCCTCCTGCTCTCAATCTTCCCCAGCATCAGGGGGCTTTTCCAGTGAGTTGGCTCTTCACATTGTGTTGCCAAAATATTGGCGCTGTGGCCTGATATTATGGTTCACCTGGGAGCTTTCACTTCTGTTTTGTCTCCAGCTTTTCCTCTTTTATCTGAAGTCAAACTCCATCCCACAATTGAAATTACTCTTCTGGTTGCCAAAGATTTTCATCCTGCCAGATGAAGTGTGTGTGTGCGTGCTTGCGTGTGTGTGTGTGTGTGTGTGTGCGCGCGTGCGTGTGTGTGTGTGTGTGTGTGTGGAGGGGGGAGGACATGAATCAGAATGAAGAGCATCTGATGAGTTTAACCATCAATTTCTTGACTGTTTCTCCTTGGTGATCCCCTCCTGACTCTTCTTTCATTCCTGATTCTACTCCTCCCTTCCTTCCCCCTCCTCTCTTCCTGCTGGCCCCCTGCTTTGTCTCTGGTTTGTCCTTAGCCTTCCCTTTCCTGTCCACACTTTCCCTCACTGAGTTCACTCATTCCTTTAGTTCCTGCTCACAGCCCCTGTAGATGGTGTCCCCCAAAATAAATCTAGAGCTGTTTCACTCCTCTGTGCCTGGCCTGGATTTCCAGTGATTCACACGACACCCACACTTACCTGACCCACATACTACCATAAATTCAGAATCTCCAACAGGCAATGTATTACTTGCTCACCCCCATCTCCTTTCTCTTCTCAGCTATGCCATTTTAGTTAAAACCCCATTCTTTCCATGATGTGGAAATACAAACTGAGAGGTCTTTAGCCATGTGTCTTTCTTCCATCTTGTATACCCAGTCTGTCGTGAATCTTCCCTAAGAAAACACGTCTTGTTTTCACGTCTGTTCCACTGCTGACACCCAGCCTGGCCCCAGCACGGGCTGTTCATCCCAGTAAGAGCCTTTGCCTCCCCTCCCTCCCCTCCCTGCTCTTCCCTCCTCCCCCTCCTTCCCCTCCTCCTTCCTCCTCCCTCCTCTCCATGGCCTATTCTCCCCACTTGCTAGGAGTGGCTAAGGGGGGCCCTCACTCCCCACCTCCAAATCTGAGGGTGGTCCCTGCTCCCTGCTGAGCACCATGTATACCCTCTCAGTGTTCTCAACCACAGGCCCTGTGACTGTCACCCCCTCCCTCCATCTCCTTCTGTGATTAGTGGATTAAATCCCCAAGTCATCAAGTGCCTGCTACCCACCACACACCAGGGACATGCAGTGATATGAACAGAGAAGGTCCCTCCCAGCCCCTGCAAGTTCAGCCTTCAGCCCTCTGCCGGCCCCCCACCCCACCTTTCCGAGTCCAGCCTGTCCCACCTCCTCCTCAAAGCTGCCACCCACAGTGAGGAATCCCTTCTCAGAATTCCTACTGCTCTTGCTGTGGGCATCAGTTTAGCTACTCTCTGATCTCTTCGTGACTATTAGTTTTAGCTCCTCAGCTGGGTTGTAATATCCTCGAGGGCCACTTTTATTTGTGCCGAGGGCCATCCCCAATTTGGGTGTGTGTATCTGTAGTATTCACAATGCCTACTACTAATCTGCCAGAGTATGTAATTAAGATACAATTAGGATAGCACAATGAACCAGGCGTGGCAGCAAGTGCTTTAAATGCATTTATCATATAATGAGTGGGTACAGGGCACACACTTAATTGATTTAAGGAAGACAGTCTTGTTCAGCTGTTCTCCAGCTGTGGGTCTCAGGAAAGTCCTGTTTGCTCTCTGAGACTCGGTCTCCTCATTCACAAAATTGGGAACTGGATGCCTGCTTTTTAAGGTTCTTTCCAGTTCCAACACTGTTGTGCAACTTCATTTCAGTCTCCTCGTTTCTAGAGAATTTTTGCTTTGTGTTGTGCACAGATTTGTTGCTCGGAGAATACAAAGCAAATAGGGCGGAATCCCTGCCCTCAAAGTTGTCCCCATCCATTGTAGTAACTGGAAGCCAGAGGTACTGGATGGGTGAGTGGGAGGGGGCCGGTTACGTCACTGGGAGAACGCAGGGCGATTCCTGAGTTGGTTCTAATTAGAAGCTTCCTGAAGGAGGAGAGATTTCCGTTCAGTTGAAAGGAAGCAGTTGACTGGCCGAGTGGGAGTACAGAGGCACCTCCTGGCAGAGCTGGTGGGCTGAGCAGCCATTCCGCAGAGGCCAGAACAGGCTGTGTTGAAGACCAACCAGCCAGATGCGGTGCTGCGTGCTAAATTTAAAGTGGTGACCGAACCACCGATGTTACTGACACCTACAACCAAAGAATCTCGACTGTGTCAGAAAAGTATGTGGATCCCAGAGGGGTGAGATGTGTGGGTATTGCAGATTCATCCTCAGTTAGGACCATTTATTTTGGAATCCTCACAGGCTGAGGCCATAGAGGGTAGGCAGAGGAGGGGGTCAAACCCAAGGATGATACATCTGGGTTCCTAACATAATATAATACAGGGAATTATAACAATCAGCTAATCCCAGAGATAATAATAATACATATTTCTTTCTGTCCTCATTTCAACAAGGACCTGAAGGGGTTGGCAAGTATATTCACATGCAACACAAGAAAAATACAAGAGATAAAAAATGAGGAAATAAAGTAGAAATAATAGTGTGAGGCCAGGGGAAAAGTGCCCCAAAGCTCTAAATACTTGACCAAGGTGGGTACATGATTGAGGCTCCACATCTTAGCAACAAATGCATTTTTTCCTTGTTGTTCAGTTGCTAGGTCATGTCCAACTCTTTGAGACCCCGCAGACTGCAACACGCCAGGCTTCCCTGTCTTCACTATCTCCCAGAGTTTGCTCAAACTCATGTCCGTTGAATTGGTGATGCCATCTAACCATCTCATCCTCTATCGTCCCCTTCTCCTCCTGCCCTCAATCTTCCCTGGCAATAGGGGCTTTTCCAGTGAGTTGGCTCTTCGCATCAGGTGGCCAAAGTATTGCAGCTTCAGCTTCAGTCCTTCCAATGAATATTCAGGATTGATTTCCTTTAGGATGGACTGGTTTGATCTCCTTAAGGGGCAGTTCTTATCTGAAATATAGTAATTCAGCATCTCAAAGATTCCAAGCTTGTGTTCAGAGACTTATTCTTACTGAGTAAAGAGGTTTTGCATCCTGGATAACGCTGTGTGCTTTCATTCACTTTGACTGCTGTTAAATAAACTCATTAGAAACCAAAGCTGAAGGCAAAACGCCCACCCAAGTCTTTGTGGCTGAATGTGTGCAGCTGCATTGCAACACACCAGTGATTTTACTTAAGTAAACCCCAGTTCTGGGGTCGAAGAGAATGTCTTCTCTTGAGAAAATGTCATTGTCATTGATGTCAAATGTTATTGTCTTAGCCTGCTTCTAAGAAAGGCTTTCCCCTCTGCCTCCTCACCTACCCCCAACACACTTTCCCCCCAGTACACCCTTTTATTCATCAGCACCATCTGAGAAGGGCCCTCTGCCCGGAGCCTCGGGGCTTCATGTGTGAGGGCGATGGAGCGGAGACAGATGGGTGCCAGGTCCCGGCCCTGGTGACCGGCTGTGGTTTTGTTGACAGTGTGAAGCAGCATGAACGCTACGGCCAGCTGACCCTGGTCAACTCCACTGCGGCCGACACGGGTGAGTTCAGCTGCTGGGGACAGCTCTGCACCGGCTATGTCTGCAGGAGGGATGAGGCCAAGACGGGCTCCACCTACATCTTCTTCACAGGTAAGAGGCTGGCTGCACTGGCAGAACTCTCCAGGCTTCTGGACTTGCCCATATTAAAGGTTCCCTCTGTATGCTGATTATCAGATAAGGACAATGAAAACACTCCCTATTTCCCAGACTCTGAAAAGCTCAGGCTTTACATCAATTATTTCATGTAAGTCTTGCAATACCTGTTTAGGGTAATTACTACTATGTACTTTTTTTCAATGGGAAAGTTGAGGTTGAGAGAGATTAAGTAAGTCCTTCAGGTCAGATGGTAAGAAGTGGCTGGACCAGGATTTGCACCCAGAACTGTGTGGTCCCAGAGTCTGTACCTGCGTTGTCCAGTACGGCAGCCAGCAGACATGTGGTGGTACTAGTGGTAAAGAATCTGCCTGCCAGTTCAGGAGGTTTAAGAGATGCAGGTTCTATCCCTGGATTTGGAAGATTCCCTGGAGAAGGAAATGGCAACTCACTCCAGTATTCTTGCCTGGAGAATCCCCACGGACAGAGGAGTCTGGCGGGAAACAGTCCATGGGGTCACAGAGAGTCGGACGTGACTGAGCAACTAAGCACACACACACATAAAACTTAGTAACTGATCTGCTACGTCAGGGGGAAGATCGAAGGCGGAGGAGAAGGGGACGACAGAGGACAAGATGGCTGGGTGGCATCACCGCCTCAATGGACATGCGTTTGAGCAAACTCCAGGAGATGGTGATGGACACAGGAGCCTGGCGTGCTGCAGCCCATGGGGTCGCAAAGAGTCGGGCATGACTGAATGACTGAACTGACTGATGTCAAGAGAAAGAAGATGGTATGGGTGTGGATTTGAGACTATGGGTTTGAAGTTGAGGCGTGTGTGACTATTCAAATGTCGTTGGGGATTAGTTAAAATTAAACAAGGTCAAGACTTCTCTGGCAGCCCAGTGGTTAAGACTCTGTGCTTTGAATGCAGGTTCAACCCCTGGTCAGGGAACTAAGGTCCCACATGCCATGAGGCACTACCAAAAAAAAAAAAAATTCTCTCCCATGCCAAGGCTATACAAATATATTTTTTAAATTTTTTTAAATTAAACAAAGTTAAAAATTCAGCTTCTCAGTGACAGCTGCCATGTTTCAAGTGCTTCATTGGCACCTGTGGCCAGTGTCTACCCTCCTGGACAGTGGAGACAGAAGAGCCATCGGCACAGAAAGCTCTGTTGCGTGGTGTGGCTGTACACATCCAGTCCCTGTGCTCTCACAATCTCTGGTGACCTCCTTTCTGGAACTGCCACTGTCAGAGAATGCCTGGCTAACGGTCTCCTTGAGTTTGTCCTTGTGAGTACCACGAGCTGAGGTTTGGGACAGCGTTCCACAGGCTGGAGTGGCTCCAACCCTGACACCTGTGCCCGTGTCAGCCCTTGAAACTGCCGGTCAGGGGCCTCTCCTCCCCTGCAGGGCCAGGGCCAGGTTTCCCAGGCAGAACTTGCACTTGGAGAAGCAGGCACTGCAGAGTGGCTTGCCAGCCTTTTCTGCTGCTGAGCTCTATATTCTAAAATTTGGGGAAGATGTTCTCCAACAAGCCTCAGAGGTCAGGGACAGCTTTCTGGAATCTTTCAAATGCCATGCCCTGGTGCTTCTGCTGTCTGAGGCGTTTCAGGTGAAGCCAGGAGGCCTCCTTAGTGTCTGAGTAGGCTTTGTAATGAGGTTTGTCTACATCCTGAATCCATCTGTTGTACCTGTAGATTTCCCGTGACTCAGATCTACAGTTCAGATAACCATAGGCTCTGACCTTTAATGAACACTTCAGCAAAATCTCACACATTCTCCCATCCTGCCCAAAGAGCTCCTCTCTGGCGAGCAGATACATCAGCAGAGTGCTCTGTGATTCTGGAGACACGTGCATCTCATTTAATTTCCACAAAGCTCTGAGGAAATTAGCAGAAGCTAATTATCTCTTTTTTAGCAATAATCAGGGAAGCTTCCCTGATGGCTCAGTGGGTTAAGAATCTGCCTGCGATACAGGAGACACAGGAGATGTAGGTTTGATCCCTGGGTTGGGAAGATCCTCTGGAGGAGGGAAAGGAAACCCACCCTAGTATTCTTGCCTGGAAAATCCCATGGACAGAGGCGCCTGGCGGGCTACAGTCCATAGGGTTGCAAAGAGTGGGACATAACTGAGCAACTCTGCACACTAGAAATAATAATGCTGATGCTAAGATACAACAGGGTGAGGTGACTTGACTTCAAGTGGCAGAGTAAAGAGTCATATCCCTTTTTTCTGGTCCAGGATCCAGTGTTCTTACTGCCTTAACCCATTGATTGATTGATCAATCAATTGACTTGTAGAGTGATTGACTACAGTGCTGTGTCTTAGTTGCAGTGAGTAAATTGTTAGTTGCAGCATGTGGGATCTAGTTCCCTGACCAGGGATCGAACCTGGGCCCCCTGCGTTAGGACCGTGGAGTCCTAGCCACTGGACCACCAGGGAAGTCCCTTAACCTACTTTTAAGACAAGGTGATGGAAAGATTGACAGACACACATAAGCTAGCATAACTGGCATCGTCAGAATTGCTGACAGCTGTTCACGGCCATTGCTTCTGAGCCTCATTCTGGATTGCACCACCCAGAAGTGCCCACATGCCCATAGAATGGTACCACATGCCCATAGAATGGTACCACATGCCCACAGAATGGTACCACGTGCCCATAGAATGGTACCACACTAGGAAGCGGCAGTGGAAAGGAGATTAATTAAGGCTCATGGGACCTGTTATTCTGGACAAGGACTGATACCATGTTTCAAATTGCAGAATGAAAATTCTTTGTTGTGATTAGCACTATTGTGTCTTCCCCAAATAATGGTTATTAAAACTGAGATTTTTGAACTGAAGAGCTAACTTTGAGCAGAAAGTCTCATTGGGTAATAGGTTCTCTAAGTTCTGGAGGTGGATCCTCTTTCTTAATTTATGGAAGCCCTTTTGGGTGTCACAGGAAGGCTGAAAAATCAACATTTCAACTTTCAAAAAAACCTGCATCAGAGCTGTGACTGAATGGATTGTATTGTTTTCTTATTCCTCAACACTGAGAGTCCAGTTGAATTTTCAGGATAGGGTTTAGCAATTTGTCTTTTCAAGCATTACAGAACCAAGATGGGCTGTTATGGAGGCTCTTGGCTCTGGAGTCTCTCAGAACATGTGCTTCCCACCACCCACACAGAGAAATGTCTGGCATCCATTTTGCGTGTGTGTTTCCTAGAGTTTGATTATAAACACTGTGAAGCTGCTTTTGACTGTTAATTTGTGCAATTTTTGATTAAGCAACTGCTACAAGGCTTCAGCAATATGTGAACCGTGAACTTCCTGATGTTCAAGCTGGTTTTAGAAAAGGCAGAGGAACCAGAGATCAAATGGCCATCCGCTGGATCATGGAAAAAGCAAGAGAGTTCCAGAAAAACATCTATTTCTGCCTTATTGACTATGCCAAAGCCTCTGTGTGGATCACAATAAACTGGAAAATTCTGAAAGAGATGGGAATACCAGACCACCTGACCTGTCTCTTGAGAAATCTGTATGCAGGTCAGGAAGCAACAGTTAGAACTGAACATGGAACAACAGACTGGTTCCAAATAGGAAAAGGAGTATGGCAAGGCTGTATATTGTCACCCTGCTTATTTAACTTCTATGCAGAGTACATCATGAGAAACGCTGGACTGGAAGAAACACAAGCTGGAATCAAGATTGCCAGGAGAAATATCAATAACCTCAGATATGCAGATCACACCACCCTTATGGCAGAAAGTGAAGAGGAACTAAAGAGCCTCTTGATGAAAGTGAAAGAGGAGAGTGAAAAAGTTGGCTTAAAGCTCAACATTCAGAAAACTAAGATCATGGCATCTGGTCCCATCACTTCATGGGAAATAGATGGGGAAACAGTGGAAACAGTGTCAGACTTCATTTTGGGGGGCTCCAAAATCACTGCAGATGGTGACTGCAGCTATGAAATTAAAAGACGCTTACTCCTTGGAAGGAAAGTTATGACCAACCTAGATAGCATATTCAAAAGCAGAGACATTACTTGGCCAACAAAGGTCCGTCTAGTCAAGGCTATGGTTTTTCCTGTGGTCATGTATGGATGTGAGAGTTGGACTGTGAAGAAGGCTGAGCACCAAAGAATTGATGCTTTTGAACTGTGGTGTTGGAGAAGACTCTTGAGAGTCCCTTGGACTGCAAGGAGATCCAACCAGTCCATTCTGAAGGAGATCAGCCCTGGGATTTTTTTGGAAGGAATGATGCTAAAGCTGAAACTCCAGTACCTTGGCCACCTCATGCAAAGAGTTGACTCATTGGAAAAGACTCTGATGCTGGGAGGGATTGGGGGCAGGAGGAGAAGGGGACGACAGAGGATGAGATGGCTGGATGGCATCACTGACTCGATGGACGTGAGTCTGAGTGAACTCTGGGAGTTGGTGATGGACAGGGAGCCCTGGCGTGCTGCGATTCATGGGGTCGCGAAGAGTCGGACACGACTGAGCGACTGAACTGAACTGAACAAGTTATATTTGTATTCAATCTTCATCCAGGAGGCTCTTAGAGACTTTTTCTTCTCCCCTGCTCTAACTTCGTATTGAAGTATGACTTATACTGTGGGAAATACACAAATCACAACTCAGTCACAGCTCAGTGACTGATCCTCAAGTTAACCACCTCCCAGATCATGTAACCACCTCCCAGATCATGTAACCACCTCCCAGATCAAGGCAGGGGAGTGGAGGGAAACATTACCAGCAGTAGGGCTTCCTCATAGTAAGAGGCATGGGCTCCAGTTTACACATGTGGTAAAACCATATGAACCAGCATTTTACCAAGTGTGGAGTTTGTTATAATTTGGATTTTAGTTTATCGCCTATTAACTAATTTTAAAAAAATCTTAAGTTTCCATGTGTTTTATTTTTTTAAAGCAATGTATGTCATCCACTTGAGTAGATACCAAGCATATTTGTAGAGGCATTTGTGATCCATAACTTTAAATATAAACTTGAACACACTTTTTTTTGGGTACATAGATTCTACTAATGGCAGGTTTTTTTTTTTACTTTAAAAGACATTAAATTTTTGTAATTTATCAAGTTACAGCAATTCAGTTGAATTAATAAAAATATGTATATGCTCAATAAATGTCCAGGAATGAATAAGTGCAAATTGGACAGATTTAATTTATAGATAATAATTTGCTTACTCATTCATATATTCTTCCTGCAGCCTTGCTTACTCCATTCACTTGGCAAATACATTTTATTTTTCTATTGGTTAAAGCAACTGGTGTGGTTCCTTCTTTCAAAACATGGATTACAGTATAGGAAGTAAGGCCTCACTTTTGTTCTGAAATTCAAATTGTTTGCTTATTCTACTGGGTCTGCACACTGGTTCACATTCCTGTTGTTGTTCAGTTGCCAAGTCTTGCCTGACTCCTTGAGACCCCACTGACTGCAGCACTCCAGGCTTCCCTATCCCTCATCATCTCCTGGAGTTTGACTAAGTTCATGTCCATTGATTTGGTGATGCTATCCAACCATCTCATCCTCTGCCGTCCCCTTCTCCTCCTGCCTTCAGTCGTTCCCAGCATCAGGGTCTTTTCCAGTGAGTCAGTTCTTTGTATCAGGTGGCCAAAATATTGGAGTTTCAGCTTCAGCATCGGTCCTTCCAATGAATATTCAGGACTGATTTCCTTTAGGATGGACTGGTTGGATCTCCTTGCAGTCCAGGGTACTCTCAAGAGTCTTCTCCAGGACCATGGTTCAAAAGCATCAATTCTTCAGTGCTCAGTTTTCTTTATGGTCCAACTCACATCCATACATGACTACTGGAAAAACCATAGCTTTGACTATATGGACCTTTATCAGGAAAGCGATGTCTTTTCTTTTTAACACACTGTTTAAGTTTGTCATAGCTTTCTTGCCAAAAAGCAATTGTCTTCTAATTTCATGGCTACAGTCACCATCTTCAGTGATTTTAGAGACCAAGAAGAGGAAATCTGTCACTGCTTCTACTTTTCCTCCTTTGTTTGCCATGATCTTAGTTATTTTAATATTGAGTTTTAAGCCAGCTTTTTCATTCTCTTCCTTCATCCTCATCAAGAGGCTCTTCAGTTCCTCTTCACTTTCTGCCATAAGGGTGGTGTTTTCTGTGTATATGAGATTACTGATATTTCTCTCCACAATCTTGATTCCAGCTTGTGCTTCATCCAGTCTGGCATTTCTCATGATGTACTCTGCATATAAGTTAAATAAGCAGGGTAACAATATGCAGCCTTGATGGACTCCTTTCCTAATTTGGAACCAGTTTGTTGCTCCATGTCCAGTTCTAATTGTTTGCTCTTGACCTGTATACAGGTTTCTCAGGAGGCAGGTAAGGTGGTCTGGTATTCCCATGTCTTTAAGAATTTTCCACAGTTATGATCCACACAGTCAAAGATGTTAACATAGTCAACGAAACAGAGGTAGATGTTTTTCTGGAATTCTCTTGCTTTCTCTATGATCCAACAGATGTTGGCAGTTTGATCTCTGGTTCCTCTGCCTTTTCCAAAACCAGCATGAACATCGGGAAGTTCTCAGTTCACATAATGCTGAAGTCTAGTTTGAAGGATTTTGAGCATATCCTTACTAGCATGGGAGATGAGTGCAATTGTCTGGTGGTTTGAATATTCTTTAGTACTACCCTTCTTGGAAATTGGGATGAGGATTGACCTTTTCCAGTCTGGTGGCCACTGCTGGTTTTCTAAATTTGCTGACAGATTGAGTGCAGCATTTTAATAGCACCATCTTATAGGATTTTACGTAGCTCTGCTGGAATTCCATCACCTCCACTAACTTTACTGGCAGCAGTGCTTCCTAAGGCCTGCTTGACTTCACATGGCACAATGTCTGGCTCTGGGTGAGTGGCCACACCATCATGGTTAACTGGGTCATTAAGATCTTTTTTGTGTAGTTCTTCTAGGTATTCTTGCCATCTCTTCTTGATCTCTTCTGCTTCTTTTAGGTCTTTACCATTTCTGTCCTTTATTATGCCCATCTTTAGATGAAATATTCTTTTGATATTACCAGTTTTCTTGAGGAGATCTCTAGTCTTTCCCCTTCTGCTGTTTTCCTCTATTTCTTTGCACTGTTCATTGAAGAAGGTCATCTTATCTCTTCTTGCTACTCTCTGGGACTCTGCATTTATTGGTGTATACCTTTCCTATCCTCCCTTGCTTTTCACTTCTCTTCTTTGCTCAACTATTTATAAAGCTTCCTCAGACAACCACTTTGCCTTCTTGCATTTCTTTTTCTTTGGGATGGTTTTGTTTGCTGCCTCCTGTACAATATTCCAACTCTATTCATAGTTCTTCAGGCACTGTGTTTACTAGATCTAATCCCTTGAATCTATTCATCACCACCACTGTATATTCATAGGGGATTTAAGTCATACCTGACTGGCCTAGTGGTTTTCCCCACTTTCTTCAGTTTAAGCCTGAATTTTGCTATGAGGAGCTGATGATCTGAGCCACAGTCAGCTCCCGGTCTTGTTTTTGCTGACTGTATAGAGCTTTTCCATCTTTGGCAGCAAAGAATGTAATCAGTCTGATTTCAGGATTGACTGTTTGGTGATGTCCATGTGTAAAGTTGGTTTTTGTGTTGTTAAAAAAGGGTGTTTGCTATGACAAGTGCATTCTCTTGGCAAAACTCTGTTAGCCTTTGCCCTGCTTCATTCTGTACTCCAAGGCCAAACTTGCCTGTTACTCCAGGTATCTCTTGACTTCCTACTTTTGCATTCCAGTCCCCTATGATAAACCAGACATCTCTTTTTTTGGTGTTCGTTCCAGAAGGTCTTCTAGGTCATCACAGAACTTATCAACTTCAGCTTCTTCAGCATCAGTGATTGGGGTATAGACTTGGATTACTGTGATGTTGAATGGTTTACCTTGAAAATGAACTGAAATCATTCTGTTGTTTTTTGAGGATGAACCTAAGTACTGAATTTTGGACTCTTGTATTGATTGTGAGGGCTACTCCATTTCTTCTATGGGATTCTTGTCCACAGTAGTAGAGATAATGGTCAACTGAATTAAATTCACCCATTCCCATCCATTTTAGTTCACTGATTTCTAAGATGTCGATGTTCACTCTTGCCATTTCCTGCTTGACCATGTCCAATTTACCTGGATTTATGGTCCTAACATTCCAGGTTCCTATGCAATACTGTTCTTACAGCATCGGATTTTACTTTCATCACCAGACACATCCACAACTGAGTGTTGTTTCCGCTTTGGCCCAGATGCTTCATTCTTTCTGGAGCTATTAGTAATTGTCCTTCACTCTTCCCAGTAGACTACTGGACACCTTCTGACCTGGGAGGGCTCACCTTTCAGTGTCAGATCTTTTTGCCTTTTTATACAGTTCATGGGGTTCTCATGGCAAGTATACTGGAGTGGTTTACCACTCCCTGCTCCAGTGCACCACATTTTGTCAGAACTCTCCACCATGACCTGTCCATTTTGGGTGGCCCTACATGGCATGGCTTATAGCTTCATTGAGTTACACAAACCCCTTTGCATGACAAGGCTGTGATCCATGAAGTGGTCAGATTTCTATACAAAACCTTAAAACAAAAGTTCTTTCTGAATCTGACAATCACACCTTCCTTAAATATTTGCTAAAAAGATATCTTTACTTTCTTGGGCTCCAAAATCACAGCAGATGGTGACTGCAGCCATGAAATTAAAAGATGCTTACTCCTTGGAAGAAAAGTTATGACCAACCTAGATAGCATATTGAAAAGCAGAGACGTTACTTTGCCTTTAAAGGTCTGTATAGTCAAATCTATGGTTTTTCCAGTAGTCATGTATGGATGTGAGAGTTGGACTATAAAGAAAGCTGAGTGCTGAAGAACTGATGTTTTTGAACTGTGGTGCTGGAGAAGACTCTTGAGAGCCCCTTGGATTGCAAGGAGATAAAACCAGTCAATCCTAAAGGAAATCAACTCTTAATATTCATTGGAAGGACTGATGCTGAAGCTGAAGCTCTAATACTTTGGCCACCTGATGCAAAGAACTGATTCACTGGAAAAGACCCTGATGCTGGGAAAGACTGAAGGCAGGAAGAGAAGGGGATGACAGAGGATGAGATGGTTGGATGGACATGGACATGAGTTTGAGCAAGCTCCAGGAGTTGGTGATGGACAGGGAAGCCTGGTGTGGTACAATCCATAGGGTCTCAAAGAGTCGGACATGACTGAGCGACTGAACTGAACTGACTGACAAAGAGATCTTTAATACAAATGCTCCAAATTCTTCTCTTTAGAAACAGGGATACTGAAGCACAGAGAGGTGAAGTGACACATACAAGGCCACGTGGACTTACTCCACTTGAACACAGGGGTGTTAGGTAAGATGTTGACCAAGGTAGCCTTGCCTAAGCCTGAAAGGCAACATATTGTGAAGTGGCGCAAACTGCCTGGCCTGATGGAAAGTCTTACAAAAGGTGGAGATTTCCTGAGCCATGATTCCACGTTAGAGAAGCTGATATTATTAAAAATATTATAATACTTATAGGCAAAGAACTCTTGGCCCATGACGGCATTTGCTATTGTGTCCAGGAATTCTATTCTCAATGTAAAACACAAAGTCATACAACTAGGGCACAAAGGCTAGTGAAGCAAGCCAAGAATAACTTTCAGAAATACGGTTGGAAAACATAGGAGACAATTTAACAAAGGTTGGGGTGTGATTCAGTTCAACGATTTCTCTTAGCAAGCACTATAATCTCTCATGGAATGATCCAGAAAACAAAGTATTTAATGTTTCATGCCCCAAACAAAAACACACACCCCACAATTCAGAGTCCCTTGACTGTGCTGAGCAAAGTACAGGGAAACCAGTTCTCATTTCTCTAAGATGAAAATGCCATCATTAGAACTCCTCTGGTGGTCCAGGGCTAAGACTCTTTGCTCCCAGTGCAGCAAGCCTGGGTTCAATCCCTGCTCAGGGCACTAGATCCAAATGCCTTAAATGAAAGGAAAAAAAAAAATGCCACCATCAAGAGCTTAAAGAACATGCAGGGTGATTTCTCAGGAAACAGGTAGAGTGTAAGAAACAGGTTGAAGGTCCCCAGCCCAGTGGCCGCCAAAACAGAGCTCAGAACCCGAGACTAGCTGGCTCCTTGTGTGTCCCTGCTTAATTCTCTTTCCACTGACCTTGGGCAGAAATGAGGTCCTCTGGGCTGTGAAGACACCAGCACCACACTGGGCCCGTCTCAGAGGCTCTGCTGAGTGGGGAAGTCCCTCCCAGTTACTGAGCAAGGGCTGTGGGGCTGACCTCTCTAGAGACACGGCAGACGGTTCCTAGGTGTTAAAGCTGCTCTTAGCACAAGGAAACCAGTCTCCTTCACTGCTTCCTCAGTGGGGTAAACCAGTGGGCCTGATTTGGGCTTGAGTTAATACTGATTTTGTTTCCTTCAAGAACACAAGCAGTAATATCCTTCATCCAAAAAAGGAAACTCATTTTTTTAAACAACTTACTGACCAGAGACATATTAATACGTCTTTTGTTACCCACATCGATGGCCACAGGCATTAGTTTCTGCAAAAATCCCCTGGTCAGTAATGTATTAAAATGAAAGTGAAAGTAAGTTTTAGTTGCTCAGTCCTGTCTGACTCTTTGCAACCCCACGGATGGTAGCCTGCCAGGCTCCTCTGTCCATGGGATTCTCCTGGCAAGAATACTGGAGTGGGTTGCCATTCCCTTCTCCAGGGGAGACTCCCCACCCAGAGATGGAACCCAGTTCTCCTGCATTGCAGGCAGATTCTTTACCGTCTGAGCTACCAGGGAAGCCCTTAATGTGTTAAAATATCCTTTTCAATTGCTAAGGACTCCATGTTTGAAGTACACTGCCGATCCCCTCTCATCTTTGTGCCCTGAATATGTAAGTATCACTTTAAGTGTTCTCACCCTGTTTTTCCAGACTAAATGAGCCCGTCTTTCCCTTTGCAGAGAAAGGTGAACTCTTCGTACCTTCTCCCAGTCACTTTGATGTCGTCTACCTGAACCCGGACAGGCAGGCTGTGGTTCCTTGCCGAGTGACCGTCCTGTCGGCCAAGGTCACCCTCCACAGGGAGTTTCCCGCCAAGGAGATCCCGGCCAACGGAACGGACATCGTTTACGACCTGAAGAGAGGCTTTGTGTATCTGCAGCCTCACGTCGGCCACCAGGGGGTGGTCTACTGCAAGGCAGAGGCGGGGGGCAAGTCTCAGATCTCCGTCAAGTACCAGCTGCTCTACGCGGAGGGTAAGCCCTTCCCGGGCGAGACGCAAGCCCCTTCCGGCTGGTCAGTGTCGGGTATGGCTGTCCCCAGTGGTGGCGGGAGAGCAGGAGGCACAGATGGTTGTTCTTAAAGGCTCCTCTGCAGCGCTGTCATTTCTAGAATGTTACACTTTATTGCCTATGATCCCCCCAGCCCCAACTCCCTTCTCTTCAGCTTCTTCCAACGCGCTCTCTGGTCCAGGCTCCGCGTGCGTGATCAGCAGCAGGCCCACATCCCCGCGGCATCCTCCCGCGCTCTCCATCCTGGCTGCTGGCGCCAGGGGCGGCGGGTGAGGGGCGTCTCCTCCGACCTCCAGGAGAGAAGGCACACTCGCCAGCCCTGCGAGGGAGGAGAGGAGGGACTCTCTCTTGTTTTCGCTCGGAGCACTCTGACATGAGCCCGGTTGATGGTCCTCGTGTGAGGCAGAGTGTTCTGCAGCCGTGTTCCCGCCCGGGCATCATTGCGATAGGATGGGTGGCTCCAGAGCTGACTGCTCTCTGAGAATTTGGGTCCCTTCATGACTCTGGGTCTCAGCCCTGGGGCTTATTCATGAGGCCACAGCTTCCAACACTGCTGTCAAATAACTCTCTCAAGCCTCCTTTCGCCACCCTCCGCTGCAGCCATCTCTCTCCTCCATCACAGCCACACTCCCTGAAAGAGCCCTCCCCGGCCCCATCGGGGTGCTTCCCTCCCACCCGGCTCCAGTCTTCTCCCTTAGCTCCGCCAAAGCAGCCTTGGCGGAAGGGCCTCCCAGGCCATTAAGTTCAGCAGACAACTTTCTGTCTTCGTCCTTCTAGATTTTACTTCGCCTACATAAAACCCCCCTCTTCCCTGGTGCCATTTCCCCCTGCTTCTTCAGCCACCGCATTCTCTTATCTTTGCCAGCTCTTTGCCTCTTGCAAGTTTTTTCTTTTTTTAATTTTTATCAGAGTATAGTTGATTTACAATGCTGTGCTAGTTTCAGGTGTACAGCAGAGTGAATCAGTTACAGGTATCCATGTGTCCAGTCTTTTTTAGATAGATTCTTTTTCCATATAGGGCATTAGAGTATTGAGTAGAGTTCCCTGTGCTATACAGTAGGTCCTTTTTAGTTATCTATTTTATATATAGTACTGTGTATATGTCAATTCCAATCTCCCAATTTATCCTTCCCCTGCCTTTTCCCCCTAGTAACCATAGATTATTTTTTTTACATCTGTGACTCTATTTCTGTTTTGTAAATAAGCCCACTTGAAACGTTTTTCTAGATTCCACATATAAGTGATATCATATATTTGTCTTTCTCTGACTTTACTCGGTATGACAAGCTATAAGCCCATCCATTTCGCTGCCAATGGCATCATTCTTTTTTACTGCTGAGTAATATTCCATTGTATATATATGTTCCACATCTTCTTTATCCATTCCTCTGTCAATGACACTTCGGTTGCTTTCATATCTTGACTATTGTAAATAGTGCTGCAATGAATAACTGGGTAACGTTTATCTTTTTGAATTATGGTTTTCTCTGAATATGTGCCCAGAAGTAGGATTGCTGTATCATTTGGTAGTTCTATATTTAGTTTTTTAAAGAAATATCCCTACTGTTCTCCATATTGGTTGTAACAGTTTACATTCCCATCAGCAGGATAGGAGGGTTCCTTCTCCAAAGCCTCTCCAGCATTTCTTGTTTGCAGATTTTTTGATGATGGCCATTCTGACTGGTGTGAAGTGATACCACATTGTACTTTTGATTTGCGTTTCTCTGGTAAACAGTGATGTTGAACATCTTTTCATGTGCTTTTTGGCCATCTATATGTCTTCTTGGAGACATGCATATACAGATCTGCCCATTTTTGATTGGGTTCTTTGTTATTTTAATAAGGCATTGCATGAGCAGATTGTATGTTTTGGAGATTAATCCTTTGTCAGTCATTTTGTTTGCAAATATTTTGTCCCATTTTGTGGGTTTTTTCATTGTGTTTATGGCTTCCTTTGTGAAAGTTTTTAGGTTTAATTAGGCCCTATTTATTTATATTTGTTTTTATTTTCATTATTCTAGGAGGTGGATCAAAAAAGATCTTGCTGTAATTTATGTCAGAGAGTGTTCTGCCTATGTTTTCCTCCTAAGAGTTTTATAGTATCCAGACTCACATTTAGGTCTTTAATGCATTTTGAGTTTATTTTTGTGTACGGTGTTAGGAGGTGTTCTAATTTCATTCTTTTACATGTAGCAATCCAGTTTTCCCTCACTACTTGCTGAAGAGACAGCCTCTTCTCCATTGCATAGTCTTGCCTCCTTTGTCATGGATTAGGTGACCGTAGGTACTTGGGTTTATCTCTGGACTTTCTGTCCTATTCCATTGATCTATATTTCTGTTTTTGTGTCCGAATCATATTATTTTGATTACTGTGGCTTTGTAAAAAAGGCCTTTGGTAATTTGATAGAAATTGCGTTTATATCCATAGATTTCTTTGGGTAGTACGGTCATTTTGACTTTCTGTATGTGTCATTTTTTATTTCATCAGCATCTTATGGGGCTTCCCTGATGGCTCAAATGGTAAAGAATCTGCCTGCAATGCAGGAGACCTGGGTTCAGTCCCTGGGTCAGGAAGATCCCCTGGAGAAGGGCATGGCAACCCACTCCAGTATTCTTGCCTGGAGTTCAGAAGAGCTTGCCAGGCTACAGTCCATAGGATTGCAAAGAGTTGGACATGACTAAGCCACTAACACTTTCACACTTTTCAGCATCTTATAGTTTTCTGAATACAGGTCTTTTGCCTTCTTAGGTAAGTTTATTCCTAGGTATTTTATTCTTTTTGATGTGATGGTAAATGGGATTGTTTCCTTAATTTCTGATCTCTCATTGTTAGTATATGGGAAAGCAATAGATTTCTGTGTATTTTTATAATTCTACAAATTTACTAAATTCATTGATGGGTTCTAATAGTTTTCTGGTAGTGTCTTTAGGGTTTTGATGTTTAGTATCTTGTCATCTGTAAACAGTGATCGTTTTACTTCTTCTTCCTTTCAGTTTAGATTTGTTTCATTTCTTTTTCTTCTCTGCTGTGGCTAGGACTTCCAAATCTATGCTGAAGAATAGTGGTGTGAGTAAACACCCTTATCTTGTTCCTGACCTTATTGGAAATGCTTGCAGTTTTTCACCACTGAGAATGATGTTAGTTGTGGGTTTGTCACATATGGCCTTTATTATGTTGAGGTAATATAATACTTACCTGTGCCCACTTTCTGGACAGTTTTTTATCATAAATGGGCAATGAATTTTGTCAAAAGCTTTTTCTGCATCTATTGAGATGATCATTTGGTTTTTATTTAGTTTGTTAATATGATTATCACATTAATTTGCATTCATTGAAGAATCCTTGAATCCCTGGGATAAATCCCACTTGATCGTAGTGTATGATCCTTTTAATGTGTTTTTGGATTTGGTTTGCAAGTATTTTGTTGAGGATTTTTATGTCTTTGTTCATCAGTAATACCAGCCTGTATTTTTCCTTTTTTGTTATATCTTTGTCTGGTTTTGGTACCAGGGTGATGGTGGCCTCATAGAATGAGCTGCCTCTCCTAGCTTTTATATGTTGGAGTTCCCCCAGGCACTTTTTTGTCTGTCCTCCTGCTCCTCCTGGGTGGTCTCGACCATAGCCACACGCTGCTGCACATTTGTGTACCAGTCGCTCCCGGGGGAATGGATGTGGCCTGGATCGCCAGCTTCGTGTACCCAACTGTCTCTCTAACACCTGCACTGAGGTGCCTCCCAGGCCCTTTCCTGAGCTCTGGGCCTTCCTCCCAGGCCTGGTTCTTCAGTTGCCCTCATCCCAGTGATGGCGCTGCAGTTCCGCGGTACAGGAACCCGAAACACTCCCAGCTCCTCCCAGTCATTTTGACTCATTCCATCAAAGCCCTTGAATTCTGCTGTCCATCCTACTGCAAAAAGAGTTCAACTATCATCACTTCTTCCTTGGTCTAACATGAGTACCTTTCCAACTGGTCTCTTCCATGCCCACACTTTCTCCATCTTCCACCCAGTAACTGATTATTGGTCCAGTTAAAACCATTCTGTGGGCTAAATGAACCACTGAACCAATGAACCTCTGAACTAATGAACTTTTCCTAGAACCAAAGTCAAAATCTTCCACGTAGCTTGAATGGTCTTGCAGGCTGGCCTCTGCCCTCCCGAGGGTTCCCCTCTACTCCCCTCGGGGCCTGTATGCCGGTCCCTCCCTTTTTCCCTGAAGGCCTTCAGGTTTTAGTCTAAACATCCGTGGCACTCTGGGCCTCTCCTTCGGTTCTTCCCACAGCTCAGGTTCTAAACCCACCACACAGTGGCCTGTTGAGGGTGCACCTCCTCTGCTGGAATGGAGGCCCCAGGGCTTGGAGACCATGTCTGGCTGGTTCCCTGCCTTAGCCTCCTCTCCCAGCACGTTCCTGGATCCATGCTGCCCTCAAAATTACTCGAGTGGACTGAGCCTGATGAAGAACGTTGTCTCTGCAATGCCGTGAAGGCAAGATCCTGCACGCTCTTCCTGCAAGCGTTTCTCCTGTTGGTGGATTCTGACTCGCTCCTCTTCCTCCTGAGGCTGCTGAGCCATATGCCTGTCTGTCTGTCTTCCCCTGTCGGTGGTCCTCCCTCCAGACTGCCTTGTCTTCCTTCCCCTTGTTCTGCTCTCAAACCCCTTCTTCTCTCTCCACCTTTTCACTCATACGAGCTCCTCGCAGATCTTCTGGGCTTGTCTCATTACAAGTGGAATATCTGGGGGTCTCTGGATGTCCACCCCATTCTGGACCACCAAGGTAGACAGAGAAGAGGTGTCATAAAGCCCCAAGTAGTGGACAGAGCAGGTTGGATGCTAGTTGGGCAGCTGAAGAAAGGCAGGGATGTCCCATATCTGCCCAGAGAAGAGAACACGTCTGTTGGTTTGTGTCTGCCACCCTTGCCCATGGATGGCATCTCACATCGCTGTCCTCTGCTCACTTCCAGTTCCCAGGGGCCCTCCGTCAACGACCATCTTGGCATCCTCGAACAAGGTGAAGGGCGGGGATGATGTGAGCGTCCTCTGCACAGTCCTGGGGGAGCCAGACGTGGAGGTGGAATTCAGGTGGACCTACCCAGGGCAGAAGGTGAGCGTGGCCCGGCCTCGGCCAGCTGCTCTAGTGTCTAGTTCCCTGTTCACCCCCAGTCAGTGAGGAGGACGGTCACTTAAGATGCATGAGAGACGTGTGGAGCCCTGCTAGGGCCAGAACTTGCTGGTTTGCTGCTAAAATGTTTCAATTATGTTTATATTGGGTTGCCCAAAATGTTCATTCAGGTTTTTTCCTGTTATAGAAAAACCCAAAGGAACTTTTTGGCCAAGCCAATAAATGGCTTTTTTTTAAAGAACAGGAAAAAGTGACTGAGTTCCATTAGGTAATTTAGTCAATGTACCCTCTTTTCTTCATGAACCCGAAGGAAGGGGACAAGGGCATGAACAGGAAAGGAGGGGGCCTCCTTTCTTCAACCCCAACCTCAATTTGCAGTCTTAACTTTGGGTTAGCTGGAGGCCAATCTACCTTCCTTCTGGAGTCCTTTAGCCTTTGCCATGTAAAAGTTGGTCCCCGGGGCAGAGAACTCTGAGCAGACACCCACCAGGTCAGCATGTAAACCCAGGCCTTGGAAAAGGTGCCGTGAGGCTGAGGTTATCTTAAAATAGACTTGCCATAAACGCAGCTCCAGCACATGCAGCCATGGGCCTCGTCTGCTCACTAAAATAGACAGCCTCGCTACCAACATGGAACGATCCCCTTGTTGCCAGAAAAGATCTGGATCTGGCATCCTAAGATGTACTTGGCAGCCAATATGCTTCTGGTCGAAGGGCTGTGATTGGTGGAAAATAACTCTCCCTGGAGAATAGTGCTTTCCCAGTGCTAGGTACTTGTATCTAAAGTGTTGTCCCATTTAGAAAACATTAATAGCTTGCATGAGAGGTTTTTTGGTTTCTTTACATTGCTAATTATTAGCAGAAAGGGTATTAATTCAGTAATACTGTAAATATTACAATTGTGTTAAACTAATTCAGAAGACACTACTTATCACCGAAGTTGGAGGAAGCATCTCAGAAGTGACCATCTCACTTTCTAGAAATAGGGAGTGAAGTCACCTCGGGTATATTATTATCCATCCCGGGCACAGCTTTCCACCCACTGCAGTCCTAGGGCACATTGGACTAATCGTGTCTCCCTCCCCCAAATCTGAACAGTTGTGAGCTCATATTCATTTACAAGGTGAGTGCTTTGGGCTTCTTAGTTCTGCGAATAAGAACCACTGTACCAAGGGGTGAACGTGAGCAGTGTCAACAGCAGAGCGGTGGAAAAATTTATCTGTATCTTTATGCCTAATACCAGCCCCACATTCTTGAAGTTCCAAAAGAGTAAAATTTATATTAAGTAGAAACTTGAAGAAAAGGGCAGGAAGAGAGAGCCAAACAGCATAATGAAATTCAAGGCCCTGCTTGGAAAAAAAATGCAGCCTAAACTGACTAGGCAGTGTCAGAGCTCCCATGAGCTGCGCATACCAAATAGTCCTGTAGGAGCATGTCTTTTGCACTTTGAAAGGGATACTCAGCAGTGTCAGATGAATGGGAGCTGGTGAGAGCAGCGTGTGGTTTGTGCTCCAGTCCCCGTGGGTGTTGTTCAACAGGATGAAAGGCCCGTGACGATTCAGGACTCCTGGCGGCTGATCCACAGAGGACTTGGGCACACCACAAGGATCTCCCAGAGTGTCCTGAGCATCGAAGACTTTGAGACCATTGACGCAGGTTATTACATCTGCACCGCTCAGAATCTCCAAGGACAGACCACAGTAGCCACCACTGTGGAGTCTTCCTGACTTGGAAGATGAAGTATAAATGAACTGACGGAAAGCCCACTGGTGTCCACAACTAGCTCCGAGGTTCTTTGTCTTTGCCAGGGCCAAACCCCAGGCCCTGCCTTGTGAGTCAGACCCAGACCTCCAAACTAAAAGGAAGTCATCGGTCTAATTATAGAAGTGTTAACTCTACTAGCAGAAAGCATGTATTCTGACTGCTGACCTACGTATATGCATTTCTAGGGTTTCTACTCAGAAGGCATATATGTAAACAACTTTATATAATCATTTTCTATTAAAGGAGCAAGTTTTTGTAAAAAGTAAAAAAAAAAATGGGCTAAGTGCTCGTTGTTTAAGTCGGTTTGAAGTACATCCAGAAGCACTCATTGGCAGCAATGTGTGAGTCAATACCTAATATTCCCTTTGGTATCATAACCATGCTATGAGAGAATCTAAAAATGTAGTGATTTTATATATATAGTTCAACTATACATGAGCTATTGTATGATATGAAGTATAAAAAAATAGTATCTAAACTTTTTTTTTTTAAACTGCTGCACTCAGAATTACTAGTTCTAGATTCGACATTTAGTAAGAACAACAGCATTTTTTTTAAAGATTATTTATATAGGTTGTCCTGGGTCTTCGTTGCTGCACGTGGGCCTTCTCTAGTTGTCGGGAGCAGGGGCTGTTGTTCGTTGCACTGCACTGACTTCTCGTTGCGGTGGTTTCTCTCTCTCACTGCGGAGCACAGGCTCTAGGCGCGTGGGCTTCAGTACTTGCAGCTCACAGGCTCTAGAGCGCTGGCCCAGCAGTTGTGCACAGGCTTAGTTGCTCTGCGGCATGTGGGATCTTCCCCAAACAGGTATCGAAACAGTGTCCCTTGCATTGCAAGGTGGATTCTTAACTACTGGACCATCAAGGAAGCCCAGCATGTGTTTTTAAATGTTTAACTTTCAATATAAAATAGATGCACAGGTTGAAGACGATTCCACTTGTTTTAGGCTTATTTTTACCACCTTCAAAATATGTAGACTGTAGCTGTTCCAATTTTCTTATGTTATACAGCAGAGATTATTGTTAAGACCAGTAAAAGTTTATTATTTCTCAAATACCCATAGCTTGGAATTTAGAAAATCTTGAGGTCTAGCTCTGGGAGCTACATTTCAGCTCATGTCCAATTTTGTGGTTGCAGTGGAAATTCCTAGGAAACTATGGTTCAAACTAGATAACACTTTGGAGAGTGAACTATGTCAGAGGATGCAACCCTTATATTGAATATTCCAGCATTATTTATTTGATTAAAGTCAAATACTTTCCATCACTCCAAACTGAGCACAACTATGGTTGTTTCCACACTCGTATTTTTATGATGTGCCAACATTTTGCATCCTAAGTGGTAACATTTGTTTTCAAGATAATGTTAAAGTTCTGTTTTGTTTCCTCTCTCATCGTCTCCTATTCTCTGAAGACGTTTTATATTAACTGTGTCAGAACGATTACCAGAACCTAAATGGCATGGAGGACACAGGGAACAGCATGAGATTTACAACATGCAGGGAATGGATGGCAAACCCCACTTTGGCTAATGACGTTGAGGACAGCTTGGAAAGTGAGCAGAGAGAGATTCCAGGAGGTGGCAGTGAACCTGCGTTCCCATTTATCAGAAATGAACATGAAAGGTTACGTACATAGTCAAGTGTCAGAGATAAAAGACTGTAGACACAATCACTAGTAAAACAAAACAAACAATGCATCATGAATATCAGTCCACTTTGTCAGTTCAGTTGCTCAGTTGTGTCTGACTCTGTGCGACCCCATGGACTGAAGCACGCCAGGCTTCCCTATCACCAACTCCCGGAGCTTGCTCAGACTCATGTCCATTGAGTCGGTGATGCCATCCAACCATCTCATCCTCTGCCATCCCCTGCTCCTCCTGCCTTCAATCTTTCCCAGCATCAGGGTCTTTTCCAGTGAGTCAGTTCTTCGGTTCAGGTGGCGAAAGTACTGGAGCTTCAGCTTCAGCACCAGTCCTTCCAAAGAATATTCAGGACTGATTTCCTTTAGGATTGACTGGTTGGATTTCCTTGCAGTCCAAGGGACTTTCAAGAGTCTTCTCCAACACCAAAGTTCAAAAGCATCAATTCTTTGGCACTCAGCTTTCTTTATAGTCCAACTCTCACATCCATACATCTACTACTAGAAAAACCATAGCCTTGACTAGACGGACCTTTGTAGGCAAAGTAATGGCTCTGCTTTTGAATACACTGTCTAGGTTGGGGCTAGCTTTCCTTCCAAGGAGCAAGCATCTTTTAATTTCACGGTTGCAGTCACCATCTGAAGTGATTTTGGAGACCCCCAAAATAAAGTCACTGTTTCCCCATCTATTCGCCATGAAGTAATGGGACCAGATGCCATGATCTTTTTGAATGTTGAGTTTTAAGCCAACTTTTTCACTCTCCTCTTTCATGTTCGTCAAGAGGCTCTTTAGTTCTTCTTTGCTTTCTGCCATAAGAGTGGTGTCATCTGCATACCTGAGGTTATTGATATTTCTCCTGGCAATCTTGATTCCAGCTTGTGCTTCCTCCAGCTTGGCATTTCTCATGATGTACTCTGCATATAAGTTAAATAAGCACGGTGACAATATACAGCCTTGACATACTCCTTTCCCGATTTGGAACCAGTCTGTTGTTTGATGTCCACTTCTAACTGTTGCTTCTTGACCTGCATACAGATTTCTTAGGAGGCAGGTAAGGTAGTCAGGTATTCCCATCTCTTTAAGAATTTTCCATAGTTTGTTGTGATCCACAAAGTTGAAGGCTTTAGTGTAGTCAGTGAAGCAGAAGTAGATGTTTTTCTGGAATTCTCTTCCTTTTTCTATGATTCAACAGATGTTGGCAATTTGATCTCTGGTTCCTGTGCTTTTTCTAAGTCCAGCTTGAACATCTGCCAATTCTCAGTTCACGTACTGTTGAAGCCTGGCTTGGAGAAATTTGAGCACTGCTTTGTAGTGTGTGTGTAAGTGACAACTCAAAGATCCACCTCTAGTGGCCTGAACCTGTTCTTACTATAGGGGTTATTTGTAAAGCCACTGAATGTCAGCTACGCTGATTAGTAAATACTGATAGCACAAGCTTGACACATGCAGAGAGAGAGAAAAAAGCCACAGTTTTTCCTTCTACTTCCCCCAACATATTAGAACTGGGGGAGGTAATAAGTGATGTTTTGAAAAGAGACTGAATGCAACTTGGAGATGAGCTGGACAGGCCACATTTTCCTCTCACCGACTGGCCATTCTGCTGTCTTTCCCAGGACGGGAGGATTCTTCAAAGGTATGTGAAAATTTAGCATTGTCTCCGCAGCCTGCTCTATTAGCAAGGTGCTCCTAGTCATCCATAAGCACCGAATCCTGTCTTTCCCAGTTCTGTCAGCTACTGACCCCTTTTCGTTCTTTAATCTCTCTGGGATGTCCCCAAATTTGTACTTTTGGAACCAGGCCCTGGTTTATTTGGAAAAGTGGTCAGTACCTTGAAGATGAGCTGGCTTTGGCAAAGAATATTCCCTGTCCTAGAGAAAAGCAGGAAGGAGGTGGAAGGTTTGCTTTTGTGGCTCTGGATGGGGGAGAGAGGGGCGGGGGGATGGGGATGGGAGAGAAGAAGCCAGTTGAAATCACTGAGAATAGCTCAGATCAAGCTAAAAATAAGGCAGAGAGCAATCCATGGGTACTGCTCTTTCTTTATACAGATTTTTTTCTTTCTTTTCTTTTTATGCAAAATTAGGGTTCTGTGTTTGCTCATAGCCTGAAAAAAATGAATTGTAGTATTTCACGTTCACATAGGTAAGTTAAAAAAAAATCTAGCTAGTTTCAACTGACACAGCTGAACACTGAAAGGCTGCTTATCAAGTTACTCAAAGGGATGCAGAGAAGGCACAGGCCTGGGCAAATCAGAGCTGTTGCTGCAGCCCCTCTTCCCCGCCAGGGCAGAGGGCTGAGCTGGCCGGTAGTAAAGAATCCTAACTCCAGCAACTATTGCTCTTCCTTCCATGGCTTCTGCAGAGATGTCTACACTGACAACTGCTTGACGAACACGTCTCCAGAGATGCTCAACTCAACACACACCAAGGGAGGCAGCGTCCAACACACGACACTCGGGTCCATCTGCTCCATCCACACAGCCCCAGTCAGACCAAAAGAAAAATCAAGAGAAGGTGTCTGTGGTGAAGGTTATATAAATTACAAAGGTTATATAAGGTTACAAAGGTTATATAAATCTTTATCTTAACAGGCCCTGAGAGTTTTCCCCTTTACCCATAGGTGAAAAAGGCAATGACCAAGGTTTCTCCCGTTCTGTAAGTGCTTTGTGCGACAGTGTCCGTGTAGATCCGTTCCCATAGCATCTTTGGACCGGGTCGGACGCCTTCCTCCGAGTCCGGTCTCACGTGGGAGGAGCCGGTTCGGGCCGTGGCTTCCCACTTCTAGGGCGGGTGGTGCGCGGTTGCGGGCGGGGTCAGTCCTGCAGAGACGCCTTCAGTCTGTCTCTGGTTCCCAGGGAGGTCATCTGGGTGAGAGATGCTGGGGCCGGGGAAGGAGCCGGAGTTCCGAGGTGACTGGAAGGGGGCGGGGGGGGACGTGGGGGACCTCTTGGGGCTGCACAGGTTCCCGTTGTGGAGCTTCCAGAGCAGCTCCTCGTTCTCCATGGAGAGGCGCTTGTTGACCTTGGACTCCTTCTCCAGCGACTCCTGCAGGACCGCCTGCTCCGTGGAAAGTTGCCTGGCAGACAGAAAGGAGCCAGAAATCATGTGAGTCTTGTTTTTTTTTTTAAGAGTCTGAAAAAAAATTCTTACTGGTTTAAATTTGAGAGCCCCCAGATGATCTCTGGAATGAAAGCAATTGCTGTACACAGGCTGGGCTGGCAGAGGAACAGGGAAGTGTGAGCTGGAGCCAAAGGAAAAGCTATACGTTGAGGCAATTTCATAGCAGACCTAGTAACGCACCCACAGGCAGGCTGTGTGTCTTAGGACCCTCGTAGGTGGTAGGGGCGTGGTGGGGAGGGGGGCTGTTTCTTGCTTAGGGTTTGTTTGCTGTTGTGGTGATCCTTCTCTGAGGGCATTCTCCACTTCCATCAGCCAGGTTTCCCTGGGAAGGGAAGGCATGCCCACTGAGGACTCAGACTTTTGTCCAGGCCCCTTGGGTAAGTGAAGGCGCCACAGGCTGCAGTCATTTCCCAGGCAGAAATCAGAACCTCTTTAACCACTCGCTTCAGTCCAGGGGGGGCAGGAGTGGGCCGGGCTAAGAAAGGAACACTCAGTGTTCACGTGTGAGGCAGGGAGGGGCTCGGGGCAAACAGGACAGTGGCATGTTACCTCGAGATTGCCATGTGCTTGTCCATCCGAGCTTTCAGTTCTTCATTCTCCTGCTGGAATCGCTTCAGTCTGTCCACCAGCGCTGTGTTATTGTCCACCTTGGCATAAATGAGAGTGTCAACATTCATACATTAAAAATTACATAAGGCCCCTTATTCCTTGAGGTACCTTCCTGATATCAGTGTAGGCTACAGAGATTTAATTTAGGAAAGTTTTTAATTCTTTTCAAGGTTAACAGTATTTTTATTTAAAAAATTTATTATTGGACTATAATTGCTTTACACTGTTGTATTAGTGTCTGCTGTACAACGAAGTCAATCAGCTGTATGTATAGAGATATCCCCTCCCCCTGGATCCCCCATCCCACTCCTCTAGGTCATCGCAGAGCACTGAGCTGAGCTCCCTGTGCTATATAAAGCAGCTTCCCACTAGCTGTTTTACACACGATAACATATATAGGTCAATGGCTACTCTTAATTCAGCAAAGCTGAATGGTATGTTGAACATCTCTACACTGATGCACTGCAAGGAAGAACCTACTGCAGCAAAACAGAGCACACGGGTATTACTTTTCAAATGTGTGCCAGGGCATGTGAACACACACACACACCCAGGGGCTACTGATTTGCTCAAGGTCACGCTGCTTTAGAATTCCCAAGAATTGGTGCCCTGCCCTTGGAGGCTGTGCCTCTTTCAGTTTCACGGTGATAAAGAAAACTGCAGCCTGGCAGCCAACGTTTATCAGAGACACTACAGCTTCTTATGGTCAATTTGGGAAGAAAAAAAAAAATCCCACACTTGATGAAAACTCAGTTTGTGGCAGTGTTTAACACAACCTTAATCATGGTTTCCTGCTGGCTCGCCAGCATGTCCCTCTGAGTGGCTACTCAGTGCAATCCCCAGAGCTCTGTGGAGCCTCAAAACAAAGAAATGCATGACAAAAGGCACCCTTCCTTAGCTAAACTAAAGACATGTTTGTTTTCCTTGAAAGTTTAGCCTGGGAAGGACAATAGGCAAGCAAACTGATCTGCCAGATTAAAGGAGAAAAGCCCAGAAGACACTGAATCAGCTAATGATGAAGAGCTGAATACACTCCTGCTCAGTTTCTGAAGGTAAGATTTCATTACCCTCTTGGAGGAGACATCACAGCTCTGTCCAACTTCGTGCTAAGTCCTTGTCACTGGTGCCTGTGACTAAGCTGTCTTTTTTTTTTTTTTTTAATTGGAGTATAATTGCTTTACAATGTTGTTAACTTCTGCTGTACAGCAGTGTGAATCAGCTCTCTGTATACGTATATCCCCTCCCTCCTGAGCCTTCCTCTGATCTCCAGCTCTCTGGGTCATCGCTGGGCACCACACTGAGCTCCCTGTGCCATGCAGCTTTGCCATGAGTGATCTGTTTCACACACGGTAGTGTACGTATGGCAATGCTACTCTCTCAGTTCGTCCTCCCCTCTCCTCCTGTGTCCACAGGTCAATTCTCTACGTCTGTATCTCTATTCCTGCCCTGCAGGTAAGTTCATTACCATTTTTCTAGATTCTGCATATATGCATTAATACATGATCTTTGTTTTTCTCTTTCTGACCTACTTCACTCTGTGTGACAGACTCTAGGTCCATCCACATCTCTACAAATGACCCAATTTCATTCCTTTGTATGGTTGAGGTACTATTCCATTGTATATATGTACCACATCTTCTTTATCCATTCTTCTGTTGATGGATATTTAGGTTGCTGTTGTAAATAGTGCTGCAATGAGCCCTGGGGTACATGTCTTTTTGCATTGTGACTTTTTCAGGGTATATGCCCAGGAGTGGGATTGCAAGGTCATATAGCAGTTTTAGTTTTTTAAGGAACCTCCATACTGTTCTCCATAGTGACTGTACCAATTTACATTCCCACCACCAACATCTATTATCCAGAAAAAACTTAGGACAAGCCAACCAGGTGAAATATCACCAAAATGTGACTAACATGTAAAATAGAGGGAGCCTTGGAATTTCTAGGAAGTATAAAGGAATATAAGATAAAAACACAAGGTGGGAAAATCTGGAATTAAATACTGGGGAGTGATTGGCCTTAAAATAGTATCTCTTCCAATTCCTCATTTTACTGGAGCAGAAACTAGCCCTGGAAACCAGTTCTCAGAGCTAATGATCAGCAGGGATAGTTTTTTTGTTTTAATGGAGAAAGCCTCTTTGCTTTCTAAGTGTCTAATTTTTGACAAAGGCCTGGAGGTTACAAATAAATAAGGTAACAGTGGGCTTATCTGTCATCATATCAACCTCTCCTTCTGCAATATACAGCATGCCAAGCTGACCAATACTTCCTGGGTATGGCAAGGGACAGAAATACTTGTGGATCAACGAAAATTAAGACGGATGAGTAATTTTACAGCAGAGTCTGATCTTACTGCACATGAGGGCTTGAAAAGTTCTGATGTGGCAGCATAGGGACAACCAGCTATTAACAGGATTATCTGAGTCAGTGCTGGCGGCCACACTGGCAAGCAGGAGACCGGATGGAACAGGGAGGCCTATCCCTCTGGTGGAAGCTGGTATATACCAGGTTGGGGCCATTAGAGACCATGAGCTCCTTCTTTCCTTTACAAAAGCAAACTTCCCTGGTAATTCAAAGCATCCATGTATCCACATGGGGGTTAGCTCTTACCTCCCATGAAAGGTAATAGTCTCTAGAAGAAAACCAAACAGCAAAACAAACAAACAAAACAATGAGTAATGAGTGCCTTCCATGCTCCCTATTGTCCAGGGCTGGTTTGGGTTTGACTGAGGCACCTACTCAACACTGAGTCACCTACAGTTAGGGGGAGAAGGGACAACCTCCCACAAAGCCCTGGATTCCCCACACGCTGACGTCAGCTGTCTATCCTGGAGGCCACAAAATAAACTTTATTCCTGTTTTTCATAGTGCTGGCTAGTTATCCAACCAGGTTAATTTTATAAATGTGCAATTCTTCTATCACAGTCTAATTCCCATGAAGCAAGATGGAGAATTGAGATATTTAGCAAGATTGAATTGCTCTGAGGGGATTAAGGACCCAACTGATTTGAGCATAAGAAAGCTCTTGAGCTGGTGGTATATTAAATAACCACTTTTACATTATTTAAACATTGTTTTTATGCAGGTGGCTATCCCCAGACCACGGATATGAATGACCTTTGCTGTTATTTTTCTAAACACTGACTGCTCCGTTTGCATGTTCCTTGGGCGGGGGGTACAAAAAACTGTTGCAGAAGGCAGCCATGAATAAGCCTTAAGCTAACATAGAAAAGAAAATGTAACCTCTTTTACCTTTCCTATGTTTCCAAACATCTCTAGACACGAAGACAACCCCATAGATCTAGCTCAGAGGCCTCAGGTGTTACCCCGCTCCGTGAGGCTCTGCACTAAACTTACCAGTTTCTCCATCTTCATTAACTTCACATCCTGTTGGTGCAGCTTCTCATTCTTGATCTCTAGCACGGCTTTCAGGCTTTCTAACTCTTGCTCCAGATACATGATCTGAGGGTTTTTCTGGAAAAGACACAGCAGGATATGGCTCTGATTGATCAATTGAACACAACTGCATGGTTCATGTTCTTCATACAAAGACATCTTTGATTAGATTTAGAAATTAAACAAGTGGCAAGAGACATTGGCCTTCTTTTACAGGTTCAAAGAAAGAGCTAAAAAGAAGGGTTAAGATAAGCTGGCTTCCATCTCAAAGTCGTTGGTCTTAAAAATGATATAATGCATTCCACATTTGAAAACATTCTCACTCACCCATCAGTAACTTAATATGTTAAAAACATATTGGTAGCATCAAATATTTTATGGAAGTAAGAGGAAAGCCGTACCTTACAATACAAAACAGAATTCTGGCTGCAGAGTATGTTTGGAGGGAGAACAGGGAACGATTGTTCGCTCTATGACTGAGGGGGAATACGCGGGCAGTGTGCTTATAGGGCTCTCTGGCAAACAACGGAAATGGCAATCACATCCTGAGTCTTTTGGATGTTTGCCATGATAGGCATGTGTTGACCTGGCTTTCCTTCTAGGGCAGAATAATGCCCCATCAGTGAGTGACATCCTAGCACCTACATGGCATAGGATACATGCACTGTGAAAATTCTATCCAGGATAAATCCTACATAAGGGAAGAACAGCTTGTGAGAGTACACCAGGGTGGATTCCCGGACTCCTTGTCCCTAAGTATGGAAATTCAGGTGAACCTTGAATACAAGGTAACCTATGACACAAGTTAACAGGGCACAGTCCTTTGATCAGATGGTAAATGAGGGAATTCCTCAGACAAGCAGTCAGTGGTGATGGTTGTCAATCATCAGAACTTTCCTTCTGGACAGTAGTTAATGCTCTGGGGCAACCCTTAGGGGGAATCAGGGAAGATGCCCGTGGGGACCGCTTCACAGAGCTCACTGAGGGACCCCAAAAAAGCCGGGAGGATGCAGAGATGTAAGGATACAAGTTGGAAGAGAAAGTTAAGTTTACCAGAGAAATTCATGTTTCTCCAAAAGTGAGGATTAGCCATACAGTGAAATATTGTTCAGCCAGAAAAAGGAATGAAATGTCTGTACCTGTTACACTATGCATGAACACTGAAAACAAAAGCTGAGGGAAAGAGGCCAGACACAGAAAGCCACATGCAGCGTGATTCCATTTCAGTGAAATGTCCAGAGTAGGCACATGCACAGAGACGGAAAGGGGACTGGTGAGCCTGGAGGGCCGAGGAGTTTGGGTTTGTTTGTTTGTGTTTTTTTTGGGGGGGTGGGCATTGGGGAAGGATGAGTTAATAGCTACAGGGTTTCTTTGGTGGGGGTGATAAAAATGGAATTAGATCCTGGTGACCAAGGCACAACTTGTGAACTGCTGATCTTTTTTTTTTTTTTTTAAAGAATGACTATTGTGGTATATAAATTATATCCCAATATAGCAAGTTAATTTTTTTTTAAAGTGAAGTCTTCACATAAGAACTCTGACCCTAATTGAGACTTTTCCTATCTTCCTGAAGGTATTAGCATAGATCACTAGCAATATATTGGATTTCATCTGTTATGCCAGTCTTTAGAATTAAAAAAAAAAGACCCACTAGTAACCAAAGAAGCCACTGTATACAGTTGAAAAAGCATACTGCAGGCTATGAAAAAGACTCCAAACCCATACTATTTCTCTAGCTGCTGAATACTTAATTGACTCTAAGAGACAGTTGAACAGAAGGAAAATTCAATAGTGATAGGAGAGCATACATGACTTACTAAATTTGCTTTCTCTCTTGATATTCTTTTCTGCTCTTCTGATTTCAACTTTTCATTTAAAGTGTCATTTTCACTCTTCAGATCACTGATTTGTTTCTGAAACACAAACAATGAAATGTGGAACATGAGTAAACAAGCCGGCACCAGAAACAAGTAAACAAGCCGGCACCACCACATCTGTGGCAGATATGTGCACAGAAACATACTGAAACCACACAAGCCTCAAGGTTGATGACCAGGTGTGCGTGTGTTAGAGACTGAGATTACCTACCTCTAGTGATTCCTGCTTCTCGTAAAGCAGATCCTCGAGGGATTTCTTTTCCATTTCATGGCTTTTCTTGATTTCTGAAAGAAGTGATTTTTGAGTCAATACCACCCTATGAGATCACTGCATTCTGCATTCATTAAAGCAGGGGATATGCGAGTTGACTATGAGGCACTGTACCTATGTTACTTTACATTTGTATGGTACTTTTGTATAAATCAAGCTACTTGGTCTCAAATTAGCCTGTGAGGTGAGTAGGGCAGCTAATTCCCATTTTATGGATGAGAACACAGAGGCTCAGAGAGGCCAGAAGACCTCAGGGAACGTAGAGCATGCCTTCAGATTCCCGGGCTGAGTCTCTGTGCTCTGTTCTAGTTGCTCTTTATGAACCAGACAGAAGCCTCAAAGTAAACCCATCTCCAACAGAAAGCAAGAAAACCAGTGTTCACTAACATCTACCCTGGGTCAGTCACTCCACATGTTCTCATCGCTGACCTCATACAACACATCTGTTTTTCTGGTGAGAAGGCCCTGACAAAGCTCGCAGGGCCAGTTCCCACCACATGTCCAGATGTTTCTCTGTAGATGCAACAGGTTCAGGGCAAGAGCTTTAGCTACATGGGCACTTATGTTCTGTTAAAAAAAAAAATGGCTTCTTATTCTTTTCTTTTTTTTTTCAGTTTTGATAATTTCTTTTTATAAAATTTATTTATTTTAATTGGAGGCTAATTACTTTACAATATTGTAGTGGTTTCGCCATACATTGACATGAATCAGCCATGGGTGTACATGTGTTCCCCATCCTGAACCCCCCCCCACCTCCCTCCCCATCCCATCCCTCTGGGTCATCCCAGTGCACCAGCCCTGAGCACCCTGTCTCATGCATCGAACCTGGACTGGCGATCTGTTTCACATATGATAATATACATGTTTCAGTGCTATTCTCTCAGATCATCCCACCCTTGCCCTCTCCCACAGAGTCCAAAAGACTGTTCTATACATCTGTGTCTCTTGTGCTGTCTCACATGTAGGGTCATCGTTACCATCTTTCTAAATTCCATATATATGCATTAGTATACTGTATTGGTATTTTTCTTTCTGGCTTACTTCACTCTGTATAATAGGCTCCAGTTTCATCCACCTCATTAGAACTGATTCAAATGTATTCTTTTTAATGGCTGAGTAATACTCCATTGTGTATATGTACCACAGCTTTCTTATCCATTTGTCTGCCGATGGACATCTAGGTTGCCTCCATGTCCTGGCTATTATAAACAGTGCTGTGATGAACACTGGTGTACACGTGTCTCTTTCAATTCTGGTTTCCTCGGTGTGTATTCTTTTCCTTTTACTTCGCCTCTTCTAATCATGATGAAATAAATGATTTTTTTATCCAGCAAGTGCCATCTACTTTTCCCAACAGTCCAGTGTACAGAAGTGCCTGGTGTGGGCCCTTCACTGCGGGCAGGGTGTAAACTCACAGATCCTTCCTAGGATCTGAAGTGGTCAAGCACAGCTACTACCAAAAAAGCCATAAAGTTCCTTAAAAGTTCACTCTCTTTCCTAAAAGACTGGCATTTATTAAAAACAAAACAAAACTCTTATCTGCCTCCTTAGGGGAAAGGGCATGTGCCACTCCCAATAAACAATGCAAAAAGAAACCAAGAAACCCTCCAAAACCGAACACCACGGGGCATTCTCTGGAGGGGAAGTTATGAATCATTTCTGTGTGGAAACACACCACGCTGTTCCATGAGCTCTTATTCTATTTTAATAGAGAAAAAGCATTCTTGCCTGAAAGGGAGTTTTCATAGGCCTTCTTTAGCAATTCTATTTTCTCCGAGTGGCTTGCTTCAATTTTCAACTTAGAGGTTTCGTGGGTAGCACTTAAGTTGTCAAACTGTAAGAAAAAACCAAAACAATAGTTTTACCAATAAAATCAAGTCCTAAGGTGAATGAATAATAGGCGGCAACATTAGGAGATGTGACACATTAGCTTGCATTCAAGTCTAAAGGGCTACCAGGCACATGTAAAGCTGAAATGAAAACTTGATTTTAAAAGGGAGCAAGGAAATTAAAGAGAGGTTTAGGATGTACTATGAAGTGAAAAACACAAGTTACTAAACAAGAAAAGAAGAAATGCAAACCAATGTTTTAGCAGTACCAGAATGCTTACAAAGGGATTATTTCTATGTAGTAGGATAAAGGGATGTTTTATTTTATTTTTTTAAATATATCTGGAAAAAACCCTCCAAAAACATTAATTTGAAAAGATATATGCACCCAGTGTTCATAGCAGCAGTTCAAACATTCATCATATTTATAAATGCCAAGACATGAGAGCAACCAAAATGTGCATCAACAGATGAATAGATCAAGAAAATGTGGGGTGTGTGTATTATATGTATGTATGTATATGTACATCTGTGTGTGTATATATACATACGAACAATGCAATACCATGGAAGCATTAAAAAAAGAATGAAATTTTTCATTTGAGCAACATGAATGGCCTTGGAAGGTATGTTATGCTAAGTGAAATAAAGACAAATACTATATAATGTCACTTATATGTGGAATCTAAAAATTAAAGTAAACTAGGGACTTTAACAAAAAAGAAATAGACTCACAGATATGGAAAACAAACTAGTGGTAACCAGTGCGGAGAGGGAAGGGAGAGAGGTAATATAGGAGCAGGGGAATAAGAGGTACAAACTGTTAGGTATAAGATAAGCTACAAGGATATATTATACAACATGGGGAATGCGGTCACTACTTCATAATAACTATAAACACAGTTATAATCTTTAAAAATTGTGAATCCCAATCTTCCAGTTCATCCACCCTCCTTCCCCCACCCCTCTTGGTAACTATGTTTGTCGTCTACTTCTGTGACTCTTCTGTATAGCCAGGATTTTATAATAACTGTAACAGGAGTATGGACTTCCTTATAGCTCTTTGGTAAAGAATCTGCCTGCGATACAGGAGATCTGGGTTCGAGCCCTGGGTCAGGAGGATCGTATGGAGAAGGCAATGGCCATCCACTGCAGTATTCTTGCCTGGAGAATCCAACGGATAGAGGAGCCTGGCGGGCCACAGTCCATGGGGTCGCAAAAAGTCGGACACGATTGAGCGACTAACACTACTATAACTGGAGTACAACCTTTAAAAATTATGAATCACTATAGGAGATCAGCCCTGGGATTTCTTTGGAAGGAATGATGCTAAAGCTGAAACTGCAGTACTTCGGCCACCTCATGTGAAGAGTTGACTCATTGGAAAAGACTCTGATGCTGGGAGGGATTGGGGGCAGGTGGAGAAGGGGACGACAGAGGATGAGATGGCTGGATGGCATCACTGACTCAATGGACGTGAGTCTTGGTGAACCGGGAGTTGGTGATGGACAGGGAGGCCTGGCGTGCTGTGATTCATGGGGTCGCAAAGAGTCGGACAAGACTGAGCAACTGATCTGATCTGATATTGTAATTCTGTAACTTATATAGTGGCTTCCCTGGTGGCTCAGTCAGTAAAGAGTCTGCCCACAATGCAGGAGACCTAGGTTTGATCCCTGGGTTGTTGGGAAGATCCCCTGGAGAAGAAAATGGCAACCCACTCCAGTATTATTGCCTGCAGAATCCCATGGATGAGCCTGGTGGGCTACATGTCCATGGGGTCACTCATGACTAAGTGACTAACTTTCACTTTCAACCTTTAAAAATTGTGAATCACTATATTGTAATTCTGTAACTTATATAATCTTATACAGCTATATTTCAATTAAAAAAATTTTAAAGGGTTGTTTAAATTCTATCTTTTTTCTTTCAGTCTTTCACTCAACATACATACATTGCTTTGATCATAAAAATTTACTTTAAAAATTGTTTCATTTATTTAAATCATAATGAAATTCATCAAGGGACATCCAACAAAGAGAAGGTCATCAGAGGAAGACCCTCATCAGACAACAGTTAGAATTCAAATCAACAGCAATGGCCAAGCACATGCTCAGGTTCGAAAAGTACAAACCTGCTCCTGCAATTGAGTTTTGTATTTCTCTGCTTCTTCTATGTAGATGTTCTGAAGCTTTTCACATTCCCCGGTGTAAAATTCTTTAAGCCGATTCTCCAGCTCTGTTAGATCAGTCTGGTGCTGCTGGTTTAGCTTCTGGACAAATCCTTCATAAGCTATTTGCAACTCATTCCTGGCTTTTTCTAACTTCTCACAGGTGGTTGAAACGGTGACTGAAAAGAGATGGAAAAAGGAAAGGGAAGATGACACTCAGCCTGCTAAATGGCCTACATTCGTAACATTCACACACAGCTGTGATGACTCGGAAAGCAGTACTCAATTCTCGGGACCAGATTCTCAACCATAACAGTGCAGAAGTGAAGGGTAAAGTGAAGGGAAGGCGAGGAAATGGTCTCTGGCAGCAGTAAGAGAAGTCCTTGGGCAGAGCCAGGTTCCCAAGTGAAGAGCACCCTTACGTGTGGTGACCAATCAGTGCACGGGCCTCAAGGAGAAGAGGCTCTGATTGGCTGAGGTGCCTAAGGCCAGCCCCTAGGGGAGGCAGCTGAGACAGAGAAGAAACAGAGACGGTAAGACCACAAAGAAGAAACAGACTTTAAGTTTGTATCTGATTGGAGCCAATTTAGACTCATTATGAAAAATAAAAGATTATATGGAACACAAATCATCAGAACATAAAAACCTTAGAGAAAACACATTGAAAAGCTACACTACAATGTGAATAAATTGAAAGGTTAACATTTTAAACAGGCAAAGTAATTTGATAAAGGTAATTTAAAATCAGGTCATTCTAACCTTTCACTACCACTACCCAGAACAGAATTATTAACAATACCTTGAAGAACTTGCACATGAATAAATAGCCACACATGCTATAATAAATCCTGAAAGAAATGGGAGAAAACACTTGCAAACAAAGCAACTAATAAGGGGTTAATCTCCAAAATACAGAAATAGCTCATGCAGTTCAATATCAAGTGAACCCAATCAAAACATAGGCAGAAGAGTCAAATAGACATTTCTCCAAAGAAAACATACAGATGGCCAACACACACATGAAAAGATGCTCAACATCACTAATTATTCAGTTCAGTTCAGTCGCTCAGTTGTGTCTGACTCTTTGTGACCCCATGGACTGCAGCACACCAGGCCTCCTTGTCCATCACCAACTCCTAGAGCTTACTCAAACTCATGTCCATTGAGTGGGTGATGCCACCCAACCATCTCATCCTCTGTCGTCCCCTTCTCCTCCTGCCCTCAATCTTTCCCAGCATCAGGGTCTTTTCAAATGAGTCAGCTCTTTGCATCAGGTGGCCAAAGTATTGGAGTTTCAGCTTCAACATCAGTCCTTCCAGTGAACACCCAGGACTGATTTCCTTTAGGATGGACTGGTTGGATCTCCTTGCAGTCCAAGGGACTCTCAAGAGTCTTCTCCAACACTACAGTTCAAAAGCATCAATTTTTTGGCACTCAGCTTTCTTCATAGTCCAACTCTCACATCCATACATGACTACTGGAAAAACCATAGCTTTGACTAGATGGACCTTTGTTGGAAAAGTAATGTCTCTGCTTTTTAATATGCTGTCTAGGTTGGTCATAGCTTTTCTTACAAGGAGCAAGCGTCTTTTAATTTCATGGCTGCAGTCACCATCTGCAGTGATTTTGGAGCCCCCCAAAATAAAGTCTCTCACTCTTTCCATTGTTTTTCCATCTATTTGCCATGAAGCGATGGGAATGGGACCAGATGCCATGATCTTAGTTTTCCATGAGGTATCACCTCACACCAGTCAGAATGGCCATCATCAAAAAAATCTGCAGACAGTAAATGCTAGAGAGGGTGTGGAGAAAAGGGAACCTCCTACACTGTTGATGAGAATGTAAAATGGTACAACCACCATACAGAACTGTATGGATATTTCTTAAAAAAAAACAAAAAAAAAACACAAAAAAACCCCCTAAAAATATTACTACCATATGACCCAGAATATACCCAGGGAAAACCATAATTCAAAAAGATACACACAGCCCAGTGTTCACTGCAGCACTATTTACAGTATCCACACACAGAAGCAGCCTAAGTATCCTCTGACAGAGGAGTGGATAAAGAAGCTGTGGTATATATATAGAATGGAATATTACTCAGCAGTTAAAAAGAACAAAACCATTTGCAGCAACCTGGATGGACCTAGACATTGTCATACTGAGGGAAGCCAGACACAGAAAGACAAACATCATGTAATATCACTTATATGTGGATCTACAAAAAAACGGGAGGGGTACAAATATTTACAAACTAGAAGCAGAGTCATAGATATAGAAAACAAATTTTTGGTTACTTGGAGGAAAGGAGATACATTTGGAGATTGGGATTAACACATATACACTACCATATATCAAACAGGTAACTAGTCATCTCTACTCCAATAAAAAGTTTAAAAAATCATTTCACGGGAAGTTTGGACTTTTCCAGCCTTCCTTTCCCTACTAGATACGGGGAAAGATGTGCTACCGTACCCTTAAGGAGGATGTACATTCTTCACATCCCAGAGTGCCCACAGACTCTTACAAAACAGGTACTGATAAGTCTGTTATAAAGTAACCCTTACCTCTATTTTGGTAAGGAATATGTATTTCTGGAGTAGTGGAAGGAAAAAGATTATTTCATGGAGAAAAGGAGGTTTACATCAATGATTATTCTACCTAAGTAAAGGGAAATTGGCTGGCTCCTGGGATGAATTTTGGACAATCATGTAGACTTGTTTTCTTGGGAATATGCCACATGGCAGTAGAAATTCTAGCCCTTGTCCCACATCAGTAGTCCTCCAGAGGTAAAATAAGTCATGCTGAAATAATGACAAGCATGTGTGTGTTCTCAGTCCCGTCTGACCCTTTGCGACCCCATGGTCTGTAGCTCACCAGGTTCCTCTGTCCCTGGAATTTTCCAGGCAAGAATAGTGGAGTGGGTTGTCATTTCCTCCTCCTGGGAATCTTCCCGACTCAGAGATCACACCCATGTCTCTTGCATCTTCTGCATTGACAGGTGGGTTCTTTACCACTGGGCCACTAGGGAACCTTTCAATGACAGGCATACTGTCTGCTAAAGAGAACCCTAAAAATTCAAGTAAGCCCACAAATATTTACTGAAGGGGAAAGGAAACAGGAATAGCAAAAACAAAGTGAGAACTACTAACGATATTAAGGGTGAAAACTATTCCACATGAGCAATGATGAGGCTGCACAGTGCCCCTCGGGAGCTAGAACATTGGCGAGGCAGAAAAGTTGGAGAGAAGAGTCAAAAAGGTAGATGGAGATCAGACTATATAGACCATTGACATCACTGACAATCACGCCTTGGGACTAAATTTGGGAAGTGGTTTTTTTCTTTAAAAGAATTTACGAAAAGATAATGGTCATGCTAATTGCTACAGAACGCCCTTCTCAGATCGCTAATTATCAAAGGACAAAGAAGTGATTCAGGGAGACAAATGTGAGCCAAAGAACTAAAAGCTGAGTTGGCCAAAAAGCTCATTTGGGTTTTTGGTAAGATCTTATGGAAAAACCAACACAGACTTGTTGGCCAATCCAATAGTCATTTCTGCTGCCTTTCCAAAATCATACAAATCAAATTATAGGGCCACAAGCCTCCTTGTGTGAATTCCAGGTTCTTCACATGAAAGTAGGAAACAGAAACCTAAACTGCAAGCTGTCAACAAAGGCATCAAGAATAGCTTTTCTAGCAGAACTCTTGATTTTACACCTTTTGACTTAATTCCCTTGGGATTTCACGTATCAGCAAAATACAAAAGAAAACAAAACAAAAATTCTAGCTCATCTGAATGCTTGTATCTGAGATAAAATGTCTATGTGGACCAAAAACTAGAAGAGCTTCTGTGGGGAAGTTAGCAGTAACACCTGCTGGATTTCAACACATCTGCCTGTCATCAGATGACTGTCAGTCTGTTTAACTTAAAAATAAAATAGATGGAAATCTTCTCACATTGGTGGCTGAACAGGGTGTTTCCTCTTTTAAAAAAAAAAAAAAAAGCTTAAATAGTGTTTAACTTTGTTGGCCTCTGTGGGTGAGGTGAAAGAGGACAGGAGGGAAGGAAGGGGAAAGTGGAAGAAAGCCCCCGGGGGAGCGGGGCTGCGGGGCAGGCCGGGCCCCAGGTGACGTCAGCCTGCAGCTGTGGGGAGCAGCTGGTTCATAAAGCCATCTCTCACACGAAGGGCTCTGTGTTGAGTGAACTGGCCGGGGCTCGTGGGGAAGCATTTACTTGGCATAAAGACTCATGGAATACTTCTTTTCTGAAGGACACGCATGTCAACACTGCATCAAGAGTTCTCGCGACCCCTCTACCACCGCACACTCGTGGGGGGAGTGGGGGTCTCCAGCTTCCATCCTGTACTTCTCCCTGTACTTACTACAGGTTAGGAGCGATTCCTAGGCCACCTGGGCTCTCACTCCTGTAAGAGCCTGTCCCTTCCCTGCTCATTCTCCAGGATTCCTTTCATGGTAAGTCAATCACCCAACACAGTCAAAGAAAACATAAATCTCTCAGAATCTGGACTAAGCAAGGAGTTTTTGTACAGGTTTAGGCAATACTGTTTTCATGGAGTTACTGCACAGACAGAAAATCCATGCAGTGCAAAGTGGTCCTTCTGTCCTTCCTGGTGGCTCAGATGGTAAAGAATCTGCCTGCAATGCAGGAGACCTGGGTTTGATCCCTGGCTCTGGAAGATCCCATGGAGAAGGGAACAGTAACCCACTGCAGTATTCTTGTCTAGAGAATTCCATGGACACAGAAGCCTGGTGGGTTATAGTCCATGGGGTCACAGAGTCAGACACAACTGAGTGACTAACACTTTGGCCTCGCTGTTATAATTATTCTGTTAGGCGAGTTTTAAAAGCATGTGTGTGATGAAGGGCACCAACGAGACCACTGCCTGTAGAGAAATCGTGCACATGCTGGTAAAATGAGAAAGCCCCTGTGGCAATCTACTCATTAAAACGAGAAACAAATTCTTCAGCATCAAGAAACAAAGAAAGAAACTGACTCACTTACAAGATGGGCCCTAGAACACGTCGCCACATTACAAGCTGGAAGTTGACATTTTCAACCTGAGATGAACCAGGCCAGAGAAGAACCCAAGGCCAATGACAGGACAGGAAAAACAGAGAGACACTCCCCTGACAGTTTAACACATGGAAAACTATTTCAGAAATGGTGAAAAGCTTGAAATCTTCCCTTTTAAGTTATCTGGATGCCATCTAGAAAAGGCACGATGCCAGAAATACCTTTGACAACAGAGCTGGTTTCATCATGGTCCTTTAGCCCTTTACCCCGAGGGGTGAAGTCCAGCTGTCACCTAATTGGTCCTGGAGGCCTTATCTAAGAGGAAGAGGTCAGGCCTGTATTATTTCCATCTCATGGAGGCCAATTGCCCTTTGGTGACTGATGAATGTACTGTTTACAGAGAAAAACATTACACAACCATGGCTCTAAATTGTTAGTATTCTTTGGAAATGATACAGAGGTTTTCTTAGTTTTTGTGTCCGAGCAGCAGGCTTCATCTTGAGACAACTGGAAATATTTTAATTCTCAGGAACACAAATAAGATGTCTTAATTGACAACAGTAAAATACTTATCTGACCCATACTGCTTAGCTCCTGTGTGATTTGCCTGAATTTCCTTATTTTTAAGATGGAGATAATATGCCTGTGTTCCCTGCACAATTAAATAAAATATACATGGGAGCACCTGGCCAGGTGCCTAACTACAGTAAGCATGCCACAAATGTTACTGTTACTAGCATTGCAGAAGTCCACCAATTCAAATGGGCTTGAAGAGTCCTCAAAGACAGACACTCTCGAGGGGTATTGGACAGACTGTGATAGTTACAAAGTAGCATTGCTTGTCTAGTATTCAAAGAAGACAGACAGAAACACACACCCCCCACACCCCCCGGATAGGGTATGCACCCACTTCAGAAGTTCACTTTCTTATATGATTGTTCTTGACATTATATGCCATAGAATTTCCCCAACTTTTAGGTAATTTTATCTAAATTGGGCATAAAATATGAAAGAGAAAAAGGGGAAAGAAAACTGGGGCGGAGGTAGGGTCACTCTGAAGATCACACAGTTTTATGATGCCCTGTAGATACCGTGACAGAAAGAACAAACAGGAAAGCGAGATGACGTCACCCTCTGGCCGTGGGCCCGCACCTTCTCTAGATGCTTCCAGCAGGCCTGTTGTGGCTGCTGCCCCTTCCCTGAGCTGAGTTCCTCTCTCTGCTCCACCCAGCAGGGACAGGAGATGCTTGGTCCAGCCTTTCCTGCCTCCTCCAGGTCTCTCTCTGGCCACCTCATCTGTTAGATCGATACAAAAGGTACAAACAGTACCAAGAGTTCCTGTATACCCCTCACCTCACTTCCCCAGATGTTCAGTTCAGTTCAGTCGCTCAGTCGTGTCCGACTCTTTGCGACCCCATGAATCACAGCACGCCAGGCCTCCCTGTCCATCACCAACTCCCGGAGTTCATTCAGAATCACGTCCATCGAGTCAGTGATGCAATCCAGCCATCTCATCCTCTGTCGTCCCCTTCTCCTCCTGCCCCCAATCTCTCCCAGCATCAGAGTCTTTTCCAATGAGTCAACTCTTCGCATGAGGTGGCCAAAGTACTGCAGTTTCAGCTTCAGCATCATTCCTTCCAAAGAAATCTCAGGGCTGATCTCCTTCAGAATGGACTGGTTGGATCTCCTTGCAGTCCAAAGGTCTCTCAAGAGTCTTCTCCAACACCACAGTTCAAAAGCATCAATTCTTCGGTGCTCAGCCTTCTTCACAGTCCAACTCTCACATCCATACATGACCACAGGAAAAACCATAGCCTTGACTAGACGGACCTTTGTTGGCCAAGTAATGTCTCTGCTTTTGAATATGCTATCTAGGTTGGTCGTAACTTTCCTTCCAAGGAGTAAGCGTCTTTTAATTTCATGGCTGCAGTCACCATCTGCAGTGATTTTGGAGCCCAGAAAAATAAAGTCTGACACTGTTTCCACTGTTTCCCCATCTATTTCCCATGAAGTGATGGGACCGGATGCCATGATCTTCATTTTCTGAATGTTGAGCTTTAAGCCAACTTTTCCACTCTACACTTTCACTTTCATCAAGAGGCTCTTTAGTTCCTCTTCACTTTCTGCCATAAGGGTGGTGTCATCTGCATATCTGAGGTTATTGATATTTCTCCCAGCAGTCTTGATTCCAGCTTGTGTTTCTTCCAGTCCAGCGTTTCTCATGATGTTCTCTGCATATAGGTTAAATAAGCAGGGTGACAATATACAGCCTTGATGTACTCCTTTTCCTATTTGGAACCAGTCTGTTGTTCCATGTCCAGTTCTAACTGTTGCTTCCTGACCTGCATACAGATTTCTCAAAAGGCAGGTCAGGTGGTCTGGTATTCCCATCTCTTTCAGAATTTTCCACAGTTTCTTGTGATCCACACAGTCAAAGGCTTTGGCATAGTCAATAAAGCAGAAATAGATGTTTTTCTGGAACTCTCTTGCTTTTTCCATGATCTAGCGGATGTTGGCAATTTGATCTCTGGTTCCTGTGCCTTTTCTAAAACCAGCTTGAACATCTGGAAGTTCATGGTTCACGTATTGCTGAAGCCTGGCTTGGAGAATTTTGAGCATTACTTTACTAGCCTGTGAGATAAGTGCAATTGGGCGGTAGTTTGAGCATTCTTTGGCATTGCCTGTCTTTAGGATTGGAATGAAAACTGACCTTTTCCAGTCCTGTGGCCACTGCTGAGTTTTCCAAATTTGCTGGCATATTGAGTGTAGCACTTTCACAGCATCATCTTTCAGGATTTGAAATAGCTCAACTGGAATTCCATCACCTCCACTAGCTTTGTTCGTAGTGATGCTTTCTAAGGCCCACTTGACTTCACAATCCAGGATGTCTGGCTCTAGATGAGTGATTACACCATTGTGATTATCTGGGTCATGAAAATCTTTTCTGTACAGTTCTTCTGTGTATTCTTGCCCCCTCTTAATATCTTCTGCTTCTGTTAGGTCCATAACATTTCTGTCCTTTATCGAGCCCGTCTTTGCATGAAATGTTCCCTTGGTATCTCTCATTTTCTTGAAGAGATCTCTAGTCTTTCCCATTCTGTTGTTTTCCTCTATTTCTTTGCATTGATCACTGAGGAAGGCCTTCTTATCTCTTCTTGCTATTCTTTGGAACTCTGCATTCGGATGCTTATATCTTTCCTTTTCTCCTTTGCTTTTGCTTCTCTTCTTTTCACAGCTATTTGTAAGGCCTCCCCAGACAGCCATTTTGCTTTTTTGCTTTTCCCCAGATGTTACCATCTTATTAAATACAGGACATTCATCAAATGTAAGGTTTTAACATTGGAGCAATTACTGTTAACTCTGCTACAGACTTTATTCTAATTTCACCGGTTTTTCCACTAATGCCCCTGTTTTTAAGAATGAACATTTGTAGAATAATTTTAGATGTTCAGAGAACCTGCAGGGATAGACTAGTTCCCAGAGACCTCTCTCCTAGTTTCCCCTAATGCTGACGTCATATATTATGACAGGACATTGGTCAAAACTAACCTGGTAGGAAGAAATAGAAAGCCTTAACAGACCCATCACAAGCATGGAAATTGAAACTGTAATCAAAAAATCTTCCAGCAAACAAAAGCCCAGGTCCAGACGGCTTCACAGCTGAATTCTACCAAAAATTTAGAGAAGAGCTAACACCTATCCTGCTCAAACTCTTCCAGAAAATTGCAGAGGAAGGTAAACTTCCAAACTCATTCTATGAGGCCACCATCACCCTAATACCAAAACCTGACAAAGATGCCAAAAAAAGAAAACTATAGGCCAATATCACTGATGAACATAGATGCAAAAATCCTAAACAAAATTCTAGCAATCAGAATCCAACAACACATTAAAAGATCATACACCATGACCAAGTGGGCTTTATCCCAGGGATGCAAGGATTCTTCAATATCCGCAAATCAATCAATGTAATACACCACATTAACAAATTGAAAAACAAAAATCATATGATTATCTCAATAGATGCAGAGAAAGCCTTTGACAAAATTCAACACCCATTTATGATAAAAACTCTCCAGAAAGCAGGAATAGAAGGAACATACCTCAACATAATAAAAGCTATATATGACAAACCCACAGCAAACATTATCCTCAATGGTGAAAAATTGAAAGCATTTCCTCTAAAGTCAGGAACAAAACAAGGGTGCCCACTTTCACCATTACTATTCAACATAGTTTTGGAAGTTTTGGCTACAGCAATCAGAGCAGAAAAAAGAAATAAAAGGAATCCAAATTGGAAAAGAAGAAGTAAAACTCTCACTATTTGCAGATGACATGATCCTCTACATAGAAAACCCTAAAGACTCCACCAGAAAATTACTAGAACTAATCAATGATTATAGTAAAGTTGCAGGATATAAAATCAACACACAGAAATCCCTTGCATTCCTATACACTAATAATGAGAAAACAGAAAGAGAAATTAAGGAAACAATTCCATTCACCATTGCAACGAAGAGAATAAAATACTTAGGAATATATCTACCTAAAGAAACTAAAGACCTATATATAGAAAACTATAAAACACTGGTGAAAGAAATCAAAGAGGACACTAATAGATGGAGAAATATACCATGTTCATGGATTGGAAGAATCAATATAGTGAAAATGAGTATACTACCCAAAGCAATTTATAGATTCAATGCAATCCCTATCAAGCTACCAACAGTATTCTTCACAGAGCTAGAACAAATAATTTCACAATTCATTATGGAAATACAAAAAACCTCGAATAGCCAAAGCGATCTTGAGAAAGAAAAATGGAACTGGAGGAATCAACCTACCTGACTTCAGGCTCTACTACAAAGCCACAGTTATCAAGACAGTATGGTACTGGCACAAAGACAGAAATATAGATCAATGGAACAAAATAGAAAGCCCAGAGATAAATCCACGCACATATGGACACCTTATCTTTGACAAAGGAGGCAAGAATATACAGTGGATTAAAGACAATCTCTTTAACAAGTGGTGCTGGGAAATCTGGTCAACCACTTGTAAAAAGAATGAAACTAGAACACTTTCTAACACCATATACAAAAATAAACTCAAAATGGATTAAAGATCTCAACATAAGACCAGAAACTATAAAACTCCTAGAGGAGAACATAGGCAAAACACTCTCTGACATACATCACAGCAGGATCCTCTATGACCCACCTCCCAGAATATTGGAAATAAAAGCAAAAATAAACAAATGGGACCTAATTAAACTTAAAAGCTTCTGCACATCAAAGGAAACTATTAGTAAGGTGAAAAGACAGCCTTCAGAATGGGAGAAAATAATAGCAAATGAAGTAACCGACAAACAACTAATCTCAAAAATATACAAGCAACTCCTACAGCTCAACTCCAGAAAAATAAATGACCCAATCAAAAAATGGGCCAAAGATCTAAATAGACATTTCTCCAAAGAAGACATACAGATGGCTAACAAACACTTGAAAAGATGTTCAACATCACTCTTTATCAGAGAAATGCAAATCAAAACCACTATGAGGTACCATTTCACACCAGTCAGAATGGCTGCGATCCAAAAGTCTACAAATAATAAATGCTGGAGAGGGTGTGGAGAAAAGGGAACCCTCTTACACTGTTGGTGGGAATGCAAATTAGTACAGCCACTATGGAGAACAGTGTGGAGATTCCTTAAAAAACTGGAAATAGAACTGCCTTATGATCCAGCAATCCCACTGCTGGGCATACACACTGAGGAAACCAGAAGGAAAGAGACACGTGTACCCCAATGTTCATCGCAGCACTGTTTATAATAGCCAGGACATGGAAGCAACCTAGATGTCCATCAGCAGATGAATGGATAAGAAAGCTGTGGTACATATACACAATGGAGTATTACTCAGCCATTAAAAAGAATACATTTGAATCAGTTCTAATGAGGTGGATGAAACTGGAGACTATTATACAGAGTGAAGTAAGCCAGAAGGAAAAACATAAATACAGTATACTAACGCATGTTTATGGAATTTAGAAAGATGGTAACGATAACCCTGTATGCGAGACAGCAAAAGAGACACTGATGTATAGAACAGTCTTATGGACTCTGTGGGAGAGGGTGGGAAGATTTGGGAGAATGTCATTGAAAAAAATAAAAAAATAAATAAATAAATAAAACTACACATATGTACACATACACACACACACACACAGACAAACACAGGAGGGTTAATTATCAACAATGTTCTAAAATAAGTAAGCTGAAAAAATAAAAAAACAAAAAAACAAAAAAACTAACCTGGTGGCTCAGATGGTAAAGAATCTGCCTGCAGTGCAGGAGACCCAGGTTCCACCCCTGGATCTGGAAGATCCCCTGGAGAAGGAAAGGGCAACCCACTCCAGTATTCTTGCCTGGAGAATTCCAGGGACAGAGGAGCCTGGAAGGCTACAGTCCAAAGAGTCGGACACAACTGAGTGACTAACACAAGAAACCAACACTGGCACATGATTAACTAAACTCCAAGCTGTGTCCTTTTTTTCTGTTCCAGGCTCCAACCCCAGACAGCACACTGCATTTACCCGTCACATCTCCTTCATCTTCTCCAGGCTGTGAATGTGTCTTTCCCTGCCTTTCATCATCTTGACAAGTTTGAAGAGTCAGGCATTTTACAGAATGTCCCTCAGTTTGGGCTTGTCTGACATTTTTTTCTACATATTCCTCTGACCCAGAAATTCCAGTAATAAGAATTTATTTTACTGACATACTCCCACACCTACAAAATGAGGGACATACGAGGCTCTTTACTAGAGCATTTTTTAAATAAGAGCAAAACATGACAAATAACTGAATGACCGCCATGAAGAAATTGGTTGAATTAATTATTCCATTATAATATAATGGACGAATTCTCAAAATAATTTCACCACTGTTTAAAGAAGGACTGAGGAAGTTCGCTGTGTACTGATCTTTCAGAAATGCAAAGCAGAAAACAAGGTGTAGAACAGAATGTATAATACACTACCACTTGTGTATAAAAAGAAGAGAAACATTTATCTTAGCCTACTTCCCCGTACCCCAGCCCCAGAACCATCAATGGGGACATGGGCTTCTGTCATAGTAGCACGATTATTTCACTGCATCATTCTTTGAAGGGAAATCTGCTCATGATACCCTTCTATGACAAGTGACAATGATGGTAACTCTCTTAGACTAGGGTTTAATCTGCTTAAAATTGGAGATTACCAAGTAGCCCTTTTTAAAAAGTAATATGCTACTTAGTGGAGAGGCTGGCGTCCACAGAACTACAGAAGGGCAGGGACCTACCCCATCAACAACTGGCATGTCCAGTTTTCTGCAGATCGGCTCCCTGATGTGCCAGGTAGTACTAAATATCCCCTGCTCTGCTAACCTGAGAGTTTGGTGAGGACAGAGTGAAAGACTGTTCTATTATGTAGAGTGAGTCTTCACAGACTGTCTGCAGAAAGATCATCTAACTCATGAAAGCCCCAGGTTTTGCTCCCCAAAGGCACTGCTTTTTCACAAGACCAAGAAATCTGGCAGCTATGTGGGAAAGACAAAGGTCTGTCTCTAAATTTCAAAATTAGCTAACAAAGAGTTTTCAGATTGCTCTTGGAATGATATGAATTGACAAGAACCGATTTCAGAAGGCTTCCACAAATCACATACAACTTACTAGGAATTTCCTTTCACAAACTGCCTGCACCATCAAATCCATTCTCCCATACATAATACCACCTTCCCTTTAAAACTCAGTTTACCCTTTACCAAGTGCTTTCAAACTTATTTCAGGTAATATAATCATGTCTTGAGTTAATAACACAGGCATTATCTGAAACCTCACTCTACTAGACCAGAGAGGGAATGGACGTGGCAAGACTGGGTCTAGAACTCAATCCACTCAGCCCTTTTCAGTGCAGGTCCTGGAGCACAGAACATGGAACCTGAACCCAGTGGCTATTTTCTCAACTTGAAATGCATTAAAAGAGAAGTTCATTCATTCATACAACGGACACCTCAGAGGATAAAGGCTTAATTCTCTAGTGGAAGCAAGAGGGTCTGCAAGGTAGGGTAGGTTAAAAACAACAACAACATTCCCCCCCGCCCCCCACACTGATTAGTCCCGATGAAATCTGATTTGCATGCAGGATGATGGTCTGGCCCAGTCATAGATCTTAGTAGAGAGGTGCCAGCTGGGCCTCCATGGAGCCTGGGGCTCTCCCTGCCAATAAATGTTTGAAAAGACTCTGCTGTTTTTCAACTGTCTCACTGGCCAACAACATGCCGCAAAACAGATGCTCTCATCATCACACTAGCAAACATTCCATGGACCAATCAAAACATTTTAGGCTTGAAAAGTGGATCTGAGTCAAAAGTCTGGCTGAATATAACCAGCATAAATGTTCCAAGCTTCAGGCCCAAGGCAAGTGAGTTAAGACTTTAAGGAAATCACATTTCAATCAAAAGAATAAAGGTTCTTTTATTCTAACAAAAGAATAAATCAATATAAGTGTTAATAAAAAGCTGAGTCTGATACTATTCTGCCTGTCCTCCCTGATATTTTCAGGGGTCAAAGTTCAAAGGGGCAGGTCAAAGTTACTGATCTACAAACTATTTGGAAGCCTAAATATGAGAATGAACTCGGTTCAGTTGGAGCTCTCAGGTATTATTCTCTTACTGTGCTCACTTAAGTCTTACATATATATTACATTAAATAAACAACATCCTGGAAGCTAGTGTGCTGTCAGAGTGTGGTCCAGGGAGCACTTGCATCAAGTCACCGGGATGATCATCTCAAATGGACTCCTCCATCCCAACCCACCCAAGTCAGAACTGGAAATCTGCTTTTTAACCTGGCCTATTTTATTACATAGTGAAGTTTGAGAACCACTGTTCCAGACAAATTATTTAAATCAGGAAAAACTGGACATATCAGAACTAAACAAGGACAAATGAGGAAAAAGACCAGGACAAGGAGGAAGACTCAAGAGGCTTTCAGAACAGACATGCTTGGTAAATACTGTGCATTGTTACAGGTAAAAGAACATAACCATTCATTTACTGAGACAGCCAGCCAAGTCTAAGTTCAGGACAGACAGACATGGATAGAAAAAGAGCAAGCCATGTATTAGACAGAATCCACTCCATCTTCAACCAACTCAGTGAGATAAAGATTTCTGTTTTGGATCACTCATTATTAGAGAAATGCAAATCAAAACTACAATGAGGAATAACCTCCCATCTGTCAGAATGGCCACCATGAAAAAAATCCAGAAACAATAAATTCTGGAGAGGGTATAGAGAAAAGGGAACCCTTGTGCACTGTTGGTAGGAATGAAAATTGATATAGCCATTATGGAAGACAGTATGGAGATTCCTTTAAAAATAAGGAATAAAACCACCATATGCTGCAACAATCCCACTACTGGGCATATACCCTCAGGAAACCAAAATTTAAAAAGACACATGTACCCCAATGTTCACTGCAGCACTATATACAATAGCTAGGACATGGAAGCAACTTAGATGTCTACTGACAGATGACTGGATAAAGAAGCTGTGGTACATATACACAATGGAGTAAGACTCGGCCATAAAAAGGAATGAATCTGAGTCAATGCTAATGCGGTAGATGAACCTAGGGGCTATTATACAGAGTGAAGTAAGTCGAAAAACATTGTATATTAACACATATGTAAGAATCTAGAAAGATGGTACTGATGAATCTCTTTGCAGGGCAGCAATGGAGACGCAGACATAGGAAACAGACTTATGGACACGGGGAGGCAGGTAGGAAGGAGAAGGTGGGACGAATGGAGACTAGCATGGAACCACAGACTAACATATGTAAAATAGAGAGCCAGTGGGAATGTGCAGTGTGACCAGGGAACTCAAACTGGGGCCCTGTAACAATCTAAAGGAGTGGGATGGGGTGGGAGGTGGGAGGGAGGCTCACGAGGGAGAAGCCACATGTATACTCATGGCTGATCCATGTTGATGTATGGCAGAAACCAACACAATATGGTAATTATCCTTCAATTAAATAAATTTTTAAAAAGGAATTCTGTTTTGGCATACTGTTGGTTTTCACTATATATATTAATATATTTTTCATTAAAACCCATTTCAAAAATTACTTCTGGAATTCTGCAACTCTAAAGTGACTTAAAGTGGAGAAGACTCTTGAGAGTCCCTTGGACTGCAAGGAGATCCAACCAGTCTATCCTAAGGGAAATTGGTCCAGGTGTTCACTGGAAGGACTGATGCTGAAGCTGAAACTCCAATACTCTGGCCACCTGATGTCAAGTGCTAACTCATTTCAAAAGACCCTGATGTTGGGAAAGATTGAGGGCAAGAAGAGAGGGGATGGCAGAGGATGAGATGGTTAGAGGGCATCACCGACTCAATGGACATGAGTTTGGGTAAACTCCAGGAGTTGGTGATGGACAGGGAGGCCTGGCGTGCTATGGTTCATGGGGTCCCAAAGAGTTGGATACAACTGAGCAACTGAACTGAACTGAAAGTGACTTAACTGTCAAAGAGTTTTAAAATTATTCTAAATATACAACCTTGCTAAACCACGACTATACACAAAACTGTGTCAGCGAAGAGCTGACTCATTGGAAAAGACCCTGATGCTGGGAAAGATTGAAGGTAGGAAGAGAAGGGGACGACAGAGGATGAAATGGCTGGATGGCATTACTGACTCAATGGACATGAGTTTGAGCAAGCTCCAGGAGTTGGTAATGGACAGGGAGGCCTGGCGTGCTGCAGTCCATGGGGTCACAAAGAGTCGGACACGACTGAGTGACTGAACTGAACTGTACACAAAACTAGTAAAAGAATTAACACATTCCATACAGGTGTGAGGGATACTCAAGTTCACAGACACAGTCAAGCGTTGACTAGACAATGTGTACGGTGCTTTAGGCAGAGCCAAGTCCCTTTTCCCTAGGACATAACAAGGTTTTCCATCTAATAATACTTCTTGAACTCTTGACTTGAATAAAAAGATTCCAAAAGTAATTATCAATGCAGACTGATGGTTTATAGCCAATGATTTCCCAATCTTTCAAATATTTGGTTGCACCATGGTTTCTTTTTTGTGATTGACAGGTGTTTGGTGGTCTAGTCCTCCTGGGTTTTTATCCAGGGGCTTTGCTTTTTAATACTACCTTAAGAAAGTTACATAACTGTTAAACCCCAATTTCTTCTTTCTCCCTTTTTTTCTTTCTATAAAATGCAAACCAGTAGATTTAGAGATGAACACTGATATTATGAAAGAGCAGGCACTCAATAAATGCTGTTGCCAAACCTATCATTTTTACACACAGAAGGCAAAGTCAACTAGTCTTTTATGCCATTGTTATGAGAACCCAGGAATCTCTGGTGAATTAAGTGTTAAAATCTCATTTGTATCATGACATAAAAACAATCAGAACAAGATGTGAGTTAGCTATTATTTCTGATGGTTAAAGAATAATTGTGAAATACAAACTAACCTTTATTAATTTAGATTAAAAATGTGATTCCATTCATTAAGGTTAATAAAACAATAGGAACCGCAGAGGATCATAATTATGGCTCCCCATTACACCAACATGACCCTGGAAAGAATCAGAATGACACATTTAGTCCCTATCTCAGAGGCCAAATGTTTGCTGTGGATTATGTAGACCATTAAATTGAACTGTAATTTATTTCAAGGGCTGACATTTTCAAAATGACCTGATTAACTGGGATTGTCAAGCATAATGTAAAATGTTTCCAAGAGAATTACAGCTCATCTTACATTATAACTTATTTTTAACAGTTTATAGGAAGATATCTATGTACAGAAACCATTGCTGCTGCTGCTGCTAAGTCGCTTCAGTTGTGTCCGACTCTGTGCGGCCCCATAGACGGCAGCCCACCAGCCTCCCCCATCCCTGGGATTCTCCAGGCAAGAATACTGGAGTGGGTTGCCATTTCATTCTCTAATACATGAAAGTGAAAAGTGAAAGTGAAGTCGCTCAGTCGTGTCCGACTTTTCGTGACCCCATGGACTGCAGCCTACCAGGCTACTCTGTCCATGGGATTTTCCAGGCAAGAGTATTGGAGTGGGGTGCCATTGCCTTCTCCACAGAAACCATTAAGTATTAGCATATTATAAGGATAAAACCCACTTTCCTTAGCTCCCATCCTCAGCAATGAAGTCATTCATTCATTTTCTGAGTCAATGTACTAAGCATCAGAAGTACTAAGTGCCAGACACATGGTACTAGCTGACAGAGCTACACAGATGAAGGACATACTGACTTTGCCCTTGAGGTGCTCACAGCTCCGGACTATGCCAGCTATAAATAAATACTTTTAAGAGGTACCTTGAAGAGTATTCATGGGGTTGCAAAGAGTCGGACACGACTGAGCAACTAAACTGAACTGAACTGAAGAGTACAGTCAGTCAGTCAGTTCAGGTGCTCATTCGTGTCTGACTCTTTGCGACCCCATCGACTGTAGCACACCAGGCTTCACTGTCCATCACCAACTCCCGGAGTCCACTCAAACTCATGTCCATCGAGGCGGTGATGCCATCCAACCATCTCATCCTCTGTTGTCCCCTTCTCCTCCTGCCTTCAATATTTCCCAGCATCAGGGTCTTTTCAAATGAGTCAGCTCTTTGCATCAGGTGGCCAAAGTATTAGAGTTTCAGCTTCAGTATCAGTCCTTCCTATGAATATTCAGGACTGATTTCCTTTAGGATGGACTGGTTGGATCTCCTTGCAGTCCAAGGGACTCTCAAGAGTCTGCTCCAACACCAACAGTTCAAAAGCATCAATTCTTCGGAGTTCAGCTTCCTTTATAGTTCAATTCTCACATCCATACATAACTACTGGAAAAACCATAGCCTTGACTAGACGAACCTTTTTTGACAAGGTAATGTCTCTGCTTTTTAATATGCTGTCTAGTTTGGTCATAACTTTCCTTCCAAGGAGTAAGCGTCTTTTAATTTCATGGCTGCAGTCACCATCTGCAGTGATTTTGGAGCCCCAAAAGTCTGCCACTGTTTCCACTGTTTCTCCATCCATTTGCCATGAAGTGATGGGACTGGATGCCATAATCTTAGTTTTCTGAATGTTGAGCTTTTAGCCAACTTTTTCATTCTCCTCTTTCACTTACACGAAGAGGCTCTAGTTCTTTTTCGCTTTCTGCCATAAGGGTGGTGTCATCTGCATATCTGAGGTTATTGATATTTCTCCCGGCAATCTTGATTCCAGCTTGTGTTTGTTCCAGTCCAGCGTTTCTCATGATGTACTCTGCATATAGGTTAAATAAGCAGGGTGACAATATACAGCCTTGCCATACTCCTTTTCCTATTTGGAACCAGTCTGTTGTTCCATGTCCAGTTCTAACAGTTGCTTTCTGACCTGCATACAGGTTTTTCAAGAGGCTGGTCAGGTGGTCTGGTATTCCCATCTTTTGCAGAATCTTCCAGTTTGTTGTGATCCACACAGTCAAAGGCTTTGGCATAGTCAATAAAGCAGAAATAGATGTTTTTCTGGAACTTCTTGCTTTTTCGATGATCCAGCGGATGTTGGCAATTTGATCTCTGGTTCCTCTGCCTTTTCTAAAACCAGCTTGAACATCAGGAAGTTCACGGTTCACATATTGCTGAAGCCTGGCTTGGAGAATTTTGAGCATTACTGTGCTAGCATGTGAGATGAGTACAATTGTGAGGTAGTTTGAGCATTCTTTGGCATTGCCTTTCTTTGGGATTGGAATGAAAACTGACCTTTTCCAGTCCTGTGGCCACTGCTGAGTTTTCCAAATTTGCTGGCATATTGAGTGCAGCACTTTTGCAACATCATCTTTTAGGATTTGAAACAGCTCAGCTGGAACTCCATCACCTCCACCTCCTTCTTTACCATCTGAGCACAGGAAGCCCAGGAATACTGGAGTGTGTAGCCTATCCCTTCTCCAGTGGATCTTCCCAACCCAGAAACTGAACCGGGGTCTCCTGCATTGTGGTCGAGAGGAGATACCCAACGTCCAAGGTCAGAAAAACCCCAGTAAGATGGTAGGCACTGGAGCAGCTGTGAGGAGATACCCCACGTCCAAGGGCAAAGGAGAAGCCCCAGCAAGGCGGTAGGAGGAGCAAATTTGCATTTAGAATCAAACCCCATTCCTGCCAGAGATGCTCAGAGGGCTCAGACAAACCTTTTGCGCACCAGGACCCAGGGAGCCCACAGAGACTGAGACAAAACTGTGTTTGAGCGTCTCCTGTGGAGGTCCGGGTCGGCAGTGGTCTGCCGCAGGGACAGAGGCTCTGGGTGTGGGTGTGGCATAAGCCCTCTTGGAGGAGGTTGCCATTAACCCCACCATAGAGCTGCCAGACTTACATAGGACTGGGAAATAGACTCTTGGAGGGCTCAACAGAACCTTGTGCACCAGGACCCAGGAGAAAGGAACAGTGGCCCCACAGGAGACTTGCCTGTGGGTGTTCAGGAGTCTCCAGCGAAGGTGTGGGTCAGCGTTGGCCTGCTGCAGGGTTGGGCGCACAGACTGCAGCAGTACATACAGGGGATCTGTTGAGGGAGGTCACCATTGTCATCATTACCTCCACCATAGTTTGGCCCCAGGTTGGAGAAGACTCTTGAGAGTCCCTTGGACTGCAAGATCCAACCAGTCCATCCTAAAGGAGATCAGTCCTGGGTGTTCTTTGGAAGGACTGATGCTAAAGCTGAAACTCCAATACTTTGGCCACCTCATGCCAAGAGCTGACTCATTGGAAAAGACTCTGATGCTGGGAGGGATTGGGGGCAGGAGGAGAAGGGGACGACAGAGGATGAGATGGCTGGATGGCATCACCGACTTGATGGATGTGAGTTTGAGTGAACTCCGGGAGATGGTGATGGACAGGGAGGCCTGGCGTGCTGCAATTCATGGGGTCCCAAAGAGTCGGACATGACTGAGCGACTGAACTGAACTGAACTGAAGCTTATCAGTCACTGAATGGCACACCCTTAAGAGGTAAGAGTGAACTGAAATAGTAGGGAGGGAACACGGCCCCACCCATCAACAGAAAATTGGATTAAAGATTTACTGAGCATGGCCCCGCCCATCAGAACAAGACCCAGTATTCCCCTCAGTCAGTCTCTCCCATCAGGAAGCTTCCAAAGCCTCTTATCCTTCTCCATCAGAGGGTAGACAGACTGAAAGCCACCATCACAGAAAACTAACCAGTCTGATCACATGGACCACAGCCTGTCTAACTCAATGAAACTATGAGCCATGCCCTGTAGTGGTGGAGAGTTCTGACAAAACGTGGTCCACTGGAGAAGGGAATGGCAAACCACTTCAGTATTTCTGCCTTGAGAACCCCATGAACAGTATGAAGAGTACAGTAGGAGATGCAATTCATCTGTTTGAAAGAATTGGGTGAAACACAATTGAAGACAAAATATTTTAGCTGGGACTTTAAAAATAAGTAATGAGAAGGAGGACTCTGGGGACAAAAAATAGAAAGATAGTGGGAAGATAGAAGAGAGCCTTTCAGAGAGGATGATGTGTGCCCAAGAAGCAAAAGGGCTTCCCAGGTGGCGCTTGTGGTAAAGAACCTGCCTCCCAATGCTGGAGATGTGAAGAGACTTGGGTTCAATCCCTGGGTCAGGAAGAACCCTTTGAGAAAGTCAAGATAATCCACTCCAGTATTCCTGCCTGGAGAATCCCTTGTACAGAGGAGCTTGGTGGGCTACAGTCCATAGGGTCTCAGAGTTGGACACGACTGAAATGACTTGGCATGCACGCTAAAAAGCACAAAAGAGGTGTGAATGAGCCTGTGGCTGGGACCCAGGGAGAGAAAAGGAGGTGTGCAGAGGGGAATGAGGGTCAGACATCATGAAGCTGCACCAGATACGTACGGCCAAATCACACATGTTGGCTTTAGTATGTTTGGACTTCATCCCCAAACCCAAATGGGGGTCTACTTATGTTTGCGCAAAGTGTCCGCTAGATGACACACCTGAGACTTATTACAAGTCTAGTCCTGGTAGCATCTGGAGAAGAGAAGCAGGCCTGGAGAGAAGGTGATCTGCTGGGTGACCACTGGGATACTCTGCAGGTGAGAAATTATGGGGCTTAAATCAGGATGGTCAGGACGGGCCAGTCTGAACAACATTTAGAACATAGTTGGGTATCGTGTGGAGGATGGAGGAAGAGGATCATGACCTCAGTTGGTAACTTGGGTGGTAAGTGAATAACAATCCACTGAAGAAGGTGATGAACAGACTGAGGTTTGAACAAGGAGACACTTCAGAGTATTCACAAAGCGAGGGGCTGGGAGTCAGGAAGTCTGATTACACTAGACTGACTTTTCTAAAGGCAGCTCTTCACTGGGAAAAATGTTATCTGCAGCTTGGGAAGGAGAAGACTAGAAAAATAAATCCGAGTCATCACCCTACAGGTTGTAGCTGAAACCATGGGAATGGACAGGAAAACAGCTGACCATAACAGCCTTACAATGACATTATTTAAGGGGTGAATGAAATTAGGCTCTGTCCACTTAGAAGATCCATTGTCATTAAACCTGAGCATATGAAGACCAGGAGGCAAAATGGCAAAGTGTATCCCAAGCACTTGTAATGTATTGGGAAGGGATCCATCACATCTCGTTTTTCCATTTGAAAGTCAAGAGAAAAAAATAGCCTGACCTAAGGGATTTCTACTACTACTCTTTTCTGCAGTATGGGCTTCCCAGGTGGCTGAGTGGGTAAAGAATCTGCCTGCAAAGCAGGAGATGCAGGTTCGATCCCTGGAGGAGGGCATGGAAACTCACTCCTGTATTCTTGCCTGCAGAATCCCATGGACAGAGGAGCCTGCAGGGCTGCAGTCCATGGGGTTATATAGGTTAGTCTGCAGTATAGTCTCTGCCCTCATAAAACAGCAAATCGGTTACTACACAGCCGTCAAGTGCACACATCTCACTATTTATTCGGTTGGCCAAAAAGTTCATTCAGATTTTTCCGTAACACTTGGTGGTAGTGACTCTGCAACAAGTCACCTCATGCAGTCCTCACAGCCACCCTTAAAAAGGCAGACAAGGTTACTGCTGTTTTACAGAGAAAGAAATCGGGACAGAGGACGTGGGCTATGTCTCCCCTACCCGAGGTCATCCAGCTACCAAAGATCTGAATGTGCAGAGTATGCCCACAGTCTAGCCACTTTATACCACTGCCTGACACGTTAATGCTCAAAATTCTCCAAGCCAGGCTTCAGCAATAAGTGAACCGTGAACTTCCAGATGTTCAAGCTGGTCTTAGAAAAGGCACAGGAACCAGAGATCAAATTGCCAACATCTGCTGGATCATGGAAAAAGCAAGAGAGTTCCAGAAAAACATCTATTTCTGCTTTATTGACTATGCCAAAGCCTTTGACTGTGTGGAGCACAACAAACTGTGGAAAATTCTGAAATAGACGGGAATACCAGACCACCTGACCTGCCTCTTGATAAATCTGTATGCAGGTCAGGAAGCAACAGTTAGAAGTGGACATGGAACAACAGACTGGTTCCAAATAGGAAAAGGAGTACGTCAAGGCTGTATATTGTCACCCTGCTTATTTAACTTATATGCAGAGTACATCATGAGAAACGCTGGGCTGGAAGAAGTACAAGCTGGAATCAAGACTGCTGGGAGAAATATCAATAACCTCAGATATGCAGATGACACCACCCTTATGGCAGAAAGTGAAGAGGAACTAAAGAGCCTCTTTGATGAAAGTGAAAGAGGAGAGTGAAAAAGTTAGCTTAAAGCTCAACATTCAGAAAACTAAGATCATGGCATCCAGTCCCATCACTTCATGGCAAACAGATGGGGAAACAGTGGAAACAGTGTCAGACTTTATTTCTGGGGGCTCCAAAATCACTGCAGATGGTGACTGCAGCCATGAAATTAAAAGACGCTTACTCCTTGGAAGGAAAGTTATGACCAACCTAGACAGCATATTCAAAAGCAGAGACATCACTTTGCCAACAAAGGTCTGTCTAGTCAAGGCTATGGTTTTTCCAGTAGTTGTGTATGGATGTGAGAGTTGGACTGTAAAGAAAGCTGAACACTGAAGAACTGATGCTTTTGAACTGTGGTGTTGGAGAAGACTCTTAAGAGTCCCTTGGACTGCAAGGAGATCCAACCAGGAGATCAGTCCTGAGTGTTCTTTGGAAGGACTGATGCTGAAACTGAAACTCCAATACTCTGGCCACCTGATGTAAAGAGGTGACTCATTTGAAAAGACCCTGATGTTGGGAAAGATTGAGGGCAGGAGGAGGAGGGGATGACAGAGGATGAGATGGTTGGATGGCATCACCGACTCAAGGACATGGGTTTGGGTAGACTCCAGCGGTTGGTGATGGACAGGGAGGCCTGACGTGCTGCGATTCATGGGGTTGCAAAGAGTCAGACACGACTGAGAGACTGAACTGCACTGAACTGACATGTTGAAACTGAGCGGTAAACTTTGCTACGTTAACTTCTTTCTCTTGCAACTCATGCTACCTTCAGTTAAACTGGCAGCCTCAAAAGCAGTCGTCCTGGACTGTTTCATCAGAAGGAAGATTACAGGCTTCTCTCTCCTCCTCTCATGGAAGCAAAGCCCTCCCCCAGACGCTCTGCACTGGTACTTGAGCAGTTCGATCTGACTCACCAGCAGTACTGCCACACTTCCTGAGAGGCCAGCCTTGGGTGACCGGACGATATGGACCGGCCAACCACACCTCCCGACCCTCCAAGAGCAGCAGGAAAGCCACACGCGGGCACCGGGTCCTTATCACAGATGGAGAGTGGGTGCCAACAGCCACAGCTACTTCCTGTCGGGCTAAGTGACTAACTGGAGGTGCTGAGTACCTGGGTCCACTGGGATCACGGAATCGTGCCATCCACTGAAAGGTGAAAAGAGGATTCCCCCATTCAAACTGACTGAATGAGAACAGTGTTCCCTTGGTGTGTCTGCCTCGTCTTGTGGGAGGACACTGAAACGTGAACCCCCAGGGAGGCTCCTCTCCACCTCTACTGGGTTAGAGCGAACCCTGAAATGCACACAAAAGGCCTCTTTCCTGATCTGCTGACCCTATATCCATTACATGATTTAAGGCACAGACAAAAGCAAGTTAAGTTGGTCGTCTGGATAATCAAAAGGGCAACAGTCACATTCAGTGACCTGGCAGAGAGCCTCAAGCGTCTCTGGGAGCTGGGTTGTTTCTTATCTGTGGTTTCCTTGAACTGTTTTCCTAGAACTCTCAAGTCTTTGGGGTCCCGAAGTCCCATCTGTCTTACAATTACTCTTCCATAGACAGTCCTCCTTCCTAAGGTCAGGAGAAAATGATGCCCCGGGCTAGGCATCAGGGTAAGCCAGGGGTCTGGCGCTGCTCTGCATCAGGAGGTGAAAAGAGAAGAGGAATGCAGAGCCAAGGCTTCACCCCAAGTTCACCGCTCCTTGCTCCTTGACCGGGTGTGGTGGGAAGGCAGGGTGGGGGCGAACTTAAGTATGTTTAAGTGCCAGCAAATTATATTGACGCTGTTTAAACTCTGATGCTGTCCACAGAAAAAGGAGCCATCTCTCCCGGAACTAGACCGAATGCCGTTTTCATCGCTGGCTGTTGCCTTTGCATTATTTATACACGTACCTACACACACACACACACACACACACACACACACGGAAAACCGCAAAGGGCCAGGAATACAGTCTTTCAGTGAAAGATTCCAGCAAAGTCTGAAGTGACTGCCGCCAGCAGACTGTCTAGAGCTGCAGAGGACGGGGCTCGCATGGCAGTCAGCCCACTCCAGCCCGCAGGCTCAGGAAGGAAAGGCAGTACTGCCTCTATCTCATGAACCCAGGACTCTTCCAGAAAAGAACTAGAAGACAGTTCGGCCTGGGGATGGGGGCACCCGGGTGATAGCGAGTACCACAGACCTGAGAGGCACCTGGTGCCCCATGGAACTGGGTCCGATGGGAAGATTAGCCCAGGATGTACCTTCTAACAACATCATGCCCTCTCCTCACAGACCACCCCCAAGGAAGTGTGATACAATTACTGCTATGGGAGAGGAACTGTCTCACCACTCTTTATCATGAGAAATGGTTCAGGAAAAAAAAAAAACCTGATGGAATTATTTAACAGGAATTCACACAATTACAATAACCAGTCTGCCCCTCTTCCCAGGAAGAGAAATGGTTTGGTCATCAGAAACTCTGCTCAGCTTAGTCAGATCAGTGCCCGGAATTCTGTGAACTTGAGGTCGAGCTGCCAAGATTCACCAGAAACATGGATAGGAGGAAGTGTTTGCACAGACACCAGAGTGAGGGGCTAACGTAGCAAGGGTGCGACTCCAGGCACCATGCAGAGAAGAAAACCAACTTGGCCGATTTCCCCCTCAACCCTGGAACATTAAAGAAAAAAAACAAAAGCTCTTACCTAGCTCTCCCCGGAGGTTGACAAGTTCTTGAGATAGGGTTTTGTTTTGTTTCAGTGCTTCCTCCCGCTGTGGAAAACACACATCAAGTTACTAATGTTTTCAAGAGGGTCCCTTTTCAGTAAAGCACACACACTCGTTATCACCAGGAAAACGAGACTCAAAATTGAGAAGCCAAGATATGAATCATTTAGGCTAAACAGTTTGTGTTGTTAAAAAAACACAGATGTCCCTTAGTTGTTAAGGAAATTCACATTGCAAAAAGTCTGTATTTTCTCAGGTTCTGCACTGAATGGCCCGTTTTAAAAATATTGACTTTGAGCCACGCTTCATTGCCAATCCCAGAACCTTTCTGCTGATGCATACTGTACTTCAGACGTAATGCACTCTCCTCCTCCAAGGGCAATGAAGGCCTCATCAGTGAAAGATAAATATTTAATGTTCTAAACATATGTACTTCGTGCACTTTGTCCTATATTTGCAAATACAAAACTTTCCTTAGGAGGAGGACAGTACTTTACTTCTAAAAGGAAGACACACAAGTCTGTTATAAACCTCTGGTCAAAATAATAATAACAATAACCCTTTAAAGACACAATGAAATTAATTTTACTCTGCTCCACATTATTTTCTAAGGATGATGCTATGTCCGATCGGCTCTCTAAGATGTTAGAGAAACATGTCAAAGAAAACCAGGTTGCTCTTTCAGAATCCAAAAAAATTAAAAAAGCAATGATCAGTCTTGCAAAAAAGAACAATTTTCAAGTTACCAGCAACTCATAGCAAGCACACAGACACACATCCTTGTACGAATACGGCAATGAGATACAGTTTCTTAACAGGCAGACTCCCTCCCACCGGCGCGTTAAGGAAGGAGAAGGCAGAATTCACAGCTCTCTGGAAATGCCCCCGCTGGGACCGCCCAGGACCCAGCTCCTGCCGCCTTGCCGAGGCTAGATGTCCGCGCTGCGGACCGAGATCACGGGACCGGCCTTTGCAGGGGAAGAGTTGCTTGTCATTCAGAGCATTTCCCCCTGCTAAGATCAGACAACCTCTGCCTGCCTTCCTGACATTCTTCCAGAAAACCGCTAGAAACAAATCCGAATTACCCTTGTTGCCGCACATGGAGGATACAGGCACATTTTGCTGCCGGAGCAGCCCATTTTCCAGCTTCAGTCTCCAACTCCCCCCACCCCCCAGCGCCGGCCGAGAAGCGCACAGGTGGCCACGCCACCCACCGGGCCGGTCCGTCTACATTCAAAGCTCCGCCAGGAGGAGCGCCATTGGTCCTTGCCCGGCCTTACTCACGTCCTGCAGGTTGGCGTGTGTGCTTCGGACGCCTCTCCTCCCAGGAGCTGATGCTGCAGCTTCTGCCTTTGGCACCGGCAGCCTGTGATTACTTAAAGCCACAGCCCTTCATTTATGAGAAACCATAGCCAGACCTTAGGCTGATCGATTACCATTTACTTAAATATCAGCTGGTCCAGTGGAAAGAAAAACCAAGCTCCTCTGCAGTGGATAATGGAGTTATTTTCAGATGTGTGCGCCTTTTTTATTCCCCTCTCTAATTGAGGTCATTAGATGATTATTCTTGCTAATAGAAAAAGGAAATGTGTTCTTCAAAACCTTTGTGCTGAGTTATGAAAGAGGAGACAAATGGCATGTGTTGTGACTTAGAATTTAACGTGACATTGTAAAATGAATGCCTTTTCCCAGAAAAATTAGCTTGAATGCTTACAACATGGTCCACTGGCATTTTAAGAAGTGTGACCTGCTGATTTGAGAGCTGGCGATCAGATCTATTTTATGAATTTTTTTTTTTTTTTTTTTACTGTGTAGTCGTTTCTCACTAAAAAGGTAGGGAAGTTAACGAAACACTAGCGCTGTTGTGGACATTTAACGGTGACTGGAATTTAAGTACATTTTGGCCTTAATGGTATTCTAAACGCTTGATTTTTAAAATGCAGTATTAGGTTGTTCTGAAAACACAATTCAATGAGTCCAAGGTTTTTTAGTGAACAACAAAGGTCCGTCTAGTCAAGGCTACGGTTTTTCCAGTGGCCATGTATGGATGTGAGAGTTGGACTGTGAAGAAAGCAGAGCATCGAAGAATTGATGCTTTTGAACTGTGGTGTTGGAGAAGACTCTTGAGAGTCCCTTGGACTGCAAGGAGATCCAACCAGTCCATTCTGAAGGAGATCAGCCCTGGGTGTTCTTTGGAAGGAATGATGCTAAAGCTGAAACTCCAGTACTTTGGCTACCTCATGCGAAGAGTTGACTCATTGGAAAAGACTCTGATGCTGGGAGGGATTGGGGGCAGGAGGAAAAGAGGACGACAGAGGATGAGATGTCTGGATGGCATCACCGACTCAATGGATGTGAGTTTGAGTGAACTCCAGGAGTTGGTGATGGACAGGGAGGCCTGGCGTGCTGCGATTCATGGGGTTGCAAAGAGTCGGACACGACTGAGCTACTGAACTGAACTGAACTGAACTGAATGAGATTCCTGATGTAGAAATCAAAGTTTGAGGGAAATCAAGCTGGATGAAATGGGGAGATGAATAAAAATATCTATACTACAAAATTAAGTTGGTATAAAATTTCCAGGGATAATTTTGTGAAAATTTTCACATCCTATCACAAGTATCTACCAGGCAATCTTTTTGCTTATTAAAGGGGCCTTGGGGGCAAGTAGTTGAAATCCAAGGTTGGTTGGATCGCTGATGTGGAACCTGTGAGTACTGAGGACCAGCTGTACTACATCATTTTATATGAGGGACCTGGGTGTCCATGGATTCTGGCATCTGTTGTTGGGGTGTGCACGGGGGGAGGACTGTCCGGGAACCAACCTTGCAGATACCAAGGGTTGACTGTACCCATATGGACATTCCCCCAACTCTACTGCACTCAACCTGCCTCAATGCCCAGAAGCTGGGATCTCCCTGGTGGTCCAGTGGTTTAAGACTTTGCTTTCCAACGTAGGGGGTACACGTTCAATCCCTGGTTGGGAAGCTAAGATCCCACATGCTTCTCAGCCAAAACACCAAAACATAAAACAGAAACAATATTGTAATACATTCAATAAAAACTTTAAAAATAGTCCACATTAAGAAAACAATGCCCAGAAGTCATCAGTATCTTCCAACCTCTGGCAATCCCAGTGATAATAACAGAACAATTCATGAAGTCATTTTAGACTCTTCTTTAATGGGCTGTACCAAAGTCAGTCCGTTCTTTCTTCTGAATGTGTCTTGAATCCATTGCATTTTCTATTAATACTGCCTCCATTCTAATCCTGATCCTTGCCAACCCCATCCTGAACTATGGAAAGCCTTCCTCCACACTGTTTTGCAGAGGATTAGTAGATTTTCATCCCATATTCTTGGTGCATATAAGTATCCTTGCTCAATGAGAGCCCTCCATTGAGTGTATAAAGAATAAACTTCCAGAGGCAGCTCACTCTCTGAGCCTGCCCATGTGTCTCTCCAAATGTACTCTTTTCCTAGTAAACACTTCAGTTGTTTCACTAAAAAAAAAAAAAAAAAAATCCATGAACCTCAAATCACCCAGCTCCTGTTTAGATGACCCACTCTGCTTCTGAGCCGGGCTTGCCATGTACATCCCATCTCTACAAGCTGGAATGCCTGGTCTTCTGTAATTGACCCATCTTATAAGCCTTCAGGGAATACTAACAGTCAATCATAGATACCACTGCCTTCCCCCACATGCCTAGACAGGACATTTATCCTTCTGAATCGGTTGGCAAGTTATTACTCAGTACCAATTAATGAAGTACCATTCCAGATGCTGGGGAAAATAAAGAAAAATGTTGAAGACATGGGAACAATGTCTGAAAAAAGCTTGGGGGCTATGTAGAGCTAAAACATCCAGGCCCCATAATTCAAGGCTGCTGCTGTTGCTAAGTCGCTTCAGTCGTGTCTGACTCTGTGTGACCCCATAGACGGAAGCCCACTAGGCTCCCCCGTCCCTGGGATTCTCCAGGCAAGAACACTGGAGTGGGTTGCCATTTCCTTCTCCAATGCATGAAAGCGAAAAGTGAAAATGAAGTCGCTCAGTCCTGCCCGACTCTTAGCGACCCCATGGACTGCAGCCTACCAGGCTCCTCCGTCCATGGGATTTTCCAGGCAAGAGTACTGGAATGGGCTGCCATTGCCTTCTCCGTAATTCAAGGCAGATGACCTCATACGAGGGACCACGGTACTGGATAATGGAAAAACAAAGGGCTTTTGATCCTACATGAGACGCCGACCACAGTGCCCATATCATGATAAGCATATGTTCAGTGTTCGTTTCTGTCTGACTCTCCTGGGAGCTTGCCCTTTAAGACATTTACCCTTTGTAGATGACAAAATGCATTTTGTCACTTAGATATTGATTGCCTGTTTCTTTTTGTTTAGCTGCTCATATATCAGTGTTTCTGTCTTAGACCTTTATGGTCCAGATAACAAGATTATTTAATTGTCTTTGTATTGTAATATGCAGAATTTCACACAATGTGGTGGGAGGGTGGAGAGGGAGGTGGGAATCTGGTTGGAAAAAAATGCTTTTATGCTCATGCATTACAGATATGAAGTGCTCCAAGCGGGGAGGGGGAATGAACTCACCATAATTTAATTAGGATTCCCCGGGACACAGGCACTTAGTCTCTGGCTGTCGTCCCATTGGTGAGCCTCAATGTGCTAGCTTGGGAGCAGTCAACAGCACAAGGGACTTTGCAGCAAAGAGCCAGGTCTGATGGCTCAGACGTAGGCTCTCTGTGACCTCCTCCATCCCCACTACTACACAATGAATTGTGTCCACTTTTCTGGGTCTCAGACATTTTTACTTTTAGAGCGCTAGTGTCATTCAAAATTCATCTTTGTTTAGGTGCCACTTTGGGTTAGATTCCACTTTCAAAAATATCGGAGGCACACCGCATACTGGTTAGATGTTTGGGGGCAGGCGGCGGGGTGTACCTGGAAACTTTTATGGAGAAATTGGGATTACTGCCATCAACACTGTCCTTCACTTGGCCAGTATGCACAGAACGCTTAACAGCTATGCAAGGATAAACCAAGAATCAGAACAAACTAAAACTAACAACAGTGTGTCCTTTGAGAAACAGAAAGTGTGGTATTGGCTACCAGGTTCATGAGACAAGCATTAGAACTTCTACTCTGTGATGAATGATTGTTGTAGTTGTTTAGTTGCTAAGTTGTGTCTGACTCTGCGACCACATGGACTGAGGCCCACCAGGCTCCGTGTCCATGGGGTTTTCCAGGCAAGAATACTGGAGGGGGTTGCCATGCCCTCCTCCAGGGGAAATGATGATGATATCTAATGAATGATGCCTATTACCAAAGTGGTAAAGTCATAGTCATTAAATAGTCTTGCAACAGATGGATAAGTGATAGTTCTAGGATTCCAACCACTTTTACATATAATTTAATGCTCCGAAACTATTTAGAAAAACTTAGCAATGACAAGATAAATATGTATATGCAGATCTCTATCTATCTATATAACAATCACTTCTATAATGGGTATAAGAGAACCAAAGGGTTAAGTAAAAATTTTGGGGAAAAAAATGCTTAACTTCCCCCTTTGTTGTATCTTTCCTTCCCAACGATATTTTTAACAGTGCCCTGTACACATTAGGCAATCAGTAAATATTTGCTGATTGATTATAAAGAGCTAGAAAAGAGCAAAGAACATTTGTGTAAAGACTTTATAAGTTCACCTTACATCTGGGATTCCACCCTCTTCATTTCCCTCTTTGTTCATTCAGATACACATGCCTGCCTGCTAAGCCCCTTCAGCTGTGTTCCACTCTGTGTGACCCTATGGACTGTAGCCTGCCAGGTTCCTCTGTCCATGGGACTCTCCAGGCAGAAACAGTGAAGTGGGTTGCTATTTCCTCCTCCAGGGGATCTTCCTGACCCAGGGATCAAACTTGTGTCTCCTGCATTGGCAGGCGGGTTCTTTACCACTAGCACCACTGTGTCTATTATGCATGAGGCACTGCCATGGCAGCTGGGTGGTTTCCTAAGAAAGCAGCAGACCCAGATCCTGCTCTCAGTGAGCTTCCTATCTTAAAAAGTAAAAACAGCTGCAAAATGGTGATACAAACAGCCGACTCATTGGAAAAGACTCACGCTGGGAATGATTGAAGGTAAAGGAAGAGGGCGGCAGAGGCTGAGATGGTTGGACTGTATCACTGAGTCAACGGACATGAACTTGGGTGAACTCCAGGCGATAGTGAGGGAGAGGGAGGCCTGGTGTGCTGCAGTCCAGGAGGTCGCAAAGAGTCAAGACATGACTGTGACTGAACAACAACAGCAGCAAGTAGAGTGTGCCAGGGAAATGTACGTGCTCCTAGAGTCCAGAGAGTAGATAAAACAGAGCTATGGTGCTCTGTGATGACCTAGAGGGGTGGGATGAGGGGCTCAAGAGGAAGGGCATGTATGTATACATATGGCTGATTCACAGTGTAGAGCACAAACTAACACAACATTGGAAAGCAATTATAGTTCAATTGAAAAAACTTTTTAATTAAAAAACAAATAACAACAACAACAACAAAAAAACAGAACTAGAAGGACCAGGAAGTCTTCATAAAAGAGTGTCTTTGAGCTGAATTTTAAGAAATTCAATGGCGTCACAAGGCATTAGACCTTAAAAAATTGGAGGTAAGATGAAATTCACAGACAGCACAGGGAGCCATGAAGCTCAGAGTCCGCCCTGCTGTGGATGAAAGCATCTCTCAGGGTGCCCGACCCAGTGAAATGTTTTCTCTGGTACTGGACCTAGTCCTTCTGCAGCTGAGCAACTGACAGAATGTTTGGCTTGCGTTTAGGGGCCAAGTCATGTGGGAGGAAAGTATCTTCGAATGCTAGGACCACATGGAGCGCGGCAGGGGCGTGCCACGTGGGGCACAGAGGGACCGAGGACACCGGTGAAGGGAGACTCCTGTCGCCCACCTCACAGGCACTCCTGTGCCTTTGCTCACCAGGGCGCAGAAAGCAGGACGGCTTCATTCATTGAATTTGCATTTTTAACTTTGCAATTTGTATAACAAATCCATGTAAAGTAAATCCAGGTAGCAATGGGCTGCTACTACAAGAAAGATCTGAACACATAGGTACTGGGGAGAAGGGTGGTAACCCACTAAAGATATTAAACAAAGGATGAAAAAGGGAGGAAGTTTGTAGAGGATTTGAACAAGGCTTTGTCTCTCTCTCTTTTTAAAAAAACACCTACTTATTTGTTTGGCTGTGCTGGGTCTTAGTTGAGGCACACAGGATCTAGTTCCCTGACCATTTGCATCAGGTGGCCAAAGTACTGGAACTTCAGCTTCAGTATACCAGTCCCCCTGCATCGGTAGCTCAGAGTCTTAGCCACAGGACCACCAGGGAATTCCAAATAGGGGATTCTGAGTTCACAGTGACCTAGTCTTTGGTTCAAGTCCTGGTCCTCCTCTTATCAGCTATCTGATGATAGTCAAGTTACTTAACAGTTCTATGGCTCAATTTTCTTATTTATAATCTCCAACTTGTGTTTTTGGAGAGGATCTTATTAATAAGTGAGAATGTCTGGTTCTTAGTAAATACTCAACACATGTTAAACCCTTCCTGTTTCTCCTCTACCTTCCTGATTATATAGCTGGAGCACACAGGCAGTGATGGGGAGGACCGAAATGGGCAGCTTCTGCCAAATTATAGAGAGAATTTTATATTCCCTGTTACATACTGGAGTCATTCAAAAGAAGTATGTGAGCCATGGAGGTAGTTTTAATTTCCTAGTAGCCACATTTTTTAAGTTTAAAAGTTAAACTAATTTGACAATATATTTTATTTAACTCAGTATATCCAAATTATCAATTCAACATACAGTCAATAGAAAAATTATTAGTGAGATATTTCATATGGTCTTCAAAACCCAGGTGTATTTTACACTGACTGGATATCTCAATTCAGCCAGGCTACACTTCAAATCAAACAAGACCAAACCAGTCAATCCTAAAAGAAATCACCCCTGAGTATTCATTGGAAGGACTGACGCTGAAGCTGAAGCTCCATACTTTGGCCACCTGATGCAAAGAGCTGACTCTTTGGAAAAGACCCTGATGCTGGGAAAAGATTGAGGGGAAGAGGAGAAGGGGGCAGCAGAGGATGAGATAGTTAGATAGCATCACTGACTCAATGGACATGAATTTGAGCAAACTCCGGGAGATAGTGGAGGACAAAGGGGCCTGGCGTGGTGCAGTCAGTCCATGGGATTGCAAAGAGTCAGACATGATTTAGCAACTGAACAACAATAACATGCTTCGGATGCTCAATGGTATCTTCAAGCTAGTGGTTACCATATTGGGCAGATCAGCCATATAGATGATGGAGAGGCACTGAAGGAGTGCTTTGGAAAAATCAATCTACTAGCATTGCTTGAGATGGATTATAGGGGAAAGAGTGCAAGCCTGAAGACTGGTTAACAAGTTATTATCGTAATCTAGCAGATAGTTTATCCAGGGCTTGAACAAGGTTGGCATCGGTAGAAATGGAAAAGAGAGGATGAAGGAAGGGGAGAAATACAGCGGGATGAGAACTAACTCATCAGACTTGATTGCTTTCATGTGGAAGACAAGGGAACCAGAAGAGTGGAACGTGGGGTTGTTAGGCTGGATATAGTAAAGTAAATAACTGGCTTATCTCTACATAGACAAATTGTTCCCTACATTTAATAATTATGTACTTTCCAATTTAGTTTACTTGGTTATATAAACCAACTCTCAAATTCCTTTCTTACATAATAAAGAAAAACAAAAGTACTGAAAATAGATGAGTTTTAACTCAAAATCATGTGGTACTGTTAAGTCAAGATTCTAATAACAATAACAGATTTCCATTAGATGAAATAGAATTTAACCTATACATTTTACACGTTTTGTCTAATAGCATAAAATATTGAGCGGTAAAGTAAAAAGTGCATAGAACCAGAAATCAGAATTCATGCTCTCCCATCACTGGTTACAATGTATACAAATTTTGAACAGTTTATTCAGTTCTTAGAACTGTTTCTTCTCCCACTAAGAGAAAACTATCATATGTCTTGATTATACCACAGTGGTTTTATCAGCATGATAAGAAATACGTGAAGTACTATAGTAGCTAAATGCCATGGGTACCACAGAAGGGAAACAATAGGATTTTTCTTCTGGTGTGTGCCTATTACTGACTTGCTAAGTTGCCTTGAGAAAGAATTTAGCTCTGTTCCCAAATCTTATAATAATGACTAAAATATCTACTCTTTTGAGCTCACAGGAAGACAAGTGATAGAGAGACATACAGAATATAAGCCTAAGCTGTTTTTTTAAAAGAGTATTTATGAAATACCTGAAAGCATTGTTTTAAATTTTTTAAAGGACACTTAGAAATTAAACACACAGATATGTTCTCAGTGTCTAATCATTCCATATTTACCACAAAGGCAATTTCCCATCTTAATTACTCATATTACATTTTAGTGGGTCCATATACATTATTCTACTTGTGTAACATTTTATTGTTCAAATCAGTGGCATAATGTTCCTGAAGGACAACTCTAATGGGATAAATTTGTGCAAATAAATATTTAGACACACACCAAAAACCAGAAAAATACTGTATGCAACTATAATTTAAAACTAGATAAATGTCTACATCTCCATCTCAAAAAAAGATGTGTACGTATACACACACACACACACACATAGAGTATATGTAGAGAGATATATCTATAAATATATGTGTGTGTGTGTGTGTGTGTGTGTGTGTATAGGCTACACTGTGGGATCTTAGTTCCCCGACGAGGGATCGAACCCATGCCCCCTGCATTGGAAGCAGTGTCTTAACCACTGGACCACCATGCAAGTCCCTCAAAAAAATTTTTAAAAAAAGAGAGAGAGAGATTTGAACAAAGCTGTAAAATGTTCACAAAATACTGATCTAAACTGTCTACTAGCCTGGAAGCTTGTCAAAGGCACAGAACAAGTCTCATTCACCTCTGCCTCCCCTGCCCCAGACAGGCGATCACATCAGAGTAGCCTAAGAATAAGTGCCGGTTTGTTGGATTGAACTGAACTACAGAACAGGCAAACTAGCCAGGTTTCCTCCTGAGATGTCATGTATCTTTGTCTTTAAAACAGTGATTTAAAAATACCTAGAGAGCTCAAGTTACATTCTCATCCCCGTATTTCCCCTTAAATAATTAACTTTCTGTTGCTATGCCAGTAGCGTATGTTCATAGAAACTTGGTTTTCTCGATGAATTTTAACTAGTTCCTGAACTGACATCCTCGTATCAGGGGAAGAGTCAGTAAGCAAAGAAAATCTGTTTCATGTTTGTTGTACCACACACTATCTTAGGAATGGATGAAAATTCTGAAGAATCCTTGGACCAACCCTGAGAGTTATCTCAAAAATTTGACCCGTAATCATTCTCATTTTCAAACTATTAAGCTCACTGCGTGATATGGAAAGCTACACATAGTTCGATAAAACATGAAGTGAAAAAAAAAGTTAATGCTGTGAAACAAAAGTCCTATTGTATGGCAAGACAAGTTTGAACATAAAATGTTCTTGGTCCTTTGGCCTTCTCTCTCCCTCCACTGTGTATTCGTATCTGCGTTATGCATCGGCCAGACCTCCCCCATCAGCAGAAATACCTGCTCAGCCGTTATAAAGAGCACCATTCTAGCGTCAGCAAGACAACTCCTCAAAGATAACATTCCCTGAGAGCCTGTGAGGGCTCACACGACCTGCCACTTTGTTCTTGCAGACCTGGATTGTGTGAACTGTCAAGGATGTCTCAAAAAAAATGCACACGATTTGCAAGGTGTGGAACAGTTCTCAGACCTTTCCGAGAAGCTCTTCCCAGGTTAAAATCCTCAGTTTGGCTCAAGTACAATGTTCTGTTTCTTTCTTAGATTGGCTGATGAATTTTTTTATCATCAGTGCTAATATAGTCTAGAGGTTATAGTAGTTGAACAGGCAATTATATTTCCATTGTTGTGGGGCTAAGAGACTCCAGAGGAGAAAGAGAAGAGCTCAGAAATGTTTCAAGCCCAGATTTCTAGAAATCTAGACTCTACAGTGACTCTAGGTATCAGGTGAGTTGGCAAAAGCATAAGTGGCTACATACTAAGTTGCTTCAGTCGTGTCCAACTCTTTGCGACCCCGGGGACTGCAGCCCACCAGGCTCCTCTGTCCATGGGATTCTCCAGGCAAGAATACCGGAGTGGGTTGCCATGCCCTTCTCCAGGGGGTCTTCCTGGAGAAGGATTGAACCCCAGTCTCTTTATGTCTCCTGCAAATAGGCAGGTTCTTCACCAGCGCCACCTGGGAAGCCCCAATCTTACTGATCACTCACTTAAAGATATTCCCAAGACAGGAGCATGGGCATTGCACATCCTGTCCACCCTCCCCGCCCCCGCCTTAGTGAGAAGGCTGTTCAGAGGGTCTGTGTCCTTACCTCAGACAGCAGGTGCTGAGCCACAACTGTTAATGCCTCAAACTTGGTGTTGCCCAGGGAAAGAAGCTGCTTGAGCTGCAGGATAATTCCACTTTGCTTCGTACATTTGCTCTTATACTGAGCCAACTCAAGTGCTTTTTCAGAGGACAGCACATCTGGGGACGTCTGGGTCTGGATGCACAGACTTCGGGGACTCTTCTGTCTGCCCTTTTCAACTGCAAAAGGAACGGATATAGGTAGGAAAACACGTGACCTTCATTTTCCTAACCAACACCATCTGGGTTCCCTAAACACTACAGCAGCCACAGAAGAGCGCTTCAGTTGTGTTTGTAAAGAAAAGCATATGGATGAGAATGGGGATTAATCGGATATCTGTATGTCTGGAACTAGAACCACAGATGGCGGCTTTAGTTCTGACTTAAAAGGATGTATACGCAGCAGAGAATGAGGGGTATAAAGCAGATGGACTGATCAATCCAGAAACATGGAAACTGTGTGAAAAATAATGCTGACTTCATGGTTTCTAACTTTCCAGGTAAAGTGGTACAGAAATCTGCTGTGACAAGTACCCTGACTGGAGGCTCTGATTCAGGCTGGCTGAACACACACACACACACACACACACACGACTGAACTGTTAATGCCTTTCCCTCTTCCTATATGTTTCCTATCAACTTCCTCTCCTTTCCCTGCTGATGGCCTGGTGCGTTCCCAAGATTTATACTGTACATGAGTCATTTCCTAATCCCTGATAAATCACCACATATACAGTGAAAATCTACTCACATTTAACCCCTGGTCTTTAAATTCACTGCCAAGTGTACTATACTTAGAAAAAAGAATTTTTTTTTTCTTTATTTTGAACTGTAGTTGATTTAAAATGTGTGTTAGTTTCAGGTGTACAGCAAAATGATTCATTGAGAGCTTCATACGCTTCATAAAATACTTTTATCTATTTTTATTTTGGGCTATGTTGGGTCTTTGTTGTGCTGCGCAGGCTTCTCATGCGGTGGCTTCTTCTGTGGCAGAGCACCGGCAGAGCACAGGCTCAGTAGTTGTGACGCACTGGCTTAGTTGCTGCGTGGCATGTGGGATCTTTCCGGACCAGGGATCGAACCTGCGTCTCCTTCACTGGCCAGGCGGACTCTTTACCACTCAGCCACCAGGGAAGCCCTGAGTATAATACTCTTGACTATACTATTCTGTTTTCTATCAAACACAAGCTTTGTGGTTTCTTTTTCCCCTTCAAGCAGTAATATGGTTTAAAAAAAATTTTTTTTTAAGACGCACATGCTAATACTCCAAATCCATCTAAGATGCTAAGTGACTGCTCACTTTCTGTCATAGGGCCCTGGGAATCTATTTTATACAGAAAAACTGTTCCATCTTGGAACCATTCCAAATGTCTCGGCCACTTTAAACATCAAACAGAATTGGAAAAAGATGAAAGCAACCTGCTTAACTTCTTAAAATGAGTAGTCTAAATAATCAGATGTAAATCTGAAAAAATAAAGTCATAAGAAACTAAAAAAAATAAATACTTCTTTATTCTCACAGGCATTCCCTACAGTGTCTACATTCTGTGGTGACAAACCTGAGACCATTTTATAGATGGTAACTACTTTCTCTAATTTTTTAGAAGGAAGAAAACAGTGATTTCTAGAAGGAAAATAAAGAAACCTCAGTATTCATGTCCCAAAAACCAGTGGGAAAATACATTTAATATTCTTTAAGTTAAACAAACAAACAGGAAAAGGGCTCTCCTTTTCTATGGTAGCTTTCCATGGTTAAACAACTCGTATTTGTATTAATACTCGATAATTCTCACTTCTAAAATGACTAAAATATTGTGTCTAAAAATACTTAGACTTCCCAGGTGGTCTACTAGCTAAGACTCCAGGTTCCCAATGCGGGGGACCCAGGTTCCATCCCTGGGCAGAACCTTCAATTTACAAATCTAAGATCCCACAGGCTGCAACTGAGACCCAGTGCAGCCAGTTTTTTGGTTTTTTTTTTTTTTTACAATCATTATTTCTGTATTTATTTACTTATTTTTTAAGATAAAACATTTCAAATATAAGAAAAGTACACATAAAATAAGCAATTTTATCTATAATTGAGATGAAATATATGTTCAAATTTTGCTGTATTTGTTTCAGATTTTTTTTCCAGATTTTTTTTTTCCCCCACTGTTTTTGTTTTTTTTCTCTGTGGGAGAAGGCAAGGATGGGACGATTTGAGAGGATGGCATTGAAACATGTATATTATCATATGTGAAACAGATCGCCAGTCCAGGTTCGATGCATGATACAGGGTGCTTGGGGCTGGTGCACTGGGATGACCCAGAGGGATGGGATGGGGAGGGAGTTGGGAGGGGGTTCAGGATGGGGAACACATGTACACCCATGGCGGATTCATGTCAATGTATGGCAAAACCACTACAATACTGTAAAGTAATTAGCCTCCAATTAAAATTAAAAAAACCAAAAAAACAGACAGTTAATAAATCTCAGTGGCCCTCCATAGCAAAGCGAAGTTCAAGGATGTGAAGGGCCTAAGCTGGGCGTAGGCAGCGTCTATAGGGCAGACTCCAAGACAAGAACCTAGGCTTCTGTTCCCACCCATTTGGAAAGTGGAGATGGGGTGGGGATGTAATATTGTTACATAACTAAATACAAACATTTACACAGGAATCTTAACATGTTACTTAATTCACCCAAGCCCATTATCTGCTAACTTCTTTTCAATAAACCTATATACTGGTAAATACCTACCTTTTATATCCTGTTTTATACACTTTTATACAAACAAACAGAAGAGCAAAAAACTTCTTTTAATCCTTGACCATCCAGAACTTCCACTGTGACATATGTAGATATAGGTTCACTTTCCTGACTGATATCATAGCTTATGTCTTCCTAGTACTTACTGAAATATGTATTCATTTATCATTTACTGCTCTGAAGTTACCATTTCTTAAATCCTTAACATTTCATTCTGTTTCTAGGATTTTTATGCTAATCAATTTTATTATGTAATACAATATCAGTTTTTAAACCATTAAGTTATAATTATTTATAAAATCAAGAAATGAAGCTTTTATATTAACATTTTTGGAGAAAACATTAAGTTGCTTGCCTACTTAGTTTTTAGGGGGAATTTTAGTATTAACAAGTCATGTGCTAATAAGTTATTTCTAAGGAAAAATATGAAATATAAATTAATTTATTAAGCAGTTTTTTATACTCAGGATGAAAATATAGGTACTCTTTTTGTAGCACCAAAATTTTTGTTCTTCAAATTATCTCTTACGCCAAAGTTGGGCAGCAGCTAAATATTAATATTTATGTTTGGCTCCTTGAGAAACTAAACATTTTTAACTGGATTATCAAGACTTTCAATTTACAACTCTACAGAAATTATTTTCTTAGTATCATTGTTTCGCTAAATTCCTTGTTATATGTATATACTTTCTTTTATATTTATCTGTTTTTCTCATTGAATGGTTAATTCCATTTCTAACACTATTTCAAACATAGGGAGATTGACTTTTCTTTTCTTGGTTCAAAGAGATTAACTTTAGTGTTTCTCAATGGACATAGATTTTGAAATACTATATTTACATTGTGTTAAGCATTTGTCAATATTTTGAAAAAGTTGAGAGTTGAATATTGAAAGAGTTGAATTAAGCTTCTGAAGCCATTACAATATTTTTTGTATTTTACCTTGCTAAATTTTGTTAAAGGCTTCAAATTCCCAAGACAAATTTTTTTTTACCATCTGAAATCTAATTTGACATTTTCCCCCATATAACTGACATATAACATTAGTTTCAGGTGTACAACATGGTTCACCATATATATCTCAATATATTTCTATATATTGCAAAACGATCACCACAATAAATCTAGTTAACATCTGTCACCATACATAAAACTTCTTGTGATGAGAATTTTTAAGATACACTCTCTTAGCAACTTGTAAAAAAGCAATACAGTGTTTTCAATTTTAGTCTCCATTCTGTACATCTCCACGACATACTTATTTTGAACTCCAAGTTTGTACTTTTGACCCCCTTTCCCCAGGCCCAACCAACACTTATTAATAGTTTGTTTTTTTGTTCCCCCAGATCTGGCCATGCAACCGTGTAAGCCACTCCTGAGTTTGCTGCTGAATTCAGACGGCTTAGATCCACAAGTGAGTTGGCATCTATACATTTCCTTTATTATATTTCAGTTGCTTTAGCTTTTGGTAACAAAATGACATTTGTTATGAAAAAGAACATACATAATATATATAACTCAGTCACTTTGCTGTACAGCAGAAATGAACACACACACAATATGGCATTTGTGCTTATGAAAATCCTATTTGTCGCATTTTGGAACTGTTAAGTTGTGTCAAGGCATAACTGTTTTTTGAAATTTTAGAAAATTCTCTAGGACTTGATACTATATTTGAAACACTGCTAAAATCACTGTGAATGAACTTATGTAGTTTTTACTGAGGTACACCCTGGAAAAGATCCTGATGCTGGGAAAGATTGAGGGCAGGAGGAGACAGGGGTGACATAGGACGAGGTGGTTGGATGGCATCAGCAACTCAATGGACATGAGTTTGCACAAACTCCAAGAGACAGCGAAAGGCAGGGAAGCCTGGAAGCCTTAGCGACTGAACAACAACCCTGGAAAACATCAACTGTCCAAGTGTGATTGCATTCCAATCATGCAACTCTCTGGTTCTTGGTGCTTTCTCAATTGTGCTTTGCCTGGTTCCTGCTTCACCTTCAGCTGCAGTTCAGGGTCAGGGTGCTAGCTCCACCTGACGAGAGAATTGGGGTGGGGGCAGGTAAGCCACCACCTCAGGAAAACTCTAAGTCTCCAGGTACCAGCTTCTTTTTCTCTCAGGCTTTCTTAGTGGCTGTAGAACTGGAATTTCAAAGTAGGAAACCTCGCATACCAACAACGGTTCCTAAAGGTCCAGCCATGAAAACCCCCAAACGCCACACCTAGAATTCAAACCCCACTCTGCCTCAGAAAGTGATAGAAATCACTGGAAATTATCATGGACATCATGATGCAGTTTTCAATGCTACCATGGAGAATCTCGTTCAGACATTTAAAATGACTCTGATGATGTCTGCCTGCATAGTGTCATACCCCAGATGGAGGTTTAAGAATATAAAACCTGCTGATACGGCTTCTCTAACACATCCTAGCACAAACTGTTGGAGTCACAGCTAGTAGGGAAGAATATATTCTCTTATGAATCCTACATGGGGTTAAAATGACACCTAATAAGGGGTCTCAGACAGTAAAGCATCTGCCTACAATGCAGGAGACCCGGGTTCAATCCCTGGGTTGGGAAGATCTCCTGGAGAAGGAAATGGCAACCCAGTCCAGTATTCTTGCCTGGAAAATCCCATAGACAGAGAAGCCTGGTAGGCTACAGTCGATGGGATTGCAAAAAAAAGAGTCGGAAACGACTGAGCAACTTCACTTCACTTCACTTCAGTGCAAACTTGCTTGCAGAGAAAAGATAAAAAAAAAAAAAAAAAAACAGCCCAAATGTCCATAAGGAGTGAAGTGAAGTGAAAGTCACTCAGTTGTGTCTGACTCTTTGTGACCCCATGCACTATATAGTCCATGGATTTCTCCAGGCCAGAATACTGGAGTGGGTGGCCGCTCCTTCTCCAGGGGATCTTCCCTACCCAGGGATTGAACTCTGGTCTCCCACAATGCAGGTAGATTCTTTACCAGCTGAGCCACCAAAGAAGCCCAAATGAAGCAGAAGCTGCCATGCTGCGCTGTGCTTAGTTGCTCAGTCGTGTCCGACTCTTTGTGACCCCATGGACTGTAGCCCGTCAGATGCCTCTGTCCAAGGGATTCTCCAGGCAAGAATTCTGGAGTTGGTAGCCATGTCCTCCTTCAGGGGATCTTCCCAACCTAGGGATCAAACTTAGGTCTTCTACATTGCAGGTGGACTCTTTACTATCTGAGCCACTAGGGAAGCCCGTCCATAAGTAGAGGTGTGCTTAAATAAATGTACATTTATTTAACGGTACATTTATACAATGGAACATCACAGCTGTAACACACAAATAGAAAGCTCTCTGTGTTAAATGAAAAAAACACGGTCAAGAGCAATGTAGATGATGTGTCTCATTGTATCAAGAGGTATGTACTTTTTTGCTTATAAATTCATAACAAAGCTTTCATATAATATATATGAAAGTACCAACGGTGTTTACCTTTTCAGAGAAGACAACAGGAACCAGATCGATATAAAGGTGTTCTAGTGCACTTTTAAATACTTTTAAAACACAAGGCAAATGCATTGCAGGCTTCCCTAATAGCACAGTGGTAAAGAATCTGCCAAAGAATGTTCAAAGTACCACATGATTGCACTCATCTCACACACCAGCAAAGTAATGCTCAAAATTCTCCAAGCCAGACTTCAATAGTACATGAACCGTGAACTTCCAGATGTTCAAACTGGATTTTAAAAAGGAAGAGGAACCAGAGATCAAATTGCCAACATCTGCTGGATCGTTGAAAAAGCAAGAGAGTTCCAGAAAAAACATCTACTTCTGCTTTATTGATTATGCCAAAGCCTTTGACTGTGTGGATCACAACAAACTATGGAAAATTCTTCAAGAGATGGGAATATCAGACCATCTTACCTGCCTCCTGAGAAATCTGTATGCAGGTCAGGAAGCAACAGTTAGAAGTGGACATGGAACAACAGACTGGTTCCAAATAGGGAAAGGAGTACATCAAGGCAGTATATTGTCGCCGTGCTTATTTAACTTATATGCAGAATATATCATGCGAAATGCCGGGTTGGATGAAGCATAAGCTGGAATCAAGATTGCTGGGAGAAATACCAGTAACCTCAGATATGCAGATGACACTACCCTTATGGGAGAAAGTGAAGAGGAACTAAAGAGCCTCTTGATGAAAGTGAAAAAAGAGAGTGAAAAAGTTGGCTTAAAACTCAACATTTCAAAAACTAATATCATGGCATCCGGTCCCATCACTTCATGGCAAATAGATGGGGAAACAATGGAAACAGTTATAGACTTTATTTTGGGGGGCTCCAAAATCACTGCAGATGGTGACTGCAGCCATGAAATCAAAAGACCCTTTCTCCTTGGAAGGAAAGCTATGACCAACCTAGACAGGTATTAAAAAGTAGAGACATTACTTTGCGTACAAATGTCCGTCTAGTCAAAACTATGGTTTTTCCAGTAGTAGATGTATGGATATGAGAGTTGGACTATAAAGAAAGCTGAGCACCGAAGAATTGATGCTTTTGAACTGTGGTGCTGGTGAAGACTCTTGAGAGTCCCTTGGACTGCAAGGAGATCCAACCAGTCCACCCTAAAGGAAATCAGTCCTGAACATTCATTGGAAGGACTGATGTTGAAGCTGAAGCTCCAATAGTTTGGCCACCTGATGCGAAGAACTGACTCATTGGAAAAGACCCTGATGCTGGGAAAGATTGACTGTGGGAGGAGAAGGGGACGACAGAGGATGGGATGGTTGGATGTCATCATGGACTTGATGGACATGAGTTTGAGCAAGCTCTGGGAGTTGGTGATGGACAGGGAAGTCTGGTGTGCTGCAGTCCATGGGGTCGCAAAGAGTCTGACACGACTGAGTGACTGAACTGAACCAATCTGCCCACAATGTGAGAGACTCAGTTTCCATCCCTAGGTTGGGAAGATCCCGTGGAGGAGAAAATAGCAACCCATTCCAGTATTCTTGTCTGGAAAATCCCATGGAGAGAGGAGGTCAGGCTACAGTCCATGGGGTCACAGAAAGAGTCAGACATGACTTAGTGACTAAAACAACTACAACAAATATATTACCTACTCAAAATTAAAATGTAATATTTTTTAAAGGTGGTTAAAATGAATTCTGAGCTTCAGTCTTTAACACTTAACCATCAAGCAAACAGTCAATCCATGTTTTTTCTATGGGGAATCTGGGCAGAAATCTAAATAATGCAGCTTCTATTGAATGTGAATTCTCAGAATAGATTTACATATCTTCAAGTTTTAACCTAAGAGCAAATAAGCATACAGACTGCCCTCTACCTAGAGCTGGAAAAGCACGCTGTGACCTCAATCTTCCGCTCCATATACTGTGCTCCCTGAGGACACAGATGTACCACATGACAGCTGATGACCCAGTTTGAGCATCCTTCCCTCCCTCCTCACCCCTGGACGAATGGAGGATCAGAGACCATGCAAAAACCTCCAATGATGCTCAAAGCCCCAGTGCTCATAAACAGAGTACTTTGTAATGCCAAAAATCAACAGTTTCCCTTAAATCCTACCGGATTCATTATTATAGCAAGTTAGCTTAATATGAACCAAACTTTGCCCTTGTGTTCCCTTTATTAACATGTTACCATTTTGAGAATACAACTATTTAAAACTAAAAAAATCTCATTTATTATCTCCATTAAGAGGCTAATTGCAAAGAATCAACTTACTCAGAAATCTTAAAACTAAATGTTAACTTTCACATAGATTCAGATGCATGTTGACAAGATAATTACCACTGTGTGTCTGATCAGACCTTCCTGGACTTCACTCCAATGAAACTGAAACCCCCATCAGGAAAACCAAAGTCCTGAGTCCAGGACATTTGCTCACTTGAAAAATAGCTGGATAACACTGTTTACTCTCCTTGTTCTTTCTACTCAGAAATCTCAATTTAATAAAATTTCAAACCAGCCTAAAGAACTTATTTATCATCCTCTTAAAGAAAACAGTTGAAGGAAGAACAGGCCCATATTTCAGGCTCAGTCACTTAGGCACACAGACCCCCGCCCCCCCTCCCCTCAAGGCAAAACACTTATTTCTGAAAGACTTAACCATTCAGACAGGGACTAACCTAGCTGCTGAGGATACAACCATTCTAAGGCAAGAACAAGCCACTGACAGAATCTGCTGGCTTTCTGAATATTAAAATCAAGCAAGAGACATGACCTACGAGGAGAGGTTGCCTTGACTCGAATGAAAAACTATACGTAGCCTTCAGTAACTAACATTTGTTTCATATACCTATTGATTTCTTATTCATTTACTCACCAAATGTTTATCAAAATCTACCGTGTGGCTTTGCTGTGGGCAGGTGGACCTGCCTGGTGTCTTGGGGGTGGTGGAAGCAGGTATAAGAGGGCGGTGCCCTACAAAGATACACGAAGACATCTTGTGTGTGATAGTCAGCTCTTCCTGTTTAACTCACACACACAGCTATCTGCAAAGGTGATGGTCACTGGCGGGCATGTGCCTTCCGCTACATTACTGCCTTGACAACGAAGGCTTGTGGGTTAATAAAACACAAGCAGTGAGCTAACAAGCTTGGCCAGTCGTCTTTCTACTTTAATCTGAACCTCCTCGTCTGAAACACTTCCTGGGACACCTGTCTCTCCACAGGCTCTTTCTGTCAGTGTTTGCTCAGCAGTTGAGGATAGCAGTTTATGCTGAGGGAGAAATTCCATGACAACGAGGTCTTAAATGTGGACTACCTGGAAATATGTGCTCTGATAAGAGGGAGCATCCAGTTCTGAAACAATGATCCACATGACCCCTGTGCCTTCAGCAAATGTCTGCTGGATGTGCCTCTAGCAAGCTGGTCCCGGACTTTTACGCCGCAGAGACAGAAACAGGCCACTGCCGATGGCCATATGCTAATTAGGAAAGAGAATTACGTACACACAGTGCAGTGAGAAGATGGGGGGAACACGTGGATCTGCGACCAGCAAGAAAGGGTGCTGGAGACACAGTGTGGATGGATGTCTGTACGTCTGGCAGACAGATATGAGAGCAGAAAACACCAAGGCGGAGAAGTATGGGAGCCCTGGAGGTCCTGACGTTCAGTGCTGACAGCAAAGCACTCCTGAGGTTAAAGTAAGAGGATGTGGCTGGAAGCAGAAACGGGCTAGACAGGAGTGCCATACAAGGTTTATCCTGGTAGGAGACCCAGAGCAGTGCTGAGCAAGGGCCTGGAGACGCAGGGCAAGGGGGAGACCTGAGGGGGTGAGCAAAGGGAAGCCCGGGGTCGGGCAGGGACTCGTGGCCAGGGCAGTGAGAACCGGCAGGAAATGACGAATGTGTTTACGAGGCAGAGCACCTGGATCAAGAGGACTCCTGGGTAAGTCATAGTTTGCAGCTCAGAGGTAACACACAGAGGAGCAGATTAGCACGTGAGAATCAGAGAGAGGGCCGAGGGACCCGGTGGGCAGGCATCCTACACTCTAATACCCTGCTCCTCATTCTCCAAAAAGATGCTATTCTAGCCTCACCAGCCCCATAAGGCTTTCCAAACGGACTTGTCAGCTGGGGTGTTTTCCCCAGGAGCAAATCGGTTCTTTACTTCCCCTTGTCCCAGATGCTGCCCCTAATACAAGCCAGGGCTTCCCTGGCGGCTCAGATGGTAAAGAATCTGCCTGCAATGTGGGAGACCTGCGTTCAATCCCTGGGTTGGGAAGATCCCCTGGAAGAGGGCACAGCAACCCCACTCCAATACTCTTGCCTGGAGAATCCCCATGGACAGAGGAGCCTGGTGGGCCACAGTCCATGGGGTCACAAAGAGCCGGACACGACTAAACACAGCACACACAGTGCAAGCCCACTAACACACACTTTCCCGGTCTGATGAACTGCAGATCCACAGAAATCTAGACGATCTTACCAAGATTTTATAAGAAATCATTACTCAGTGTGGTACGAAAGGAGGAAGTTAGCATCCGCCTTGACAAGAGTGGAAGAAGCCCTCAAGCCTAACAACATGCCTATTATAGTTAAGGTGCTGACACTTGCTTCGTGGCATCTAACCAGTATTTAAGTAAACAAACTAAGAAACAAATCAGTGTTATTAGCTTAAATTTGTATAAACCTTTTCAATATTCCTTTCACTATGAGTTTGCTCTAGAAGTGTTCTTAGTAATCATAATGTAGAAGCCACACGTAACTTTTTTCTACTTCTAGGTAGGTATGGCATTTGCTTACTGTGGAACATTTCAAGCTCAACAAAGCACGGTGTTTAGACTTTTAAAATTACCCAAGCTAATTCTTTTGGAGGCAGATGGGGAGGAGTGCCTTAAGACACCTATTAAAATTTTATAGTACTAGACTGTTGGACCTGCTGCAGTGCCATGTATCACATGTAAAATGGTTTCACTTTTTAATTTCAAAAGTAGATTACAGGATAGAAGGCATATTCCTATTAAATACTCTTATTTCAGGATAATTATTGCTTAGACAACTTTTCCTGAAAAACCAACCAAACTTGATCTTAAACATTTTCCATGTGGCTGGCAGGGAAAGCAAAGCACATTTCTCATGTTCTTAAAATGGACTACCAACTGTAAATAAAAGTTAACAGAAATTCATTACATTTGAAAAAAATTTTTTTTTCAGAAATACTTTTAAGAAAGTATCAGTTCCGTCAATTTGTTGACTAATTTTCCATCAGTTTGTTTCTAAATAATAGAAGTGCACCTTACTATGTTAAGTTTCTGGATTTGTTTCAGGACTAGAAGAGCATACTGCGAATACCTGCAAGTAGTAAAATTTCATGCCTGTAACATTAAAAATTCCAAAGATGCCAAATGAAAATATTTTTAATCATCTAACAAGCAAAAATTTCATCTGAAACATGAATTTCATAGTAGGGGAAGAAAATCTGAATTTTTATCTCAACTTAAAATAAGGAACAAGCGTCTCTTGTTATACTTGTTTACAATGTATATGAACAAACTGGATAGGTCTTTCCCTGGTAGCTCCGTTGGTAAAAAGCCACCTACAATGCAGGAGACCCCGGTTTGATTCCTGGGTCAGGCAGAGCCACTGGAGAAGAGATAGGCTACCCACTCCAGTATTCTTGGGCTTCCCTGGTGGCTCAGCTGGTAAAAAATCTACCTGCAATGTGGGAGACCTGGGTTCGATCCCCTGGAGAAAGGAAAGGCTACCCACTCCAGTATCCTGGCCTGGAGAATTCCATGGGCTTGCAGAGAAGTCGGACACTACTGAGCAACCTTCACTTTCACTATCCTCAGAGCACAAGGAAGAAGATATAGATGTGACTGAGGTGTCACTTCACAGGATAGCAGCTCCAGGACTGGCTTTCTCTCTGTTACTAAGGCAAATGACGGGAAATATTAAATGCGAGCCGTCATATGAACTTTCATTTTGTTTCTGTCTGAAGGATCATTTTGTCTGAAGAATCATAATAGGAACCTGAGAAGATGCCTGGCATCACAAAGCCGAGCTGTGCTGTTGATTTCAGCGATGACGGCATGCGCCAAGACCCTTTAAATTTACCACATGGATGAACACGGCACCAAGAATAACACTCTGTCACCACAAGGAACCATTTCCAAAACAAGAACAAACAAAACTCTACATGGCCCTTCTTGCTGTATCCACTGCAAGCACATGTACCTTGTCAGATTTTTAAAACTGTCTTTTCTGGACTTTTCCACCTTGAGCTAGCCAGCTTAGGTGATGTCACCACTGTGCCAGCGAGGCCAGGCCCCGTGGGTCAGTGCTCCACGGCCACAGACGGTGTCCCTAACATCTCGGCCATGTGCAATCACGTGTTCTTCATCAAGCAGGGCCCCCAGCAGAGCAGCAGGGCTGACAAGGCACATGCAGACAAAAGATCTGAGTGGGGAAAATAAATCCCCAAAGTGGGTCAAAAATCTCCTTATTGTGAATTAAAGATGACAGACTACCTTTAATAGACAGTAGAAACAAAAGTTAGAATAGCCAATTAAAACATTCAACATTAGGAATTTCTCTAATACAAATGGGCTTCCCTGGCAGCTCAGACAGTAAACAACCCGCCTACCATGCGGGAGATCTGGGTTCGATCCCTGGGTTGGGAAGATCCTCTGGAGGAGGGCATGGCAACCCTCTCCAGTATTCTTGCCTGGAGAATCCCTAAGGATAGAGGAATCTGGCGGGATACAGTCCATGCGGTTGCAAAGAGTCCATCACGACTGAGCGACTAAGCACAGCACAGATACTATAAATAATAAATAAAAAGAGAATGTTGTTCTCAAAATATTAACCAGTTATGGAAAAATAATTTGAGTATGAGATGTCTAAAATTCAAGTAACAAGGAACAATAGGAAAAAGCCCAGTCTCTCATGCAAAAAGCTTTATTGGTATTAAAGTTACCCAGAGCTACATAATTGATGCCTTTTATAAAGGACTCTCATGTGCTAGGGCTTCCCTGGTGGCTCGGATGGTAAAATTTCGCCCACAGTGCAGGAGCCCTAAGTTTGATTCCTGGGTCCAGCAGATTCCCCTGGAGAAGGGAATGGCTACCCACTCCAGTACTCTTGCCTGGAGAATCCCATGGACGGAGGAGCCTGGCGGGCTACAGTCCATGGGATCTCAAAAGAGTCGGACATGACTGAACTAACTCTTTCTTTCTCAGGTACTGAAATAACCCAAAGTATTACCTAAGTCAAATAAGAAAAATAATGTCCAATTTTGGATACATTTAAAAACACACCTGTTGTCTTTTTACCTAAGAAAACAGTAATGTGCATACTATTAATAAAACACTATTACTAGCTGTGAAACATGCTTTAGAGCTAATAAAAAGTACCATAATCTGTATTATTTCATGTGTAGGGTGATTCTCTAATATCTAAAATTCAACCTAAATATTTCAATGTTTCTAATTAAATAAGCATTTACTATATATGTTTCCCGTGCCACATTCTTCCATTTTTTCCAGATGAAAAACACTGTTTTCCTTCCCATTCTGAATCCAACTTCAAACTATACTGTATGGTTTATTTTCTATGTTTATATGAAAACAGATGCCACATTAAAGCACAATTTGGCATGGTAAAACTTTACCTTTTTCTTTCAACATCTAACTTCTAAAGGCTTATCAAAATATTACCTATTATGAGTAAAAATTCATTTAACATATCACTGCTCTCTTAAATAGACTGCAATAACTATGAAAGGGCACATTTTAATGTCATAGCAAAGCTGAAGCTGTAAGACTGCCATACCAAAGAGTTCAGTATCAATCTATGCCAAGACATTTTTAACATAATGCCACTCACAAAACCAGTTCTTAGTAAATGCTTATCGATGTGGCATGAGGCCAGTGTAACTTTCAAAGCTGCTTTCCAGGAAACTGCAAAGAAAATTGTGGATTCACAGAAGCGATAACAAAGCGGGTGGTGGAAGGCCATATCTCTCTTCTATTGTTCTTGAATTTGATCCTTTTGATGTCTTTTTGCATTATACAAATGACTGAATATTTTAATTTCTTACAAAAAATTCTAACTATATATAGTTATTTTATGGAAGCTTTCTAAAATGCTTTCACTGGCTTCTATATTTTGTGATGTGTGAGAGAAACAGAGAAATTAAAATTTAGCATCACCTTAATGCATGACCATGAGTTCCACCATGTATGTTCCTAATAAAATATATCTTTTATTGACACATTTAAAATACATAAAACCACATTTAATGTTGAGAACATTCTTTCTCAGTGTACTATAACTGAAAATTATTTCATTTAAGAGAGCAAAATCAAATATTAACCTCTATGTCCAAACCATAAAATAACTTGAAAGTATCCAATTAACATAGCTACAAACTAGGTGATCATTACCAAAAAAAATTCATATCCTAAAAGAGAAGAAACGATGAGGTGTGTTGCAAGATTCAACTTGTTAAATGATATACTGCCCTTATTTATAAGCTATCAGTATTAGCTTTTGAGAAATTAGTTTTGCCTTCTCTGTGGCAGTTGCTGTAATAGGGCTCTAATCTCTCTTTACCTGCATGCACTACAGAGATTGGAGAAGTGAAACACTCAATTTCCCAGCTTCCTTTGCAGGTAGAAACAGCCATGTGACTGAGATTTAGCCAATGAGATGTAAGCATGAGTGATAGGGCACTGCCCCTTCCCAGGGTCTTGTTTTTGCTGCCTGCAGCAGCCATTGTGAGATCATGAGGCAACATTCATGAGAAAAAGGCTAAGAAAAGAGCATAGGTGTTAATCCTGACATTGCTGAGCCTCTGAACAAGGTAAGAGCTGCTTCTTGCTACGTGAGACAAATAAACTCCTTTTAAGCCACGCTGTCTTAACAAACTGCACCTAAAAGCATTTCTGGGGCTTCCCTGGTGGTTCAGTGGTAAATATGTTTCCAGTGCAGGAAACACAGGTTCGATCCCTGATCCACGAAGATCCCACATCCTGCGGAGCAACTAAGCCCTGTGCACTACAACTCTTGAGTTCATCTTCAGAGTCCACATGCCGCAAGTACTGAAGCCAGGGTGCCCAAGAGCGTGTGCTCTGCAACAATAGAAGCCTCAGCAATGAGAAGCCCTTGCAGCAACAGAGACCACACACAGCAAAAAATACATAAATAAAACTATTTTAAAAGCATTTCTGTTGGACGGTCTGAAAAGTGAACACCAAACATAAGAACACTACAATGACTTTCGTTCTAATTGAACACTTAATCCTGTTCCGCCTCACTCTTACCAAATACCTAGGCAAAATGGTTCTCTTTAGTGTGGCTTCAAGTAAATGAAAATATCTTGTGTTATTAATAATACTCCTCTTACCTTTCCTCAGAGTATGTGTAAATACATACCTCCCCTCTTTGCTTAGAGTAATTGCTTTTTACTCTTACTAGCTCAGCAGAAAGAATTTTCTTAGTGCAGTGAATTGCCTTCACTTAGGTCAGTGAGAATATCAACTCTGAGGTTCAAACTGGCACTTTTCATAATAATGAGTACAAGTATCTCATCCCCAGCTGCACAGAAAACCCAGATTCCAACAGAACTGGAGGCAAGAAATATTTCTACAGAGATGATTCCTTTCCCTCTGCTGACTCATAAGATGGAAATGAATACGTTGAGGCAAAATTCTGAGCTACGCTGAACCGGGTGCTTTGGTGAAGTCAGTGAAACCACTTTGGGCCCTCTTAGCAGGTGTGGGCCCTCCTGGGATGCTACCGTCTTCGCCTACTCTGGACGTCCTGCAACATCACCCCAAACTGACACATTCAAATTCATTCCTTGCGTCTGTTTAACAGAGGAAATTGTATCCTGGACTGGACAGCACACTTTGCCAATCAATTTATTAATATTACAGCACACAGCGCCCTCAGCAAAGGTTGGTAAAAGGGCCCATTCCATCTGGACTCCTATAACCACCACCTTACTGCTGGCAGCTCCCCCTCCACAGTCCATGCTCCAATGTGTTAAAATTCTTTCATTTTCTTGAAGGAGCTCACCTTCAAGGCTTTCCTCACCTCCAGGCTTTCACATGCTATTTTCTCTCCCTGGAACACCCTCTGTTTCTTGGCTAATTCCTCCTATCCTGGGGTCCCAGCTGACATGGCTCTTCCCGTGGAAGACCTGGGGAGTCAGCCTCACCTGCCGGGAGCTGCCTGGACACCTAGTCCATGTCATACCATGACTGTCTGATGGTCTTTGCCTGACTCCGTGGTAAACTGTGGGCTGTGGGAAGGCAGGGGGCTACGTGTGAGTTAGTCCTGGCTACAATATCAGCATCTGGCATTGTACCTGCCACACAGGACATGTCTAACAAATACTTATTTATGAAATGAATGACTTGACCCTGCAATGTGAAAAGATAATCTGGAAGCAGGGAAAAGGCTGGTTGGTGGCAAAGACCAAAATTATAAAATCCTTCAAAAAGCTCCAAAGTATTAGACTGGGTGATGACAAAACTGTTGATATTTGACCTCTGAGAAGAGCAATTTCAAATGCTTCAGCCTAATAATAAAGCCTGAACTAGAGCAGGCAGAAGGCTTCCCAGGTGGTACAATGGTAAAGAACCCACCTGCCAATGGAGGAGCCATCGGAGACTCGGGGAAGATCCCTGGAGGAGGGCATGGCAATCCACTCCAATATTACTGGGCTTCCTTGGTAGTTTGGTAGCTTGGTAAAGAATCTGCCTGCAATGTAGGAGATCCTGGTTCGATTCATGGGTCAGGAAGCTTCCCTGGAGGAAGGCATGGCTACCCACTCCAGTATGCTTGCCTGGAGAATCCCATGGACAGAGGAGCCTGGTGGGCTAGAGTCCTTGGGGTCGCAAAGAGTCAGACACAACTGGAGTGACTGAGCATGCCCGCAGAATAGTGAGAGGGTAAAAACAACAGGGATTTTACAAGACAGAGTCATAGATTCTTGCAACCCATGAATTGTGGTTAAATGAGAAAGAACAATGGGGGCTTTGAGGATATACTAAGGGCCAAACAACGATGGTGTGAAGAGAAAGAAATCAGTATTTGCTGAGTTTGGGAAATAAGCAGAGAACTCGTTTAGATAAGAATAATTTTCAGGTGTCAGTAACACATCAAGGACTTTTAAATCTGGAGCCAGAATTCAGAGAATTTGAGGTTGAAGGGACCTTGGAAATCATCTCGTCTGATTCCTTTATTCTGTATCCCTGTTTGGTTAAGTGATCAAGGTCACTGACTTGGTTACCAGCAGAACCGAGGCTACAACCCTGGGCTCTTGGAATCCAGGCCAATACCACGGTCAGTGCAGCAACCAATAGCAACACCACCTCTTTTTCTACTGTTTTCAACCCAGGTGGATAAGAAGAAATGTGACTACTTCAATCTATTTTTTATTGGAAGGTTTCTCAGACCCTGTAGCTGTGCAAAATGGATAAGCTCATAAAAGATTCTTTCTGGGGTAAGTAGAATTATATTCTTTACTTAATTATAAAATGCTTCCTACATGCAAAACTCTTTTTTCCATCATGGCTATTCACTAGATCTAACAGAATTACAGCAAGATTCACAGCTGGAAAAAAATCTAAAAAAACAAAAAACAAAACCAAGAGGTCCCAGGTTTTAGTCCCATCTCTGCCACTGGCTGTGTGTCCTTGGGCAAGTTAATTCTCTGGGCCTCCAACCTCCTGGTGTAAAACCAGAAGAACTAGATCACCTTTAAGTACACTGAAACTATGATGGCCATCAAATGAATGGTTAAAAATATTTTTATGTAAATCCAAAACATAAAATGTGCCCCAAGTGTCACTATTAGTCAAACTCTGGGAATAAAAGTTTTAAGCTGCCTTTGTAAAGCTATCTGCTTCATAAAAACAGTAGAAACAACCTAAAATGTTTGCTAATGGAAGATTGGTTTAAATCATGGCTCAGTCAGCAATGGGATGTTATATGACTGCTAAAACGCACGTGGTAGATAAATGCCTTAACATTCAAATCTAAGATACATCCATGCTTAAAAGTAAGCTATAAAAGAGTATATATTATGCTTCCATTTCTGTAAAACAAAAAGGGGTAAAAAAGCTTACATGGGCTTACACATGACTCGAAAAATTACTGGAAGGATAAACAAGCCCCCACGAGCGTGGCTGCATCTGTGGAGAGGGCACAGGGCCTGGGTAATAAAGAGGCTCACCTGGAACTGTACAACCTTCTGCACTGTCTGATTTTCTTTTTAACTTGGAATGTGGATTGATTTTTTTTTTTTAAGTTAAAATTAAAAGCCACTTGGGAGCTATTTTAGATTACAGATTGTTACAAATACAGGGTACCCTTTTATCTTTATTTTTCACCTTTTTATTCTTTAAAGTTGAGAAAAATGACTGGTGTATAGGCTAGGAGAGACACAGCCACTGTTTCCCTAGGAACTTGTTCCATTTACCTTCAGCTGTCAGCTCAGACCGAGAGGGAAAGGCTGGCAGATTCCGGCTGGCAGATTCCAGTGACAGGTCAAGGGGAGTTATGAAACACGAGGAAGAGGTGCTGGAGAAAAACGGGAATTATCCCACAGGGCAGGGAGATGCCCCTGGGGAAACTAAAAGCAGTCAGCTGAGAAAAATCACTGGGGACAGAGATGGAAAACAAGACCCAGAAGAGCCGGCATTCATGGGGAACAAAACAACATCTACTCAATATTTACATACTCAGAGGATCCTAGCACGGTTACCACTAACCAGCCCAGATTCAAAAGATCATCACTCCCCGTGTTTATACCATGAAATCAACTTAATTGACCATAGTTGCAATTATATCCAAACAACAGGCAGCGACAGGAGGCAAATGAATCCTCTCAAAGTGGGCAGGCAGGTGACATGTGCCTAAAATATACTCTGCATTCATTTCCATCTCTAGGCACAGAAAATAAAAAGCAGATACAAGCAGGAAGATTAGAGGCAGTCTCTTGTGATTTGCAAACATTTTCGCCATGAAGCTTGGAAAACTTAATTTGCCGTTCATTTCCTACCTGCCCACAACCATTATGATGCTTTATTTCAGCATGTTGAGAACACAGCCATCGTTTAGTATACCAAACCAGCCTGTCACAACCTCAGTGAGGAACTACAGAACGAAAAACTACAGAACCCTCTCTTTTCATCTCCTTCTTTAAAGGAAAGAGAGCTAGTTGTCTTGATTTACCTGTCTCCCATTTCCGAAATCATGTGAAGGAAAATGTAACTGAACAGGTGCTGATTTTTTTTTCCAGATCTGGCTGGTGTCAGAGCAAAGAGCTGGGAGCATCCAGGCAACAGTTCGGCTTTCAACGAACAAGCCAAGCAGACAGTAGCTTGCAGACAAGGAAAAGTGCTAGGCACATGTGTTGAAGCACAAGAGAAAGCGGCTTATTTTGACAAATTATGCCTGGTTCTCCCATTAGAGCTTTCTTTCCTCAATAATCTGTCCCCTTAGGAGATTTCTGATAAGCACCTGCAAGGTAACCGAGGAGCCCCCCCACCCAGTGTAACAGTACGGAGAGAGGTGTGCCAGACAAACCTGTGTGGAAAATAACAGTGCTTTTCCGAAACCCTGAAGGAAGTCGCAGATTCCGCAGCAACCCTTTGGCAGTCAGCCGGACGTGAATGGTGGACAAGGAGAACTTGGGCGACAACAACATGTCTTCAGAGCAGGTGGAAAGAAAATGTCACAGAAGAACCAGCTCCCACACGGGCTCTCACATACTGTCTTTTCCAACCCTGCACTCTTCTCCCAGGCCAAGAAGCACAGCGAGAGAAAACATGCCTACATGCCAGACGCTGCTTACCGCACCCACACAAAAGAAAAGCCCCAGAGCTATCCAAGTGCTTCTGGCTTCCGCTTCCACCGCCAGATGTTGCAGAAACAATGCTCTTCCTCTGAAGCAACTCCTCCTAGCAGCCCCAGCAGTCAGCAGCCTCTGACATCACACTGAACATGCTATGGGGTTGTTATGGTTTGCATCAGAGATGGTGAAGGGGAGGAGAAAGTGGGTGGTCTTAGGCGCTTTACATAACAACCAATAATGTCACCGGTTCAGTGATGGCTTGGAGGATCCTTAAGGGGAAACAACTACTTCAAGGCGTGCCTAATACTTATTTAGTAATTATAAAGAATTAAGACTTCATTACAGTAGTCTGTATTCTGGTTTTTTAAATTGTAATTATATCTATAATTTAAACTGTAATTATATATACACACACACACACACACACACACTAGTAGTAACACAGGGAATTTTTTCAGATATTTTACATAAACCTATATAGAAACCTAATACCTGAGACAAATGTGTTCCCAGTTACAGTTTTAAGTAAGATGCCTACTATAACATCTGGAGCTAAGGTAGCACTGTAGGTCCATTATATTTCTAAAAAAAAATCTTTTTACTGTATTAATGAGAGATTGAGTAAAGGTTAAAGTTCAACTTTACCACTCATATTCTTGAGACCTCACTAATAACCAACAATTAAAGTTTAATGCAATACCTCTATCAGATATAATTTAATAGTTCCAGAGGAATAAAAAATTAGTCTGACAAGCAGTATTCTAAAGACTCCACTTACTGCTTGACTCATTGCACTTACAGAATATCAGGCGACCTCTCAAGAATAGTAGTGTTTTGAGATTAGGAACACCAGGAAGGTGAGATTATTGTGTATCAGTAAGAATTGAGATCTAGCAAATGTTTACTTGAGTAGAGTCCTTGGTAAAAAGTACATTAAAATATAATGGCAAAAACTAAAAGAAGTTGCAGGAGAAAGGCGTGGACATAAAAGAGAATTGCACCCGCAAAATGCTCACTTAGGTGAAGCTAATATTATTAAACCAGGAAGAGCCCAAACTCTTGATAGATTTTAATTTTAAAAAGTATAAGAAAACAATATGTAAAAAAAAAATGATCTATGCATGTTTCCTAGATTTCCAAGGCTTGATAACAGAAATAAATGTGGCTGTTGACCATAAATAACTAATAGATGCTATGAGAATGTGCAGGACACAGTTACTCTTTCAGAAATTCTCTAGAGTGTTCAGGGTGTGACGAGTGGAGGAGACAGGCAGGAAAGGAAATTCTGAGTAATTCCTTCTCCCTTTGCACTCACCCCACCCGCCCCCTCAACCCCCACCCAGCCTCTGTGGGCAAGCTACAACCTATTCATATACAGTCGAGGGGTCTTGTTAACCAAGGAATTAAAGTCTGGAAAAGCTACATTTAGGTATTGCTTCTTCACTTTATCACAGTTTTTATTAAAAAGCAAATTAATTTGCCACGACCAACTGTCCTTCCTGCTCCCCACCAAGAAAAAAACACTTGTAAAAACTAAGATTAAAAACCAGCATTAAAATTATAAATAGAAGACTAAACACTGATATTATTAAAAATAGACATGACACCACCCTCTTTACATGTTTTTTGTTTTGTTTAGTTTTTTGTTAGTTAAGTAATAGTAAACTCTATCCTGGTTGAAAGGGAAATCCTTTAGACGGACTACTCCAAAAGAAGAAAATAGCAACATGCCATCAATTCGTTATATTTATTACAATGTCTACTTGAACTACCTAAGCTACACCACATATATGAAAAGTTATGTTGCTAATGATCTTTCTAAACAGCAGAGCATGGCTCTCTGCTTCTCCCTGTGAGTGATGCCCTGTGGCTCTGGGAGGCTTTCGGTGTTTCCCATCCTCTGGGGAGCTCTTCCTTCAAAGGCAAAAAGCCCAAAGCCAAAAAACAGCACAGCTAGGAACTATAAGAATAAAGAGAAGCAGTGCCAGTCAAAAGGAAAAGTCAAAAGTCAGAAGGAGTAGTTCCGTTTCTACAGCAACGTGTACACACACACACACACACACACACACAGGGAAAAAGGGAAAGACTAAAAACAGCTCAAGCAGGGTTTCTATTCTTTCCCAAACACAAGTCTGCTGCCTGGTGGCGGTTCAGCACAAGTGCACCAAAGCAAAAAGGCAGCCTTGACACTTGATAAACAGCCAACTCATACAATATGCTATATGCCAGGCACACTCCTAAACGCTTTTTATGCATGCACTCTTTTAAATAATCAATCAGCAATAATTGCAAGGTTACAACAATTTTTATTTTATATATATAGATAGATAGATACACACACACTTCTGGGGGGTTGGGGAAGCACAGATTTTAAAACTGGTTCAGAAAGATCAAATAATTTGATTACTTCTTTGATCAGTTACGTGTACACACACTGTCATTTCTGAATTTATACCAAATATAGAAATATAAGAAAGATAAGAAAGTGTTCATCTTTAATTATACAAAGTCTTAATTTAAGAGGACGTAAGGAAAAATTTAAGGAACTTCTAGTACTTAAATGAGAAAAATGTAATTAGTTATAAAAATTAGGAGTAAGATCACAGAGTCATTAAAATGAAGTTTTTTTTTAAAAAAAGTTTAAGTGGTAGAATAGCTTTATAAAAAGCCCATGATATGAACTGAGTTTCTATTAATGACACAAATAAAGAAAAATAATGAATAAATAATCATATAGAGTAACCCACTCCAGTACTCTTGCCTGGAAAATCCCATGAATGGAGGAGCCTGGTGGGCTGCAGTCCATGGGGTCGCTAAGAGTCGGACACGACTGAGCGACTTCACTTTCACTTTTCACTTTCATGCATTGGAGAAGGAAATGGCAACCCACTCCAGTGATCTTGCCTGGAGAATCCCAGGGACGGGGGAGCCTGGTGGGCTGACGTCTATGGGGTCACACAGAGTCGGACACGACTGAAGTGACTTAGCAGCAGCAAGGCTTTAAAAACTAAAGAAGGTATGTTATGGATGATAAAAGTGTTTGGCAGTCAATGTGTTACACTGTCACAGTAGATTCAAACATCAAGAATCACAGATCTCACTGCAGTCTGTATAGAAGTGTGTGTATTTCATTAGTGACTTGACATTAGAAAACAATGATGCTATGGTTCCAGCATAGGCTGTGCGGGGTTGCTCAGATGCTACGAAATACATCCAACTAGGACAGATTTATTCGTTATTGTTAATGATCATTAAGAATCTGGAGATTAATGTTTAACCAGGAATTCAAGCATCTCTATTCAACCAATCTTCCCAAGAACTCCAGCACGAGTATCAGTCTTAACATTTATTATATTTCCTTCCTTTCCCTAACATAGCCCTAATCGCCAGATTTTCTTTTTTTATATATGGCACTTTTTAAGTTCAATCCTCCATTCCTTCCATAATATCTTCTTGCTTAGTAGTAAGAAGAAGGTCTATAAGACACTGTAACTATCAGAAAATCCACATGAAACGATTAGGAAGGGCTTCCCTGATGGCTCAGTGGTAAGAAATCTGCCTCTCAGTGCTGGTGGCACGGGTTCGACCTCTGATCAGGAAGATCCCACAACTAAGCCCGCGAGCCACAACTACTGAGCATGCGCTCTACAGCCCAGGCATCGCAACTCCTGAGCCCACGTGTCAGAGCTCCTGAGGTCCGCACGCCCCAGATCCGCTGCTCCGCAACAAGAGGAGCCACCACAATGAGAAGTCCGTGCACCGCAACCAGAGAGTAGCTCCCCGATCGCTGCAGCCGGAGAAAAGCTCGCTCAGTAACAGACCCAGTACAGCCAAAAGTGAATAGATAAATAAAATTCAATCTCCACCCAACCCTAAGATTATAAATTCTCCAAGATTAGCGGCATTACCTTTTAGTGCTGGTCGCCCCAAATAAAAGCAACAATGTTTTATCCACATACAATGTGTGTTTTTAAAAACGAAGGGGAAAAGTGTGTTCAATGTAGAATTTTTAAAAAACTCAAATTATCTGTACATCATACTGCTCTGTAGCCAGTTATTTTTAAACTTAAAATTTTCACTTAAAACTTAAAATTATCATGTGAAAATGATAATGGCAATGATAATGCCATTATCACTCCATGGCATTAAATAATCCTCTATGTTACTATTTTAATGGCTTTTAAAATGTTATAGAAATGCCAGCGAAGATAAACAATACCCACTGTTTAAATCATTCAGACTGTTTCCAATTTTCCCCCCTTTTAAACAGTTCTGAAAAGCAATAAATAAGTCAATCATTTTCCTAGAATCAGTTCTGATAAACGGAATGCTGAGGTAGAAGGCTTTTGTCACATGTTGCCAAAATGCCTCCATCCAGGAAGGGCTGCAGTAACTTACGCCACCTCCCCCCCCCCACAGTGATATGAATGAGACAATTAGTCCCCACTCATTTCACCAACACTCTTAGAAATATAATATTTGTCACTGCTATATTTTAAATGGATAACCAACAAGGACCTATTCATAGCACAGGGAACTCTGCTCAGTGTTAAGTGGCGGCCTGGATGTAGGGTTCAGGCAGTTTCGGGGAGAATGGACACATTGCATGTGCGGCTGAGTCCCCCTGCTGTCCACCTGAAACTATCACAACACTGTTAATTGGCTCTACTCCAATATAAAATAAAAAGTAAAAAAAAAAAGTTTGTAAACTTTTTCAATATTTCTTAGCCCTTTGTATCTCTTTTGTGTCTAATTCTTTTACCCTTTTTTAGTGAAGTATAGTTTATTTGCAGTGTTGTTAGTTTCAAGTGTATAACATAGTGATTTCTCATTTTTATAAACTCCAGTTAAAACTATTATAAAATACTGGCTATATTCCCTGTGCTGTACATTACATCCTGGTACCTTACTTTATACCTAATAGTTTGCACCTCTTAATCCCCTTCCCCAGTATTACCCCTCTTCCATACCCTCTCCCCACTGGTAACCACTAGTTTGTTCTCTGTATCCGTGAGTCTTGTTTCTGTTTTGTTTTGTGATGTTCATTATTTTTTAGATACCATAGTAATAGTGAAGTTGTTGAGTTGTGTCTGACTCTTTGCAACCCCATGGATTGTAGCCTGCCAGGCTCCTCCATCTGTGGTATTTTCCAGGCAAGCATACTGGAGTGAGTTGTCATTTCCTTCTCCAGGGGATCTTCCCAACCCAGGGATTGAACCTGGGTCTCCCACACTGCAGGCAGACTCTTTACCATCTGAGCCACCAGGGAAGATCAAAATATAGCACCTGGTATTCCCAGGCGGTCTCCCATCCAAGTACTAACCAGGCCTGGCACTACTTAGCTTCCGAGATCAGACGAGATGGGATGTATTCAGAATAGTATGGCCATAGATACCATAGTATGTCTTTTTTTGTCTGACTTACTTCACAGCATTCTCCTGGTCCACCCATGTGGTTGGAAGTTCTTCATTTTTTATGGTTAAGTAATATTCCACACCCACACCCACACACACACCCATATCTTCTTTATCCATTCATCTGTTGATGGACACTTTGGCTGCTTCTGTATCTTGGCAATTGTATATGGTGTTGCTATGAACATTGGGGCACATGTATCTTTCTGAATTGGAGTTGTCATTATCTTTGGCTAAATAGGGACTTGGGGGCACATGTATCTTTTTGAATTGGAGTTGTCATTATCTTTGGCTAAATAGGGACTTCCCTGGTGGCTCAGATGGTAAAGCGTCTGTCTACAATGTGGGAGACCCAGGTTTGATCCCTGGGTCGGGAAGATCCCCTGGAGAAGGAAATGGCAATCCACTCTAGTACCATTGCCTGGAAAATCCCAAGGACAGAGGAGCCTGGTAGGCTACAGTCCATGGGGTCACAAAGAGTCGGACATGACTGTGAGACTTCACTTCACTTCACTTTGGCTAAATACCTAGGAATGGGACTGCTAAATCATATAGTTCTATTTTTAAAACATACTCCATATTCATAGCGGCACCAATTTACATTCCCACTGACAGCACACCAGGGTTCCCTTTTCTTTACATCCTCACCAACGTTTACTGTTTGTGGTCTTTTTGAGGATGGCCACTCTGACAGGTGCACGGTGGTATCTCACTGAGGTTTTGATTTGCATTTCCCTGATGATCTGTTTACTTTCCTACGTGCAGTTGTCTTTACCCTGATTTGAAATGGCCTGAACTGGAGTCAACAGGTTGCTGATGTTGTCCCAGTTTGTGGTGTGACCCCTACTACTGTTTACAATGGCTTTCGGTTGAGATATAATAGACATTAGTTTTAGGAGCACATTAAGATATAATAGACATTAGTTTTAGGAGTTTTAGGAACGATTCAGTATAAGCATAATCCTGATTTTTGCTCTTCATAAATATTGTGGGGGTATTTTTTTAAAAAAACAAACAGAAGATTTGTGACAATCCCATGTTGAGCAATGCTATCGACATCATTTTTCCCCACAGCATTTGCACATTTTATGTGTCTGTGTCACTGTGTGATACTTTTTGCAAAATTTCACACTTTTTATTTTGTATTTTTAAATTAAGATACGTACCTTTTTTAGACATAATGCTATTATCACACAGTTAATAGACTATGTGTGCTTAGTCACTCAGTCATGTCCGACTGTCTGCAACCCCATGGATTGTACCCCACCAGGCTCCTCTATCCATGGGATTCTCCAGGCAAGAATACTGCAGTGGGTTGCCATGCCCTTCTCCAGGGGATCTTCCCAACCCAGGGATCGAACCCAGGTCTCCCACACTGCAGGTGGATTCTTTACCAACTGAGCCACCAGGAAACCCCACGAATACTGGAGTGGATAGCTATCCCTTCTCCAGGGGATCTTTCTGACCCAGGAATTGAACTGGGGTCTCCTGCATTGCAGGCGGATTCTTTACCAGCTGAGCTTTAATGTAAACATTTATGCAATGGAAAACCAAAAATTATCGAGAATTACTTTACTGGGGTGGTCTGAAACTGAACCTGTGGTACTGCTGACATATGTCTGTTATTTGTCAATATTGTGAAACAATCACAAGTCCAGTTACAGCTAACATCCATCTCCATGCCTAGAAAAATTTCTTTGACAAAAGCAAGGTTTAAACCTTTTGTTGTCATAATTAGAAATCCTTTCTTTCATAGTGACATTCCTGGAAAGGTCTTTTCTGTAAAGTCTGTACTTTTCATGCTCGCATTTTGATGTTTGTTTAAAACTTCAGTCTGGAATATATTTGTATGTGGTGTGTGAATTAAGAATCTAGCTCCTGATAAACAGATGATCCTTGTTCCAACAATCCACGCTTTCCCTGATTTGAATACCAAACTTCACACGTTCCTCAAACACCATCTGCCTTTTAAGTGGGAGAGGACAGTTATAATCATAAAACCAGAGGAGGACAGCCTCACCCCTACTCTCAGTGAAAGAAACACTGGCCACGCTGGTGGCACCTCATCCGAGGAGGTGTGCGATTCTCAACCATCTCTCTACACTTGCAAGAGGGGGTACAGAGAGCAACCCGATCCTCCTGAGCTGGATTTAGTGAGGGGGGAGGTGGAAGGAGCATGCATTTTCTACTTTCCCCAGGCAGACTCCAAGGCACCTGAAAGTGATGATCTTGTGTAAAATAATCAGAGAGCAGGATAAATACAACTCTGGTGCTCTGGCATCCCTAACAGCTTTAATGTGGGGTAGAACCACATAATAATAGTACCGGTATGCATGGCATCATCCTTATAAACAGCAAACCAAGTTTTATTTAGAGTCAGTGTTGGTGAGAATCTTACAGCATCATCATCTTTAAATAAATGACAACAGCTAGACCCCAAGAGGGTGGTTCTTGACTTTCAGTGATTTTCCCTGCTTGCTTAAGGGATTTAAAATAATTCATTCTCCTGGAAAAGAGCTCTAATAGTAAGTCACTAGAATCATAAGAACAATGAAAAGGATTATCCTTGTCACTGTCTCCTAGCAGCTATCCTTTGAGAGCTTTTTATATAACAACTCTACATAAAATACATCTATACTGGGAAGTCCTCCCGAAATATGCTCGTGTCCCCAAGTGAGAAATCTGAGCCTTTGGAGAGGCTTAGCAATGAACGCAAGATCAGGACACCAGGGGAATGCGGCAATCCCAAGGTGTCCACCAATAGTCAATGCCGGCCAAGTTCATTCTCTTTCTGCTCCTCTTCCTTTTCCCACGAGGTGATGGAACTGTCTTTGATGTAACTGATGAAAGGTTGAAACTAAAACAGTGACACAAAACATTCAACTACTAAACTAGTCAAATTAAAAAAAAAATGGTGAAGCCGGTACTCTTTTGTGTTGTCAGTCATGCTTAAAAGGGATATGAAGCATTTGGAAAACAATTTGCTGAGCGAAGTGGTGACAAATATGCATGCGTTTTGATTTGTTTATACTACTTACAAGAATCCATCACAGGGGACTTCCCTGGTGGCCCAGTGGTTGAGAATCTGCCTACCAATGAGGGGGACAGGGGTTCGATCCCTGGCCCAGGAACTTAGATCCCACATGCCACAGGGCAATCTCACATGTCACAACCATCGAGGCTGTGCTCTCTAGAGCTTGTGATCTGCAATGAGAAGCCACCGCAGCAAGAAACCACAACCAGAGAGCGGCCCCACTCGCTGCAACTAAAGAAAGCCCAAGTGCAGAGACGAACACCCAGCACAGCCAATATACTAATTAACTAAAGAAAAGCATCTATCACAAAAAATTCCTAACCCCTGAAGGTATTCGTTGTAGAGATGTTCATCACAGGATCATGTGTGAATGTGATACAGAAGTACCACAAATATACAAGAGGAGTAGTTAAATGCTGCTGCATATGTTAAGTGTAATAGCCATTATAAGTGATTGCTTGTGTTAGATGACAGCAGGATATAACGTTATCTACATTTTATTTCAAATCACAAATTTAAAAATACTAAAGGGTGATTTCTAAACCTTTACAGGCTAAACATTTTAGAACTTAGCAAACTGCTATAATCCAAGGCAAGTGATTACTGTACACAAATGAAAAGATATGAAGTTGCTCAGTTTTCATCTCCACCACAGTTTGTTGCTTTAAAAAAAGAAAACTATCTGAGAGCCATAAGATTTAATGTTCAGAGGAGCATGTCTGTATGCGGAGGCAATGTCTTCTGTACAATGTACAAGATGACATTGCAAGCAGAATAGAAAGACAACGTGCTTTGCCATCACAGGCTTAGAGAGCAGGGAGAAGCCTTAGGGATCAATCATTTCAATTACACAGAAAAGAAAACTAGTATTAAGAGGTTACATGATCCATCCAAAAAGTCACTGCTGTTAGGACACTACTTCTGAGCATCTGGACTTCCCTGGTGGCTTAGATGGTAAAGAATCTGCCTGCAATGCGGGGACCTAGGTTCAATTCCTGGGTCGGGAAGATCCTCTGGAGAAGGGAAAGGCTACCCACTCCAGTATTCCTGCCTGGAGAATTCCATGGACAGAGGAGCCTGGCGGGCTACAGTCCATGGGGTTGCAGAGTCGGATGTGACTGGGCAATAACACTTCACTTTTCTCAGTTTCTAAGCTGCTCTTCCAAAAGCCAACACACTGTGCTTTTCCTGAGCAGGCTCACCATAATACTCAGTCAGTTTTAAATAATGATGACCACTAACCACCAGCAGAGAAGCCCGGAAAAGTCAAGTTTATGACTTTTGGAAAATACGTGCTCATACTCAAAATCTAGATTAAATCACAGTGCTGACCCCTTAAAATACAGCTTCTCCCACTGCAATTATTAGAGCAGGGTTAACTGAAGGCAGGCGTTCTCAAACTCTGTCCTATGCCCTATTTCTAATCCATGGTTTAGAGGCTTTGCCAGACAAAACCATGGTGTGATTTATACTGTCCATTTCTTTTCTCAGTCAGTTGTTAATTTGCCATTGTGATGACCTTCCCTATCAAGGGTCACTGTTACATTAAGTGTCAGTGATAGGCTTTGGAAACAAGACATCACAGTTCTCCCACAATGTGACAAGGGAAAATGCCTAATGCTAATAGTTTTTCCACATGTAGAAAGGCGATATATATTGGAGGATTTTTTTATTGCTATGCCTATGAAAACAAATATCCTTTACAATGCTTTATATTTTTATTTATTCTGGGCTGTGCTGGGTCTTCGTTACTGTGAGGGCTTTTCTCTAGTTGTGGGGAGCCGGGGCTACTCTACTTGTGGTGTGTGGGCTTCTCACTGCAGTGGCTTCACTTGCAGCGGCGCATAGGCAATAGAGAGTGCTGGCTTCAGTACTGGTGGTGCACGAGCTCAGGAGTTGCAGTTCCCAGAGCTCAGGCTCAGTAGTTGTGGCACACAGGCTTAGTTGCTCCGTGGCATGTGGGATCTTTCCAACCAAAGGATCGAACCCGTGTCTCCTGCACTGACCACTGAGAATCTCCTGATTCTGTACCACTGAGCCACCAGGGAAGCCCTACAATACTTTATGTAATCACTGACTTGAGACGTAAATTAAGACTGCCTTTCCAAGCTGCACAGAACAGGCATATTAGACTTGTTTAACTAGTTCCTTCACTGTGACCAGTATCAATAGCAGCTCCCAAAGCACAGAGATGTCACACAACAAATACTTCCCAAAAGAACTGCAAAATTTGTATTTTGAAAACTACCAAAAAGTTGTTGAAAGAAACCAAAGGAGACGTAACTAAAAGGGGGGGGCACCCCATATTCATGAATCAAAATACTGAATATTGTAAAGCTGGCCAATGCTCCAGAAACGCATCTACAGATTCAATGTAATATCTATCAAAATCCTAACCAACTTCTTTACTGAAATAGACAAGCTGACACCAATGTTCACATGGAAATTCAAGAGACTCAGAACAGTCAAAATAATCTTGAAAAAAGCACAAGTTGAAGGATGTGCACTTTCTGATTTCAGAACTCATCACACCACAGTAAGCAAGACAACATGGTACTGATGGGGATCGGCACGTAGATCCATGTGCGACCCCATGGACTGTAGCCCGCCAGGCTCCTCTGTCCATGGGATTCTCCAGGCAAGAATACTGGAGTGGGTTGCCATGCCCTCCTCCAAGGGATCTTCCCAACCCAGGGATCGAACCTGGGTCTCCAGCATTGCAGGCAGATTCTTTACCATCTGGGCCACCACGGAAGCCTATGGGATAGCTTAGAGAGCCCAGAAACAAATCCTCATGTTCACAGCGAACCGTTTTCAACAAAGGTGCCGAGATACTTCAGTGGAGGAAAGAGCAGTGTTTTCCACAAACGGTGCTGGAACAACTGGAAATCTACATGCAAAGAATTAAGCTGGATCCCCTACTTCATATCATATACAGAAATTAACTCAAATTAACTCAAAAATGCAACAAAGTATAAGAGCTGAAAGTGTGAAATGCTCAGAAGAACACATGGGTATAGGTCTTCATGACCTTGTACAAGCAATGGCTTCGTGGACATAATGCCAAATGGATAAGCAACATAAGAAGAAACATAAACTGGATCTCATGAAAATTAAAAATATGCCTCAAAGGGTGTTATCAAGAAAATGAAAAGACAGGGACATCCTGGTGGTGCAGTGGTTAAGACTCCACACTCCCAACACAGGGGGTCCAGGGTTAATTCCTAGACAGAGAACTAGTTCCCACACATCATAACCAAGTCCTGGCACAGCCAAAGAAATATTAAGAAAGAACGAAAGAAAGAAAATGAAAACACAACCTACAGAATGGGAGAAAATGATTTCACAAGATTTCATCTATGTGATAAGAGCCTAATATTCAGAATACACAAAGAACTCCTACACCTCAATAATAATAATACAAATAATTTTTAAATGGGCAAAGGACTTGAATAAGTGGTTCCCCAAAGAAGATATATGAATGGCTCATAAGCTTCTGAAAGATGCTCAACATCTGAGTAGCCATCAGGGAAATGCAAATTGAAACCACAATGAAATACCAGTTCATACCCACTAGAATAGGGCTTCCCTGGTATCTCAGATGGTAAAGAATCTGCCAACAACACAGGAGACCCGGGTTCAATCCCTGGGTTGGGAAGATTCCCTGGAGGAGGAAATGGCAATGCACTTGAGTATTCTTATCTGGAGAATCCCATGGACAGGATCCCGGTGGGCTATAGTCCATGGGGTCACAAATGGTCAGATACAACTGAGCAACTAACACTAGATCTAGACTAGACCCACGAGCTATAATAAAAATTTAAAAAAAAAAAGCAGACAAAAACATGTGTTCACACTACTGTATATAAAAGAGATAACTCATTCCTACTGTGTAGCACAGGGAACCCTACTCAATACTCGTTAATCACCTATATGGCAACAGAACCTAAGACAGAGTGGATATATGTATAACTGAATCACTTTGCTGTACAGCAGAAACTAACACAGCATTGTGAATCAACTGTAGTCTGATAAAAATGAGTTAAAAACAAACAAAAGCAAGTGTTGACAAAGATGTGGAAAAGCTCATGGAAATGTAGAACAGTGCAGCCACTTTGGAAGACACTTGGGAAGTTTCCCAGTTAAACCCAGAATTATCACCTCGCTTTCAGATAAAAGTTATCTGATTTAGCATATAGTCATTCTGTAGCGTGTTGGGCTTCCCTGGTGGCTCAGGTGGTAAAGAATCCACCTGCAATATTTTATCTTCTAAATCCTAGGATGTGCTGGAAATTTAAAATGAAAGAAAATAAAAATCTCATTGTGTACAGACGAGTTTCCTTTGGGCTTTAAAAATTGGTTTGGTAAACATGTATATTCAAACTCAGGCTCTTGGAAGCCTTTAGAATTTAAACTGCTCTGCATGGCTGGGTCCTCTCTAGCTCTATAGTAAGTGAGAGCCTGTAACAGGTAAGCTTGTAACTTGCCGTGCTGACTAAGCTGAGGAAACCAAGCACGCCTCAGGAGCATCAAGTTATTCCATATGTAAGGTTATCCATCCCATTTTCTTTAATATACAGTGGGTTGGGGTGAGGGGTGTCCACAAATTTATATCTCCTATTCAGACTTGCCTCACTGCATCATAGCCTTTAACTAGGAACCAGCAATGCTCCTTCCTAAAATTTATTGCAGTTGTGATTGTATATTTATTTGTGCAATCCTTCAACTTTCCTGGAACCTTTCTGAAGACAAAACCCTTACTCATTTGGGGCTCACCTTTATATCCATAGCTCCCAGAGCTACCATGAAGCATGATAATCTGTAATCAGTGTGTCATAGTAATACCCTTCTGCCTCTGCCATTTGATTTGCTCTTGTAATCCTCAATGGACTCAGAAGCCATAAAACTGTCTTATATCCACATATTAAGGAGGAGAATTTAAGTAGTGGACAGGGACCTAACCAGCTATAGATAAAACATAGAAACTGTAATGAGTACAGTTTATAAAATCTTCTCTGGCTTCAAGAGACCAAGTTTTTAAAGTCCCAGTTGATGTTCAAAGGTTCAGAGACAGTCTTAGAGATAGGTGTTGATTTTTTTCCATAGAAGTGTGAAAAGGAAAAGAAAAATGTTAACTGCTTGATACTATTAAACCTGATCACAAGATTATTTAACCATTAAAGACTATCCATTTTACAATCACGTATTTCTTAGAAAAAGTATATTCTCCATATCTCCACATGTTGAATAATAAATATGCTCCACATTTGGAAAAAAAGCATTACTTAAAAAAGCAAATTAGCTGTGATTAATAAACCATCCTTCTGCATCAGAAGGCTTAGCAACTATGTTCACCAAGTCTTAACCCTATGCCAGCCAACGTCACAAGCAGTTATGTTTATGCGACAAAACAAAGTATGTTTATAAGCAACTAGTGAAAAATCACTGTGAATACACTTAAGTACTTGATAATGTAACTTTATAAAATGATTCTTTTCTTCTATCTGTATTTAAAGCGGTCACTTACCTGTATTCAAGGCTGTAAATAGACTTTTTCTTGAAGGATCTAAAATATAAGAGAAATATTAGATACACATTTTACAGGAAATATTACACAATAAACCATTTTACAAATAAAGCTCCCCCTCTCAAGCATAAAAAGACATTCCAAATAAGATCAAAATGGTAGTTTAATGGTTTAATGGTGATATTATTCATTGTCACCAATTAAATATGTTAGGACAAACCACAGTGTTTTTTCAATTCAAGAACTGCTGAAATTCAAATTCAACAGTACTGAATTTACACGTGTCTTACATACTTTATGCTATTCCACCACTTACAGATCAGGAAAAGGGCCAGACTTTATGAAAGAAAGTCTCTTCCTTCAAATGGATATGATATAAAATTGTTAGCAGGGGAATTCTTTCACAATGTATATATGCATTAAATCAAATTTATTATAATTTTCATTGTCAATTATACACCTATAAAGCTGAAAAACAAATATAACCAGGAGTCGTGACAGGCACAGAGCTACAAAAGTCAGTCACGAGGAGATCATGAGCACGTTTTCCTGACATTATAGAGTCATTTCTAGGGCAAAGCACCAGCAGATCAGTAAGAACAGTTGCCACATTCTATCCATGGAATTTTACAGAGACAATAATCTCTCAAAATATGTGGCTGTTGTAAATGGAAAGCATTGATTTCCACTCAAGTAAAACCTCTGTGATACAAAAGCTCATAAATTCAATAAAAGGGCATTTTAGAATACTGAGGTTCTCTGTTCTGTAAAGGTATCCGAGGAATCAAGCTATTCTAACTCTGCAAGTGGCCTTAGTCTCAAAGTTAGACATTTTCTTTCCAGGTACCAGTGTGTGTGCAGATCACGAGGCTTTATCATCCATCAATAAAAAACACAGATTTCATAAACTGATGTCATCCCATCAAGGGGTCTTTTGATGCCTCAGAAGTTTATTTAAGACCTTGGAGAGATGAGAACCTGTTGGCACTTGGAAGAATCTTTCTGCCAGTATCTGTACCTATTCTCTCTTGAATTCAATAGAAAAGAAAAAATGTTGGTAAATACTAATAGGTAATCAGCCTCAAGTTACCACAGGAACCTTCACATACATACATCTCTCTCTCTCTCTCTCTCTCTCTCTCTCTCTCTCACACACACACACACACACACACACACACACACACACATGTTGAGAAGGACGCAGAGCAACAGACACACTGCTTTGAGAGACTAACACCTTTCTGGAACGTTATTTAATGACATAATAAGAAGTTCCCAAAGATTCATACAGTTTAACTCAGTGATCCCTCTTGTAGGGAAACCTCATGGATATAACTAGAATCTGAAGCAATGAACAATGTTCACCTTCAAAGATGTTCATCCCAGTATAAGGTGCCACAGTGAAAGTCAGAAATTGTGTTCAGGAACCACAGAATTAGAAAACAGGAGACACTTTCATAGTCATTTAAAATGAAGATGCTCTCATGACATACTACTAAATTAATAAAAAACAGCGCAGCACAAGAGAGTGTACATACCATGCTCTGAGTTTTCTTGAAACAAAAGGAAAATGATTACACATGCAAAAGAAACGAACAGGAGGAAATGGAGCGGTTATTCGTGGTCGATGGGATGAAGGAGAACTGTGTAACTTTCTGTGTTTTTTAATCTCTCTAATATAAATATGCCTCACGTATGACCGCTCAAGCTTCTCATTCACAATTATTCTTTCAGCTAAACAATCTTTCAGTTCACTGAATAACAACTGTTAATGTGCTTCAGCTCCACTGTGATAAAGCTGCAAGAGAACATTCCATATAAGCAGTGGTCCCCCAACCTTTCTGGCACCAGCAACTGGTTTCATGGAAGACAATTTTTCCATAGACCTGGGGGCAGGGTGGCGGGTTGTTGAGGGGTGGAGAGATGGTTTAGGGATGATTAAAGTGCATTACTTTTATTGTCTCTTTATCTCTATTATCATTACATCAGCTCCACCTCAGATCATCAGGCATTAGATTCCAGAGGCTGGTGACCCCAGAAGTATACACCACTTATGTTGTAAACCTGAAGATTAACCTTCATAGTTGCAGCAATTACAAAGTGAGTGATTCATAAAAGAGATAAATAAAGCGGTGGGGTGGCGGGGGTGAGGATAACATGGTTGGACCCAAAGTATGAAGTAAACCATGCATTTCTATGCCATTACTATAGATCGCCACTTTCACATAATTTAACTCTGGAAGTTTTATTTCTTATCACCTTATAGCTTTTCTCTATCTGCTGATTTCTGTGTATCAAGTTTTAGCTACAGAACCAGCAGACTCTCAGAACAAGAAGAGCTTCCCTCAGTATAAAATCTGTTATGGCTTTATTTCTCAGACTTTTTGTAAATAAAAGTCCGATACACTGTGAAGCTGTCAACATTTTAACCTCCTACAAGCCAAGGATTTGAAAAGCCTCATCTTCCTCTTCTCTTCACCAGGAGGTCCCATACCTTTTGGAGGAGTTTTCAGAAAGTGCGTGTGACCTCTGGGTACCAAGGGCTTCAGATATAGGGATGCTGAGGAGCCATTTTGAAATGCTGGTTTTGGAGGTTTTTCCTCATATTTGATGACAGCGGCATTACCAGCTAGAATAGAACAGAAAAGTGCATTTCAGTTGACTGATAACCACAGTATGACTCTTCCGTGACCTATCTGTCCCCCTTGAATTAGCAGGTGTTCACTAAGCACCTACACCACCTGCTGGTCGTTACTGGGTGGTGGGGATACAAAGACAGACAACAGGTAGTTCCTGTTCACGGGGATGCAGGGTAAGATGTAACCAGGGTGATCACACATCCTGGCACAGCCCAAGTTCATGCCTCAGGTCCAGGGCAGCTGTCATCCCACATGAAACCTGGGAGGTGTTTTGGTATCCTCGGGGGTTCTGGAACCAATCCCCCATGGTACCGAGGGATGAGTATTATCCTCAAGCTCATCTGTAGCTGTGAAGATGAGATCAGGTTCTGACCCTTCTCCGCTGCCGCAAGAAGCTAAAGCTCCAACATCTGCCCTAGAACAAAGGTGCCTAAGCCTCAGAATTGAAACAGAAAATGGAATTCCACCTAAATAATAAAAGCATCTCCTGTATTCCATGCAAACCTTTCTTCTCTCACTCACACAGGAATTAACTCGGGGTTGGGGGCGGGGGGACGTTTCCAGGCGTTAAAGGAACTGAATAAAGGACTTTTGGAGCAAATTTGAGACTAGCCACCTGTGCTTAGACTATGCTGTAATTCTGAGTCCATGACAGTTAACTAGCAAAAGGAGGCTCCTGCAGAACCAGACCTACACTATTTCCTAGGAGGAGGTCAGAGTGAAGGTGACCAAATACTCTATTCTAGGTCTGATATGTCAATGGTCCTGGAAAGGATGTCTGCTATTTTGCTAGTCTCTGATTTTGCTTCTCTGTCTTCACTGGGACCCTAAAGGCAATTTTGGCATTATCAAAAGACAGTGACATTTGGAAATAAAAACACACCTTTAAAAAAATCGATAATTTGTAACTCGATTGTCTACCAGAATGAAAATCTGATACCATGGAGTAACCTGTAGACAAAGCCTTCAACAGATGCCTTGCTTACTTGTATTTCTTCTTTTGCACAGTAATGACTGGAGCCCCGGGCAATGAAAAACTAAGTATCTTTCAGTTACATGAGACAACTGTGTAGAGTGTATGTTTATGTAGGTTCTCCCTAAATGAGAAATTTCTCTTCATATTTATAGCTTCCCACTGGATTGAAAAAAAAAAAAACCCAAATCTTCTATTGTATCCTTAAGGTTTATAAGGAGCAGGGGAAGAGGCAAGCGAAACAAAGAAGCAGGGTCTATTTCCTGTGCTCTGAATTCAGTAAGAATGCATTTTCACACTGCATTTTTGGGAAAGGTGCACTGGGCCCGTAATGAGGTCCCATGAAACAGTGTTCCCGGCTCTGATACGGCTGAGAGGACTATGGACACTTTAGGAACATAACCAGCACCCCCATCACTTACTGCACTGTTTCTGGCTGAGTGTTATCTACATTTCAGAATCACGCTAAATGTCCAAAACCTTAAAGGAAAGGTTTGGAAACAATAGTATCGGCATGTAAAGATAACACAAAAAGCTGTTTCAGAGACTTGCCTGGGTGGCTCAGTGGTAAAAATCCACCTGCCAAGGCAGGAGTCACAGGTTTGACCCCTGATCCAGGAAGATCCCACCTTCTGCAGAGCAACTAAGTCTGTGCATCACCCCTCCTGAGCCTGTGCTCCGCAGCCTGAGAGCCACGACTCCTGAAGCCTGTGCTCCTAACAAGAGAAGCCACTGCACTGAGAAGCCTCCGAGGCCAAAACCAAACAGTAGACCCCACTCACTCCAACTAGAGAAAGCACCTGCGGTGACGAAGACCCAATGCAGCCAAAAATAACACATAAAATTACATATATCAAAAAGGCCGTTTCCAATTTTAGTAAGTGGTAATAAAAACAGAGAGAAGAGCAGCAGCAGTGACCTAATTAAAAGGCATCAGTATGTCCTTTCATTCTGAAATTCTCTTCTTAGTTCTCCAGAAATGAATAATCTTTGAAAAAGTTCACTGTCCAGGAGCTCGGCTCCTACAAGGAATTTTAACAGCGCTGGCTTGGCTCTTGCTGAGAGGTTACCATGTTACACATAATGCTCAAGAGTGTACACACCGCACTTTGCCCTTTTCTCTCCACATCTCAGAAGGGGTAAAAGAAATCAAAAGAAAAATACTTAGAAAGTTTTATAGTTTTTTCAATTCCCATAAAAGTTAACCTTTTTATCCATTTCCATACAAACCCCCGGCATGTTTATGTCACCATATACTTACTGGGCTGGAGGTCTGATCATTCACAACCTGGTTTCCAGGCTTAATTTCCCCCTTTGCCAACCCAGACTGGACTTTTTAATCATTTGTTTCAAAATAATTTTCAACACCCAATTCTACCCATCCAATTCCATTCTAATTATTAACACTTACAATCACAAAGGTCTTTATCACCAATCTTGATCCCTTTCTTCACTTCACACTTCTGCAAAGGGATGAGATGTCAACCCTATTTACTAATATTTATAAATTTGAAGACAGAAATTTTTGCCTAGGCTAAACTGTCCAGCTCTACAAGAGTCCTGAAGGATGTCACACTTGAACCTGGTGAAGACTTGCCATCACTCTGCCCTGATCAATGTCAAGTCCCCCCTACAGGGAGCCATCTGTTTGTTCTTCCTGTGCCCAGGTAACACTTAATATCAGGCCCAATCTACATAGTCTTCCCTCCCGCTGACAAGTTTCTGTCTATTTCCTATCCTTTCCAATTCCCTTATTCCCTAGAACGTGGAGACTGCTGCTGCTGCTGCTGCTAAGTCGCTTCAGTAGTGTCCAACTCTGTGCGACCCCACAGACGGCAGCCCACCAAGCTCCCCCGTCCCTGGGATTCTCCAGGCAAGAACACTGGAGTGGGTTGCCATTTCCTTCTCCAATGCATGAGAGAAGTGAAAGTGAAGTCGCTTAGTCATGTCCGACCCTCAGCGACACCATGGACTGCAGCCCACCAGGCTCCTCCGTCCATGGGATTTTCCAGGCAAGAGAACTGGAGTGGGGTGCCATAGAGTTTTCCAAAGCTGACAGGGAGCTAATGTAAATGTTAAACACTAAAGATATGACTACTATAAAATTCAACATAACTTTTTAAAGAACCGATGGGGAGTGACTTCATAGTCTTAAAGAAACAAAACCAAAGTGTCATAGAGCATGTCTTTTAGAATTTCATATAAAATGGATATTGGGTTTCAATCAACATTTCCATCTACACTAAATCAAAATCTATGAAGGGAAGTGAAAGACGTTATTGGTATCAACCATGTATTACAACAATCTGGATCTGAGTCTGCCTTTTCTTGACACATTTTGAAAGCTATATTCAGCAGCAAATAAGTTGCCTATTCAAATTTTGAAAAATTGAATTTAACTTACAGACATATTATAAATTCATATGATAGTAAATCCACATGTTTTATTTCTAAGTTTTGAACATAAAGACTTTCAGTTTCCAAAGGACTCGGTAAGAGGATTTGTCATGAAAGCAAAAGTCTTTTCTCATGAGGGACAATATTCCCAACTCAGTCATGTGCAGAACAGGAGGCGCTGGGGGCCAGGTGTCTCACCGCCACCCTGGAGGCTCAGTCCTGCCGGCATGCGATCGCATCAGTGTTAACACATGAGGGGCAACATTCCCTACGACAAGGATAAAAATGAGCTTGACTTGGGGTACAAACACACACACACACACACACACACATATATATATACACATACGCACACACTCATATAAACACACACTTCCATTTTTATGTGACATATATAAACTCACACACATATATGCACATATGCACACACATAAACACATACACTTCCATTTTTATATGACATACATAAACACACACACACACACACACATATGCACACACTCACAGACACACACATCTCTCTCTCTCTGATCATCTACTATACATGCCCCCTTCATTCTCTCCCATGTTACTAATGTGCTGACCTGTGACCAACACTTACACATCCCTCAGTTCTCTAAAGCTCTCCTCTAAGCTGGCCTGTCGCTTTCCAGTAAACCCCAACTGGAAGGACGACCTTTATTACAAGGCACGATGCCTTGAGAATATTTCTCCCGCCTTCTATTTCAGCTGGGCAGCCGGCTGGGTATGCTGAGAATGTCTGCATTTCCTCTCGCCTAGAGTTATTATGTCCCAGTGATAAACCCTTCAGCGGCACAAGTTCCAACAGAATGACGGAAGCACCTTAGTGTCGAGGAAGGGAATGGAGCCTGTACTATCTGAATCCTGGTCCTGACTGGGCCACTGCCCAGCTGTGCTGAATCGTGTCACCTGTCTACGCAGGAGAGGGTCTGAACCCCTAGTGTGCAGACAGCGCAGACCCCCACTAACGGGCGCGGGGTCCCTCTGAGGCCAAACACCCAGTGGGAATTCTCCCCAATACAGTGCTCCAGAAGGCACAGCCACTCCGTGACAGCTGGTTTGTAGACTCGACGTGTGAGGTCCCACGAGTGATCGCCCATGCCTCAGCCAGGTCTAATACACACCGTTTTAGAACTGCCCCCATGTTGTTGTCAGCCCTGGTCTTAGCTGCCCTGATTATGCCAGAGTAACAGATGCTCGTGAATCCTTCATTTCCCCACACGCAGAATGTGGTTCAAGTGAAATGACAGAGATGACCGAGTCTACAGATAAAATGAAGAGATTTCCAGAGAAGTCCAAGCACAAGGAAAAAGATTTCCCTGCTAGAGAAAGGCTTCCACTGTTCCAAACTGTTATTTGAGAACTAACACTTCACACCACACTCTAGCGCCTGCTCCACGTTAGTTTTTGTTTTTGTTTAAAAAACATGTATATACACACGGAGCCAACCTTCTGCTTGTTTTCCGAACTTTCGATGAATCAGCTTAACACTTCCCACTGCGCCAGATCCTCTGCCCACCTGGCTTCGAATCAAATCACGACTTAACGTCCAAGCTCTCAAATTCCAAACGCAAAATCACCCAACCCTGTACTAACAGGAAGGTCTCAGACACAGTCCAGAAAAGAATGAAGACAAAACACCAGTCTAGATGATAGTATTTTCTTATTCAATCGTCCATTCGGATGTGCTTAAGTACTGGGTATGTGCTGGAACACGGGGCCAACGTATGTACCACCTGCCTTTCACCGCCTGCCTCACCTCAGGCAGGCTTCAGTGGTCAAACCCACGCTGGGTTTGCTCTGAACCTGGAAGCAGCTGGGAAAACTTTCACTGCTGTCCGGGTGATTCTCACCAACTGACCGGTATTGGCAGGTGACACAATACCCACTTGCCATTCAGCAATGAGGACGGGACTGAAGGCGAGTGAGACAGATCCTTCTCTCCATCACCTTGATCCCTGCTCCAAACACCCTTCTTCCAAGCTATTAGGTACCATTTTATCATCATGAAGAAAACTAAAGGTAGGCAGAAGCCTTTGCCGCCGAAAGGATTTAGGGGATTTAGGACAATCTGGGTCTCCCCGCCCATTCATCAGGTGAGAACACTGAGGCTAAGAGGGTGTGAGACTGTCCAGCTTCCATGAGTTAGTAAGACAGCTTGCAGGAGTTCAACTCGGATGCTCTTTTCTACCGTACCATGCCGCGCGCACCAGGGCTGGCCGTGAAGGTGAAGGGAGAGAAAGCTCCATGTCTTTAGTTTACCTTCACCCGTTCCGTCTCCCAGACAGTGCAGACAGCTCAGGCGTGCAACCTTTCATTTCCCCTTGCCATCTGTCTCTCAAAAATAAATGTGCTCATCATGCTTTTCCGGCCAAACTGGAAGGTGTAAGACGCTCTTGGGCTTCATATCTGCTAATATGGCAAAATTCTTGACTCCCCTGAGACCGCCTTCTACACTCACACAAAGGTCCCTCAAACCTTCCCCTCTTTACAAGACCTACACTATATAACGTATTTTTATCCAATGATCTTAAAAACTGGACCTTAGCTCTCTGAGTCTGGAAGAGCTTACAACATTTAACCTCTAAAAATGAGCATATTTGATACAGAAACTACCAGATTAAATTTTGTACTAATATATGTTAAAAAAAAAAATCAACACTGTAACTTTAAAAATTTTCTATGCTGAAAAGAACACACACAAAGCACCTGCTGGAACCCCCACAAAAGAAATGTTTATTGTCTTATACATTTTGATTCAGTTGCTTTAGAACTTGGTCGTGTTATTTCTCTAGCATCCTTAAGCACGGCAACCCAGAATTTTCTAAGAGCATCTTGTCATCTCAGAAGCGACTGCACTGACAGCATCACATCACAAAGAGAGGAGCAAACAAAGCAAGGAAACGTTCTTTAAAAGCATCCAAAGGCTTCACCCCAGAAGAATTTAAAACACAGATCGAAAGGTTATTTCCTAACATGACCAGAAATCATGATCGTTCCATGATCATTATCAGAAATCAGAAACACTGCAGCTCAAAATGATTTTTTTCACGTTTGAAGGTAATTCCGAAAAAACACACATTTTAAATATTTTTAGATAGCATATAAGTAAAAGCATTAAAATGTGATGATTTGATTCTAAGTCTAGGAAAGTATTTTCCCTATACTCACACAACGACTGGGCAAACAAAAACTACCAGTTGTTTCATCACAAATGAGACCATTAACTAGTCTTTTATAAAGTAATCTCATGTGCCAAGAACATCGACAACATTGCTGAATTATATTTAATCCGAGTTCCCAAACACAAAACACACAATAAAATTGGTTCTGTGAAGAACTATTCACAACTTCAATATAAACATGCCCGAGAAATACCACAATTAACAAATTACGAGTTATAAAGATAGCAATTGAGAGATACTAAGTCAATTTATTGAAGGAAATTTAAGCATGCTTACAAAGAAAGAATCAAACCAGAAATCGTCGACCTACTTCTTTTGCCAGTAAACGTGGCTAACAAAGGAACTATACAAAGGGTGTAGGATCCCAGAACCAGCAATGTCAATAAGGTAGCATCGTAGTGCCTCTCTGAGCCGGCTGGTGCGGAGAATGTAGAATTGATAAATATTTTCGAAGACGCATCCGTTTCTGTACAGCTGCGAAATCCTCCTGGTATAGTCATTTAAAAGGATCACAGCAAGCTCAAGCAAGGAAAACTGCAGCCATGTTCACGCTCCTATTCCTCATGCTTGCTCTTAGTGAATTAGAATGGAGCAGGGGAAAAAAAAAAAAAAACTAAGCTCCCAGGCACTACACAGAACAGATTAAACCGGCTAGTGGATCCATCTAAGAAAGAGACTCATTTGAACGCTTCATCTGAGACAGGGACACACAGCCAGTAGACAGGCTCTGTGGGTCCACGGGAAGCCCCTTTGTTAAAAGACAAAAAGGAACAGACAAAAGCACTGTGACACCCTCCTTGGGAGTGTCAGACGCGGTCCTGAGCGGGGCCGTGGCAACATGGCTGTCGCTGGGGACGCTGGGCAGTGGCTCTACGGATGCGCCTCCTGCCAGGGTCACAAGCGCCAACACTACACAACCCTCCAGGCCCCCCTGAGAGCACCTGGGTGCTTCTGTTCAGGTGGTTTTGTTTTTAACATTTCCTGTTACAAACAGAGAATGCTGCAAATGCAATGACCTTAAGGGAATACACATGTCAATGACCTTTTCAAATCAAGAGTCAACAGATAAACGCAAACCCTCTGATCTGCCACGACTTCAAACTTCAAGTAGCAAGTGGATAACGGTCCCATCTCACTGCAAGTAACATATCCCAGGGTCCCTAAAGTTCCTATATACAACTATTTACTCTCATAGGAGACCAGATCCTGCTGCTAAGTAACCTCTTGGAAATGTGCTCATTCTTTCAGTCATTAATTCCAAGTCTTAACCATAAACTTTCTCAGTTCTGTCACATGCTGGCTGAGTGCCCTTGGACCAGTGACAACCTCTCTGAGCCACAATTACCTCGCGTGTAAAATCAGGGTAATGGAAGTTATTTGAGAAAAAAACAGAGAAAGTATGTACAGTAACACTGTAAGGTGCTCCACACCCAGAAGGTTCAATAACATGACTCCAATCTGTCCTTGTCCTCTCACAGAAAGAAGAAACTGATTCCCTCTAAGGCAGAGAGAACTCCCCTCCTCCCCACCACTCCCTTATTCCTTGTTTTATCTGATATTCTAGTTATCCACGTAAACATGTTCTTTATCCTCAACTATCTTTCCCAGAGGGACAATTTCTCTGATATCTCATATCCTTCCCAGCATCTACAGTGCTGCTTATATACAGCAGGCACTCCAAAATTCCTCACATTTGTTAAATCCATGAGCTACTGTTGAAAGAAATGAAAAAGGAAATGAGCAAATAAACACTAAGACCAAATACATCTTTTGAATGAAAAGGATAACTCAACTTACTATTTAAGAAAATAACTCTATGTCATTTTATACACAGAAAACAAAATTCATACTAATTGAAAATCCCCCAAATATTCTGTTTAAATTATTTAAAACTAAGCTTGAAGTTAAAATATTCACTCCTAATACATTGAATCTAGCATCCAAAGTTTAAGATTAGGAAATACAAACAAACGAACAAATGGTTCTACAAAATGCAGCCGTTTACAAAGCAAATGAAACTGAAGTTACCTATTTTTCTGATTTCCAGTTGGGTTCCAACAGTTCCTAGATCACTTTCTTTCCTTAAACAAACAAACAAAAAAAACAACCCACCACCACCAACAATAACAACAAAAAAAAACACCCACATGCCTTCAACAGATAAGTATGTCAGTGTTTCCTAGCACATTCATCAAAAGAGAATGTCGTTGAGACAACTTTCTTCTCCTGCCAAACTTTTTTTTAGCAATTCCAAGGGAGAAGCGGGATGTGCATTTTTTCCTAAATCACAGAATCAAAAATCCTGATAATTGGTAGCTCATTAGATTTCTCTCACAACTACAGTTTCAACAGGCCCCGAAGTCTGACGTAAAACTGACTTACAGTTGTTGCTGTAAGTGCTCAGCTCACTGTGGACGCTGGCGACAGAGGAGGCGCTTTCTGTCCTCCGCAGCGCAGGGTTTTTCACAGACGCTTTGGGTCTAGGAAGCAATCTGGGCAGATTCACACGAGATGGCTGCGCTGTTTTCAAGGATGCAGGTTTTCCTTGGGGATTGAAAAAAAGACAAAAAGTTTCCACGGCTATTCATTCCAAAAGCTCTAAGCTTGTAAACCCGAGCTCCTACATGAACAAGTGAAAGTGAAGTCATTCAGTCGTGTCGACTCTTTGCGACCCCGTGGATAGTAGCCTGCCAGGCTCCTCAATCCATGCAATTTTCCAGGCAAGAATACTGGAGTGGGTTGCCATTTCCTTGTCCAGGGATGAACAAGTGAGTCAAGATGTAAAATGAATATTCAGAATTACGCAGGAAGGATTCCTGTGATCTTATAACAGTGAAGGAATTAACTCGGGTCTTCTGTGACATGGGCTTCCCTGGTGGCTCAGATGGGACACTCAGGAGACCTGGGTTCCATCCCTGGGTTGGGAAGATCTCCTGAAGAAGGGAATGGCTACCCTCTCCAGTATTCTTGCCTGGAGAATTCCATAGACATAGGAGCCTGATGAGCTACAGTAGTCCATGGGGCCTCAAGGAATCAGACACGACTGAGTGACTAACATACATGCTTCTGTGACACAGAGTCATTTGAGACAGAAACTTTTGGCAATGTTGAAATCAAGGGATAAACAAATTGATATGACTTCCCACAATACTGTTGATTTAAAAGTAAACAAATTAGTGTGTTCACACACTAGGCTACGAGATAAAAACTAGGTGAAAACTAAAAAACAACCAAGATAGGAAGGAAGAAGTCCATTTGAGAAAAACAATTCAAAAATACCTAATGCCTAACAGCAGGTGGTGCTATATTATTAGCATTCTTTTTTCATCTGTCCTTTTCATCCTTGGGCCTCCCTGATAGCTCAGTTGGTGAAGAATCCGCCTGCAATGCAGGAGACCCTGGTTCAATTCCTGGGTTGAGAAGATCCTCTGGAGAAGGGATAGGTTACCCACTCCAGTATTCTTGGGCTTGCCTGACTCTTCCCCCAATGCAGGAGACCTGGGTTTGATCCCTGGGTTAGGAAGATCCCTTGGAGAAGGGAAAAGCGGGAAAAGCTACCCACTCCGGTATTCTGGCCTGGAGAATTCCATGGAAAATACAGTCCATGCAGTCGCAAAGAGTCAGACACGATTGAGCGACTTTCACTTTCATCTTTACTCTTTATTTGCCAAACTTAAATGGTTCTCACTCAAACTCCTAGCTCTTTTTTGTAGCAAGAACATCTACTTTTCTATAAGACATGTATGGACACTTCCCGTTCTGTGGCATCCTTGAAACCACACTATCCTGATGCTTCCTGAACTTGGGCATTTCCTAAGTCCATGCCTTGGCTCCAAATTTTTACACATCCACCTCTCCAGGAGAGTCTATTGTATCTACTTTAACCACTGCCCTATCTCGATGAACCCCAAATTCTCACCTGCAGCTCTGTCCTCCTGAATTTCAATGGCACTCACATTTTCATTTTCTTGCTGAAAGTTGTAACTTGGGCAATTAGACAACCTCCTACCTACTAACGTTAATCGTAATTAAATTCTCCTTTTTCCCCACCCCCAAAACATTGGAATCAGCTTTTTTCCCCCATCAGATTCTCACATTATCTAACATTAAGTCTCTCAACACCACTAGGATCATACAACTGAAGAATGTCAAGAGTTGAAAAAGACCTTAGCTGTAAATTATCAAGTTACATATTACCAATGTCGCCATAAGAGAGGAAAGTAGGTTTTCCAAGGAGTAATGCTCATTGCTTTGTCCCAATTATTTCACTTATAAAAATCTCCCCTTAACAGAAAAGAAAGCACTGAAGTACTTGAGGCCTGGCATCTAAAGTTCTCCTGTCTGCAGCCTCAACCCTGGGCTGACCTCGTACATAAATGTGAGCCCTGCTCCAGGCATCCTGGTTTTTCCTCTGACACCAGGAGGTGCTATTCCAATCCATCAGGCACATCATTTCTTCTCAAAAAGTTCTCCTCCTCTCAATCTAAATGCTACAAATCCTTACCCACTCCTTTAAATGTTGCCTAAATAACTGTATTAGACTTTAAAGTTCTGTCCTTCCACCCTTTTCAGCTCCATCATGTTGATCTTCTGAATGTGAAAACTAAGGTCAGGACCCAACCTATAATCTGTAATTCCCCATTATCTATGACCTACAGCAGTGGCGCTAGTGGTAAAGAACCTGCCTGCCAATACAGGAGACATAAGAGATGTGGGTTTGATCCCTGGGTCAGGAAGATCTCCTGAAGAAGGCAATGGCAACCCACCCTAGTATTCTTGCCTGGAGAATCCCACAGACAGAGGAACCTGGTGGGCTATGGTCTATGAGGTCACAAAGAGTTGGACATGACTGAAGCAACTTAGCACCACCCAGTGTTAGCACCATTATCTGCAGGATGACATTATTTTTAATCCCTTAATTAATATTTAAATTTAAAGACATAAGAAGCAGCTCTAGGGTGGATTCCTAACCAGTTCTTTCTCGAGTGCTTCACATGCGCTTACCTCTCTACACACACACCCATAGACACACATCTTTTTATTTTTCCAGGACTTTTTACTCTGTTCTTCTCTTCTGTCCATCCCTGTGAATACAATGGGCTTCTTTCCCTCCAGTCCCCAAACTCTGCCTAGTGACTTACAAAGTGAGTTGACGAGAATCACCACCTCTTAGTGAAGCCTTTCCTTCCTGGTCATAGGAAACACCATCTTCCAACAACACAAGAGACGACTCTACACATGGACATCACCAGATGGTCAGTGCTGAAATCAGATTGATTATATTCTTTGCAGCCAAAGATGGAGAAGCTCTATACAGTCAGCAAAAACAACACCAGGAGCTGACTCTGGCTCAGATCATAAACTCCTTATTGCAAAATTCAGACTTAAATTGAAGAAAGTAGGGAAAACCACTAGACCATTCAGTTATGACTTAAGTCAAATCCCTTATGATATACAGTGGAAGTGATAAATAGATTCAAGGGACTAGACCTGATAGAGTGCCTGAAGAATTATGGACAGAGGTTTGTGACACAGTATAGGAGGCTGTGATAAAAAAAAAAAGGCTGTGATCCCCAAAAAAAAGAAACACAAAAAGGCAAAATGGTTGTCTGAGGAGGCCTTACAAATAGCTGAGAAAAGAAGAGAAGCAAAGGCAAATGAGAAAAAGAAAGATCTATCCATTTGAATGCAGAGATCCAAAGAATAGCAAGGAGAGATAAGAAAGCCTTTCTAAGTGATCAATGCAAAGAAACAGAGGAAAACCATAGAATGGGAAAGACTAGAGATCTCTTCAAGAAAATCAGAGATGCCAAGGGAACATTTAGTGCAAAAATGGGCACAATAAAAGACAGAAATGGTATGGACCTAATAGAAGCAGAAGATATTAAGAAGAGGTGGCAAGAATACACAGGAGAACTATACAAAAAAGATCTTCATGACCCAGATAACCACGATGGTGTGATCACTCACCTAGAGCCAGACATCCTGGAGAGCAAGGTCAAGTGGGCCTTAGGAAGCATCACTATGAACAAAGCTAGTGGAGGTGATGGAATTCCAGTTGAGCTATTTCAAATCCTAAAAGATGACACTGTAAGTGCTGCACTCAATATGGTAGCAAATTTGGAAAACTCAGCAGTAGCCACAGGACTGGAGAAGGTCAGTTTTCATTCAGATCCCAAAGAAGGGCAATGCCAGAGAATGTTCAATCTACTGCACAGTTGCACTCATCTCATATGCTAGCAAAGTAATGCTCAAAATTCTCCAAGCTAGGCTCCAACAGTACCTGAACCAAGAAATTCCAGATGTTCAAGCTGGATTTAGAAAAGGAAGAGGAACCAGAGATCAAATTGCCAACATCTGATGTATCATCAAAAAAGCAAGAGAATTCCAGATAAACATCGACTTCTGCTTCATTGACTATGCTAAAGCATTTGACTGTGTGAATCACAACAAACTGTGGAAAATTCTTAAAGAGATGGGAATACCAGGCCACCTTACCTGCCTCCTGAGAAACCTGTATGGAAGTCAAGAAGCAACAGTTAGAACCGGACATGGAACATGGACTGGTTCCAAATAGGAAAAGGAGTACGTCAAGGCTGTATATTGTCACCCTGCTTATTTAACTTATATGCAGAGTATATCATGTGAAATGCTGGGCTGGATGAAGCACAAGCTGGAATCAAGATTGCTGGAATAAATATCAATAATATTTTCTTGGGCTGCAAAATCACTGCAGATGGGAACTGCAGCCATGAAATTAAAAGACACTTGCTCCTTGGAAGAAAAGCTATGACCAACCTAGACAACATATTAAAAAGCAGAGACATTACTCTAACAACAAAGGTCTGTCTAGTCAAAGCTATGGTTTTCCCAGTAGTTATGTATGGATATGAGGTATGGAACATAAAGAAAGGTGAGCACCGAAGAATTGATGCCTTTGAACTGTGGTGCTGGACAAGACTCTTCAGAGTCCCTTGGATTGCAAGGAGATCCAACCAGTCCACCCTAAAGGAAATCAGTCCTGAATATTCATTGGAAGGACCGATGCTGACGCTGAAGCTCCAATACTTTGGCCACCTGATGCAAAGAGCTGACTCATAGGAAAAGACCCTGATGCTGGGGAAGACTGAAGGCAGGAGGAGAAGCGGACAACAGAGGATGAGATGGTCGGATGGCATCTCCGACTCGATGGACATGAGTTGGAACAAGGTCCCGGGGTTGGTGATGGACAGGGAAGCCTGGCGTGCTTTGGTGAAGTAGGCATTGTCCTGTGTCCTCTGTGGAACGGGAAAGACTTACGCTGGGACCGTAAATTGCCATTAGATGGGAAGGGTGGGGTGGGATGACAGAGAGACTTGTGAAAATGGGAGGGGCCAGTCCATGGGGTCTCAAAGAGTAGGACACGCCTGAGGGACTGAACTGAACCTCCTTCCTGGACACTCCCGTCTGAGGGCAAAGGACCACACCTTCCTACTCAGATCCACACTTCTGTTACAACATCTGTTTCAATGTGCCTCTCAGACTAGTCTGTATGGCCCGTGAGACCAGGAAGAGAACTGAATTCAATTCTGCTCAGGACATAGCTAAGCGTCTAGCGTGGAGTGAGTCTTAATGCTTGCTAAATGAATTAACTTTTGTTTTGAGGCCAAGAGTATGGTGGGGGGAAAATAGTTGGGAAAGGACACAGACTGTTGGCTCTCAGATGCATAAGGCCCAAGGATAACATCAGACATGGTGACTAGAGTTGATATATAGTGCTATCACTGTAGCAAAATTGCTATGAGAGTAGAACACACATGTTCATACACACATGGTAAATACATGAGGGAATGAGGTTTAACTAGATGGTAGCAATCCTTTAACAATGTATATGTATATAAATCAAATATCTTACAAATTATATCTCAATGAAGCTATAAAATACACATAGAATTTTAATGATAACAGTAATGGAGCTAGTTTAAAAAAAATTTTAAGGGGGAATTCCCCGGCAGTTCAGTGGTTAGGACTCCATGCTCTCATTGCCCAAGCGCCTGGGTTCAATCCCTGTACAGGGAACAAACCACATGGTGTGGCCAAAAATAAAAAAAAATTTAAAGGCCAAGAGTGAAGGACAAATTTTAATAATCTCTTCTCTCACCATCTACACTGAAGCATTCAACACTTAATCAATTTTTATCAGCTTAGCTGTCCTTCGTTAATAGACTCTTCACTCTATCAATTAAAGGGGGACTTTTTTTTACATTCCTTATAATAATTAGCAGATAACAGATATTCAAGTAGCCATTTGACTTTTTAATGTATTTTTGACCACTGATTTTACTTGCTCTCAGGAGGGATAAACAGATTTTACAATATAAATTTACCAAATTGCTGCTCCTTCAGCAAATTCGTTCTAATCAGCCGTTATTATTGGAAACAATGAACAAGGCTGGGTAAGTGACAGATAAAAATTTCTGGGCCACCGTCGCAATGCAGTCAAGGCTCAGCATGTTTAGAAAATTAACCTTTTTTTTTTTTTTTTTTTTAAGAACAGGTTGTCTCACAGCATTGTTTCCGAAAGCATCAAAGGTTTATAGACACTTCTCCGTGTGTCTCAGAATTACTACACACCTTTACCCTCTGATTCCAACACACAGCCTGGCACAGAAGCAAGCTTACCCCCAAAAGCCCGATTCTCATTCCGGAGAACTGGCCCCGCCCATTTTCACAAGTCTCTCTGTCATCCAACCCCACCCTTTCCATCTAATGGCAGTTTAAGGTCCCAGCCTGAGTGTTCCCCGTTCCACCATCACCCTAGACCAGCGGGCACTGAGGACACAGGACGATGCCCACTTCACGAAAGGATTACCCCACGGAAACTGAGACGCATCCTGACACTGCATTACTATTGCCACCTCCAGTTTATAGATTAGCAACCTACTCACGTGGCTAAATGGCTTCAGGGGTCCCACACCTATAACCAGCAACAGAAAGGGGCCGAACGCAGGTCAGTCCACCACCTGCCCACTGCTGCCTCTTCTGTACCTGAGACCAGCCAGAGCCCCTGCCCTTGCTCGAAGGCGAGCCTGCAAGAACGCTAAAAGCAGCAGGGCCAGCAAAGGCACCTCACCGCTTCACCCACCGTCCTAACGTTTAACTTAATACAAAGTTGACTGACAGGACCTGTAACTGGACTTGGATAAAGAAGCAGTAAAACATACACATCGTAGGCAGTATTACAGGGAAGACATGGCAACATCAGGCTGAACATCTCGGAGGAACCCAAACACCAAATTCCTCAACAGTGAAATCAAGACAGGACAGCTCCTCCAGTTCTGAAAAGATGACCATTACCAGTTTATGTCACGCCGTCTGACCTATCTCAGCTGTCAACCATAAAGGTTTAAGACCTTCCTACAGAGATATTACATGGGCCTTAGTGGTTTATTTTAAGCTCATGCTGTTAGCATCAGCCTACTTAGAGACAACAGATTTGTTCTGATTCTATCATGATAACCATCTTTTGTCCAAGAAAACCTGAAAAGAATAACACCTTCACTTTGCCTTAGACAGTAACACAGATTCTACTGGTTTTGAAACATACCTTCATCAAATAAGCAATTTACTTGGAAAACCACCTTGGAAAATCTGATTAATTATACTGCCTTTCAACAACAAAAAATCATTAAGAAACACCTTATAAAACTGAAAATCTGTAAGATATTTATTAAGTGGAAAATAGGACTGTGTTAATATTACCCAGTTTCCTTAAGTTTGTACTTATCTAAATGTTGAAAAATTCCAGAAGGATATAGAAAAAATTTATGGGCCTCTTATGGGGTAGAGACATAGGGGAAAAGAGAAGGAAAGTAACAGAAATGGGGGATTTTCCCTTCATACTTTATATACTTACATGTCACTCCATGTGAATTCTTTCTCACCATAAGTCTATTTTTATAATATAAAAAGAATATTATTAAAGTCAATGGGCTCAAACATTTAAACAGAAAGAGATACTCTAGACAAAACAGATTAACAACTAAAAATGGATAAACTGGACCAATAATTAAAGTAAGTAGATTCTAATAATCTTTTTTTTCCTGTACATCTATAAGCATTAGGTACTCTTTAATTCTTTAAATTTTAGTACAAAAAAGTCAATGCCATAATCGACACTTTTATGTGGTCAAGATGAAAAGCCACTTTACTACTGGAAAAATCTTCACAAAACCATAATGGTATGTTTCCTCTGGACTGGAAATTAAAGACAAAGAATGAACTCCTGAATGGCACTCCTTTGTTCTGACACTCATATTAAATGATGCATCCTCCAACAGGAGCTCCCAGAGGCTTCACAGAATGGAGTGTCCTCTCTCAGCTCCAACTTGGCCTCGTCCATTCTTTAAGGAAAAACCTGGGAAAGAATCTGGGTCCCACACAGCTCACAAAACACCTTCAAAGAAGTGAGAGCAGTTTCCAAAGCCACAGAAACATCTACCAGTTGAAGCAAGTTTTCACCTCTGAACTCTCAATGAGATAAGAATGAATTCAGCTTTAATGTATTTTTCACAAGACTGTTCCACACTGAAAAAATGACTTGCTGTTCTTTACATTTGGTGAAATTTACGGGTTTTGAAGATGTTGACAAAATTGGCTGACAAAAAAAACTTGCTTATTGTATTCCCTATATTAGAAGACAGATAATCTTAACAAAAATTTAGACAATGGATTCACACGAGGGGTTGTGTTACACATGTATTTAGTACTTACTTACACAAGGTAAAGTAACTGCAGATGGAGAGGGTGCTGGAAACATCTTTCTACAGAAATCACTACCAAACATTCTCAGGAAAAATGATTAACTTCTCATTGTATGAAAATGTTTGATTCTGTGATTTGCTTCACTAAGCAGGAACACAGGTGTCATGGGGAAGAAAAACAACAAGGTTGGAGTGGTGGGCAGTTTACAGTTGGCATTAAGTAGCTTAAAGTTTAAGATGGCATTAATGCCAAGCTAAGAACTTTAGACCTTAATTATGGGGGTGGGGTGTGAACAGGGGATGGGGGCTCTGCAGCTTTCTGAGCTCTTACATCGGAACTTGATCCTGGGGCAGCCCTGTAAAGAGCTGACGGAAGGGAAGAGTTTAAAATCAGGGGAACACTTAGGAAGCTAGTGCACTTGCCAGGGCTAGAGGCAATGGGGATTTTAACTAGACAATGAAAAGGAGATCACTGAGGTCAGTCTGGATATATACGCCACATATTAATATGTGCAATTTAAAATATAAATTACTATAGAAAGTATAATTATTATTAAGGAATGCAAGGGCCATTAACTACTAGAGCCAGGAAAACACCAAATATACAACATAGATAGTTAAAATACAAAAAACAACAAAAGAGAATATATTTATAGCTGTAATTGTAACTTGGGCTCTTTAAACACTACTATAAAGAGGAAGTGAGCTTTGGAGTAATTCTCTGTTACTAGGAATTATTATCATGAAACTAAAGTATGCTTACCCAAAGGAATAAAGAATTAACAATCAGTTATGGGAGAAAAATCATACATATGTCAAATTGCAGCCACAGACTCACTCTCAACCCGGAATGACCAAATTCTCTCATTGACACTAATGCATATATTTAAAATTTTGCTTTGAGGTAGAGTATTGTCTAAAAATTATTTAAACAGACCTGATAAGCTGCTTACAAAATACTGTACAGCAATCAACAGGGGAAAAAAGGAAAAGATCCTTTGCTTTAGCAACAAAAAGCAATTATACACGCTGACTTGTACACACATACTATTTCTATGAAGAAACCTGTCAAACAGTGTTAGTATGATGAAAAATCACAAAAGTGAGCAGCATAAAAGATCTGAATAAGTGGGACATACACGTTCATTCTTCTCTGAATTAACGTATTGACTCTTATTCCTAGATAAATCATGTCATTATTTTCAAAGAGAAAATTGGGAAAATTTTTTAAAGAGCAATTTAAACTAGAATAAGGAAGAATAGTCAGAATTTTTTAGAACATAAAAATGAGGATTGTAACTCAACAGCAACAGCAACAAAACTGATTTTAAAATGGGCAAAGCACTTGAATAGAACTTGCATAAAAGAAGATACAGTGGCCAAGAAGCACATGAGAAATTGCTCACCATCCCTAGTCATTAGGGAAATGCAAATCAAAACTACAGTAAGATACCACTTCACATCTATTCGTATGGCTATTATAAAAACAAGACAGAAAATAATTGTCAGTAAGAATGTGAGGAAATTAGAACTCTGCACTGGTGCTAGGACAGTAAAATGGTATAGCTGCTGTTGAAAATGGGATGTTGGGTTTCTCAAAAAAAATTAAAAACAGAACTGCTTTATGATTCTTCTGGGTAGTCATCTGAAAGAACTGAAAGCAGGACCTTCAGTAGATACCAGTACATCAGGTTCCTGCGAACATTATTCACAATAGCCAAAAGGCGGAAGCAATCCCAGTGTCCAGCAGTGGATGCCCGGATAAAGAACATATGGCACATACATAATTACCACGAAATATTTATTCAGCCTTTAAATAGGGAGGAAATTATGACACAGGCTACAACATAGATGGACCTAAAGACCTTATGCTAAGTGAAATAAGCTAGTTCCAAAGGACAAATGACTCGTCTTATGTGAGGTGCCTGGAGCAGTCAAATTCACAGAGAACAGAAAGGGGATTGCCAGGGGTTGAGGGAAGGGGAGGCTGGGGAGCTGATGTTTATTGGACAGAGTTTCAGGTGCAGAAGAGGAAAAGCTCTGGAGACGGGACGGTGGTGGGGGCCGTACAACAATGGGAATGGACGTCATACCACCAAGCTGTACACTGAAGTTGTTAAAATGGTAAATTTTCCATAGTATTTGTTTTACTACAATTTTTTTTAAGTTTAAAAGCGTATAAGGAATGTTACTAGTTTATTACAGTATAAAATAGTGAAACAGTCTAGTAATGGCAAAAACATATTTACAGATTAATAAACTGGTGTGTCAATCTCAGAAATACAAAAATTTAGAATAAGATAGTGGAGATACTTCGAATCAGTGAAGACACCTATTTGTGATATTAACATATATGAATTAAAAAACAATTAAAAGTGAGAAGCAGTATGGTGTAGTAAAAGTAAAAGTCGACAATCTGGAGTCAGAATTGTCCAACAGTTAAGTTGTGTTCAACTTTGCGAGCCCATGGACTGTGGCATGCCAGGCTCCTTTGTCCCCCATTATCTCCCGGAGTCTGCTCCAATTCATGTCCATCGAGTCGGTGATGCTATGTAAACACCTCATCTTCTGCTGCTCCCTTCTCCTTTTGCCCTCAATCTTTCCCTGCCTAGGTTTAAACCCAGTTCCTCTATGCCGTGTCCTCATGCATAAAAGAATGTGGGTGATTATAGTGGACTCATTTCACAGGTGCTTGGGACATTTAGATGAGTTCATATTTTAAGGGCTTAGAATAGCAACTGGCAGATAGTTAAGTGGCATATAAATAGCAGCTACTAGTTCTCATCATACACCATAAATATTTATAAAATTGGATTAAAAAGGAAACTAAAACCATACCAATTAACCATAATAATTATATGTCTTTCAGTTGTGAATCATAAAAACACGAAAAACTACAAGATGTGACTATAAAAAAACAGAAAAATTTCTAAATTGTTGTATGCAAAATAAAGTCATACAATGAAACACAAGCCAAAGGATGACAGATAATATCAAGTCAGTAACAAAGCATCATATGCCCCAAAACAGTACAAGATAGCAAAAGGTCTAAACAAGAATAAATTAAAATAGAACTCTTTTTTTTTTTTCAATTTAACCTTATCGCGTCTAACATCTCTGTTTCCCCAACTGGCACTCCTAATCTCCATTTCTATTGCTCATCTTATAGAAAGCTTCAAATAAGCCAAATACTTGCGTTCCTAACCATTCTTCAAGTTATGGGTAACCATGTGATCCGGTATGTGCCAATAAGACTTAAAGGTAAGAGTGCCAGGGGGCAAGGTGCTCAGTAGGACCTTTCCTTCCTGATAAAGGTAGGCAGGCATGTCAGGAGAAAGGCCGGTCCGCTCAGCCCACCGCTCCCAGCCTCTGCCCAGCAGCAGCAGGACCTTGGAACCCTTAGCGACCATACTTAACTGAAAAGTCCCTGACAAGAGCAACATGTGGAGGCAGCACGAGGGGAAGGACAGAAGAGGTGACAATACTCAATCACCAACCCAGGAACTGCCTGCCTCTGGCTTCCTGTTAAATAAACACACAATCAGATCAGATCAGATCAGTCGCTCAGTCGTGTCTGACTCTTTGCGACCCCATGAATCGCAGCATGCCAGGCCTCCCTGTCCATCACCAACTCCCGGAGTTCACTCAGACTCACGTCCATTGAGTCAGTGATGCCATCCAGCCATCTCATCCTCTGTCGTCCCCTTCTCCTCCTGCCCCCAATCCCTCCCAGCATCAGAGTCTTTTCCAATGAGTTAACTCTTTGCATGAGGTGGCCAAAGTACTGGAGTTTCGGTCTAAAACAGTTTTTGTCTTAACTACCACATGTTCCTTCCTCCTACCTTTCTGCAGTCCCTTCCTGCTCCTTATTGTGACTCCTTCTCCTCTCTCCAGCCCTTTAAAGCCAGGAGGACCCCAGAGGCACTTCGCACGCACTCCACGGAGTTCCCTAAAGGACCCTTGACCCGTTCTTGTGCTCTGATCCAGTTCAGTGGCTTTAAACACCATCTACCTGTTGGTGAATCTCAAACTAATCTCCCTCGACCAGACTCCTCCTTCACACTCTAGACATTGGTCCGCCTTTCTACGCTGCACCTTCACTTACGTATCTAATATTCATCTCAACATGGTGTTTGTACAACTGAGATCCCGATACCCACCTCCCAGCATCTGTGTCTCCTTCCTGCTTCCCCATCTCAGCATCCCGCCACTGCTCATACCGGAATACTAGAGCATCTCTGACTCCTCTCTTTTGCTCTTGCCCCTCATCCCACCAGTAAACCCCACTGGCTTTATTTTCAACACATATATCTAGAATCTGGATCCCTCTAAAACCCTATCCAACCCCTCATAGCCCTGTGTAAGCCACAGCCTCCTGCCATGATTACATCGAAACCTCACTGAGCTTTCTGATGCGGCGCTCACCCCATTCAGTGCATCCTCTCCACAGCTGTCACAGTGATTCTGTTACAATTAAAGTCACTTCGGGAGGATGGGCAAAACTGTTAGTTAGGGACTCTGAGACTGACATGTACACACTATGGTATTTAAAATGGATAAACCACAAGGACCTACTGTATAGCACAAGGGACTCTGCTCTGTGTGATGTGGCAGCCTGGATACGAGGAGAGTCTGGGGGAGAATGGATACATGTGTATGTATGGCTGATTCTCCTTGCCGTCCACCTGAAACTATCACAACATTGTTAATCAGCTATACTCCAATATAAAATTTTAAAAAATCAAAGTCACTTAGGTTAAAAGCCAAAGTCCTTATGATTTTCAAGACTGTATGTGATCTGGCTCTCTACTACCTGTCAAACCTCATCTCCTGGCTCACTTATCTCATTCCTTGCTACTCCTGGAGCTATTAGACACTGCCTCAGGGCCTTCCCACTTGCTGTTTCCTCTCACTGGTACAGTTTTCTTCCAGATGTTCACGCACTGGGTCCACAGGCCGTCACACAAAAGCCACCGCTCCATCCCCTGACCCACGCTCTCTGTCCCTCTCTCTCCCACCCCCCACAAACCCCAACATTTCACATTCCCCTTATTCCACCTTAGTATTTGTTCTCTCTTTAGTACTGGAGGTTGTCAAACATCCTTTATATTTCACTTATGAAGGCCCTGTCTCTCCTACCAGAATGTAACTTCACAGAGGACACATTTTGACCTTGTATTCATTTCAATTTCTGAGCACTTTGCCCCTTGTATCTACAGTCATCGACAAATATTTGAGCGCCAAGCATATGCCAATTAAAATAACACATTTTACTTTCCTAAAGAGTGAATATCTGGCAAGATTGTCAGTGAGGGGAATATAGCCAATATTTTACAATAACTATAAATGGAGTATAACCTTTAAGAATTATGAATCATTATACACCTGTAACTTACATAATATTGAATAGCAACTATACTTCAATTAAAGAAAAATTTAAAACATGTATTGGCTAGGGTGCTGGGATAAATGCTTACAGAGTCAGAGCAGGAGCACAGACTTGCATGTTGTTTCTAAAGGGCAACTTGCAACACGTATCCAAAGTCTTACAAATGCCCACACCCTCTGATTCCACTTAAAGGAATGTATCTAAGTAATTTATCTGATCAGCTTAAGTACTAATATACAAAGGCCTTCAGTATAGGGTTGTTTAACCTACTGAAAAACACTGGAAACAATGTGATGTTCAAAGGAGTCTGAGAAACAAATCACAACACATTTAGGCTACAACAGAGTCATTTTAAGTCATTTCTTAAAAGGAATATATAAAATAAATAAATAATATAAACATATAAAATAAATATATAAAAACTTCAAAAGTCTACCAAAATAGGCACCACACCTTTTAAAATGAAAAAGAATTTCAATCAAGTAAGTGCCTACTGACTGTTATGTTTGGGGTTTATTACCCACTTTTCTTGGTGGTTCAGACATTAAAGAGTCTGCCTACCCTGCAAGAGACCCGGCTTCAATTCCTGTGTCGGGAAGATCCCCTGGAGAAGGGAATGGCAACCCACTCCAGTATTCTTGCCTGGAGAGTTCCATGGACAGAGGAGACTTGCGGACTACAGTCCACAGGGTCACAAAGAGTCGAACACAACTGAGTAACCAATACTTACACTTTCTCAGAAATTGTTTTTCCCCATCAGAAATATATAAGCATATATATAAATATATATATACAAAAATATATGTATTTCTGTATATATATATTATATATACAGAAATATATAAACTAGTGAATATCTATAAATTATGAAGTAACACTGGCATTGATTAGATTAAGATGTTCCCTACTCTGCCACTTGCTCCTTCCTTCCCACTTCTAAAGGGCTATGTACTTTTTAAATAGCCTGCTGGGAAGAGGGTATTGGAAATCTGATGTGATATTCAAAGCATTAATACCGGGTTAAATTCATGATACAGTGGGGCAGAGTAAGGTTTACCTTGCTTGGGACAATGCCTGCCATGCTCCTTTCTTGACCTTGACAGACCTGGGCTCTGTCCAAACCCCTTATCTTTGCTGACTGCTTAAACACCAATGCTTCCCTGATAGCTCAGTTCGTTAAGAATCCGCCTGCAATGCAGGAGCCCCAGGTTAGATTCCTGGATCAGGAAGATCCCCTGGAGAAGGGATAGGCTACCCACTCCAGTATTCTTGGGCTTCCCCTATGGCTCAGCTGGTAAAGAATCCACCTGCAATTTGGGAAACCTGGGTTCAATCCCTGGGTTGGGAAGATCCCCTGGAGAAGGGGGAGAAGGGAAAGGCTACCCACTCCAGTATTCTGGCTTGGAGAATTCCATGAACTGTATAGTCCATGGGATTGAAAAAAGTCAGACTGAGAGACTTTCACTAAACACCAGTGTACTGCACTCTAATTACTTACCTGCCCCCCTCAATTGGTCCACACATTCTGTACTGACTGCCCACGACCTTTACATTCTATACTCTGAACCCTAGCTTCCCATTTATTGATACTTCCTAGTATACCATGGAGAAGGAAATGGCAACCCACTCCAGTGTTCTTGCCTGGAGAATCCCATGGATGGAGAAGCCTGGTAGGCTGCAGTCCATGGGGTCGCACAGAGTCAGACACGACTGAAGCGACGCAGCAACAGCAACTAGTATACCAGCCAAGTATTAAAAAACATTTGAATTCATATGCTTCCTTCTTATTTTTAATTCTGGGATTTCAGGGGCAGAAATTAAAAAGCAGAGAGCATCAACACTAACCCAAGACTCTTACGTATGTAAAAGTATACCTCCATTATATTAGAGAATTATCTATATTATTACTGCAAGAAAGAAATTCAACAAACTTTGATATTTGTAAAGTTACACCCTTCTAAATCCCTAGAGCTTTTTTTTTTTTTTTTTAAATAGTACTCTAAGGATAGATGTGATGAGGGATGAATTGCCATTGCCGCCTTCTAAGAATGGGCCAAGAATCACATCTTACCCATTCCATGACTCTTCAGGCCCTGGAGTAAGAGTTGCACAGTGCACACTTTCAAACTCTCTGCCAAGGGAACAAGTGAAGTGCAAGGGTGAGTCATTTAGTCTGCCTGACTCTTTGTGACCCCAGGGACTGTAGCCTGCTAGGCTCCTCTGTCCATGGAATTCTCCAGGCAAGCATATGCGAGTGGGTAGCCATTTCCTTCTCCAGGGGATCTTCCCAACCCAGGGATTGAACCTGGGTCTCCTGTATTGCAGGCAGATTCTTTACCATCTAAGCCACAAATGCCTACAAAAATCCAGAATTTCAGAAGCATTCTACATCTATATATTGTAAAATATGACTTCAGTATTCCACATTCTTGAATTAGCTAAGGCAATATTATGCCAGTAGGGTAAAAGAAACTGTCCTCTGTACAATCACGACTATTTCCTTAAGTTCAAAGATATACCATTCAGGTATGACCTAAATCGAATCCTTCATGATTATACAGTGGAAGTGCCAAATAGATTCAAGGGATTAGATCTGATAGACAGAGTGCCTGAAGAACTATGGACGGAGGTTCATGACATTGTACAGGAGGCTGTGATCAAAACCATCCCAAAGAAAAAGAATGCAAAAAGACAAAATGGTTGTCTGAGGAGGCCTTACAAATAGATGAGAAAAGAGGAGAGGTGAAAGGCAAAGAAGATGAGGAAGGATATACCCATCTGAATGCAGAGTTCCAAAGACTAGCAAGAAGAGATAAGAAAGCCTTCCTCAGTGATCAATGCAAAAAAACAGAGGAAAACAACAGAATGGGAAAGACTGGAGATCTCTTCAAGAAAATTAGAGATACCAAGGGAATATTTCATGCAAAGATGGGCACAATAAAGGACAGAAACAGTATTGACCTAACAGAAGCAGAAGATATTAAGAAGAGGTGGCAAGAATACACAGGAGAACTATACAAAAAAGATCTTCATGACCCAGATAACCACGATGGTGTGATCACTCACCTAGAGCCAGACATCCTGGAGAGCAAGGTCAAGTGGGCCTTAGGAAGCATCACTATGAACAAAGCTAGTGGAGGTGATGGAATTCCAGTTGAGCTATTTCAAAGCCTGAAAGATGATACTGTGTAAGTGCTGCACTCACTATAGCAGCAAATTTGGAAAACTCAGCAGTGGCCACAGGACTGGAAAAGATCAGTTTTCATTCCAATCCCAAAGAAAGGCAATGCCAAAGAATGTTCAAACTACCGCACAGTTGTATTCATCTCACATGCTAGCAAAGTAATGCTCAAAATTCTCCAAGCTAGGCTTCAACAGTACCTGAACTGAGAAATACCACAAGTTCAAGCTGGATTTAGAAAAGGCAGCAGAACCAGAGATCAAATTGCCAACATCCACTGGATCATCGAAAAACCAAGAAGAGTTCCAGAAAAACATCTACTTTTGGTTTATTGACTACGCCAAAGTCTTTGACTATGTGAATCGCAACTGTAGAAAATTCTTAAACAGATGGGAATATCAGACTACCTGATCTCCCACATGAGAAATCTGTGTGCAGGTCAGGAAGCAACAGTTAGAACTGGACATGGAACAACAGACTGGTTCCAAATCGGGAAAGGAGTATGTCAAGGCTGTATATTGTCACCCCGATTATTTAACTTATATGCAGAGTATATCATGTGAAATGCCAGACTGGATGAAGCACAAGCTGGAATCAAGACTGCCAGAAGAAATATCAATAACCTAATATATGCAGAAAACACCACCTTTATGGCAGAAAGCGAAGAAAAGCTAAAAAACCGCTTGATGAAAGTGAAAAAGGAGAGTGAAAAAGTTGGCTTAAAACTCAGCATTCAAAAAAATAAGATCATGGCATCCAGTCCCATCACTTCATGGCAAATAGATGGGGAAACAATGGAAACAGGGACAGACTTTATTTTTGGGGGCTCCAAAATCACTGCAGATGGTGACTGCAGCCATGAAATTAAAAGATGTTTGCTCCTTGTAAGAAAAGCTATGACAAACTTAGCATATTAAAAAGTAGAGACATTACTTTGCCTACAAAGGACTGTCTAGTCAAAGCTATGGTTTTTCCAGTAGTCACGTATGGATGTGAGAATTGGATTATAATGAAAGCTGAGCACTGAAGAATGGATGCTTTTGAACTGTAGTGTTGGAGAAGACTCTTGAGAGTCCCTTGGACTGCAAGGAGATCCAACCAGTCCATCCTAAATGAAATCAGTCCTGCATATTCATTGGAAGGACTGATGCTGATGCTGAAGCTCCAATACTTTGGCCACCTGATGGGAAGAACTGACTCATTTGAAAAGACCCTGATGCTGGGGAAGATTGAAGGCAGGAGGAGAAGGGGATGACAGAGGATGAGATCGTTGGATGGCATCACCAATTCTATGGACATGAGTTTAAGCAAGCTCCAGGAGTTGGTGATGGACAGGGAAGCCTGGCGTACGGCAGTCCATGGGGTCACAAAGAATTGGACACAACTGACTCAACTAAGAGTAAACTCAAAGGATAAAGTCAAGGAAGTACAGGTGAGTCACAACAAAAACAGCAAGTCTTAAGAGAGCAGTAGTTTGACAGAGAAAAAAGAACATCCCACAAACAAGGTTCTCACGATGACTCCAATTACACAGGAGCATAGTGCTTATGGTGATACTGTCAGTACCTGTTCCTGCAAGTAAGTTCACAAGATGCCTGCTGCTTCGGGTGGAGATTAAACCAAAATAGCTTCCTGAGTCACGGGACTGAGAACACACGCCCCATAGCCAAGGGTGTAGTAAGTCAAAGGCTTAGAAATGTTGTGTGGCTTTCCAGGTACCACAAAGATGAACGAGGGTCTTCACGTGTTCATCAGCAAATGTACTGCCCTGGTTGTGAGTGATCTCACCGTTACTCACAAGAGAATTCCTAATAAGAGCCGAGGCCACAGTAGGGAGCCTCCTGGCTCACTGAAAACCAAGGTCCACAAGCAGAGCTATACTTTGAACACTGAGGTCACAGAGACTCAGAACGGAACACCCTCTTCAATCTGCTACCCCTTCTAAGCCGACAAAAACAAATCAATCAACAAAATCTGCACAAGCTCTCCTGAAAGAAATTACCTAACCTCACAAAAGTGAGCCAGAAAATCTGAAAGACAAAGCCACCCATTCTCCACAGCTGGGGCTCTGAATCTTCACTTTTAACCCCTCGACCTTTTACTCTCTAAGTGGGTCTGTATATGCACACTCTGCACCTCCGTCTCTGTTTCAGAGACGAACGTGCCTGTGCCCTGGAAACACGGGTGCTCCCCTGCCCGGCTGTCACTCATCCCGTCCTTCATCTCTGTACCAGCTCTTTCCCTACAGCTTCTTCACCATCCTTACATTTTTAATGTCTTAACACACACACACACACACACACACACACACACACACACACACACACACACAACCCTTCGAGGTGCTTTCTCAGTCTTTAACCTCTTCAAGTTCAACATGCCCCCAAACTAACCCATTATTTTCTCTCTCTTTTTTTCTGGCCGTATCACAAAGCACCTTAGATCCCAGCCAGGGATCGAACCTGCAGCCCTGCAATGGAAGCATGGAATCTCAACCCCCGGACCGCCAGGGAAGTCTCCCATCACAAGGCCACTCAGACAAGAAAGTTGGGCAGACACTTGGATCATTCACTGCCAGTGGGGCTTACCAGACCCTCTTTCTGCAGAAACATTTTTATTATTTTCACTCTGCTCTCTACTCCCAAACACCAGGGTGACTCTTACAAGTCTGTGCCTAAACTATTAGGACTGATCTGCCTTGACCTTTCTTGGGGCTCACTCATCACTTACCCCAACACACGGCCTGCTCAAAGCATGGCTGACCCCACCTTTTATGTTCCCCAAACACCCCAGGCCCCTCATAAGGCTACATTTGCACCCCTGGGAATGCCAGCAACCTCCTAGGCCTGGAAACCCCCCAGGGGCACATTCCAAGGCCAGCTCAATGTCACCACCCTTCTCCAGTCTTCCCTCTGGCTAAGTTAGTGGTGTTCCCTTTACTGTGGACACACGGTACCTCATACAAGTTTCCAGGCAAGTCAAGCCAGATAACATTTGAACACCTGTTGTGCAATAGGTACACTGTGCTGAGGACTGGAAAGGATAAAAATAACTAAGACCTGGACTGTATCCTTATGGGTGGCATGGAGATGGAAGAAAATAACTATAGCCCAGCACAATAAATGCAGGTTATCACAGAAAACAGGACAGTTCAGCTGGGGTGTGAAGAAGGAAGAGGTGGTGTTCAAATGATTTTCCGTAACCCCTTCCCACCTCACCCTCCAACTAGGGAGTTCATTAATAGGGTGCATAAGTCATGTTTATATTCTCCGAATCTAGCAGACCACCCAGCACAGAGCAGGCGTGCCAAACATTTCTTGAATGGACAAATAAGACAGACTGCACGGTGTGTGAGTCACTGCGTGAAGCAATCATCCCCAGAATTACTTGCCAAGTGAGAATGGTGTGAAATGATCAAGAATTCACAGCGATGATGTGAATAAAGAAGAAGAGAGAAGACACTGTCTCTGAGGTGTCTGCAAGGCCCTCCTTGGTTGGCCTCATCCCCAGTCCCTCATACTCATACTCACTCACACACACACACACACACACACACACACACACACCCCCAGGACAGCTGCCTGGTTCTCAGACCCTACCCTCACTGCCTTGATCTTCTCACTTGTGTTCCCTCCACCTGATAACCAGATATTTCCCTCTCCTCCCCCAGGTGTCTGCTCAAATACGTCACCTTATTTAAAGACCTAACTTCCTAGCCTGCCCTATTTCCCTCCTTAGCCATTATCATTTTACACACACAATATTTTAACCACTACTTGGTTTTCTGACTAGAATTTAAGCTCCACAAAGGCAAAAATTTGCCTGTTCCATGTACCTGTTCATGCCCGGTGCTTAGAGGAGTTCCCAGGCACTCAGAGGCTTATTGAATGACTGCGCGTGCCCAAGGGGCAGGGGCACAGAGCTGGGGACTCCCAGGCCTGTTTCCTGTCTCCACCAATTATTAGCCATGTCAATTTGGGCAAACTGCTTAAACTTTTCAAATCTCAAAATCCTTATTTGCAGGATGGGAATAATCATGGTATGTATACATCATGAGTTGTGAAAATTAAATTACATATTTAGAAATTATAATCCAAATTATACATTTAGAAAGCTTAGAACAGTTAGCACTCAAAACACCTTACTACTATTATTATTATTTTTTATGGAGAACAACTACTATTATTATTTTTTTATGGAGAAAAACCTTGAGATACATTCTTTAAAATGTGAGTGAGTGGTTTAATTACATACAAATAAACAACATCTCTATAAGCAACATATTCAAGTTTGCTTTTAGAATGGTTATTAGATGATCTTTTCTGGCTTTCAGTACTTCTGCAAGCGTGACTACATTTCTCATAATTCTGATTGCTATCTCTTCTCAAACTCTTGCCTTGAAAAGGCCGAAACGGTACAGAAGTAAGCTGAGACAATTTTAAAAAACACTCTAGCACTAAATCAACAAGAAGCCAGTTTACAAAAACACCTGAGTGGGAAAGAAGGGAAACCTCGAAGGGTAGGCAAGTCATTACAGGTTTGGGATGTACTCCTGGTCTGAGAGGAATTTATTTTACTAACCCACATTAGATGAATGAACACAAAGGTTTACCCTTTTGAAATGGTCTTTAGTTTTCTTCTGGAGAAAGAGAACCATTTCCTTCATGAGGCCTTGCTTCAGACTCTGGTATGATCAGACGGGTCCCTGAACATCCTTCTTTTCCTCCAAATCCTAAAGCACCTAAGGGCCCTCTGCACACTGCTTACAGATCCCTTTGAGCTGCTCTGCGGTTGCTGTAGGAACACGCTCTCACCCTTGCCAGGTAGTTAGTTAAAAGGTGCTCCACGGCAGGGGCATACTCTGCTTTATTTCTGTAATCCTGCCTACCTCAGGCTGGCCCCTGGCAGGGCAATTACAAGTGGCTATGAAGGAACACACACAATTATAATCTAAAACCTGGCAAGAACTGGTATTACCTCTGAAAGAGGGTAGCAGGCAGTTTCTGAAGGCACTCGATCTCGAGGTATTTCCTAAGCAGTTGTTTTATTCAACAGCATTAATCTGCAATGCCCACATAAAACCATTTACATCACAGTAAATTGATACAGATTGTGAAGACAAGAGACATACCACAGTTTCTAATGTATTCAGCTGAGCCTAAGAACTTTTCCAAAACTCATGGTTAATTTGAAAGTGTTTCTTTCATGAAGAAACATGATAACATGAAGGTGAAGAGCATGGACTCTGAGCCCTGTTACTGGTCAGAATCTGTAACCTCTGTGACTTTCTAGCTGCACAACCTGGAAAATGATTCAACCTCAGTGTGATGGTTTCCTCTTCTGTAAAATGCAGACAAGCCTCACAGACCTATTGTGAGGAGTAAAGGAATTTATAGGTGAGATGATAAAGACAAAGCCTGGAACCTGGTAAGCATGTTAACAAGTGTGAGCTGCTACTATTGGCATTATGATTATTGTTAGAAATATTTTTCCTTGCTTATGTCATCTTATTTGAGGGGTTAAAACACATACATACTCCAAAGAAGCAAAGATGACTTGCATACGGTTTGTTATAATCACTAATCTGGTTTCATATAAATTTCCAGATTTAAGTTACTTTTTTATTTCTAGTTTTAATGAGATGTGATTGACATACATCACCGTATAAGTTTAAGGTGTGCAGCGTAATAGTCTGACTTACATGTATTGTGATTACCACAACACCCATCATCTCATATAGATACAATTAAAAAACTTTTTTCCTTGTTAGGAGACTTACTCTCAGGATTTACTCTCTTAGCAACTTTCCTATATATTAATATATAGCAGAGTTAACTACAGTTCTCATGCTGTACATTACAATTCCCAAGTTTTGACAAGTGAAATGGAAAAGTTCCATTGGGTTTAATCCCAAGTCTTCCTCATACTCATTTTATAGCTTCAAGAAAATGGCTATTTCACAGCTCCAAGTCTGGTTTTCTACTTGGTTCTCTGAAAGGATTTATTGAAAACCCCAAGTGGGCTGGAACATTCCTGCTGGTTACCTTTTAGGAGAGCAACTTTGTATGAGCACAGAGGATGTCCATTTGGTTTCAATTTTCAAAGACACAAACACTTCATTGTACAGCAAATGGCAACATGCTCTCAAAGATCCAAAGACACGTTGTTTTGGCTGCTTGATTTTCTGTTCTAACTCTGTGATGATTAAGTTTCCCATTTTCCACGACAAACACCTCTCAATTTACTGTCAGCGTGCAAACAAGTTATGGTTGCTATTAATTTTATTAAAAGATAAACACATTTTAAACATAGCATCACCAAGTTAATCTTCCAACTGTTCAACTCAAATGCAAACCCACAAAATTTCTGGCTACAGTCATTTTTTTGCATTTATATATGGAAAATTACCAAGTGAGAGATTCCGTTTTTGCCTAATTGAGTTTTTAACTTGGATTGAAAACTCTGAATGCATAACTTAGTTATTAAGCTTATGTACACAGGTTAATAAAAGCTCAAGAAATGTCCTGTCTTTTCATGAAGACTAGGCAGACCTACTTTTCTCTCTTTAAGGCATGGCATTCTGTAGCATACAGTAAAGGGACTTCAAAAATATGTCACTCCTTGGTGGGATCACCTATATAAAAGAATCTCATCTTTTACAATATATTCTGGGTACTGGCCTAATTTGTAGAAATGTGTGTGTTTCAGGTTTTCTGGGATTTGAGCACCACGTGCTAGAATTACACTACGAGCAGCCACTACTCAGAAAATTAGGTGAGCTCCACACTGTCCCTAGAAAGATGAGGACTGTAAAAGCCTGACTGTCTCAAACCCTGTCACTTCACAGAAGCTGGGGGAAGGCACATGACTAGCTCAGGCAGCTCCCTGGGGCCACGGCCCTGCCATAAGGCAGCACTCCTCGCAACAGGCCAGGCTGCCAGCGGCTATGGCCTTCCTGGACGCCAGGCCACAGGGGCCCCTGATGCCTGAACAGGAAAGGGGCTTCCCATCTGCAAATCCGTGAGCCTTGGACAGCAGCAGCAGTGAGGACCAAAGCTTCGATCTCACTTCTGCCCCACTCTCCAGACTGTGGCAACATCCCGAATAAGATTTATTGCTTCTCCCAACGTCTTGAGCGCCTCTTACTGTTGTTCTCCCAGAGTTCCTCTGGGGGTAGAAATGGAAATGCATGCAAAGTCCCCTTCCTCCTCCTGGGTTTGCTCCTCACGACAACCCTCAAGATTTGGATGCACAAGCCCTGATTTATTGGGGCCTGGACCTAAATAAATCACCCTTACAACCTGTCTGCGTGTTATATAAGCTTCTCACGTAACAGCTTCATAATAGGAAGCTCGACAGCTTCATAATAGGATTGGAAAATAAAACCTCAAAATCCTAAGGTGTAGACAGGTAAAGAGAACCCTGGGGATTTCACTGGTTTCGTTAAGTTTCTGCAGAATGTTCTCACATCTGAGGACACAGAAACTTTGGGGCACCTTCTCCCTTAGACCATTCAACAGCAGCCACTATTTTTATAAGGGAACTCACTTCTAAATCTATCTGACATGCCTTTCATTTGCTCAGTGCTATACCTGCTAAAATGAGGGGTGACCCCTGCAGAGTGCTCTCAGTCAACTGGAATGGCCAGCAGGCTTTTTGTCTTCGTCTCTTTGAAAGGGGCTGCCTTCCCCACTTCCTGTTCTGATTTTGTAACACAGAGAAATCCTAACCTCAGCCAAACTTAGGAAGACATTTAAGAGCTGCTCTGGAAGCTCTCAAATTTTATAAATCTTGCCTTCACTACTTCTAATATGCAAACCAATATAAACAACCTTGGTATTAGAAAAATGTAACTCTGTAGTCACCTTCATATCCCCGAAGATTTTTAACATATTTATTTGACTGCGTCGGGTCTCAGTTGTGGCGTGTGGGACCTAGTTCCCTGACCAGGGATCAAACCCCGGTCCCCTGCATTGGGAGCGTGGAGTCTTAGCCCCTGGACCACCAGGGACATTCCTCCTAGAAGATTTTATAAAACACCTTTCAGTAAAATTCAAGAAAAACACTAGTCTCTTCATTTTTTGATGAGGGCGCATGATGAAAGGAGTGTATCACACAAGTATTATTAAGCACTTCACTGTTTGTAAAGTGAAACGATTCCTGTATGACCAGGGCCTGCTTGTATATGGAGACACGCCTGCTCCTGGAGAGCTTTTATGTCAGCTTATACACGTCTCTCTCCGTTCCAACCAGCCTCCAGCGCTGCTCAAGGATCACAGCTGTGTCTTGGACTTTTTTTTCCACCTTCCCTGTGCAAGATGCTGGACCACAAAAGACGAAACGCTTTAGTGACACAATGCACCAGAGTTCTAGAACCAAAACCCATCTCTCTGAGACAGGTTCCTGATGGGACCGATTTAAATCTGAATCATTTACGAACTGCTCTAAAGCACAGCTGAATTATTTGACTCTTACCAGAACTGGACACACGCCTGATCCTCTGAGGAGACACGGCCCGATCGCAGGTGAGATTTCTGCTGTCGCTATTCCGCCTCAAACAGGAAACAGAAGGCCCCACTCTGGCTTTCGGACCAGGTGTTTTCCTCAGAATGGAGGGGTTGGGCGTAGCTGGTTTCGTAGCTGGTTTCCCACCTGAGATGCCTGCAGGTTTGGAAGCAGAATCCTGTGGGGAAAAGAGGGAAGACGTCAGGCCAGGTCACACGTCCCACTCCCACACCACCACTTCCCGATGGTGGTAGGTATGGGAAAGAAACAATCTCTGTCTAAACAGATACGCCCGATGGATATTTTTCATTTTTACTATGAAGACATTTCCGCTCTTGATAGTTTACTCTTTGATTCACCATGATCTGCCTTGGGTCCCATCAGGGAAACTGTGCCCAAGGTGACTGGTGTCACAAGTTAAATTCATAGCTTTCAGTCCTTTTCCTAGATTTCCTCTCCACGGTCTCCAGCCCCCATGAGGCCATCTTCCATTGGTTTCTCCCACAGAGCTCTTTCCTGGATCCTCTTCTATCCGTCTGGCTATTCCTTCTCTGGGTTCTGTTCTTCTCTGCCTTTAAATGCTGGTCATCGCAAGTGTTCTAAACTTGGCCCTGGAAACTTTCTCACCATATACTCTCCCCAGATGACCTTGTCCACTCTTTCAACCACCACCAAGCCCTCACGTCCGAGTCGGCACTCTCTCCCGAGTTCCCCACATACTTCATTTCTTTCTTCATCTGCCTCACTTAGCATACTTCAGGTGCCTTGACCCAATAATGTTGACAATAATCATATTATTGTTGTTTTTACTAATCAACATACAGCCCTTTTAAAATGAAAAGTAAGTTCAAAATGTACGTATCAATTCATGATCCTAACAACCCTTCAGGGATGCTTTCACCATACTCCATTTCACAGCCGAAGGACATGAAGCAGTTTCTAAAAATCAGGTGAATTTTATCCACCCATCTCAAAACTTAGCTTTTCTCATATTCACCACCACGTGCCCAGACACCCGACCTACACAGTGAAAGCTATCTCTACAAGTCTCCTTTCTTAACTTCTGTATGTTTCTGTATCACCGTTCCAACCACATACACAGAACACAGCAGACAGAGGCATAACCCAACCATCTCCAATTAAGTCAGACATTAAATTTACAAAAATGTGGAACAGTGCCAGTCTCCTCATTAAGTATTTTTGTTTTGGAAAATGCGGTTAGTTTTTAAAATGTTACATTAAAACACAATGGATTTAACTTTATTTCAAATGAATATATATTCTGGAAATGTCTTAGTTTTAATGTTAAATGTCATAAATGCTGACAGTCCAAACTGGGCCAGGAGGCTTCCCTCGGTCTCCTAGATAAAGTCAGCTCTTCTATAAAAGGCCTCTGGGGTGTGGCGGTCCTGCCCTCCCCTTCACTGGTTCCTTACTGCCTGTGGTTCTGCACTCCCAGCTCCAGACATCCTCACTACCCTGTGACCCCTGCGTGACAATGCGCCTTCATCTTGGCACATGTTATTCCTTCCACCCAGAATACCCTTCCAACTCATCCTCGATCTTTAAGCTTCAGCTGGTGATCCATGCGCTCTCCCCCCAGAAGCCTTCCTTCCTGGATCTCTCTCCCCATCACGGCCACCAGCACAGCAGCCATACACACCCCCAACTGACAGCCTGACAGCCCATCTTTCTTTACATTCTAATGCCCGCTGCACTAGACTCTAGGCTTGGCCAGGGGCTGGGTCTTTCCATCTCTATATCCCAACAATCACCACCATATACAGCACACGGTGTGTGTTGGCCACTCAGTTGTGTCCAGCCCTTTGCGACTCCATGGACTGTAGCCCATCAGGCTCCTCTGCCCATGGGATTTTCCCAGCAAGAATACTGCAGTGGGTTGCCATTCCCTTCTCCCAGGGATCTTCCCAACCCAGGTCTGAAACCATGTCTTCTGCACTGGCAGGCAGATTCTTTTACCACTGAGCCACTTGGGAAGCCCCCCAAAGCACACAGTGGGCACCCAATAAATGTACACACAGGAAGTGAGAGCCTGAGGTTTACTCCAAGAACAAATTTCAACACTGTAAGCCATGATTTATATTCTTCCATTACATAAAGAAAAATTGAGCCTCACAGAGGCTGAAACTTGCCTGATGCCTCTTTGCCAATGAATGGATGGAGCTACCATGTGAAACCATGTCGATCTCCAAAATCGGTGCTATGAACCTCTGCGCTGCCTTTCCCCCAGCAGGACCCTTGCTTAGTAAGTCAGAAGTAGATAATTTCCCACAGAATGATATAAAGTCCATGCTGATGACATCCACTACGTGAATTAAAAACTAACTTACATAGGGCAATACTCTAAGAGAACACTGGAAAGCAATGTAAAATTGGCCAAGAAAAGCAAGCAAAGGATAAAAAATCTTCTCCCACCATTGTGAAACTGGCTAAGGTAATCTCCCCAGAGAACAACATTTAAAAAGTAACCCAAACTTCTAACCAACTTACAAAGTAAATCTTTAACAAATCAGATTTGCTCTGCCTTTTAAAGTCAACATTCCTTGAAATTCTGAAAGCCCAGTGTGTGGAGCAGAAAGGGCTAGGATTCAGATCAGGAGACCTGAGTTTGAATCTCAGCTTTTACAACTTACCGGCTGTCTCTGTGTTTTAAGTGACCTCTATGAATCCTTAAACTGTAGCAAGAACTTGCCTGTTGTTACTGGAAAGAGTAAATGATAATGTATAAAGCACCTGAACATTCTGGAAAATTAAATGGCATAATATACGTAAGAGCCTAGAGCAGAGGGTTTCGCACAGTCACTGAAGAAATATGTGTTTCCTTGCTTTTAGATAATTCCCCATTCCTTTCATCAAACACACTATCACCAATACAAAAGCTCTGTAATGCATAGCTACACTCAAATGCATCAAATTAAAATCAAGTTCCTTCTGACATAGAACTTTTATGAAGTTTCAGATAAGCCCTGACTAGCTTCCCTTGCTATGGAGAAGGAAATGGCAACCCACTCCAGTGTTCTTGCCTGGAGAATCCCAGGGACGGGGGAGCCTGGTGGGCTGCCATCTCTGCGGTCGCACAGAGTCGGACACGACTGAAGCAACTTAGCAGTGGCAGCAGCAGCAGCCTCCCTTGTGGCTGAGATAGTAAAGAACACGTCTGCAATGCAAGAGTCCAGGGACCGATCCCTGGGTCGGGAAGATCTCCTGGAGAAGGGAATGACAATCCACTCCAGTATTCTTGCCTGGAGAATCCCAGGGACAGAGGAGCCTGGTGGGCTACAGTCCTTGGGGTCACAGAGTCAGACATGACTGAGAGAATGACACTCACTCAACTCAAACAGCTGTGAAGCTGTAGGCAACCTAAGGATTCCGTAAACTCAAGGACTAATTCTGCTCAGGACCAACAGAGCACAGAGAAAATGCATATCCCTCCAGCACTGTCTCAGCATGGACCCAGGGCAGATCCAGAATCTTTAGGTACTGCCGAAGTGACCAAGAAACACAGGGGTCTGCCTACAACATGAGGCAAAGGCTGATTCATTCAGCTCTCTATAGTAAGTACAAAGCCTGTGGCCAGTGGCCGTTTGGCCAGCTCCTGCCCTGTGACACACAGAAATGTGTAAGCAGTGAATAGGGATATTGGAGAGAACTGCGCATAAAACATTACCATGGGGGGAGAAATGAGTTTGTAGTATTTGTCAGTAAGTAAACATGTCAGTGCTAAAAATATGGAAATTCTACTGCAAAATTTCTAAGATGAAAAGTGCTTCTTCTCCAAGATACACTGGGATCCAGATGATTCTATCACCTTATTTCTATACGACATCATCACGCTGAAAAATAGGATTTCCTTCTGCCCGTGGGAAACAAAATGCTGACTTACATGATGCACGGATCAGAAAAGCTTTTCATTTCAAAATTACACCACCAATTTATAGTCAAAGCAAATGTTATTTAAAGAAACTTTATGCTAGGATTTGGGAGGCAGTTGGTGATCAATGCACAATTAAAAAGTCTCCCATAAATCAAGGAGGAATAATTCTATTGTTTTCATGTATATGTATCTAGAAATAGCAAACTAAGACTGTTTCTTAGCATTACAACAGTGTATTATTTAATTTAGCAAAGTATCAAATTAAAAATTGGATACAATGAGTTTCCTAAGCTTGACTTCAAAAGAAGTTAAAAAAATAAACACCTGGGTTTTGAAATAATGGACAATCTCAGTAGTTCAGGGATCACTGTGGTGTACCATTCTTTCTAAAAAGATTTATTATAAAAGCTAAAGCATCTCTAAGCTGACCTAGCTCAAGACTATCTCTAGCAGAACCTAAGAATTCCTGATGTACCATGAAAAGTGAAATTGTTAGTTGCTTAGTCATGTCCGGTTCTTTGTGACCCCATGGACTGCAGCACACCAGGCTTCTCTGTCCATGGGATTCTCCAGGCAAGAATGCTGGAGTGGGTTGCTATGCCCTCCTCCAGGGCATCTTCCCAACCCAGGGATCAAACCCGTGGTCTCCTGTGTTGGCATGCGGATTCTTTCCATCTGAGTCAGTAGGGAAGCCCTGAAAACACTTACAACAGCCTTTCAACACTTCAAGCCATACATGTATCATTCCTTCAGACGGGAGTCCTTCACACAGATGACTCACAGCTGCCTTCCTTCCCTGGCACCTGGCACCCGGCACCCACGTCCACTCTTGACCCACAAGACAGAAGCCCAAGAAAAGCCCTACATGGGCTGAAAACGCATGCCAGTGCCCACTGCCAAAAACAGGACCAAGGACAAACACACAGAGTCCAAGACTAGCCTCTGAAATGCTTCTACAACTCCGAAAGCCAGTTTCTTCATGCTCTGGGCAAAAATTACATACATGTTTAATGTCTACGGCTGAGTCCCTTTGCTGTCCACCTGAAACTATCACAATATTGTTAACCACCTATACTCAAATATAAAATTGAAAGTTTAAAATAAATACACATGCTTAATGAAAAATAATCTTTGAACTGCTTATGGATTCCTGTTTAAATCGAACACCCAAGTATCTGCCAAGTGCTGTAAAAACATATTGCCTTTTCACCATACGAAATACAGTGGGTTTTCCTTTAGTATCAGGGACCAATGTGTTAGGACAGCAAGAGATCTCAGACAGCTACTAGCCCAATCCTTTCATCCCTGTGTCTCAAAATACTACTTGGCCGAAGTCACATTAGCTGATCAGAGGCAGCATCCCGAATCCTCCTGTTCACCAGAGGGGGCTCCACTGCCCAGAGTGCTTCCTCAGAGCAGCCCAGGAGCTATTTTCATATTAACTCTGTTTACCAGCACTGCTGAGACATTGTTCAACTGTGGTCTGATACAGTTCAAAGTTCATAAAAAATGTTTTGTTTTTTTTTTTAATAAATATAAAATCCAACCAGATATCTAACTTCAAACAACTAATTACACGAAAACATTAAAGTAACTTGTCCTTTCAGCTTACTATTAAAAGGAATATTGATGCTCAAAATAAAATACTGAAATTCAGATTTTTTAAAAATATGCATATAACCAATGAACACCCTAAAATGTACTAAAAATTAATGAATAATACTGCAATACCTGAAAGCAAATCTGCACACAGAGTTCAGCAATTTTATTCACTATTAAAGGGGAACCAATTGCTAATCCATCCCGCTGTTTCCACCACCACTTCTGAAGCAGGAAGAAATTTCACTTACCAAAAACAGAGAACCAAAGTCAGAGGTCTCGCTCAGGATTTCCTTTTTTAGCTCCTGTTTTGCCACTGGTGTCCCATTTCCTTCTTCACCCTTCTTTTCAGGGCTAATCCTATCGATGTGGGAAGTACAGGGCACTTCCAAGCCTTCTGTGCTTTCCATTTTCACAGGGAGCTCATCTTTGATCTGAAAAACTGCAGCCACAGACCCAGTCTCACATGCTGGATTGGAAGAACTTGCTTTGTCAACATCTTCCTGATTTGATTTCATGGCAGATGTTGTTCTTGGATGCTTCTTGTGTGAAGCATTTTTAGAATGAGTTGTAACATGCACAGCCTGGCTCGTAATGAGTTTATTAAATTGCTGCTTATGCGTCTTGTTAATTGGAATTTCTGCTTTGGGGTCTGCATTCAAGTCATATGTTGCTGTTTTGCTTAAACCTGTTGACTGTCTTGAGGAAGACACTGATGAGGGAGACGAGGCACCAGTTAACTGAGGTCTGGGTGCAGCTTTTGATAGAGCAGGGTCCTTGGGCTGCAACATGGGTCTGGATATAACTTTTGCTTTAACGTTCTTGAAGTTTGGTCTTGGGTAACTTATAATTTTGGTTTTTCTAACTTTGCTGCCTAGGGGGCTATTTGCTTTGGTGGTTGATTTTCCTAGGTTAAGTTTTGACACAATCATTGGTGCCGCCTTCAAATTTGGTAAACATCGGAGCTCTCGATTACTTGTCGGCACTTTGCTACATTTCTCCACGCCTTCAACAGGTGAGACAGAAAAGGTTGTATTTATAGGTTCAAGGACTGGCGTGGACATGCAAATTCTGTTATCTGTACTGATGACCATATCATCTGCATTCCAAGTCAGCTCAAGTACTGACGCTTCCTTTTGTCCTGGCGGGCTATTCGGTATCAGTTCTATGGTAAGATTTTGGGTTCCCAAATGCTTTTCATTGGGGGCAGTTGGTGTGTCTTTAGTCACAGTGACTTGGTGTTTTGGGCCCAGCACTTGGGTTTTGCTTTTATTAACAGCTGGCACCAGTAAAGGGCATTCATCATCTATAAGACAATTGGACACTGTTTCTCTTACATTTTGGCCCATTTCCTTTTGCCCATATGAGCTCTGTGAATGTGTCTCCCTATTTGGTTCATCTTTAGATGGACAAAAGAACTCTTGTAATACAGACCCACTGGGAACATCCATGCCATCAGAAACTTGTGTTAGAGCTTGTATCTCCTTTTCTGTGCCTCGTCTTTGCTGTGCTCCATCTGGGTACTCACTGGCAACCTTTCCTGAAGAACAGTGACACTGATTTTCAGTATCTGGAACAACAACATCAATTTGCATCACCATGTCAGAAAATACTGTGTAAGTTGTGTCCTGGGCCTGTGATGCTGCAGCTTGAGAATTTTCAAAGCTCTCTCGATCACAACTTGTTTCTCTCACATGTATCTTATCAGAATGGGAAGATGGAAGAATGGAACAGGATAAAGATGTATTTATGCTTCTCGTGTTGTTTGGCTGCAGGCTTGCAGTGGTAGGCAAAGACTGACTTTTTCCAGTGGTATCATGTGTTACGAATGTACTGTTAACGTTATCCACTTTTATGTCAAAAGTCTGGTTGAGCAGCAAGGCAGTAGGATTGTCTGTACAGTTCAAATCATCACTGTTAGTTTTCCATACAAAAGTTAGAGATGTCTCAACACTCTGGTTCAACGATCCTAGGGAATGACAACTACTATGTAAATGTTTGGGTTCCACTGTATTTACAACATGTGCAAAAGATGGACACGTGGAATCCGTGTGCGCCTCCAGTGCCTCCTTACTGATGAAGTTACTTGAGGACTTTTGGTGATCGTGTACTTCAACACACTGAGGGTTTAAAGAAATATTTTCGCCAATGTCCACATCAGAGCCAGTTTCATAATCAACCACCATGCCATCTGGGTTGGCACAATGCCAACTCACATTATTGGTTGAAGCGTTTTGGGTAGGTGGTGATTTTTGTTTGCATCCATATGTGTTTCCATTTTTATCACAGATAAATAAGGACTGCAGTTCATCTTCTGTCTTGCCATCTGAATTATCATCATTCATCCTGAGTATTAACTTTAAACCTCCGCCGTTTTATTTCTTTTTTAACTCCTTTCAAATGAGAGGGAAGGAAAATTTGTCTTCGGTTTTTCAGCACAGTTGCAAGTTTCTCAGTCTAAGATGCTTTGCAGTTGAAATGGTTTGTTGTTTCCTGGAAGAAACAAAAAGTTTCACACTCAAGTGAACATTAGAAAAATCAACAAGTCATTATTTGATTAATTTCAATTGCCTTATTTTTACATTTAAAACCTGCAACTAAGGACATAGGTAATTAAGATACTAGCTACAGACTCAACCTCTTTTCAAACACACTTTTTCATTTGAGGAAATGGGCAAAACGGAAGACAGAGGCAAGATGCTGTTAAAACTGTCCCCTCCCTAACTCACTGCAGTAGAGAAGGACGCCCAAATCTGACAATAGCTTTTCTTTCTTTTTGGTTGACAGAGTTGACCACTGGTTCTAATTTGCCTAGGATGGTCCCAATTTATGCTTATCGTCCCAACATAATTATAAAGAATGCCCTTTTCACTTTCGGAAGGGCCCCCTACTGTCTCCTTGGAGGGTGATTACCAGATAGACTAGGCAGGCACAGCAAAAAAAGGCTGAATATCGATGAAGACTCAGGGCACCAGCATTTCTCTTTCCCCTGCTTTCAGTGTGAATCTCAAACATACTGCACTTCAAAATTGAAAACAAAAGCCATTGATTCTTCATAGTTAAAGTGGTATTCTATTGGAAGTACCAAAAAATGTTAAACTGAGTTACTGTGTGACACAGCAAATCTACTCTGACATATCTACGAAAAAGAAAAACTTGTGTCCAAAAATTTATACACAATAGTACATGATTTGTAATAGAAACATTATTCACAATAGCCCAAAAGTGAAAGCAAGCCACAGGTCTACTAACTGGTAAACAGATAACAAAATGTTATATATCCATGCAATGAAATATTTTTCAGCAAGAGAAAGGAGTATTGATTGGTACGTGCTACAACATGGAATCAACGTTAAGACTTCAAATATTATAAATAAAAGAAGAGTATAAGCAAAAATTACAAAGTATAAGAAGCCAGTAACAAAAGACTACATATGATGTGACACGATTTCCATGACATGTCCAGAATAGGCAAATCTACAGAAAGCAGATGGGTGGTTCTCTAGGGCTAAGAAGGGGCAAGAGGGAAAAGAATGAGGAGTGGCTGCTAACTGGAGCATGTTTCTTTTTCAAAGTAATGAACTACAAATGTTAAGACTGTGGTGATGGCCGCAAAGGGCTGTACATACCCTAAAACAATTCAATTGTACACTTAAAAAAAAAAAAAAAACCATTAAAAACAACCCATGAAAGCTTTCAAATTCAAGGATTTTGTAAATAACTAAAACCTTATTATGCTTTTGGTTAAACTGAAGTGCTTAAGAAAGGCCCAAATATTTAAGCTAAGACTGCAAATAAGTCACACAGATAGACATTTGTTTGAACTGACTTGCTCATCTTGGTAGGTACTGTCAATTGGGTATCATGGTGCTGTTCTGAAGAAATAAAATATCCAGCAGGGAAAACAATGACATTCTGTAACCTAGAAAATTGTAAATTAAGAGTAGATCTCATTTTTCTAACTTTCAATCTTTCCTCTGTATTCAAACATACTTCAGTGACCTAAATACAAGCAGGACAATAGGAACAAGGGAAGAACTGAAACGATCAGTATCTCCACTAACAGGGCTCTGTGTTTCCTGCCATGAATGCTGAAACCAGCCTTTACTGGGGGCACGAAGAAAGGCCTCAGTGTTTATCTCAATAGCACTCATGTGCATGCATACCAACACATGCAACCAAGAGACTCTGATCTCAAAATAAATGCTATATAACTCATATACTAACAGAAATAGAAATAGAATTCTATAGAAAATAGAATTTTCTATACTAATAGAAAATGTAAATATCTTTTTTCCCCCACTGTAATTCCTTAGTTAGAAAATAAATTACTGAAATAATAAATTTGGGGGCAGCACCTTAATAAAAGATTTTATGAAACACAAATTAACATTTTTAATCCTCAAGTATAAAACAGGTTCAAGCTAAATGAAAAGGGAAGTCCGGGTATTCATATTTTAGCTTTGTGTGTGGAGGGGGGGAGGTGGTGACTTCACAAAGCACTAAATATGCTACACCTTTATGCTTCCATGAAGGCCAATACTCATTTAAGAAACCCTGGTATAAGCAGTTGGGAGTGCTAGAAACAGAAGAATTGAACACAAATCATAGAAGTTATTTGTCTGTATAAACAGATTCACTAAAGTCAACTGATGGAGCTTTCACTTCCTGAGCTCCCTCCTCCAAAGTATGTAAAATATGATTTAAAAATTGCAAAAGAATAAAGAAAATGGTTTGTACGTCAAAACATCTCAAATTATTTCAAAAAAAAATGTACAGAGGATAATTTACACCACTTTGTTGTTTAGTCACTAAGTCGTGTCCGACCCCATGGACTGTAGCCCCACCAGGCTTCTCTTTCCATGGGATTTCCTAGGCGAGAATTCTGGCTTGGGTAGCCACTTCTTTCTCCAGGGGATCTTCCAGATCCAGGGACTGAACCTACATCTCCTGCATTGGCAGGAGGATTCTCTACCACTGAGCCACCAGCGAAGCCCTAATTGACAACATGAGTTACACGTCATTCTCTGCTTAGGTTGTTTCTAGTTTTATTATTAAATATTATTTACTTATAAATAGCACTGGACTAAATATTTTTGCTGTTTCCACTGTTTGTCACTGTTTCCCCATCTGTTTGCCATGAATTGATGGGAAACAGTGGAAACAGTGACAGACTTTATTTTGGGGGGGCTCCAAAATCACTGCAGATGATGACTGCAGCCATGAAATTAAAAGACCCTTGCTCCTTGGAAGGAAAGCTATGACCAACCTAGATAGCTTATTAAAAAGCAGAGATATTACTTTGCCAACAAAGATCCATCTAATCAAAGCTATGGTTTTTCCAGTATCATGTATGGATGTGAGAGTTGAACCATAAAGAAAGCCGAGCCAAAGAATTGATGTTTTGAACTGTGGTGTTGGAGAAGACTCTCGAGGGTCCCTTGGACTGCAAGGAGATCCAACCAGTCAATCCTAAAGGAAATCAGTCCTGAATATTCATTGGAAGGACTAATGCTGAAGCTGAAACTCCAATACTTTGGCTACCTGATGGGAAGAACTGACTCATTAGAAAAGACCCTAATGCTAGGAAAGATTGAAGGCAGGAGGAGAAGCGGATGACAGAGGATGAGATGGTTGGAAGGCATCACCATCTCAATGGACATGAGTTTGGATGGCATCACGACTCAATGGACGTGAATTTGAGTAAACATCGGGAGTTGGTGATGGACAGGGAGGCTGGGGGTGCTGCGGTCCATGGGGTTGCAAAGAGCCAGACACAACTGAGCGACTGAACTGAACTGAAATATTTTTGCCATCTTTGACTACCTGTTATTGCTTCCTTTGGAAAAACTTCCTGAAAAAAACAGCATCACTGAGTCAAAGGATGTGACTTTTTAAGGCTCTTGATATAGTCTGTCAAATCATTAAAAAAAAAAGGCAGATTATTAATAACATACATATTAATATGCATATGTAACCTGAGTTTTCTTTTAAAGCTTGTGCATCTTGCTCAGCATTGTCTCCCAAAAATTTTCCTGTGTTACTGGAATACAAAAATATTTCTAACAGTTGTGAAATTCCACTAAAAGTAAGATTAAATTTTTTAGATTTATAAGTCAGTAGATTGCAAAGACTAATAGGAAAATAAAGAACCCATCAATTCTCACATGACTGTTCAGCACACTTGGGTTTATGATTTTTTGAATTCACAGATACCAAAAAAAAAAAAAAACAAAACTCCAACTCAGTGAACAAAGCTATCAAAAAAATAAATAAATAAATACCACAGGGAGTTCCCTGGCCGTACAGTGGTTAGGACTGTTATGGCTCTGGGTTCAATTCCTGGTCAAGGAGCTAAGATCCCGGAAGGCATGCAGTGAGGGAAAAAAAAAACAACCCACCCCACCTCCCTAAAAAAGAAGCCACAAAGAAATGGATTCAGAAGAAATACTTTAGGAAAATTTTGGTAAGAAATCAATTTACTGAAGTCTTTCCTACTTTAGACTTCCCTGGTGGCTCAGATGGTAAAAGCACCTGCCTATAATGCAGGAGACCTGGGTTCAATCCCTGGGATGGGAAAATCCCCTGGATAAGGAAATGGCAACCTACTCCAGTATTCTTGCCTGGAAAATTCCATGGACAGAGGAGCCTGGTAGGCTACAGTCCATGGGGTCGCAAAGAGTCACTGAGCGACTTTACTTCACTTCATTTTTCCTACTTTTAGATAAGAATAGATAAGAGCAGATAAGAGTAAAGAATTAGAGGTACAGAGATGTGAATACCACACGAATTCTGCAGTAAGCTTATCAGCTTCAGGGTTAGTTGGAAGATTAACCTCAACATTCACTGAAGAAAAAAATAGCTTCAAGACATCATCACTACGGAGATAGAGCCCTGGGCAGGAGAAAGTTGACCAGCCTTCCCTCAGGAATTTTGTAAAAAAAGGTTAGCCTTGTATTATGGCCAGTTTCATTCCCTTCCTGCCTTAAGAGAAGCACTGACATATACCCACTACCATGTGTGAAACAGACAGCTGGTGGGAAGCTGCTGCAGAGCACAGGGAGCCCAGCTCTGTGATGACCTAGAGGGGTGGGATGGGGTGCAGGTGCAGGAGAGAGGCTCAAGAGGGAGGGGATATACTCATACTTGTATCTCATTCACTTTGACATACAGCAGAAACACAACATTGGAAAACAATTATACTTCAACTTAAAAAAGAATAGGACTTCACTGATGGTCCAGTGGTTAAAGAATCACCTGTCAATGCAGGGGACACAGGTTCAATCCCTGGTCTGGGAAGACTCTACATGCCTCGAGGCAGCAGCTAAGCCCCGGCACCACAACCCCAGAGCCCAAGCCCTAGAGTCCGGGAGCCACAACAGAGGAAGCCTGCACACCCTAGAGCTTGTGCTCTGCAGCAAGAGAGTAGCCCCACTCGCTCCATCTAGAGAAAGCCTCACTCGCTCCATCTAGAGAAAGCCTGTGCATAGCGATGAAGACCCAGCACAGCCAAAAATAAAACAAACAAAAATAAATCTTAAAAAAAAAAATAGTACCTGAATTTCTATCACATAGAACTCATTCTCTGACCTAATCTCATGTTCTTTGCCTTAATCTCACCTAACACATGAAGAAATGTCTTTATATTTCCATGATTACAATGTGATTTGTAAAGCCTTTAAAGTTACTACCTTGGGAACTTTTTTTCTTTTTTAACTAAAGCAAAATTAAAGATGCTTAAAAAAACAGAGAGAGAAAAGGTTGGACTAAATCATTCTCACCCAAACGGTTAATTTCTCAAGCTGTCTTTCAGTAGCATTATCTATCAGAACAAAGTAGAATGATTAACTTTGCTCTCCTTTCTAAGAGAGCCATCTGGGAAAATAGGGAGATCTTTTTCCGAGAACAATTTGGATGAGAGAGAACAAATTCTCTACTTATTAAGATTTGGGAATATGATAGGGGAGCTCCTCTTGAAAAAAAGATTCAGTTCAGTTCAGTCGCTCAATCGTGTCCGGCTCTTTGCGACCCCATGAATCGCAGCACGGGGCAATTTCTATAATTATCTGTAAGGTCAAATATTGATAGATATGTCGTAAAAGAAACGTTCAATGAAGAGCACCACTGGTACAAGATGTGAGCTATTTCAGCATCTTTAGAAAAAAAATAAGGTTGCTCTCTAAATCTTAGCTTAAGAAGAATGGCTATTAGTTCCCCAAAGATAAAAATTCATTATCATATAGTTGAATTCATTATCATTAATACTGGAGGACATTTTAGAGATTCAATTCAAATTTGCTCATTTTACAAATGATGAAACCACTTCTAAGAAATAAACTACAAGGCTGGACCAAATTAGTTACTAATGGCAGTTTACCGTTAGATTACACAATAGTTATATGTTTTCTTTGTCAACTGAACTATAAACCCAGAAGAGGCTAACACATCGGTAGGTATCGTCTACATTTTCCAATGACCCTGCAATGTCGAATCCAATAGTTTGAACTTAATATAGCTAAACTTGAATCCCATATAATTATGAAATACTATGTTTCCACAAGTCACATTGCTTTGCAGCCATAAAGAACTTTACTACTTATTTATGTTAACACACAGCATACCAGTTGTTTAATACAAATATGGCTATAATTTACAGCTTTAAATCATAAAATTATGTCAGTCAACTTTTTAAGAACTCACTAATTACAACTGTAGTTCAGTTCTCTGAGCTTTAAAACCCAAAGTATTATCTAATGTTCAACTTACGGTAAAAAAAGAAAAAAAGACACATGCATTCAAGCCCTGAGTTTAGTAAAGAACATCTTTATATCTAGGAATCAAGTACCAACATACCTACTACTTGCTGGTTTTGTAAGAGCATAACAGTTTTCAGTGAAGCCATTTAAAGGAATGGCTTTTCTTCCTTCTCCAGAAGGAATCTAGAGTTGGTTTAGTAAATTTAAAAATGAAAGCTATGATTAAAAATAATGAAATAATGCCATTTGCAGCAACATGGATGAACCTAGAGAGTATTATACTGAGTGAAGTAAGTCAGACAGAGAAGGAGAAATATCGGATGACATCCTTTATACGTGAAAGATACAAATGAACTTACTTACAAAACAGAGACTTACAGACTTAATGAACTTATGGTTGCCAGGGAGGACGCATAGGGGGAAGGGTTAGTTAGGGAGTTTGGGACAGACACATACACATTGTTACATTTAAAATGGATAACCAACAAGGACCTACTGTGTATTACAGGGAACTCTGCTCAATGTTATGTGGCTGCCTGGATGAGAGGGGAGTTTGTGGGAGAAAGTGTGTGCACGCGCACACTCAGTCGTGTTTGACTCTATGACCCTGTGGATTATAGCCCGCCAGGCTCCTCTGTTCATGGGATTCTCCAGGCAAGAATACTGGAGTGGGTTGCCATTTCCTCCTCCAGGGGATCTTCCCCATCCAGGGATCAAATCAGCTTCTCTGGTTTCTCCTGCATCACTGGCAAATTCTCTGCCACTGCCTGGGAAGCTCTTGGGGAGAATGAATACGTGCACTTGTGTGAGTGAGTCCCTTCACAGGACTGACCACCTGCAGCTCTCACAACATTCTTTGTTGATCAGCTATACTCAAGTACAAAACAAAAAGTTAAAAAAAAAAATGAAAACAGTAGAAGTTCCACAACAAAACTGAACTTTCAATAATTTAGAAAAGAGATACAAATCAACTGGGCTGCTTGTAAAAAAAAAAGCAGACTGAGTCAGTAGATCACTGGTGGGGCCTGAGAGTCTGCATTTTGTATTCATTTCCCTAGTGATGCTGAAACTTCTGGGCCATGGACCATCCTTGGAGTAGCAGGGATGTAGCAGAGTGCGCTGAGCAAAGACTGCCCACCGAGTCAATCGGATCAATACAGGAACTCGTCGGTCAGAAGCAGTTAGCCTCACATCCAACTTTATAGTTTGTTCTCCAAAACAGACATTTCCTACTTTTGAACCCTTAATTTATGCTTTTGCTCTTTCCTCTCAGCTTCCCAGATGGCACTTGTGGTAAAGAACCTGCCTGCCAATGCAGGAGACGCATGTTCGATCCCTGGGTTGGGAAGATCCACTGGAGGAGGGAATGGCAACCCACTCCAGTATTCTTTGCCTGGAGAATCACATGGACAGAGGAGTCTGGGGGCTACAGTCCATGGGGTCACAAAGGGCCAGACACTACTGAAGTGAACTAGCAGCTCAGACAGCTAATATGCCCTCTATAGAAAATAACTGGAAAAATTTTTTATAGTCAGAGTTTATGTTGCTTCTAAATCCTACTTGAGTTTATTCCTTCCACATGGAGGGAGTTCAGTTAATGCAACATTCCTGCCCCTCTTCTGTGCTTTTATTCATTCCATCCAGAAGCAGGAATGTGACTGGATTCCACAAATTCAGAAGAACCAGCTGGGTGAGGACTAGTAATGATGAGGGGGGCATTTGCCTCGGGCACTAAATTTAAGACAGACTCAGTAACAGTCCCCACTGGAGCCTGAGGCGAGGAAAAAGTCAGTAATGCTGACCCCATCTTCATTTTAAATTTTGAGATTTTGTTTATGCTTTTTTCTTAACATTCTGATATTTTAAAATAGCGCATTAAATATTTATCTTGATCACCGAGGTTTTTCCGGCCTCACTCTCTTCACCCTAGTCTCAGCCCCATTGCCCATAGAGAACACAAGCTCTATTCTGTTCCCCTGTCCCTACAGTGCAGGGACACTTAAAGTTGTAATTCACCTGTAATCATCTAGCCACCTTACTCTCTTTCCTATTTCTCAGATGGTTCATAACCAGAGAGAGGAAGGAGGAGAGTATCCAAGAATCAGCAGCTAACCCTGACCATGTGCTGGCCACGCTTTGGAGCAGAGCCCAGGAAGCCGGGCCCCCGGATGCTGGATGGGGTGGCAGGAGGTCGGGGTGAGGGGGCAGCGACAGAATCCCCCAGGAAGGGCTGCAGTGGCTGCAGCAACCCAAGGAAGCTCGTGGGGCTTTGGACTGTGCTTTTTCACAAACCACTGCAGAAGGGCGTCTATACTGTAACCATCAGCTCAGCCAGTCTGAACAGCCGTCTCAAAAAACAAGGTATTATTTATTGAGCCCTCTCAAAACTGTAAATATGTCACACTAGGCAGCAAACCATCAGAAATTAAGAAGGGGTAAAGTGTGCGGGAGTAAAACCCATGTGGGGAAACTGGGGCTCCTGCCCTGGCCAAAGTGGAAGGTGCTTAGGCTCAAGGCACTGCCTATCCTGTAATCCAATGGCAACCCACTCCAGTATTATCATCTGGAAAACTCCATGGACAAAGGAGCCTGGTGGGTTACAGTTCATGAGCTGGACAGGACTGAGTGAGTAACACAACAACAACGATCTTGTAATCCAGCTCACTTTTTCAGCTGGAAGGTTGGTTTTAAATAACACGGACTGGGCGAGAGGCTTTAAGCCTAAAACTGTACATTCTTCTGACCTGAGTGAACAGCTGCAGCTCACAGGAGCTGGGTCCGTGGGAGAGTGGCTGTCTCCACGGAAGGAGGCTGCACAAGTCTGCATCTTGAAGAGAACCGGGCCAGGGACCCCTGTCTGAAACAAAGCCACTTGGGTGGAAGCCTGAGGACAGGCTGTTCGCAGGCAGCCTCTCTGTGCGGGGCACCCAGCTGGACCTCGAACGGGGCCTGGCAGACGTAGGCGAAAGCAGAGGCTCCAACAGACCCATTAGACAGCTGGCGGGAAGCTCGGGTGAGGCTCAACTACAACTGTAGGGAAGAGAGTTGTGATGGCCCTTTCAGACATTGGTGGTCTACAGAATACATGCCTCGCTCATGACAGCAAAGCAGAAGATTCCTGTGTGCCCCACGGAAAACGAGAATGTTTCTGGCTTTCAACTGTTAGCAACAGATCTGGCAGGTGGCGCTAGACAAGTCACCCCCAATTCCATTCTAACCAGTCAATTAATTCTAAAGGAAATCAACCCTGAATATTCACTGGAAAGACTGATGCTGAAGCTCCAATACTTTGGCCACATGATTCAAACAGCCGGCTCACTGGGAAAGACCCTGATGCCGGGAAACATGGAGGGCAGGAGGAGAAGGGGACAACAGAGGATGAGATGGTTGGATGGCATCACCGACTCGGTGGATATGAGTATGAACAATCACAAGGAGATGGTGTAGAACAGGGGAGCCTGGAATGCTTCAGTCCTTGGGGTCACATAGAGTCGGACATGATTTAGCCATTGAACAACAAACAAACACATTCAGAGACAATGTGGGAATGTGGATGGGCTTTGGTGAACAGGAATCCATGTGGGATTTCAGAAGTTTCAAGAATCACAACACCAGCCCCCCAACACACATACACACCCCAAAGTGTTTCCAATTCCTCCTTGATTGGATAATTAAATACTAAGGAGTAAATCCTCCATAAGACTCAGGTTTCTTATAGTTAAGAAATCTAGAAAAGAGGCATAAGCAATAAGCTGTTAGCAGCACAAACATGAAAATGTTTGCTTAAAAGAGAGGGTTAAGGTGTGTCATAGGTGGGGGCTTTCCTAGTGCAGAGCAGTGACCTTCAGAAACACTAAAAACCATTTTAGAAACTACAGCTCAGATAAACTTTCCCTGTATTACTATTTTAGGGTTAGGCTATTGGGTTGTTTTCAAAATGTGGTAGTTTGGGAAGGGGGAAAAGGGACAAGATGATACCGGGGTCACCTGTGTGCCCTTCACACTCTGGCTGCTGAACTAACAACTCGGCAGTAATGACAGCCCTGACTATGAAGAACTCAGACCGTGTTTTCTGGAAGAACATGAAGTCCATCTAGATTCTGAGACCTCTTTAGCCTGACAACCTGAGTAAGATATTCGTGTGCTAAGTTGCTTCAGTTGTGTCTGACTCTTTGCGACCCCATGGACTGTAGCCCACCAGGCTCCTCTGTCCGTGGGATTCTCCAGGAAAGAACACTGGAGTGGGTTGACATGCCCTCCTCCGGGGGATCTTCCTGCCCAGGGATTGAATCTGTGTCTCCTGCATTGGCAGGCGGGTTCTTGACCACTAGAGCCACCTAGGAAGCCCCAGATACTGGTAAGGATATTTAATGAAAATGAATTCTGGTCTTTTAATTCAAAGTCTCCAGAAAGTAAGGTCCATAAGGACAGGATTTCTTCTCCCTTGGGTCTGGTTTATTCACCAAAATATCCCCAATACTTGGAAGAGTACACAGAGTGGATTTTCAATAAACTGTTGAGTTAATGAATATATGAAAGGGCCATGAAAATTTGACTTTAAACTTTCACTTCTGTAACATATTTCAACTTTAACTTTCAAAGTTAGGCAATTCTACAATTAACTTTCCCCTAGAATCATGACAGTGGTAGAGGTTTATAATCAAATTTAGGCATCGTCACTATATTATTGGCAGCCTTCCCAGGTGGCCCAGTGGTAAATAATTTGCCTGCGATGTAGGAGACACAAGAGACATGGGTTCAATCTCTGGGTCAGGAAGATCCCCTGGAGGAGGGCATGACAACCCACTCCTGTATTCCTGCCTGAGAAATCCCATGGAAAGGGGAGCCTAGTGGGCTGTAGTCCATGGGGTCACAAAGAGTCAGACATGCCTAAGCACACACACACACACACACATGTTACTGGCAATTTAACTCTGTCATGGGAACTCACTGTAATTTGTGGGACAACATGGCTTTATACCATCTGAGATTAGAAAGAGGAAAGTAAAATTAAGTCCCAGGCACAGAGTGGCCAGAGTCAATGTAATTAATGCAACCATCAGAGCCTCCAAACTCTCTGCCCAGATGTGCTAGAAAAATACCCAAAAGGAGAGAGGTTTCACTGGGGAGCAGTCCCTTCAACCCTCAAGGGCAAGGCCCTGGTTAACCATGGGTTAGATTCTAAGTACAACGTGTGAAGAGACCCAGAACCAGAGAGGTTGGAGGAGAATCTGTTCCCTGCACATGGAAGCTCAGTCTATCCTCCATGTCAATCTGACCTTTACCTTCATCCTGCCCTGAGGATGGACGTACTATATCTGCCTGGAAAAATGGAGACAAGTAGATGGGGCAGGCTTGGCTGAGCTCTGCCCACTGTCTTCTGGGAGTGAGCTGGCCTGTGGGGAGCACAGGACCCCCCACTCCAGGGCAGCCCTACAGTGACCAGGAGAACCGAATTCTGGGGGCTGTACCAGAGTTCCAATTTACTTACATTTTCACCAGAACATATTCCTTTGTTCTTTTTATTTTTTTTAAGATATAACAGCCATCCTATTGTGTATGAAGTGATATATCATCGTGGCTCTGAACTGTATTCGCCTAATGACTCATGATGTGGAGCATCTTTTCACGTGCATACTGATCATTTGTTTATTTTCTTTAGAGAAATGTCTATTCAAGTCCTTTCCCATTTTTCAATTGGTCTTTTTGATACTACGGTTGTTTAGCCCACTCTTTAAGATCACACGCTTTAGAAAAATATTTTCCTTTTCTCTGGGAAGCTTGACTGACTTAGTCTGTTGGAGCAGGCCCAACATCAACTCCTGTTACTAAACTGGTGTTACAGGTTGCATTGCGTGTCTCAAAAAGAGACTTACGAATGGGCATTGTTTGGAAATAGGGTCTTTATGAATGCAATCAAGTTAAGATTAAAGTCATTAGCGTGGGCCCTAATTCAACATTAGACTAGTGTCTGTATAAGAGAAGGATCATGCAAAGAGAGAGGAATGCCATATAAAGGCACAGAGACACAGGGTGAAGACAGCCACATGAAGTGGAGGCAGAGACTATAGACTTACACTGACAAGTAAGTGAGAGCTAGAAGAGGCAAGGAAGCACCCTCACCCAAAAGCTTCGGGTGGGCAGGTCCTGCTGACACCTTGACTTTGAATTTCTGGCCTTCAGAGCTCTGAGAATAGGTTTCTGTCAATTTAAGCCAACCAGTTTGTGTCACTTTGTTACAAACTACTACAACTCTGTTCTAGAAAAACAGTGCATCACTCAAGTCCTTTTACAGGTTGGTTGTATGGAATTCAGAACACAGTTTCCATTATTTTAAACACACACACCCATAAATGATGACTGGGTTCCCAGGCAGCCTAGGGATGGCATTTTAACCCTTCCTGGAGCATAAGCACAGCCCAATAGTACTGCTATATCTCCCAGAATTATGGGAAATTCAGTGAGCATTGGACATGGGGCCCTAAGTCATGTCCGACTCTTTGCAACCCCATGGACTGTAGCCCACCAGGCTCTGCTGTTCATGGGATTCTCCAGGCAAGAATACTAGAGAGGGTTGCTATTCCCTTCTCCAGGGGATCTTCCCAACACAGGGATCAAGCCATGTGAGCCACCAGGGAAGCCCATGCCAGCAACACAAATCCTCTCCCATAGCCACAGCCTCCAGATAAGTATACCTTTTCTCTCTAAAGCACTCGAAGTGCTCCCTGTTGCCCAGATGGTGACAATCTATCCTTGCTGCCCTCTTCCACACACACCTGCACTCCAAGTGCACAGCCAGTGACAAGAAAGACTATAGCTCCTCCAGATGTTTCTCTCCCTGCTTGTAAAGGCAGCAAAAGTTTAAACGGTCTTTCACTTCAAGGATAAGTAGCAGTGAAAAGAAATGATTTGAGGTAAAGATCTTGGTTTTAATCCAAAACTATCTTTACCTTTGGGAAAGTTAACCCAGGTAGCAACTAACAGTTCAACTAACAAGTCCAGCAACAGTGGAAAGAGATTTGCCTTTTTTATTATAAATATGATGGTTAATACCTCAGTTTAGAATTTCAATCCATATAAATTTAACAATAAAAAAATCAAAAGAACAGACTCCTATTTAAGCTCAAAGTTTCAAAGTCTTTTCATCTGAAACTCACAAGCAGATGTAAAAGAGTCAAATGCCAAACTTAACCTTGAGGATGATGGTAGCAAAAGCAATGCAAACACACCATCACACAAAAGCTACACAGAAAGTTACGGTAAAAGTGCCAATGAACAAAGCAACATTGCCAAGAACGTTTCATTGTGTAACTAAAAATGAACACAAGTAGTACCTTCCCCCGTTCTCCCTAAAATACAAAGTCATCCTTCCACATATGAAGACACGTGACTTTGATACAGCACGCTTACTCTTTGCCTAGTCTGAAATCATTATAATCAATTTTTAAAATATTTACTTGAAAAGGAAAAAAATAAGAATAACAAAAAATCCACTATTATGTGACACGATAATCACAAACCTCAATATCTGAGGGCAGAAACGACTTACTAGAGTACAAAGAAGTCAAACAAGTTTGCAAAGAACATACTGCAGGGTGCAAGGCAGACAGGCTGCACAAACCCAGAGGGACCCAGGAATTAGACACACAAACAACAGAAGGTGGGCAGGCGGTGCTCATGATGGGGAGAATATCTGTCTCTGTTGTTCAGTCACTAAGTCGTGTCTGACTCTTTGTGACCCCATGGACCACAGTACACCAGGCTTCCCTGTCCTTCAGTACCTTCCAGAGTTTGCTCACATTCGTGTCCATTGAGTGGGTGGTGCTATCTAACCATCTCATCCTCTGCCGCCCCCTTCTCCTTTTGCCTTCAATCTCTCCCAGCATCAGGATCTTTTCCAATGAGTGAGCTATAAGGAATTATAATTCTCTGTAAGGATCCACTAAACACCTCCTCTGCCCAGGTCCCCACCTCTACCCTGTACATTTAGACAACTGTCCCGACTCTGGCAACAGCCATATGATCTTAGAAGAAACGGGCGAGACACTCCCATTTAGAGCCACCAGACCCAGAAGAGGGCACGGATAAGGCACGGTGGGTACAAACAGGGAAATTTGGTGAAATTTTTCCTATAAAATGGTAGGACTACCAACGTACTTCCTGTCCGCAGCTCCATAAAAAGCTTATCATTGCCAGGCTTAAACAGCCCAGGCAAAGGATAAGATTATTTGCAGGAGAACAATGCTTGGAAAGAACAGAGAAAAAGACCCACAGATACTGACACCAAAGGTTTCACATTATCATGCCTCCCAGGGTAAACCCTGCCCTGAAGACAGACAGTTTTCTGAGCTTTTTTAGAGAATCAACCTGATGCAAGGAAGCCAAGCATCAACTAGATATTTGGGGACATTCTGATATAAAAGAAAAACAAATAATAAAAAAAAATTCTCAGAGGAAATTGAGGCCATGCTGGCAAGAGAAGAAAAATTAGAAAATCTGTAATTAATAGCCTGAAATATATATCCATGCTAAAACTGCGATTATTTTAAAAAATATAAGGATATAAGAATGCTCAGAAATCAATGTGAAAGTCATAATGAAAAATTTCAGAAGATATAATCTAACAAACTAGCTCAGAAATGTAAACTAACTCAGAAATTTTCACAAAAATGAAAAAGGATTTTTTTTTTAATTAAAGATTAATCCATGTGATCCAGCATTCAACTCATAGTATTATAAGAGGGAAAAGAAAAATTTTGTAGTAAAGTATAATTAAAGAAATAATACAAATTCTTCCTAGAGCTGATGAACTAAAGCCTCCAGACTGAAGAGGTGCATTGTTTGTTCTACACAATAAATGAACAAGCTTTGATCACTGCATGTCACTGATGTTTCAGAAAAGTTAGAGTTTAGTGACAAACAGCAGCCACTATACGACTCTTACACGCAAACAGCAGTTCCAAGCACCATACATCTTGTATAATCCACAAACAAGCTTTCAGAGGCATCAAGTACTATTATCCTCACTTCACACATGAGGAAACTGAGGCCCAGAGAGTTACATAACTTGCCGTAGCCTTGTAGTTAGAAGGAGGCAACCCTAGACAGTCTGGGGTCATGCCTGTGGTTTCACTCCATGCTATGAAAAGGACTTATGGAACACATTTGAGTCAGTTCTAATGAGGTGGATGAACCTAGAGCCTATTATACACAGTGAAGTAAGTCAGAAAGAGAAAGACAAATATCGTATATTAACACATATATACGGAGTCTAAAATGATGGCTACCGATGACTCTAAGTGCAGGGCAGCAAAGGAGACACAAACATACAGAACGGACTTTTGGATTCTGTGGGAGAAGAAAAAGGTGGGATGATTACGAGAACAACATTGCCACATACACAATACCATATGCAAAGCTGCCAGGGGGAGTTTGATGTACGACCCAGGGCAACCAAAGCTGGTGCTCTGTGACAACCTAGAGGGACGGGGTGGGGAGGAAGGTGGGAAGGTACAGGATGGAGGGGACAAGTATATCCTATGGCTGATGCATATTGATGTATGGCAAAAACCATGCTGACTCATACTGAGGTATGGCAAAAACATCACAATATTGTAAACTAATTATTCTCCAATTAAAATAAATAAATAATATTTTTTTAAAAAAAAGGACTTACAGAAGACCAGGTATCAGAATAGCAGACTTTACCATATTAATACTGAAAGCTAGAAGACAAATGAAGTGATATCTTCAAAGTTCTGAGAGAAACGTTCAAATAGGAATTCCAATCCTGCCAAGCCACAAATCCAACTTGAGTGAATAAAGGGGACTTTAGGCACACAAAGCCTCACATTTCTCTCTCCTACATGTTTTCTCAGGAAATCTACAAGAGGCTGAATGCTGCCATCGTGAGGAATTAAACCAAAGAGGGGTATCATGGAGGAAACAGAAAGTCCAAGAGGAGAAAAAAGGAAGAACTCTCCAGAAAAGCCCAGGTGACAGCTGTGTCCTCTAGGGCAGCAGGAAGTCAGCGGTCCGACAAGGACGTCTGCGGGAAAAACAGAGCTAATCAGCTTTAGGAAGTTGGCACCAACTGAGAAACTGAACTGAGAGAAATGTGAGAGTGCTTTTGAAGGATGTGAGCTGTTTCTGCCAGATATTAAAACTAATAATAAAAAAGAAACATCACCCACTTCCCTCTGGCTGGCCCACCAGCACGTGGCCGTTCATTGCTGCCTCCACCATCATCACCTGCCTCTTTGCCAGCTGACATGCCCTGTTGTCCCCTGCACAGCAGGGGACTTGGGCAAGGGTGCTGAAGGCAGGCAAGGGGCACACAGAGACAAACCAACTGACAGCCAGGCAGCCCCTAAGGACAGACATTCAGGCAGGAAAGTCTCCCTGCCCTCTCTTCCTTCCACGATCAAAAACTTGTCACCCTACCTTCACAAATGATGGGAGGAAGAAGTGGGAAAAATACCCTTCCAGTATCCCCCAAATGTCTGAGCCTTCAATATTGAGTTTTTTCTTTATAAAAATGTACTTTTATTGTATAAAACAAAAAACCAAAAAGAAACATCATAAAATGCCAGTTGTATCACAGAAATAGTCATTTTGATTTAAGAGATGAAAGGAAACACAAGAAACAGTGGAGAGAAGAAACATGACTGTCTCTGAGAACAGAGTGGGCTGTTCTTTTACATAAGCCTCTGCAGAGCACTACTTATCTTCTTAAACTCTCAACATTTGATAAAAAGTTAAGGAATTTGTTGTTCACTTGTTTCCAACTCTTTGCGACCCCATGGACTGCAGCATGCCAGTCCTTTACCATCTCCCGGAGCTTGCTCAAACTCATGTCTGTTGAGTCAGTTATGCCATCCACCCATCTCGTCCTCTGTTTGGTAAAAGAATTATTTTGAACCCTTTCTATTTATCTTCTTTTCTCCTCTTATCAAACAAGGCTGCTGTCTTAGTTCCTTTTAAAATCCTCAACAGCTTGGCTTTTCTGTGGCTGAGCCTCAGGAGAAACCAGTGAGATTACAGACAGGACTCCAAGAAGAAAGCCAAACTTGAGCTGCAAGGGGCCTCTTCCTGAGCCTAAAACTAGCAGCTTCCTCGCTGCTGCACTATCCTGACAGTGTCTTTGTTCACCTTAAGCCAGCAGCCACACTTCAACATTGTCCTGCTAACTCAAGCCACTCTTAAGGACACCTATAGACCATCAAGGTCAAATGTCAGATGCTGTTCTAACTATATTTCAAAGCCAAGAGTCCCTCGGACTTCCCTACAGTCCTAGACATGCTGTAGGCTCCCCTACAGTGGCGAAGAATCCATCTGCAAATGCAGAGAACATGGGTCCGATCCCTGGTCTGGGAAGATTTCAAATACGGAGGGCAACTAAAGCCTGTGTACCGCAGCTCCTGAGCCCATGTGCTGTGATTACTGAGGCCCGAGTGTCTACAGCCCATGCTCTGCAACAAGAGAAGCCACCACAACCAGAGTAGCCCCACTCACCGCATCCAGAGAAAGCCTGCCCTCAGAAATGGAGACCCAGTGCAGTCAAATAAATAGCCCCTCTTGTAAAACACATCCTTGCATCAGAAACATTAAAATGCAAAAACGTATGTCTTAGAAATGAACAAATACTATAATTTAAAAGTTCAACACTTCAAAGTCACTGACTCTCAGGGTTACAAGAGACCTTAAAAATGACCTGTGGAATCTTAACACTAATCTGACATTTAAATCCTCTTAAGCTGTAATCAACCAAATCTCTGCCCCTCCAGAGTATGTACAATGGTTCCTGGCAGTTCCTACTTCCCCTGTCTAAACACTCCCTGCCCAGACTCATAAAGTATACAATAGGATTTAGGATTCAAAGTCCAGCCATAGCAGACAGAAAACCTCAAATAAGTGGCAAAAGACAAGTTTATTTCTGTCTCAGACAAAAGCCTGCATAGGTTGTCCAGGGTCAAGAGATCCACCTATTAGGGACCAGGGATCCATCTTTCTCCTTCCTCTCCTGTGCATGACCTCAACCTACGGCCCCAAATGGCATTATCTGTGTTTCCATGAATAGGGCAAAAGGGTCCAGAGGCAATAAACATGAAAGTTAAGTCCAGATAACACAGCATACTGAAGCCAGTGGCCAAAACCTGACCATCCAGCCACACCTGCCCATAAGGCAGGCTGAGGCATGGACACCAATACAGCATACCTACACCTGGTTAAAAATCCTATAAACATAAAAGATGGGGAGAAGTGGAGTGACGGACAGCCACCTCTGTCACATTTAACCACAGACCCCATGCTCCACTCCACAGAGTACTACTCTTCACTACCAAGGGACTAGATCTGTATTAAGACAATCAGGTTTTCTAGAAGCCAGGAGGTCTCAATCTCAGATCCTTTCTGAGAGTACCTTGCTAGACTCTGGGGAAAAGTTCTTGTGGGGAGATCTTCACCGTTAGGACATGAAAGTGAAAGTGAAATCGCTCAATAGTGTCCAACTCTTTGCAACCCCATAGGCTGTAGCCTACCAGACTCCTCAGTCCATGGAATTTTCCAGGCAAGAGTACTGGAGTGGGTTGCCATTTCCTTCTCCAAGGGGATCTTCCTGACCTGGAGATCGAACTCAGATCTCCTGCACTGCAGGCAGACGCTTTACCATCTGAGCCACCAGGGAAGCATCTATGTTACGACATAGATGTGATCTATGAACTATGGAGATGGGCTTGTAGACTTTAAGCAAAGCTTGTGGACCACTCTGAACTACCCTGATGTAACTGAAAATTTTAATCTGTTTTCTTAAAGATGGTCTATCAAGCTTACTTTCAGTCTGGTTTTGCTTTTCGGTGAATCAAACTCCTTGAATGGTCCACTTGAAGTGTGATTCATGGCAGTTGTACTTTTGGATCCTGGACTAAAATTTGTATGCAATCCAAAGTTGAAGACCACTAAAATCACAAGATGAATACAATTAGGGATATTATTTGAAATATGCCTTTCCTGTCTCCCATGTACTGGGCAGTCAGGTTCTGGGGCTGCTGTAGACTTGACTGTGGGCGTTTGTCTGGGACATGAGCTGTAACAACAAGATGAGTGCCTTCCTGAAGAAAAGATCAACAGACCAATACAACAGAAGGATGAACAGACCATAGCTGAGAGATCCGTTTGCCTAGTGAAGCTGGGGGAAACTATCAAGTATAAATGGAAAGACAGGCAATGCAGCAGAAGGAATCCAACTGGCTCTAAATAGGAAAGGGCTGGAAAGACTGCGAAGACTACAAAGCTCAAAGTGGCTGCAGATGGAAAGGGTAAAGAACAGCCACTGGGAATGTTCCACAGTTTGAATTCTATTCTGGGAATGGTGCGAGTCTGCCAAAGCTGTTAAGAAGACACTAATACTTTGGTTTGGCTGGAGAGGGGAAGATGTCCCGGTGAGCAAAGAGCGACAGCAGGATATATTGGGAGGGACCTGAACCAGCACAGCAGTGTCGGGATGAAAAGGAGACAAAAAGCCAGATGGAGCTTAAAAAGGTTCACCTCTGTGCTTTCTGCAGCAGAGAGCCTGGCGCACAGTAAGCACCCAATTACGTGACTGCAGACACACACATGAGTTTAAAAGACTACTTCATTTGTGTTAATATTTTTAAGATGGAAGTCATAGCAAATATATTGAAAAACTGCACAAATAAAACTGGGTAGATGCAAAAAAAAGATTTCAGCATTCAGTACAAATTTTCTAAGTATTTCAGAATATTCTTTCTATTTTTCTTTAAATAAGCTGACATGAGTTTAGGATATTGATTCTGGGAGCACTAACTGCAAAAAGGCTTTTTAACCATTCCAAGCAACAAATGAGAGATTCACAGAATGAATAAAAGATCTAAGTTACAATGAATAAGGTATTAGGCACAAGGACATATTGCTTAATCACTCAAGGAAAATTAATTCATTTCTTTCTAAATCATCTCAGCTTTAGAATTTTTAAGTGAAAATACTATTCAACAGTAAAACCTACCAGGGAAACTTTGTTTATGCCGTGATAAAACAAAACTACTTCAACAAAAATATATCACCTCACCCCCCATCCATGCCCAAAACCATATGATGTTTGTATTTAAAATACCTTTAAGATCTTCTATTTCATTGATTAGAACATGTTTATAGGAAGGATCTATTTATAGTATTCCCAACTGTCCTAACAGAAGATCCTCAAATAACCCCAGTAATAAGACTCTCAGCAGGTAACAGAGTAAACAGATGGCACTCAAAACGGACATAAAACACGCCAGAAAAATTAAAGAAGTATCCCAAGGGGAAACAAACAAACCATTTTTACACTAATAAATAAAGATTAAATGATTAACTGATAGTCTTTGAGCCTTGTATCCACAAATAATTTTAAATTATTTTAAATCTATGGTCACATCTTAATGAGAACTGACATCTGAAAACAGACTATTCTATACTTATTACTACACAATACAGTTGGCCCTCCATATCTGTGGGATCTAAATCCATGGGTTCAATCAACATCAGATAAATATTGGGAAACAATTCCAGAAAGTTTCAAAAAAGCGAAACTTGAATGTGCCATCATCCACTGGCAATTTTTTACATAGCATTAATATTCTATTTCTATTACATTTACTTAGCATTAATAATAGGTTACACGCAAATACACAACCCCATTTTATACAAGGGACTGGAGCATCCACAGATTTGGTGTCTTCAGGTCCTGAAACCAAGCCTCCACAGATATGGAGGGACTATAGCATAGTTAGTCCTTTTTAGATAAATCCACACTTACAGGAAATCCAATGGACAGAGGAGCTGGTGGCTACAGTCCATGGGGTAGCAAAAGAGTTGGACACATAAACAACACTTGCAAGAGAGGCCGAGAGAGTGAAGCCCTGGATGATTAGGATAAGGACACCACCACTGAAGAAGAATCTGCTAGAAGAGTCAACACAAAGCCCGTTAACAACCTCCTGAGCTTCAAGAATTCAGATCTCTGGACTTTATTCCAAAAATGTACTTTTATTCCAAGACTTCCTGGCTGAAGAATTTCCTAAAACCTCAAACCAGCATGTGGAAGACCCCACACACTCACAGACTCTTAAAACCACATTCCTGAAAGCTTAGTCAGAAATTCTCTTAAATAGAATGTTTTAATATTTTCCTTTTACAAATATCTGCATTTCAGGACATTCTATATTCTTTAAACATATCAAACAGCATAAACAACCAAGCTGTGTTTCCATAATTCTCTTATCTTGTTGCTAAGATAGCATGGAAGTCAAATGGCCAGGTTAAACATGCTCAGAGCATTTTAAATCATAAATATTTCAGTAGTTCTAGCTTTCTTCCACACCTCCCTCCCTTCCTCCTACCCTCTTCTGTTCTCTCTCTCTCTCTCTCTCTCTCACACACACACACACACACACACACACACGGACTCAGAGTTATAACCAGAATCACAATGCAAAGCTGACCAAATAACCAAGGATCTAGGCACTTCAGATGACAGTAACTATATCTGGAATCATCTCCTACCATACACTTTGCTATTGTAGGTGTAAAAACAAAACAAAACATAAAATGACCATGTTGTGACAATATAGAAAATTTACAATATATAAAATTATATATTATATTAAAAAACTGACTGGGTAACGTGAACTCTGATGAGGCAATGTGTGAAATTTTTATTTAGCAACTTAAACACAAAACACAGCATCACAGGGGCTGAACTTTTTTCCTCTCTAAAAAAGTGATCATTTTGATATGATCATTTGTTCATAATAATCTTTGGCTTTCACACATCCTAGAATTTATCCTGAAATAGCTGTATTTTAATAAGATAAATATTACATATAGAAGGAGATGAAAAAGTGAATCTGACTTAAAAAGCATTTTTAAAGTACCACTTCTAAAACATAATTAACTCTAGCATTTTTGCTTAAATGCCCCAAATCAACCATGTCAAGGTAACTCACCTATATTTCTCAGAAATCAAAATCAACAACTATCAATATAAGCAAGTGATGTCTCATTCAAGTTTAAAAGAAAGCATACTTGGCTGCACCTTAGGGACTGTCTTCTGATAACGCAGTGCAGAAACTACAGCCACACTGAAGGAAATGCACACCAGACCATACAATGAATCCTCTCAAGGGACCATGGTTATTCAAAGACCAGCTCGGCCTTGCAGCAGTAATACGGCTGGGTATAATGACTAATTTTTTTTTCAAAGTAAAGAATTTCCCTTGGGCTCTCTGCCAACAAAACATCACAGATTTTTTTAAGCCTTACGGAGAGAAAACGTGTATGTTTCTTGGCTATACTGTACATCACTTACAGTAAAACTCAAAACAAAAACAAAGTGTTCTGTGAAGTAAGCAACTTCCTGGCCTATCCAGACCAGGTCTGAAACAGGAGTTACTTTCACCTGTCAGATTAAATCAGCACTCACCGTTGCTGGGTGACTGCATCTGGATTAAAGAAACCAGAATATTCCAGTGATTTGGAAACAAAATATTTGAAGAAAAGATGGTAAGTAAGCATCTATATCAAAATATAAAACTCAGATTTAAGGTATAATCTTCATTAATTTACCTACAATTTCACTTCTCACTTCCTATACTAATAAATTCTTAGGCATTTCATGTCCTTTGAACTTAAGGTGAATACTCAGAAATTTTCAACTTAACATTTGTGTGAGAGAAAGTTCTAGAAGGATATAATTTCAAGAGTTTATCACTATCCCCTTAGGTTGGAGCAGGGGTGTAGAAGAGACTGCCACATTATACCCTTGTATTACACATTTCATTAAATATTTATAATTACTTTTGGAATCTTATTTAAATACCAAGATATTAAAGATGCATCTATATTCCAATGGAATAAAATACATTCTTTACAAACTGTACTTCTTTGATCACCGTGTTTTGTTTTTTTTTTCCATAAAAACTGAAATTAAAGATTTGGAGGTCATTTATTCAGAATCTTTGGAGAAGGAAATGGCAACCCACTCCAGTATTCTTGTCTGGAAAATCCCACAGACAGAGGAGTCTGGTGGGCTACAGTTCATGGGGTAGTGATACTGATATATTAATATTAATGGCTAGTGATACTGGATATCTTTCCAAGTGCTGTTTGCTGTCTGTAGATCCTCTTTGGTGAAGTGTCTGTTCAACTTTTTGGTACATCTTTATATAGCTTTTTGGAGGGTGGTTTTTGAAGAAGGAAATGGCAACCCACTCCAGTACTCTTGCCTAGAAAATCCCATGGACGGAGAAGCCTGGTGGGCTACAGTCCCTGGGGGTCACAAAGAGTCGGACACGACTGAGCAACTTCACTTTCACTTTCACTTTATTCAACATCTTAGGTCAACATATCTGCTCTTCAAAACATGAATAACTAGTGTCGAAGCTGTTATAGATCTTCCTCAACTTATGATGGAGTTACATGCTAATAGACCCATTGGAAGTTAAAAACAGTATAAGTTGAAAATGCATTTGGTACAGCTAACCCACCAAACACCACAGTTTACCTAGCTTACCTTGAACTGCTCAGAACACTTCCATTAGCCTACAGCTGGACAAAACCATCTAACACAAAACTTATAATAATGTACTATCTCATGTAGATGATTGAATACTGCACTGACGGTGAAAAACAGAATGGCTGTCTGGGTACAGAAAGGTGAGTGCATCGGTTGTTTACCCTTGTGATCACGTGGCTGATGGTGCCTGACACTACCCAGCATCAGCAGAGGATCCTAGCCCAGGAAAAGCTCCAAATTCAAAATATGGCTTCTACTGAAAGCACTAACACTATTTTGCACCATCAAGTCGAACCACCATAAGTCAAGGAACATTCGGACTTGACAAAACAGTCAGTGTAGTCCCTAAATAAATGCCTTTCAAATTCCAACAATAGAACCATTCAATTCAGACACCTGAAACATATTCCAAGAAGTCTTGGAGCAGTTTACTCATGAATCCAAAGACTACAACAGACGAACTTCTCTTGAAACAGACTACTCTTATGAGTGAAGGTAATTTTACTATTCTCCTGTGAACAGGGCCCACTCATGGAAGAGGGGTTGACGAACACTAATGACTGGCTCACGTGTCCAGATTCACTGAATCCAACCTGAAAATGAAAGTGTTGCTTGCTCAGTCATGTCCAACTCTATGCGACCCCATGGACTGTAGCCCGCCAGGATCCTCTGTCCATGGGATTCTCCAGACAAGAATACTGGAGGGGGGGCCATTCCCTTCTCCAGGGAATCTTCTAGACCCATCAATTGAACCCATGGCTCCCTCAATGCAAGCAGATTCTTTACAATCTACTTATTCTATATGTAAGAAAATTGTGGTCTAGAGAAAATAAGTTATGGTTTTTAGTGCTGCTTTTGATTACATGACTGTACGAGTCACCATTCACACATATTCTGTGGAAAAGAAACACCAACAGTAGAGTTACATTAAAGATGGTGGTGATGGTGCCCCAAGAATCATGCAAGGTAGCAGCTCTGATGACTTCCAGGTTCATACAAGTATTTAGAGACAGAAGCAAGATTAAATACTCTTGCCTCCAGCCCCTTAGAGTCACCACCATCTTGCCTCATGAAAGTATGATTTAATGGTACATTTAGAATAAAGCCCTATCCTAAATTTTTATCCTCTTTAACAACATGCATTTAACCACCTTAGGTGAAACGGCACAAGTACCACAAACTAACCCTGCATTAAGAAGATCAAACATAACTTCAAAGAAAAGAAACCAGGCCTGCAGAAACTAGATACAAGCTGAAAGAATACAACACTTAAAAAAAAATATTAAAGGCTGTCTACACCAATGTAACGTATTAAATAAACAGTCTGTGTCTCAAAGCTACAAATGAGCAAGGGTAAATATTTCACTTGCATTGTCCAAACCTGAGTCCCTATTGTTCTCAATCTCCCAGTGACTACACCAAAGAGGAGCTAAATAAAGGGACTCTTACTACAACTGTCAGGCACATCTGCTAAAACAAAATTATCTGGACCTGCTTCCTAGAACAAGAGGCCAGCTTCATCTTTTGATGTCCTACCAAGGAAGCAGTTTGGCTACAATCGCCAATGCCAATTAAGATAAGAAAACCAGTACATTCAGTACCTGTCTCGAAACAGATTATGTTTTTCTACAAAGGGAAACTCGGCCAAAAACTAAACACTGTATGTTCAATGTTTTTTGTGATCCAGTATCACTCAATGATAAAGGAGATCTAGTAGACACAGTTCAGATTGTTCACTGAATAACCAAAGTAGTTCTTCCAGTTTCTGAAACTGTACAACCACCTGTGATACTTCACAAAGAAATAGGGGGAGACGAGGTAGGGGAAATGAGATGGACTCGAGCCTATGAAAAGAAGTAGCAGCTCAGCGGAAAAAGGAGCACATTTTAGTCAGTTCTAATGAGGTGGATGAACCTAGAGCCTGTTATACAGAGTGAAGTTTAAGTCAGAAAGAGAAAAACATCATATATTAACACACACACACATATATATATGGAATTTAGAAAAATGGTACTAAGTAACCTATTTGCAGGGTAGGAATGGAGACTTAGACAAAGAGAATAAACTGTGGACACGCTGGGGGAAGGAGAGCGGGGGACAAACTGAGAGAGTAGCACTGAAACTTAGACACTGTCAGGTGTAAAACAGATAGCTAAAGGGAAGTTGTTGTAGAGCAGGGAGCTCAGCCTGGTGCTCTGTGATGACCTAGAGGGGTGGGATGGGCTGGGGGTTCAAGAGGGAGGCGACATGTGTATATGTATGGCTGATTCACATTCATGTATAGCAGACACCAACACAACATTATAAAGCAATTATCCTATAATTTAAAATAAATAAATTTTTTTAAAGTAGCAGCTTAGGAACTTGTGGAAGATTATATAAGAAAACTATTTAATCCATATAAAAGAATCAATCTACAAGAGATTAAACCTCCAAAGATATGTTCCTAAGAAAGAGAAATTAACTCCGAAACTAAAGCATCCTGTCAGGTTCCAAGCAAATGCAACAAACATGCGCACAATATTCCCTCCTTTCCCCTACTTGATTTGAAAAGTTAGCTTAGGCTGAGAACTAGTTCTCTTCATTCTCTGAGACACCAGTAAGGCTCCAAGAGGAATAAAGGTATATAGCTGTAGGGGAACAAAATTTGCCACCCTAAAATCTCTCTTTGGCATGAAGATTATTTCAAGCTGGAAACAATCAAGCCCAAAAGACTCAGAAAGAAACTCTGACCTTCCCCCACTGACTGTCTGGGCTTCCCTGGTGGCTCAGTGGTAAAGAATCCGCCTGTCAATGCAGGAGACACAGGTTCGATCCTTGGTCAGGAAGATCCCCTGGAGAAGGAAACAGCAACCCACTCCAGTATTCTTACCATGGGAAACCCCATGGACAAAGGAGCCTGGCAGGCTACAGTCCATGGGTCATAAAGAGTCAGACACAAGTGAGCACACACACACACACATGGACTATCTAAAGAATGTAGACAGAGGACTTGTTCCAGGAAGGGAGCCATCATCATAGACAATCTGGTATGAGCCAGCTATGCACAGGGGGAATCTAGCAGTCTGTTTGTTAAAATCCTCTGTGTCCCATTGTCTCTACTGACCCAGCAAACATTTATTTACCTAACATTTGCTTTTCCATCTTTGTGTCAACTGCCTTCCTCCCTTCTGAGGCCCCACCATTGTGCGCAACATCCTTTTTTTTCTTTAGCTGAAATGGTATTTAAGGTGAGGATTTCGGCTATTTTGATGAGTTGCTCCGTTTTCCTGGGTCCCTCCCATGTATAGTGATAGTGAAGTCACTCAGTCGTGTCCGACTCTTTGCGAAATGTATACTCTTTTTTAGTATACATGTTACTAAACTTCTGTGTGATTTTCTCCTGCTAGTCTGTCTCATGTCAGTTTACTTCTGAGACCAGCCAGAAGAATCTAGAAGGGTAGAGGAAAATTTATTCCTCCTTGTAAAATTATATAGAAAGAGTAGAAACCAGATCCCAAGGGGAAAAAATAATCACTTACACATCACTGGAAATCAGAATCTCTGAGCCAAACTTTTAAAACAGCTTACTGTTGATGCCTCAGACCAAACTCAAGTTGGGCCATGGGAGAAGAGTCCGTAAGAGCCATGCTAGCTCACGATCAGTAGAGACAGAGGTGCTCTGAGGTTGCTGGAGCCTTCATACTCAGCCATCTCTGAGACTCTGCAACTCCATGGACTGTAGCCTGCCAGGCTCCTCTGTCCATGGGATTCCCCATGAAGGAATACTGGAATGGGTAGCCATTTCCTACTCCTGGGGATCTTCCCCACCCACTGACTGAACTCGTCTCCTGCATTGGCAGTCAGGTTCCTTACTGCTGAGGCACCAGAGAAGCTGGGCTGCTGGAAGTCATTTGGAAAGTCTAGGGTGTCAATATTAAAACAAAAAAAAAAAGGGGCAGGAGAAAAAAAGAATTCAAGGAATAGACACAGTTTTAAATGTCCGTATGAAAGGCAACAAAGACCAAAAAACAAAGTCTAGGGCTGCCTCGGTACACAAAGGCAGACTTGGGGTAAGATGCTACCCTTTGATGAAGCATCAAAACCCAGCAGGTTCAGTGACTGTGAAGCTGGGGAAACTCCAGCCAGGAGAAGGACTTCAGATCTCATTGTCCTCCCAGCCCTTTGATCCTCCCCCAAAGCCCCTCAATAAAATGGCTTGATCCTCCCCTTCTCCCAAAAACACTCTTCTGTCTCTCTTGATATTTCTGTATTTGTCAGTCAGCACACAGACGTTACCCCTAGGCACATGTGTATCAACAGCTGGCATTTCTGAGGTAGAAACTTGGCTCCAGAGCACCACCCAAGTAGGTGGGATGCAGACGCACCAAGTTGGTGCTGTTCCCCTCTCTGCAGCCCCTGTACACATGCTTCCTCCACAACTCCACTCAGCTCATCACACAACCTTCAGCTACTCTGCTGGTATAGGCAGTCCCCAGTTTATAAGCAGGTCACCACCCACAGTTCATTTGAAAATTTATTTTAACTCAAAACTAATTTTCCTAGAGCAATGCTCTTCATGAGGAAGAGGATTCTAGCCTGGCCCCAAACCGAAACAAATTTAATTTATAATGTAAGTCCTATTAGGTCAGCTAGACCTAGCCCTTAACACATGTCTGAAGACCAAGAAGCTGAACACAAGCTAGGGTGTTGTTTCAATGGGAAAAAAATGCACTCCGGGTCAAAAAAAAAAAAAAAAGAGAATCAAAGAAGTTACTCGTCCTACTTGACCCTGGCTATCACCATCCTCATCTCAAGAGTCTGAAGATGTAGGGGCTGGGAAAATGAAAATGGGAGAAAGTTTTCTCCCTTCTAAAACACAAAGAAACAAGAGGGGAGGCAACCTCATTTTCCATCCTGCCTCCTCTTCCTCCTTTTACAATCCTAAATGGGGTTAAAGGCCTTAAGCCTTTCTTGCTCCAATCAGACAGGTGGAGTGGCCTACCTGCTCTGTGTGTGTGGGAGCACACAATCCACTTGAAGATCCCAAATGCAAATTTTTACTTCAAAGGATAAACCTGTAACATTTCAACATCTTCTGCTAAAACAGAGAAAACCTTCCCACTTTCAATCCAATCTTCTTAAGAATACATATATACACATAGACAAGAGAGCTAAAATATAGGACTGTGAAACACTGAAGCCAAAGAGCAGGAAATTTCATTCCAAGGAAGGAGGCATTTCTCCAAGGATGATATGCAAATGACCCTTGAAAAGATGCTTAACATTATGAGTCTTTGGGGAAATAGAAATCACAACCATGAGATGTCCATCAACAGAGGAATGGGTAAAGATGTGGCACACATATACAATGGAATATTACTCAGTCATAAAAAAGGAATGAAGTTGTACCATTTGCAGAGATGTAGATAGACCTAGAGGCTGTCATACAGAGTGAAGAAAGAAAAAAAATGCATATCAGCATATATGTGGAATCCAGAAAAATGGCACAGATAAACCAATTTGCAAAGCAGAAATAGAGACACAGACATAAAGAACAATATATGGACACCAAGGGGGAAAAGGAAAGATGGGATGAATTGGGAGATTGGGGTTTACATATACATACTACTATGTATAAAATATGTTAACTAATGAGAACCTGCTGCATAGTACAGGGAGTTCTACTTAAGGCTCTGTGGTGACCTAAATGGGAAGGAAATCCAAAAAAAAACCAGGAAATATGTGTGTATGTATGAAATTCCCTGATGGCTCTTAGTAGTAAAGAGCCACCTGCAATGCAGGAGACTTAAGAGACTCGGGTTCCATCCTTGGGTTGGAAAGATTTCGTCGAGGAGGAAATGGCAACCCACTCCAGTTCTTGCCTGACGAACCCCACAGACAGAGGAGCCTGGCAGGCTACCCTCCTAGGGTTGCAAAGAGTCAGACGCAACTCATCAACCGAGCATACATGCATGTATATGTATAGCTGATTCACTTTGCTGTTAACACATCATACCCACTGGCATGGCCATGATGAAAATGTCAGCAAGGATGTGAAGAAACTGAAGCCCTCCTGCATTGCTGGCGGGTAGGTAAAATGCCGCAGTGGTTGTGGAAAACAGTTTGGTGGTTCTTCCAAAGTTAAACACAGAATCACCATACAATCTCGCATTCCACTCCAAAGCGTACGCCGAAATGGACCCAATGCAGGGATTTGAACAGATCTCTGTACACGCATGTCAACATCAGCATTATGGATAGTAACCAAAAGGTGGAAGCAACCCAAGGATACATAGGTGAGTGAATAAACTAAATGTGGTAGCTAAATACAATGGAATATTATTTGGCCATAGAAAGAAATGAAATTTTAATAATGCTGCAAACAGATGGACCTTGGAAACATTCTAAATGAAAAGGACAGAAAACGATAAACATGGTATGATTCCTCTTACATGAGGTACCTAGAACAGGAAAATCCATAGAGGCAGAAGGTAGGAGAGAGGTTACCAGGAGCTAGTGAGAAAACTGAATGAGAAATTATTCCTCAATGATTTCAAAGTTTCTGTTTGGGATGATGAAGAATTCTGAAACTAGACAGGGTGATGATGATACAACACTGTGAATGTACTTAATGCCACTGAATTGTATACTTAAGAATGGTTAAGTGGGATGAGCAGAGAGAGTAACATGGAAACATACATTACCACATGTAAAACAGAGAGCCGATGGGAATTTGCTGTATGGCTCAGGGAACTCAGACTGGGGCTCTGTAGCAACCTAGAGGGGCGGGATGAGGAGGGAGGTTCAAGAGGGAGGGAAAATAGGTATACTGATGGCTGATTCATGCTGATGTTTGGCAGAAACCAACACAATACTGTAAAATAATTATCCTTCAACTAAAAACAAATGAATTTTTTAAAAAATCAAAATAAATAAAATGGACAGGCAACATGGGCCTTCTATACAACATATCAAACTCTGCTCAATGTTATGTGGCAGCCTGGATGGAAGGGGAGTTTGGGGGAGAATGGATACATGTATATATGTGGCTGAGTCCCTTCACTGTTCACCATTGCTAATCAGCTATACCCCAATATAAAATAAAAAGTTAAAAGAAAAAAAAGAGAATGGTTAAAACGATGAATTGTTATGTGTATTTTACCACAACTAAAAAAAAAAAAAAGATAACACCACAAACTGACAGCTTAATTTCACTGCTATCTCAACTTTCCCAATCTACAAAACAGGTGAAAAAGTCTATATCATGTATCTTAGAACTTTGGGATGCCAAGGTCCATACAGTCAAAGCTATAATTTTTCCAGTAATCATGTATAGATGTGAGAGTTCAACCATAAAAAAGGGTGAGCACTGAAGAACTGATGCTTTCAAACTGTGGTGCTGGAGAAGACTCTTGAGAGTCCCTTGGACTGCAAGGAGATCAAACCAGTCAATCCCAAAGGAAATCAACCATGCATATGCATTAGAAGGACTGATGCTGAAACTCCAATACTTTGGCCACCTGATGCGAAGAGCAGACTCACTAGAAAAGATCCTGATGCTGGGAAAGATTGAGGGCAGGAGGAGAAGGGGACAAGAGAGGATGAGATGGTTGGATGGCATCATCAACTCAATGAGCATGAATTTGACCAAACTCCAGGAGACAGTGGAGGAAAGAAGAGCCTGGTGCGCTGCAATCCATGGGATCACAAAGAGTCAGACACGACTTAGCGACTGAACAAATGACTATTTGAGATCTCAAGTGTTCAATCCACAATGGGAAGGGTCTACACAACGGCACCACACTGACAACTGTGGCACCACACCTGTGAGGCAGAAGTTCTTCTGGGCTAGACAGTCGCATAGAAAGATACCATTTGCACATATGAACAGATACCCTTAAGTGTGCAAGTTTTGTTGTCACAATCTTTTAAATCCTCACCCTATCAACATCAGAGTCATAAAAGAGATATGTGATTTCAGAGAAGAGTAAAATCATGACAGTAACCAGGGCATGTTGCTGACAAAGACTTTCAGATGCGGTTGTCTGAGATTGAGGAGGAGGAAGCAGGAGCAGCTTCTAGACCCACAGCTAGTCAACTGGGCAAGTCCCCGGAGGGATCAGGCAGGGATTCCAGGACAAGCGGCCTGATCAGCCTAGGAGACTCCAGCCAGGGCCTAAAGCTCAAAGACAGCACAAGACACACAACGCTACTGGTCACACAGCTTAGGAGCAGGCTTCTAGGCAGGTATCCATAAATGGAGGTGCTTAGCTTCTTACCAAGCCTCCAAACCTTTCAGCATCACTGTCTGGTTCTTTTGGTTTTGTTTCTGCCACATCACAAAGCTTGTGGGATCTTAATTCCCCAACCAGGGATTGAACCCAGGATCACGGCAGTGAAAGCACAATTTTTAATCACTGGGCCACCAGGGAATTCCCAGCACCACTACTGAATTATTTCCAGATTGAAGCTGACATGACTACCTTTACATGGAACACTCCCACTCAAGGGCCACTTCAAAAGAAACTCCTTCAGGGTTAAACAAATCTCAGTTTGATTGCATGGTTGAGAGAATAATCGCTCTGAATAAACTACCTGTATTTTACACACGTCTTGGGCACAATGCTTATATAAAGTAAGCATTCAACAAATGTTGGCTGTAAAGCAGACTTTCTCAGCTATCCATTACATATCCCTCAGAGATGATGGATCAAAGCCAAGGAGCAGCAAACAACTATTTTTAAAATATAAACACAAATACAAGCACCCCAGGTGGCTCAATGGTAAAGAATTCACCTGCCAATGCAGGAGATGTGAGTTTGATCCTTGGGTTGGGAAGATCCTCTAGAGGAGGAAATAGCAACCCACTCCAGTATTCTTGCCTGGAGAATCCCATGGACTGAAGAGCCTAGAGGGTTACAGTCCACAGGGTTGCTAAGAGTTAGACACCACTGAGAAACTAATCATGCAAACACAAATACAAAAAACATACATATAATTACTGTCTACCAGCCTCCTCATTTTTTTTCAATTAACTGTTTTGGATTACTTTAAAACTTTCTATTTTATATTGGAGTACAGCCGATTAACAATGCTGTGACTATTTCAGGTGAATAGCCAAGGGACTCACCATACATATACATGTATCCATTCTCCCCTAAACTCCCCTCTCATCCAGGCTGCCACATCACACTGAGCAGAGTTCCCTTTGGAATTCAACTTCAACGGTGATGAAAATGGCTTTTATGTAGTCTTATTTGAAATCTATAACTTCAAGGGTGGGATCAGGTCACAACAATCCCCTTTGACAACAGTTCCCTTGACTCCCTGAAGTGGCCCCACTCTATGAACTGGCCCTGGTAGAGACACCAACCCTCAAACAGGGCCAAATTCTGTCTTCCAAACCACCACGCAGATTTGAAAGAGACTGGCAGAGTGGATCCATGGGATTCCCTAGAACGGAGAAGTCGATCAAGCCAAGCCTTGCAGTTAGTCCCCTTCCTCCCTGCACCCAGAAGCAGAGGAAGCGAGGATCTGCAGGAAAAAAAGCAGCTTTGTCCCAAGAGACACAGAAATGAAAGCAGTGAGGGAACTGACCTGACTTGGTTCCCAATAGCTGCCTTGACATTTGAGTTGTGAGCAACCTCCCACAACTTTCCTTATGAAGCCTATCTGGGTTTTGCCTTGGTTCACCTGGATTGATTTCTATCACTTTCAATTAAGAGTCTTAGTTAACTGTTGCCAAGAATTTGTCATAGGGGAGGCCAGAAGATTTTTAGCATATTTTCCACAACTGACTTAGAAGCAATCTAAATGTGAACAGGGACTGATAAGAAAATTGTAGTAGAGTAATTCAATGAAATACAACCATTTTTATCTATGCAGGGTACAAACAACTAGGGAAAATGTGCATTTTATGATTACAGTCATATAAAATATATAGTAAAAGAACATGAGAAGATGAATATATTAGATGTGGTGGGGGGTACAGGGCTATGGGCTATTAATGCTGTTTTAATATCATGTCTGTGTTATTATTAAGACCAGGAAGAAAAATTTAATCATTTCCCCAAATTATAAGTAAACACAAATGTTGATAGATGAATAAAATATCTACAGTACATCCATATAATGAAATAGCACTCATCAATAAAAAAAGGTATGGCTTCCTGGTAGCTCAGATGGCAAAGAACTCACCTACCAATGCAGACCTGGGTTCAATCCCTGGATCGGGAAGATTCCCCTGGAGAAGGAAATGGCAACCCACTCCAGTATTCTTGTCTGAGAAATCCCATAGACAGAGGAGCCTGAGGGGCTACTGTCCACAGGGTCACAAAGAGTTGGACAGGACTGAGCAAGCTACAAATAAATCATACCTCAGTAAATCTACCTTGAAAGCAAATACAATACTGAGCTTGGAAACCAAAGCTATGGTAGCACCTCTGAGAGAGCTCTTTTCTTGACATTCATTCATCCAATTTGTCAGGTGCCCATCATATGCCAAACATGCTGCTAGGTGTGTGAACCAAATAGACACAAGGGTGAGCGAAATATACAAAAAAAAACATTACACAAGTATTCAGTCAGAAATTGTGGTCAATGAAGAAAGACATTGGTATTCTGGTTACTATTACAGGAGTAGGGGGTGTCTGAGCAAGTCACATGTGTAGGTGAGACCTGAAAAGTTAGTAGTGGCTAAGGAGGCAAAATCACTGCAGATGGTGACTGCAGCCATGAAATTAAAAGACGCTTACTCCTTGGAAGGAAAGTTATGACCAACCTAGACAGCATATTGAAAAGCAGAGACATTACTTTGCCTACAAAGGTCCATCTAGTCAAGGCTATGGTTTTTTCAGTGGTCATGTATGGATGTGAGAGTTGGACTGTGAAGAAAGCTGAGCACCGAAGAATTGATGCTTTTGAACTGTGGAGAAGACTCTTGAGAGTCCCTTGGACTGCAAGGAATTCCAACCGGTCCATTCTAAAGGAGATCAGCCCTGGGATTTCTTTGGAAAGAATGATGCTAAAGCTAACTCCAGTACTTTGGCCACCTGATGCGAAGAGTTGACTCATTGGAAAAGACTCTGATGCTGGGAGGGATTGGGGGCAGGAGGAGAAGGGGACAACAGAGGACGAGATGGCTGGATGGCATCACCGACTTGATGGACGTGAGTTTGAGTGAGCTCCGGGAGATGGTAATCAACAGGGAGGCCTGGCGTGTTGCGGTTCATGGGGTCGCAAGGAGTCGGACACGACTGAGTGACTGAACTGAACTGAACTGAAGGAGGCAAAGAACAAAAAGGGTCTTTATATATGTATATATCTAATTTAAATATTGATTTATTTAGTTGCACAGGGGCTCAGTTGTGGCACTCGGGATCTTTAGTTGTGGCATGTGGGATCTAGTTCCCTGACCAGGGATCAAACCTGGGACCCTGGCACTGGGACGGTCAAGTCTTAGCCACTGGAGCACCAGGGAGTCCCCAGGAAAGTCTTAAATGTAGTGTCTTATCAGCAGCCAACAGCAACTCAACTGTTTAATATATCAAGTGTGGTTATATTTCAATGTGATGTGGAATGGGGCCTCTGAACTAAGAGCCCAGGCAAAGGAAGGTCTTAAAACAGCAACAAGGGCAGTCAGTGGTTGATATAAAAAAGTGTTTGGGGACTTAAGGGCCCTTAAAGAGAATTACGGTGCCTCCACCCACTGTCAACATTTCACAAATGATTAACAGAATGCATACATTTCTCTGAAATGAGGTTGCCTAACTAAATCTCAGATTCTGGGTTTTTTTTTAATTGATTTTTATTCGGAGTCTAATTTCTTTACAATGTTGTGTTAGTTTCTGCTGTACACCACGAGTCAGCTATATGTATACCTATATCCCTTCTCCTTTGAGCCTCCCTCACACGCACCCCCCATGCCACCCCTCGAGGCTGTCAGATGTCAGCTCGCTGAGCCCCCTGTGCTATACAGCAGCTTCCCGCTAGCGCTCCATTCTACACAGGAGGATATCCATGTCAGTGCTCCTCTCCCAGTTCGCCCCATCCTCTCCTGCCCCCACTGTGTCCACAAGCCTGTTCTCTATGCCCCCTCTCTGACATTCCTACCCTGGAAATAGGTTCATTTTTCTAGATTCCATGTATTCTGGTGCTTTATAGTAATTTGTTGTATTTGTTTTTACTTTTGGCTGAATTTGACCATGGTTTGCTAAAGCTTATCAAAGATTCTAAATGACAACTAAAAACACACCAACATACAACTTAACCAAAAAGTGAACAACAGTGTTCTCTGTCTGGTAAACACAACTGTTCACCCACCCTAGGGTTCAAATTCAAGACACCTCCTTCACGTGACCTCAGAGGCATTGTTCTGTCTGCATTCTCTGAAACTCACAGGCTGCTTCTTGGCAAATTCCTCTTCTGGATTCTTCTCTGACCAACACCCCCAACCTTCACCCGTGTTGGGAGTAAGGCAGGGCTCAGCCCCTTAACCCCTTCTCTTCCCAACTCATGGTATTATTATAGTAAATACTTTCTGTTGGATAACGACTCCCACAAGCATATAGCTCTAGTCCTGATCTTTCTCTAAAGCTCCAGATTTTAACAGCCGGTTGTCGAGTCAACACCTACATTTGCTTATCTAATAAGCATCTCAAACTTCCTACACCTACAAGACAACTCTGGGCTTGTAGACCTCCCCCCAGCTTCCTTCTTGCCCCAGTCTCTGTACAGACACTACAGTGCAACCCCACTGATTACGCCGAAAACCCAGTTGTGAGCCTTCATCCCCCCTCCCACCCCAATAGCCACTCCTAAAGAGGAGAGAGGCTACCTTCAAAATACCTAATACATCCCAAACGCAGCTGCTTCTCACCCTCACTACTATCCCAGGTCCAAGTCACTATTGTCTCTCTGCTGAACCAAATGAGCAAATCATTAGCCTCTTGCCTCCTTTCAACACATTCTCCACAAAGTGACCAAAAGGATCCTTCTGAACGTGTCACCTCGTGCAAATCTTCTCCCAAAGCTCTTTATGGCCTCTCATCACACTTAGGAGGAAACACAGACCCATTGATCTAGAACAACAACTAGCAACAGGTTAGCCTTTGTGCTAAACGTGAGAAGTATTTTCAGGAGGCAAGGGAGCTCTCACTGTGGCCCCCCAAAAAGATGATACGGTCTAAATAGTCAACTTGGGCTTCTCTGGTGGCTCAGTGATGAAGAACCCGCCTGCCAATTCAGGAAGCCTCAGGAGAAGTGAGTTCCATCCCAGGTCAGGGAGATCCCCTGGAGAAGGAAATGGCAACCCACTCCAGTATTCTTGCCTGGAGAATTCCATGGACAGAGGAGCCTGGAGGCTATAAATAATGGGGTTGCAAAGCGTCAGACATGACTGAGTGACAAAACGTCAACTCTGGGACAGAGTGGAAGAATCCTTGAAAATAAATAACCATCCATTCCTAAATCAGTATGGAGAACTCCCTGGTGGGCCAGTGGCTACAACTTGTCACTTTTCACTGCCAAGGGCCCAGGTTCAATCCCTGGTCAGAGAACCAGATCCCCAGGCCATGTGGCATGATTTAAAAAGAAATTAAATAAAGCCTAAATCAACAGGTATGCCTTCAAACAAAATATTCTCCATCTCTTCACCATCCATTGTTATTGTTTAGTCACTAAGTCGTGTGCAACTCTTTGTGACCCCATGGATTTCCCAGGCAAAGAATACTGGAGGGGGTTGCCATTTCCTTCTCTAGGGGATCTTCCTGACTCAGGAATCAAACTTACGTCTCCTGGTGTTCACTGCTGAACCACCGGGGAAGCCCCTTCACCATTCAGTCCTCCACAATTACCTGAAGGCTGGGAGGAAAAAGGTGTTCTTGGCCTTTACACGACTGATTGTTTGTCAAGTGATACAGGTTTCACCCTAAATTACATATACAAGTCTCTAAAATAACTATTAAGTTTTGGATATTTCATACCGAAACAAAAACCAGCTACCTTTCTGAAAAGAGTCTTCTGTGTCTCACTTTGAGACTGAAGTTTCTTCAAGCTCACATGACTTCAACATAAAATGCGCACCATATATATCCAAAGAGTTATGAGTAAACGTGTTAAATAATCATCCCAGAAATTTCCATTTAAAATGTACAGGTCTTTGTCTTAATGATCTGTTGTCTGCAAGTTTTCAGACAATGTTCGGCTTTGTGTTCCTGGGGCAGTATAGGAAACAAGGCCCATTACTGTTTCCATTCCTCAAAACTGCTGTGACTAACATTAAGTACAAAGTGTTTTCTTACAAATGAGAAACATCAAGAAATATATCTCACCAAGCCCAGCCTCATAAAAAGATAGCCTCCGTTATTTCCCTTTTTCTAGGGTTTTTAAGCAGTCAATCACTAACACTGCTACCTCCCCCTACGCAAGTCAACAGGAGAACACTCGCCCTCCCTACACTTTTCACACCTGTCTTCAGACACACACCCTCCCCCTTGACTGCTCCTTTCGGGATCTTCTCCTGGCAGCAGGAAGGCAGCAGTGGCTCTGTGCCATTGACTCTCTCCTTTTTTATATTGGGACTATTTTTAGGGCAGCAGCCCCTCTCTGATTCTGGACTTGGCCCTGGATCATCACAAGGCCAAGTCCTTAGAGAGAAATCCTGCAGAAGCCAGGCAAGTCTCAGGAGGATTAGTGGACACTCCTCTGCTAACGAAGCAAGAATCTAAGGGCCCTGCAAAGGCAAATGCCCTCCAAGGATAGCGAGGTCATGACCTTTACAGTCCAACCCTCCCCAACGCTGCCTTCAGTTGGCCTGACCAAAGCTCAGCTCCTTTTCCAAACATGCAACCCATAATGCCCACTATTTCATCAGGTTAAAAAGAAGAAGAAGAAAGGCTGAAAGATCTCCTGCTGCTGCTGCTGCTGCTGCTGCGTCGCTTCAGTCATGTCCGACTCTGTGCGACCCCATAGACGGCAGCCCACCAGGCTCCCCCATCCCTGGGATTCTCCAGACAAGAACGCTGGAGTGGGTTGCCATTTCCTTCTCCAATGCATGAAAGTGAAAAGTGAAAGGGAAGTCACTCAGTTGTGTCCAACTCTTAGCGACCCCATGGACTGCAGCCTACTAGGCTCCTCCGCCCATGGGATTTTCCAGGCAAGAGTACTGGAGTGGGGTGCCATTGCCTTCTCTGAAAGATCTCCTACTTTTATGAAAATTTTAACACATGTGCCAGGAAAAAATAAATAAATAAATATTGTGGTTTTGGTTTTTTTTTACATCTTTTGGCCATGCCATGAAGCAAGTGGGATCTTAGTTTCCTGACCAGAGACTGAACTGTCACCTTCTGCAGTGCAAGCATGGTGTCTTAACCACTGGACCACCAAGGAAGTCCCGTGCCAGGAAATTTTAAGCTCAGTGACAGTTTTTTTTTCCTGAAATAATCACATCCAGCAAGCAGCAAGTTGGAGAATTTAGATTTGTGTAACAGCCTTGGGAATAGGTAGGTATTGACAAAAATATTCTAAGAAAGTTTTAGTCACCTTTCAAAAAAAGAATCGCATACCAAGACACAGTAAGTTAAATATCCCTTTGCACTATTTATAAACATAACTATATACTAAAACTTCTGTAATTGGAACAGAGCTACCAGAAACACTAAATATATCTTATGATAAAAGACTGCACCGTTTACTACTACACCACCATAAAAGACAGCTATGGCAATATGAGTTTCAAGCTAAGTGTTTGGTTGGTTTTTCCATCTCACTGCTAAAATGAAGCATTAAAAACCTCAAACTAGGCTTGAAGGTTTTAACAACTGAAATTTCAAGGGAGAACACATATAAAAAACAGAGGGGAAAATACATTTCTGTATTTTATCTTGTACGTCTCCTGCAAGGACACCAGGCCTCATCAAAATTCATCTCTTTCATTCATCCCCAACTTGGATGTTCTAAAGAAGTTCTAAAGAAATGTGAATGTTTTCTGAAGAATCCACAGTGTTAAATATTTGCTCTTCAAATTTCTACTGATAAAAAAAAAAAGAAATAAACAAATTTCTACTGATAACATTAAATGAAGACCTCATGAAAATGTTAAGAATAGCATGTTAGGCTCTAGTATTTGAGAAGACAACAGGGCAGCCTGACACTGAGCTGCAGGTCCAGGGAAGAAAGAAGGGTCAGTCGGGGGTCCTGGCCATGGCACTTAGCGTCTGCTTACTGGGGGTCTCCAGCCCTGCAAGTGAGCACCCTTCCCTCCTGCAGTCCCAGGACAGCTGAATGCAGGAATTCACCAGGAGAACAAAGGAATAATACAACATGAACCTCAGGACGTGAGAAACTCAGCCAGGTCCCCTCCTTTACCCTCATAAGCAGAATAAAACCTCACTGCTCCACAATTGGCTACTTTTGGCATTTCTCAGACAGGAGTATAGAGGGAGCCTATTCTTAGACTCTGTCCTCCAGAAACTTGGAAAAATAAACAGTGTAATTGAAAAAAAAAAAGACACTGAATATGCATACTGTTGCGCTAAAGGCTTCCCAAGTGCCTCAGAGGTACAGAATCCACCTGTCAATGCAGGAGATGTGAGAGATAGGAGTTCAATCTCTGGGTTGGGAAGGTCCTCTGGAGTAGGAAATGGCAACCCACTCCAGTATTCTTGCCTGGAGAATCCCATGGACAGAGGAGCCTGGGAGGTTACGGTTCACGGGCTCGCAATAGAGTCAGACACAACTTAGCGACTTAACAACAACAAACTGTTGTCCTATAGAAGTACTTGGAAATCCACAAATTTGGGTCTGTTTAGCTTTATATTTCTAAAGCAAACTGTTTAATACCAAGTCTTCAGCTCCATGAAAATGGTCCAAATTTGGCTCCCAACTGAATGACAGCCTGACTGATTGTCACAGCCTTTAAAATCATCAGTACATGAGAGTCAATTGAGACAGAAACCTCTCAACAAGTATCCTCAGCAATCAATTCTCAGAAGATATAATTCAATAATATAACTCCAGCCTCAATGGCAATCCAGAACTCAGTTGTGGCCAACATGCTGTAAACTGACCGAGGCCAAGAGCCCTGCTTCCCTTTACACAGACCTGTGATGGCAAGACAGGCTGGCTTGGAGTTGAAAAGGCAGAGATAGAGGTAATGAAAATTTGCACTTAAAAATAGGAGCAGATTCCTAGAGATGGAAATGGCAATCCACTTCAGTATTCTTGCCTGGGAAAATCCCACGGACAGAGGAACCTGGCAGGCTACAGTCCATGGCATCACAAAGAGCTGGGGACACAACTTAGTAATTGAACAACACACAATCAGGCAGACTGTGATTTGGGGAAATAGCTCTTGATGGAAATGTGGAACAAAATGGAGAGTGCGGTGACCTAGCATATGGAATACAGAGATTTGTAAGGAATTAAAATTTGTGCATAGGCTAATAGGTGCAAATGTGCAAACAATGAAGTCCGTGGTTAAAAGAAAAAAAAAAATTAGAGAGGATTGCTCCACTAAATAGTATTTGTGAAATTCAACATTCCAATTTAAGTGAAGAATTCCAGTATCTACTCATGCCTTTCTCCAAGTGACTGTAACTCTGTATAAAATATTTTAATCAGAATTACATAAAATAACACCACTCTTTTGGGATACTAACTTCCTAGTTTAGCTGTTATAAACAAGAGGGCAGTATCAGTTCAGTTCAGTCACTCAGTCGTGTCCGACTCTTTTTGCGACCCTATGAATCGCAGCATGCCAGGCCTCCCTGTCCATCACCAACTCCCGGAGTTCACTCAGACTCACATCCATCAAGTCGGTGATGCCATCCAGCCATCTCATCCTCTGTCGTCCCCTTCTCCTCCTGCCCCCAATCCCTCCCAGCATCAGAGTCTTTTCCAATGAGTCAACTCTTCGCATGAGGTGGCCAAAGTACTGGAGTTTCAGCTTTAGCATCATTCCTTCCAAAGAAATCCCAGGGCTGATCTCCTTCAGAATGGACTGGTTGGATCTCCTTGCAGTCCAAGGGACTCTCAAGAGTCTTCTCCAACACCACAGTTCAAAAGCATCAATTCTTCAGTGCTCAGCTTTCTTCACAATCCAACTCTCACATCCATACATGACCACAGGAAAAACCATAGCCTTGACTAGACGGACCTTTGTTGGCAAAGTAATGTCTCTGCTTTTCAATATACTATCTAGGTTGGTCATAACTTTCCTTCCAAGGAGTAAGCGTCTTTTAATTTCATGGCTACAGTCACCATTTGCAGTGATTTTGGAGCCCCAAAAAATAAAGTCTGACACTGTTTCCACTGTTTCCCCATCTATTTCCCATGAAGTGATGGGACTGGATGCCATGATCTTCATTTTCTGAATGTTGAGCTTTAAGCCAACTTTTTCACTCTCCTCTTTCACTTTCATCAAGAGGCTTTTGAGTTCCTCTTCACTTTCTGCCATAAGGGTGGTGTCATCTGCATATCTGAGGTTATTGATATTTCTCCTAGCAGTCTTGATTCCAGCTTGTGCTTCTTCCAGCCCAGCGTTTCTCATGAAGTACTCTGCATAGAAGTTAAATAAGCAGGGTGACAAATATACAGCCTTGATGTACTCCTTTTCCTATTTGGAACCAGTCTGTTGTTCCATGTCCAGTTCTAACTGTTGCTTCCTGACCTACATACAAATTTCTCAAGAGGCAGGTCAGGTGGTCTGGTATTCCCATCTCTTTCAGAATTTTCCACAGTTTATTGTGATCCACACAGTCAAAGGCTTTGGCATAGTCAATAAAGCAGAAATAGATGTTTTTCTGAAACTGTCTTGCTTTTTCAATGATCCGCGGATGTTGGCAATTTGGTCTCTGGTTCCTCTGCCTTTTCTAAAACCAGCTTGAACATCAGGAAGTTCACGGTACACGTATTGCTGAAGCCTGGCTTGGAGAATTTTGAGCATTTCTTTACTAGCATGTGAGATGAGTGCAATTGTGCGGTAGTTTGAGCATTCTTTGGCATTGCCTTTCTTTGGGATTGGAATGAAAACTGACCTTTTCCAGTCCTGTGGCCACTGCTGAGTTTTCCAAATTTGCTGGCATATTGAGTGCAGCACTTTCACAGCATCATCTTTCAGGATTTGAAATAGCTCAACTGGAACTCCGTCACCTCCACTAGCTTTGTTCGTAGTGATGCTTTCTAAGGCCTACTTGACTTCACATTCCAGAATGTCTGGCTCTAGGTCAGTGATCACACCATTGTGAGGGCAGTATAGTTGAACTTAATCCACATTTACAGTTGAGACTAATTCTGTAATTCTGTCTCCCACAATTTTATAAATGTAAGATATTTTAGTTAGCAATCTAAACCTTAACCAATTTCCTTACAACTATTTTCTTACTATTAGAGACTTTCAAGCATGAAATATTTCTTATGCGATTTTTATTATATTCAAAAGCCTTCAACTAGCTACCAAAAAAATAAAAGAACCCATACAAGGGTACTAGAACAGCACTAAGTGAGAGTCAGTTACTTCACGCATCATCCTGCCAGTTTCCTCATCCCGGCTATCAGGTGACCTTTTACTAAAAGAGCTGTCGTTCATTCAACAAAATGCGTTACTCACCTACCATGCACCAGGTGCTCTGCTAGGGACACGATGTTGAAGACAGTCCCTGTTCTCGAAGCAAAGGACAAATAAATAATTACAAAAATTGCAGGGGACTTCCCTGATGGTCCAGTGGTTAAGACTCTGAGCTTCCACTGCGAGGGGCATGGGTTCGATCCCTGGTTGGGGAACTAGATGTTACACGGCTAGGCCAAACAGTAAAAACGTTTTATAAAAACTACAAAAATGACACAGTCTGAGGGAACCTGGAGGATGGGCTCCGCTGCTGCGGACATGGAGGGCATGGTCAAGTGTGGAGAAGGGGAAGCTTGAGCTGAAGATAAGGAACAGGTCAGCAAGTGCTGGTTGACCTTTCAGATTTCATGGACAAGTGAAAATTTCTTCTCTGAAGATATGGAGAGACAATGTGGGGAAGCCAGCTTTAAATATTGCCTCTAAAGACTTTAGACAAAGTAACTTTTTACTACTACCAACACATTATAAAAGGACATTTTAACACCAAAGTGAAGGGTGTACATAATTGTAGAACATTCTTTTAGACTATATGAATTAGCTTGATGAAAATCTCAGTATGTCCCCCTTTTTTTTTTTTTCACTTCATCATTTCATAGTAGACATTTTGTCCCCAAGCACACTTGGTTCATAAATCCTCACTTGGCACCTCTGAGCCCAGTGAAAAAGGCAGCGAGGAAGAAGAGGGAGGGTGCCTGCGGGGCCACAGGCAGCCGACGCCCACTCTCCAAGATGACCAAAGAGGAGGACAAGAGAGAGAGACTCACGCAAAAGAAACTGCAGAGACAGCCAGTGGATCAGAAAGGCCTGGGAGCCCTCGAAAAGGGTCAGTGGATGCCCCAGCCCTCCACTGGAAGCCCATACAGAGACCAAGAAGCTGGCACACACACAAAAGCCCCCTGGGCTTCACACATCCAGAGGCATCTCAAGACTGTCCACGATGTGTGGCTTCTGCAGAGACCAAGAGCTTGGCAGGAGGACCTGGACCAGACAGCCTCCCCTGTTGCTATGACGACATGATGCTGTAACGCTCCTCCAGGACCAGGAACCATCCCGGAAGCAGGTGTACTGGGGAAGGAGGAAAACGATCCTAGAGAAAGCAGCCCTGGAGAGAATGCCTGCACTGACCAAACTTAATTCCTGAAGTTAGGGCTACATTTCATCACTAGCATCTACGCTAATGATGGGAATGGCTCATCTTCAGGAACACAGAAGAACACATGAGAGAATTCCATTCAGGCCGGTACACATCCCGCAGTTCGGATTACTCAGGGACTCGCCCACCTCAAGCCAGTGCAAACTGTTTTGTATCAGGGGTGCACTTTTCAGAAAGAAAATCAAAATAGAACTGTTTAAAGACTCCCTTCAAATAAAATGACAAGCATTGTGGAGTGAGGCTGACGTAACAGCTGAAAAATGGAGGCTTTTGAATGTCAGAAGACGTGAGACAGAAAAGGCTGTGTAAACACAGTGTTCAGCACACCGAGAAACTGACAGGCAGGGACTGCTTCTCCCTGACACTGTCAAGTCCTTCTTGTCCGCCCACAGTTAGCCAGTGTGTGCGGCCAAGCTGGGGGAGAGGCACTACCTCTTCCGAGGTTCAAGATAACCCACCAGTGCACAGCACTTTAAAGTCCTCAACGTGTTCTCATAGTCATCCGCCCAGCTGATAGCCCCGTGGGTCAGACAGGTCCCATGACAGTCACCTCCTTCCCAACCCGAGCCTTTTCAGATGTTAAATCTGATGCTTCCAGTCATCCAGTACCTTGCCCAAGAAAAAGAGTTAATAAATAGCAATGGACATTAAAGTCAGTTCAAATGTGTCCTCAATCTCTTTCCAAACCCTCCTTTTCACAGTAATAAAATCAACTAACTTTTATGGATGTGCGAGTTGGACTATAAAGAAGGTTGAAGGGTGAAGAACTGATACTTTGGAACTGTGGTGCTGGAGAAGGTTCTTGAGAGTTCCTTGGACAAGAGATCAAACCTATCAACCCTAAAAGAAATCAATCCTCAATATTCATTGGAAGGACTGATGCTGAAGCTCCAGTACTTTGGCCACCTGATGCGAAGAGCTGATTCACTGGAAGAGACCCTGATGCTAGGAAAGACTGAGGGCAGGAGAAGAAGGGGTGGCAGAGGATGAGCTGGCTGGATGGCATCAACTCAATGGACATGAGTTTGAGCAAACTCTGGGAGATGGTGAAGGACAGGGAAGCCTGGCTTGCTGAAGTCCTTGAGGTCGCAAAGAGTCAGACACAACTGAGTGACTGAACAACAATGAACAAATACAGCTACAGACCCATAGCTGCCTAGAACTGAAGGCAGGCAGTATTCATGGAGAGTGCCCACATTTACTCAATAACTGGGTTACCTACCTCGAGCAAGCCAAAAATAATCTTGGCCACATTTTCCTCATCTGTAAAAGCTGATGCAACAAGAATTCTGTGAAAGTTTTAGAAACTTTCTAACTCACACACAATTGTTGGCTGCTATTGTTATAATGTTAGACAATCTTGCAAAACAAGCATTATTATAATCCTCACTTTACTAGTGACCAAAGCTTAGCAACTTGTTGACATGGTTGAAAGAACTTTCTGGGAGTGATGGACACGTTTTCTACCTTGATTGGTTACACAAGTGAGTACCTGTCAAAACTCATAATTGTGCACTGAAGCTAAATGCATTTCAGGGTACTTAATTTTATCCCAATTAAAAAATTTTTTCAAAAAAAAAAAAAATTTTTTTTCACAGATCACATGGCCAACAAACAGCATAAGTATTCCAGAACACATCCATTCATTCAGGTTGGAACAGAGATGTTCTCCTGGTTCTTATTCTATAATACACTTTCCGATTAATCCTTCCTACCCAATTGAAAACCTGAATGCTGACTATATCCACAACCATTTCTGTCTCGATCTCATGGACATCAAACCTGCTCTACTTAAGCAGCTACATGAAAAAGAAAGGAATTAGAACATTCTTTGACACCATACACAAAAATAAATTCAAAATGGATTAAAGACCTACATGTAAGACCAGATGCAATAAAAAACAGGCAGAACACTGACATAAATTGTAGCCATGTCATTGATCTACCTCCCAGAATAACGGAAATAAAACCCAAAACAAACAAACGAGATCTAATTATACTCAAAATATATTGCACTTTAAAGGAAACCATAAACAAAATGAAAAGACAACTCACAGAATGAGAGAAACTATTTGCAAACAGTATGACTGATAAGGGATTAGACTCCAAAATTTACAAACATCTCATGTAGCTTATTAAAAAAAAAAAAAAGGCAGAAGACCTAAATAGACATTTCTCCAAAGAAGACATACAGGTGGCCAAAAGGCACATGAAAAGATGCTCAACATTGCTAATTATTAGAGAAATACAATCAAAACTACAATGAGAGTATCACCTCACACCAGTTAGAAAGGCCATTATCAAAAAATCTGCAAACAATAAATGCTGTTTATTTATTCCTTTTCTCCACCCTCCTTCACTGTTGGTGGGAATGTAAATTGGTACAGCCACTATGGAGAACAGTATGGAGGTTCCTTAAAAAAAACTGAAAATAGAGCTACCATATGATCCAACAATCTCACTCTTGAGCGTATATCCAGAGAAAAACATGGTTTAAAAGGATGCATGCACCCCAGTTTTCACTGCAGCACTATTTACAATATCCAAGACATAGAAGCAACCTAAATGCCCATCAACAGGTGAATGAATGAAGAAGATGTGGTACCTATATGCAATGGAATATTACTCAGCCATTAAAAAGAATAAAATAATGCCATTTGTAGCAATATGGATGGATCTGGAGATTATCATACTGAGTGAGTAAGTCAGTAAAAAACAAATATCATATGATATCACATATTGCAGAATCTTAAAAAAGAAAAAAAAAGATACAAATAAACAGAAACAAATTCAGACTTAGAAAACAAACCTAAGGTTACCAGGGAAGAAGGGTAGGGGAACTGATAGAGTTTGGGATCAACATGTATACACTGCTATATTTAAAATAAAATGCCTTTCCATGGGAGGAAAAATGATGCTTTTCCTGGTTCTTATTCTATAATCCACTCTCCAATTAACCCTTCCTATCCAACTGAAAACTTGAATGCTCCCTGAATGAATTTGTATCCTACTGTTGCATGTAAACTGTATAAATCTTAATTATGCTGAATTGCTTTATAGTGCTTTTCGGTATACTATATCCTTCTACTTTACTGCATATTCATTCTATTAATTTTTGAATTTGATATTGAAACTCCACTAAATATCTTAAATTATTTACTTTAAAAAATAATTGTAATATACAGTGGAACTATATGTAGCTTTGTTGGAATTTTCCAAGTCTCCTGTAAATATGTTATCATACTTTCATAAGTTAAAAAATGAAAAAGAGGGGGAAAAAATGAATGCTGACAACACCCCCTACCTTTTTGGTCTGATCTCACGGACATCAAACCTGCTCTATACTTATTCCAATATTTACATTTTACTGTTAACTTCCCACCACATTACGTAGACTTCCTAGAGGAGGAAGTCTCTGGCAATGACCCTACAGTCACCTAGACCTCAACACTCACCTTGAAAATGCAAGTCAGGCCCATGTACTAGGTGCCTACAAGCCAAATCAACAGGTCCCCAAGAATCTAAAATATCAACTCGCAGTCTAAGTCAGCATTTCTTCAACATTTTGGGGGGTCAACTGATCATGCAAAGAAATAGAAGAAAACAATAGAATGGGAAAGACTAGAGATCTCTTTAAGAAAATTAGAGATACCAAGGGAACATTTTATGCAAAGATGGGCTCAATAAAGGACAGAAATGGTAGGGACCTAACAGAAGCAGAATATATTAAGAAGAGATGGTAAGAATACACAGAACTGTACAAAAAAGATCTTCATGACCCAGATAACCACGATGGTGTGATCACTCACCTAGAGCCAGACATCCTGGAGTATGAAGTCAAGTGGGCCTTAGAAAGCATCACTACGAACAAAGCTAGTGGAGGTGATGGAATTCCAGTGGAGCTATTTCAAATCCTGAAAGATGATGCTGTGAAAGTGCTGCACTCAATATGCCAGTAAATTTGGAAAACTCAGCAGTGGCCACAGGACTGGAAAAGTCAGCTCACATGCTAGCAAAGTAATGCTTAAAATTCTCCAAGCCAGGCTTCAGCAATATGTGAATCGTGAACTTCCAGATGTTCAAGCTAGTTTTAGAAAAGGCAGAGGAACCAGAGACCAAATTGCCAACATCTGATGAATCATCGAAAAAGTGAGAGAGTTCCAGAAAAACATCTATTTCTGCTTTATTGACTATGCCAAAGTCTTTGACTGTGTGGATCACAATAAACTGTGGAAAATTCTGAAAGAGATGGGAATACCAGACCACCTGACCTGCCTCCTGAGAAACCTGTATGCAGGTCAGGAAGCAATAGTTAGAACTGGTTCCAAATAGGAAAAGGAGTACATCAAGGCTGTATACCGTCACCCTGCTTATTTAACTTATATGCAGAGTACATCATGAGAAATGCTGAGCTGGAAGAAGCACAAGCTGGAATCAAGATTTCTGGGAGAAATATCAATAACCTCAGATATGCAGATGACACCACCTTTATGGCAGAAAGTGAAGCGGAACTAAAGAGCCTCTTGATGAAAGTGAAAGAGGAGAGTGAAAAAGTTGGCTTACAGCTCAACATTCAGAAAACTAAGATCATGGCATCTGGTCCCACACTTCATGGCAAACAGATGGAGAAACAGTGGAAACAGTGTCAGACTTTATATTTCTGGGCTCCAAAATCACTGCAGATGGTGACTGCAGCCATGAAATTAAAAGATGCTTACTCCTTGGAAGGAAAATCATGACCAACCTAGACAGCATATTCAAAAGCAGAGACATTACTTTGCCAACAAAGGTCCATCTAGACAAGGCTATGGTCTTTCCAGTGGTCATGTATGGATGTGAGAGTTGGACTATAAAGAAAGTTAAGCACTGAAGAATTGATGCTTTTGAACTGTGGTGTTGGAGAAGACTCTTGAGAGTCCCTTGGACTGCAAGGAGATCCAACCAGTCCATCCTAAAGGAGATCAGTCCTGGGTGTTCATTGGAAGGACTGATGTTGAAGCTGACACTCCAGTACTTTGGCCACCTGATGTGAAGAGCTGACTCACTGGAAAAGACCCTGATGCTGGGAAAGATTGAGGTCAGGAGGAGAAGGGGACGACAGAGGATGAGATGGTTGGATGGCATCACCAACTCAAAGGACATGAGTTTGAGTAAACTCCGGGAGTTGCTGATGGAGAGGGAGGCCTGGCATGCTGCAGTTCATGGGGTCGCAAGGAGTCGGACATGACTGAGCAACTGAACTGAACAGAATTAAACATAAGGCACTCTTCTAAGTATTCCTGACAAGGGAAGTAAATGAAATTAAATTCTTGGTTTGTGGCTATTTCATCATAGTGGAGATAACTTTCAGAATCCCATCAAAAAGTGAGCCTTTTCATCCAAATCAGTAAAACAGTCAAAACAATAAGTCAATTTCACAGGAGCAATGAGCCAGCGCAGAAAGGCCTGTCTCTACGAAAGTAACTAAAACCAAACCACCACTTACACACAGTGCCTATCGAGGGGCCACTGGCAAGGGTTTGTACAACTGGGCTTGAGAAATGATTTGATGTAAAAACTCTGCACTCTTTTTGTTTTTAAATTATGTATAGCTACTTAAAGAAATTACCACCAGAAAACAGCACAGGTTGTTTCAGGGAAATAAAGATAGACCAGGTGCACAGGGCAGAGTTCAAAACTAAAATAATTATCTTTTCCTCAAAGTATTAAATGAGGGACTTCCCTGATGGTCCAGTGGTTAAGACTCCACACTTTCAATGCAAGGGGACGAGGTTCAATTCCTAGCCAGGGAACTAAGATCCCACGTGCAATGCAGTGCAGCAAAAAAATTAACTAATTTTAAAAATGGTACTTCCCTGGCAGTCCAGTGGCTAGGAAGCCACACTCCCATCACAGTGGGCACAGGTTCAATCCCTAAGATCCCACATGCCAAGGAGTCAAAAAAATAAAAACTAAGCATCAAATGACCACAAATAGGGACTTGTTTAGAATCTTTCAGACACTTGCCATATCTCTTCAAAGTTCACTTGGCAAAAAGGAAATAATTTTCCATCTGAATCACGCCAAGACCAACTTAAAAATGCCATTATGTGTGCACAGTTACGCAAGTCGGCACCTTACAAGTCGCTATCTTCCAACCTACATTAAATATCAGCTTCCTGTAGCCTTTACTGGAGAATGATAATGTGTGGTGAGCTTTCCACTAGCAAATAAGAGTGTTTAAACAGAACGTCCCGTATGTACACATCTAACTCACGGGGGAGGCCCGGGATGAGCCAGCCTCTCTGAAGGAGCCTACTCTCCAAGTCCTAACACCAGGCATTCTTTAGAAGTCACTTTGGTAATAAGAACTGTTGACCTTTAGGGCTAGAAACCCTGGCTGATATCCAAGGTGAAACTGTGGTTTTATGGGACATTCTCTTCCCGGTTCTGACTGACAACAGGCCTTACCTACTAGTTAAATTTCTATCTGGGATTAACTCCATCTGGCCAAGAATTACTTGCCTCCAAATAGCTTAAAATAAGGAAATAAGATTCAAAATCTCCATGGGTGGAAAAAACTTTTCAGAAAAACAAATATTGGACATCCCTAGTGGTCCAGTGCTTAAGACTTTGCCTTTCACCGCAGGTAGAGGCTCCTGGCTGGGAAGCTAAGATCCCTCATGCTTTGAGAGTAAAATAAAAACGGAAGAAATACTATAATAAATTCAATAATGACTTAAAAAAAAAAAACAAGTATTAGTCCCTATTCAATGTGCATGAACTTGCATTACTATCTGTAAAATGGGTATACTTTACAATGTATTGTTGAACAGTCAAATGATTCAGATGATCGTTCAAAGGAATCTAATTAGGTTCTTTTTGAAAAAAGCAGCCTGAAAACTATAAATTCTTATAGAAATGTGATCTAGTATGGTAATAATCTGCAACCGTAAATTCTCCATTTGTGCTATTAATCAGAATGGCTTACAAGACTTAACATTCTGTTTTATGTTCTGTGGCTAGAAAATGGAAGAACAAATCCTAATTCTAAGCTATGTCATCTAAAATTTTACATATCCAAACTGCCATGTGCCTTTGATCCCATTTCAGCAGCAGTGTGAAGAAAATGCTAGCAACACTAGCGTATTGCACCTTACAGCATTAGCAGTAGTCAAGTAGCAGTATCATATGCGGAGCGGGCAATGCACCAGGAGGGAAGACCAGGTCCCAGTCCTGGTTCCGTAACTTACTCATCATAACACAAAACATTTATGCAAAGAGTTCTGCTTCTCGATTTCCTCAGGTATAAAACAGAGCTCCAATCACATGCCTTGCCACCTCATAGGGTGGATGTGATAACTGAATGAAAATGTCTTTAATATCATACCTACAAGCTACTTTCCAAAAACATATGGCATTTTATTTCACTTTTCTGAAAGATGAAAATTTAGCATTGCCTCAGTAATTATACATGATTGCTAATATTTTAAAACCAAAACCCTTAACATGACTGTCGATGGACTAAGTAACAGGTTAAAAAGATCAGAGGGTGGCAGTACTTTAAAATCCACAAGTGCTTTTTCTGGTTCAAAGTGATGACTCAATTCTGAGCACTTTTAGAACGTGCTGACAACAAACTGGCAACATTATGAACAGATTTTGCAAAGATCAAAGTATCTAATTTAAAAAAAAGGCATCTCAAAAAAAATATATATATATATATTAGCAACTCGACTCAACGCAAACTTCCAAGAAACCAAGGAGTGACAAAGATGGTGTTGAAGGATAAGTTGTCTCAGATGGTACCAGTACAAATGGATTTCTTTTAAGGAAGAGGGAAAGTTATCTCAGGCTCCTGTTTCTGGAATTTAATTCTCTACAGAGAGCCCCAGAGGATGCAAGCAACACCCCCAAAGCTGAGTGGAGAAAATGAATGAAACTCCCTAGTCATGAATTAGAAGAGGTTTAAAATAAGAAGCAAAGGAAGATTGTTAGCATTTCTTTATACCTTTCACGTATCAGGCCCTGTGGCGAGTATTATCCCCACCATTCTGAGAAGGCAGCCGGGGTGAAAAGGAGATTGAATAACTTACCCACAGCCTCACAGCTTAGGCACAAACCCTACTTGATCAAGTCTGCACCCTCTCTATTACATCCCTGTACCAAATGTTCTGGGTATCATTAACATTTTTTTCAGTTCTATAACAAAGTATGCCCCCAAGGTTTCATAAAGGACATCAGGGTGAACAAAATGTAGCTCAAGGTTGAAATGCCTCTATTTGTTTTATTTTCCCAATTTTAATAAAAACACAAGGAAGCAGAGAAAAGCAATACCCTGGCCTGGAGGCTTCTACAAGTAGAAAATATTTTTCACCTGATTATATACCTATAAAGTTATAAACTTTAAGTAGTCAGTGTAACAAGATATAACCAACATTTTCAAACACAGTAGTCACATCTTCAATATAAAATCACTTAAAGTGTTTCATAAAAAGAGAAACGCAGGATTTTTCCTATCTCCATTCCCTTTTCATTGACTAGACCCACTCTTCTCATACTGCAATCAAAATGAATTAGTGAATCCTTCTGCATAGTTGTCATATTTAGTATCTCCGTAAAGTAACATCAGAACATTAAGCATTAAAAAATTAAATAGTTGAGAGTATTAAATTCAATAAGCAGCAATTCTAGTGAATAATCAAAAAGTTCCACAGAAATGCAAAACTACTCTGCAACAAATCCTATTAAATGTAGTAAGAGAAACATTCCCAGACTGAAAATTCATCTAAATCCCTCTTCAAAATGTAAATATGTATTTCCCCAGACAAGAAACAGTCCAAGTCTCTATTCATGAGAAACTGTCAACTTGGGGCTGTCTGCCCAAATGGAGAATGGAATAAAAAGGATCACAGGAGGCATTAACTCTGTGCAAGTATTTGCACGTGGGTGTGCCAGATGTTCTGAGAACATAATAAGACAGAAATATAACTCAGAAGGAGCAGAAACCACACACCTTCCGCTCTATTTTACCCATCAACCCTGAATATTCATTGAAAGGACTGATGCTGAAACTCCAATACTTTGGTCACCTGATGTGAAGAGCCTACTCATTTGAAAAGACCCTAATGCCGGGAAAGATTGAAGGCGAAAGGAGAAGGGGGCAGCAGAAGATGAAATGATCAGATAGCATTACTGACTCAATGGCCATGAATCTGAGCAAACTCCAGGAGATAGTGGAGGACAGGGGATACAGGATAGTGAAGGGGACCTGGCGTGCTGAGGTCTATGGGGTTGCAAAGAGTCACAGACATAGCGACTGAACACCAACAACCTAACGGTAGTCTTCCAAAGGGACACGAAGCCACAGGTTGAGCTGGGCTGAGTGTATCACAGTGAATGGAGAGGACGGAGCACCAGGAGAAGACAAGGAGGAAAGTCAAGAAAAGCAGTGAGGAAATTAATATCTTGGGCTTAAAAGATCCTCTAGTAGCTATGACTAACTGAAGAAAGAATTTCAAACTCCCATGCCATCAGAGTTCAGAGCTCTGGATGATTTACTCCAAGCTACATCTGATACAGATAACTATTAAAAATACAATTTTACCCAGCATCATAAGGTTTAGCCCCTATCCTCAAGAAGTTCATCATAAGATGTAATAAAAAGATACAGGAAAAGGTCACTAAAAAGTTTATCCAGAGGAGTGAGTGAAACCACAGACTGTAGTGCTAAGCATCTCTTGGTAAGAAGGAAAGAGTAAGAGTGAGTAGCGATCAGGAGTCATTAGGTAACTAAAAATGTCAAAGAAGCTTTATGTCTACCAAAATTTGGTCAAGGCAGTAAGCAGAATTTCCGAGACCCGAGAGAACATATCTGGGAACCTGAACACTTACTAACATTTCCAAAACAGCCCTTTTCACAATGGCGGAAGCTTTCTTGAACTGACTCCTATGAGAACTGCAGCCAGTTTTGTTTTTTCCATATCTACCCTGTACAATATTTGGCCCATAGAAAGTTCTCAATAGATGGTTTGAAGCAGAAGAAAATCAAACTTAAGATTCCAACAGTAAGGATTGTTCAGTTCAGTTCAGTCGCTCAGTCGTGTCCGACTCTTTGCGACCCCATGAATTGCAGCATGCCAGGCCTCCCTGTCCATCCATCACCAACTCCCGGAGTTCACTCAGACTCACGTCCATCGAGTCAGTGATGCCATCCAGCCATCTCATCTTCTGTCGTCCCCTTCTCCTCCTGCCCCGAATCCCTCCCAGCATCAGAGTCTTTTCCAATGAGTCAACTCTTCGCATGAGGTGGCCAAAGTACTGGAGTTGCAGCTTCAGCATCATTCCTTCCAAGGAAATCCCAGGGCTGATCTCCTTCAGAATGGACTGGTTGGATCTCCTTGCAGTCCAAGGGACTCTCAAGAGTCTTCTCCAACACCACAGTTCAAAAGCATCAATTCTTTGGCGCTCCTGAGTTTTCCAAATTTGCTGGCATATTGAGTGAGGATTGTTACTCATATCTTTTTTCCACCACTTAACATCAAAATATAATCTTAACTATACACCATGTATAGATGGCCTGATTCTATATAGGGTCTAACTAGAGGATCCAATAAAACAGGTGCATTTTTTCTTGGTAAACAGAAAAATTTACCCTTTGTAACCCATTTCTCCCATTTTTTGAAACTTATTATTTATTTGGGTTTGTGCTGGGTCTCTGTTGTGGTGTGGGGGCTTCTAATTGCAGTGACTTCTCCTGTTCTACTGAGCTTGGGCTCAGTAGTTGTGGCACTCGGGCTTAGTTGCTCCACAGCACGTGGCATCCTCCTGGACCAGGGATGGAACCTGTGTCTCCTGCACTGGCAGATGGATCCCATCCACTATACCACCAGGGAAGTCCCTCTCTCACTTTTTTTGTTTAATTTTAACCATGCCTAGCCCCATGTGGGATCTCAGTTCTCTGACAAGGGATCAAACTCTCAACTCCTGCATTGGGAGTTCTGAGTCCTAAACTGCCAGGGAAGTCCCTCTCCCACCTTTCTTGATTTCTTACCCCCAAGGAAGATGTCTGAAGTTCTCATCTGAATTATGGACAATTTAGTTAGGAGAAATGTACAAATATGGTCCAAATCAATAGTCTACCTAGGAATGAAATGACTACAGTGTAGCAGTTTACTGTACAAGAAAAAACAGACCTTTTATAGCACAAGGAGATTTAACTGGTACTTATTCTGGTAAATAACTCAATCAACTTGACAGAGGTTGGGAAAGGGAGGGTAAGTCCACGTGTGAACACTGCCTCTTAGACTGCCTGTATCTGTATCGGCTTCTATTTTCGTTCCATGAAGCTAGCCACGGGAACTGTTTTTAAAAGATGCAGTTTCAACTTGATATCATTAATTGTTGCCAACTATCAAGAAAATCTATGAGATAAACATAAAAGAGAATTTCTCATTTGTCACTGAACAATAAGAAACACTTTGTATGACCTGCTTATCAGAAATAAGAAGAAATATTGGTTTTTCCTTCAGAATTGTGATGTATGTAAATAATGTCTGAGTTAAATATTAGCCAGTTGCCAGTGCAGAAAAAGCATGGAAGACAAGCTAACAACCAACAGCCAACCATGAACATTGCCATAAACATGAGTTAAGCTACAGGTTAATTTACACAAGAATATATATTTTTTCACCTCTCCTCCTTCCTCTTTTGATAAATGACTCTCTCCTAGAGGGGTTCCTTTCTCAATGCCAAATGAGGACACAAAATGCCCCAAAATATGTTGATTCATTGCAGAAGATTCGGGTAATTATGAATGATTGGCCCTCAAACTCAACACTCATGTTTTCTTGGCATTTAATTTAAATATAAGTTGACAAGCCACAATTTAAAAGAATGATAAGGTAATCTAATACCTTTAAAAAAAATCCTCTCCCCGGGACTCTCCCTGGTACTCCAGGTGTTAGGAGTCCGCTTGCCAATGCAGGGGACATGGGTTCGATCCCTGGTCTGGGAAGATTCCCCATGCCTCAGAGCAACTGAGCCCTTGTGCCACAACTACTAAAGCCCGTACACCTAGTGCCTATATTCCGCAACTAGAGAAACCCCCGGCTCACCGCAACAAAGACCCATGCAGTCAAAAATAAATAATAGTTAAAAACAAAAAAACAGGACTCCTTAACTCAGGGCTGACCCATTCCCCTCTGTTTTGTTCCCAGTCCTCTCTTCCTTGCACTGTGTGTACACAGCCGGGGGCGGGGGGGGGGGCTGGCCAGGCCTGCCCTTCCACTCAGCAGTTCTTACTGAAACACAAAACCTGTACAGTTTCAGACGAAATGACACCATCTGGAAGATTTGGATCAGCTGAAAAGTTCACTCAGGTTTTTCTGTAAGGTAGTATGGAAAAAGCCAAGCGAACATTTTGGCTGACCCAATAATTTTTCACAACCGTCTGCCCTTTCCCGCTTGAGAAACTCAGGACTCACTTTTCATCTTCCTTCACTACTCACAAAGAATCGAATCAACCCGGAAGACGTCAACGTCTCCTTAAAAGAAACTTCTAACTGCCTTTAAAACTACCTGTACATAGTTTAATAACTTCAAAGTGAAACAAACTTTTTTAGGTTAGACTAAAGGTAGGATGTGTGATTTTTCTTTTACTCGTGTAAGTAATGTGTACACAAGAACATTTATTAATTTAGATCTGGGCCTATTGGCTATCTTTAAGTAAATACACGTTTGCTTCTCTTCAATGTGGGACTTAAACTGAAGGCTAAGGAAAACCTACTAGTTTTAATGAACAAAGTTACTTTGGAATCAAAGATTCATATGCAAATATGTACTTCTACAACGTTTGAATGCTATTTACTTAAGCAAAATACCACTAGGTTTAACCTTGTTTACACTGTAAGGTTGAGAAACAAACCCTTTTTTTCCCTTGATTGCATAAAAGTTAGACATCAGGACAGTCACAAGTTGCAAAATTACTTATGGTACACAAAAATGAAGCTTCATTGTACATAGTCACGAGTAGCCCCCAAATCTGTCATCCCCAAAATGGAAAAGTCTTTTTCATCTTGAGTCAAATGAACAAGAAAAAGTCATGCATTAAGATCATGAATACCCACATAAGTAGTAGTACCTGCTGATTTCAAAGAATATTGAAGCCATTTTAAAAAGGAAACTACCATGAGGGCAATCTTTCATAAAACTTGCTTAGAAACAAATTTTTAGAGGTTGCCAGTCAAACTGAGTTCCTGGTTATACTGGATATCCTAAGCCAACTCTGGAGAAGCCCGATCAAAGCAGGCTTTTCTGAACCACATTTCAGGTTGGCTAATGTCACACCAAACCATTCAATCCTTGTCTTCCTGCAAGGCAAGATCATTCATCCTTGGTCCCTCTTTATCTCCTATGGAGGCCACAAGCCACTGCTGCCCAAGTACCTGCCAGCTAAGGGGCAGTGGTAGCTTCCTTCTAGACTCACGTACCTCCAGGTCTGGGCCCATTTCCACACACACCGCATACCAACCTCACCCCTCACACTCATATATGGCCCTATGGTTTATTGTTAGGCTGGAAAAGATGGGAAATGAAAGGCAGAAACTCAGGCTTTTATGGACAGCAGTCTGAGTGAGGTCTTTTAACACCCTCAGGGTATATTAAAGCTTCTATAGTAGGGGAAGATAACTCAAGTTTCAGAAATTAGAAGGGTTTTATCCCCCCACCTTCGAATAAATAGTTTAATCTATGAGTGGTGTTAAAAATTAACTTGGAAAAATTTTCGAATTACATATACATCTTATCAGACATCAAGAAATGACTCAAATCAATAACTCAGTATGAAAAAACAAAATGGATATGAAAAGAAGAATTCTGGCAAAATACTACTACTATCAATGGGTTACTGAAGATAAGGTTGTGACCCTAGTTTACATAATCATAGAACAGATCTGAAAGGCTCACTCCCTGCAATTGAAAACTTTCCTGATTTCAAAGGATGCTGTTCTGAATGTTACATACCATGTACAACTCTCCTTCATCAACAGTCCACTCTGTTCTGCAACAGTCTCTACTCCAAGACATGGAGATTCTAATACATTTGAAAATTCTGGAGAATTCTCTTAAGAGTCATCTTGTGCCAGTGTCATACATAATGCTTAGCCTATGATTCAGAAGCGTTAAACGTTTTTGTTTTTGAGTAAGTCAACTGGTTTGCCTATATTAAAGTACAGAAAGAACTATAAGTCAGAACCACTATACATGTGTGCTGTTTGTCTTTATAAGACAAAGACAAAATGGGGGGAGAGATATTTGCACTACGAAAGGCAAAAGTTTACTGCTGCTACTGCTGCTAAGTCGCTTCAGTCGTGTCCGACTCTGTGTGACTCCATAGACGGCAGCCCACCAGGCTCCCCTGACCTTGGGATTCTCCAGGCAAGAACACTGGAGTGGTTTGCCATTTCCTTCTCCAATGCATGAAAGTGAAAAGTGAAAGTGAATTCGCTCAGTCGTGTCCAACCCTCAGCGACCCCATGGACTTCAGCCTTCCAGGCTCCTCCATCCATGGGATTTTCCAGGCAAGAGTACTGGAGTGGGGTGCCATAAAAGGCTCTTATGTATTCACAGAAAAATACTAATATCTCCAGGAAAGAAAATTGTCACTACATTCAATTAAAAGGGAATAAAAATGGAAGACAACTAGATTTTTTTTATATTCAACATCATTTAGAATCAAAGAAATTAAATTTAAATACTGAGATAGCACTGTTCACCTATAAGACTGGAAAGAATTATTTTTCCTTTGCAGGATAAGTTTCCACATTAACAAAAATATAGTAACACAGATACTCTCATATAGTGGTAACTGGTGGCAACAAACTTTGGTAAAACTTTTTTTTTTTGGAAAGCAATGATCACTCTGTATTGATAGATCTTTGGGCTATCAACTATCTTCCAGAGGACTCTATTCTAAGGAAACACAGGAGACACAAAGTTTTACAAAAGTTATTTGTTGCACCAGGCTTCCCAGGTGGCACAGTGGTAAAGAATCTGCCTGCCAGTGCAGGAGATCCATCCCTGGGTCAGAAAGATCCCCTGGAGGAGGAAATGGCAACCCACTCCAGTATTCTTGCCTGGAAAATTCCATGGACAGAGGAGACTGGCTGGCTATCCATGGGGTGGCAAAGAGTCTGACATGACTGAGTGACTGAGCATACATGCATTTGTTGCATCAGTATATATTTAATAATAGTAACTGGAAATAAATGAAAAGTTCAACTATAAGGAAATGGTTACATAAATCGTTACATCTATACAATATAATATTATGTAGCCAGTAATAATATATAGAACTGTAACGACATAGAAATCTTGTCACATGTTAAGCAGAGAAAAAAAATCATGCAACAGTTATTAACTACAGTTACACAGTTTTGTATAAACTATAAAACTGTAATAAATAAATCTGTTACATGTTAATAAGTATAAAGAAAATACTGTAATTATCTTTGGATGCTGGAATTATTTAATCCTTACCCTTTTTCTGAATCTACCATTTTTATACTGCAAGCATGCATTACTTGGAAATCATAGCAAACCAGGCCAACAGAACAGGGCTATTAAGTGACACACTTTTTAAATGTTCAAGGCTAATAACTGCAGCTTCACTTCCAAGAAATACTGAAAGAACTCCAGCACTGTATAATCCTCTGAATTATTGATACATAATTAAAAGATGCAGCTCTTCTACAGCATTATTTGTCCATATATATAATGCTAATCTTAAAAACAGGTAGAAAAGTTGGTGCATGTTAAATATTATATAAACAAAATTCCATTCCTAAGTATTTTTTAAGAGTACATCTATCTAATCATTTCTTTGCATAACTTATGGAATACTGTACTTAAGGGAAAAAAATAAAACATTTTATACATTGTAAAGCACTGTTCAAACAGGGCATCATTGTATCAATTTAAATTGCCTATCATTTCCTGCCCTAATTATCCCTGAAGAAGAAGTTTGTCTACAGAATAGCAATTTCAACTATGTAATTCCTTTCAGGGTTAACCACACACTCTTATCTGGGCTATCTACACTCCTTAAGAAGGTCAAAGGTTCCCAGGAAGGAGAGACTTTTTTTTTTTAATTCTCCTGCCTTTTAGATTCCCCTCCCATCTTCCCTCCAGGCCTAACACTCCACGCTCACCCTTCAGCCCAAGGGCTCGAGGTTATGTGACAATGATTGAATTCCTATCACCTGGCTAAACACAAATACTTTGATCTCCCCTGTTTTGCCTAAGACTTGATTCAAACAAAGGGGAAAAAAAAAACAAAACCAAAAACAAAAAGAACACCAGATTTCCTAGTACACCGAGTCCTTAAAACAAATAGTAGTTAGTAGAATGTGAAATTTTATGCAGGCTAAGTGAAGAATTAATCTCTTCATTCCTAGTCCAAAATAAATGAGTCCAAGCCAAAAATCAATAAATAACTTAGTATAAAAGAGCAAGTCTGAAAAAGAAGAGGGGAAAGGTTTCTTGAAGGTAGGTAAACACCTCAGTCCACCAATGACTCGAGTTAATCAGGTGACCTTAGTTGAGAGTTGGATTTTTCTAAATAGCTAGGGAAGCACATGCGAACCTCAGGAAGTAATGAGACCCAGGCGAAGGGCCTTGAGAACTGCCCCAACCCCAAGAATGCCCTATTTCCAGCCCGGATCGACCAAGCTGAGAATGGGCCCCAGTGAACCGCCCAGCGGGACGGCTGAGACCAGCGGCCCAGTAGGGTCCAGTGTCCTGTGGGCGGCTTCCGGCGGAGGACTTGTCAGTCTGCGAAACTGACTCCCCTGGGAGCTCCTTCGGTCACTTTCAAGGTGACAGCTAGGAGATCGGCATCCGTCCCTCCCTCGGTGCCGCGCTGCCCCCACGTGAGACCAGCCGTCCGCAGCCTCTGCAGCTCTCCCCCAACTCCTGCACCCGAGTTCCCAGGACGCCCCCCGCCGCCTGGCCCAGATCCCCTCCGCACCCCCGCGCATCGGCACCAACTCCGCACTCACCCGCAGCGCCGCCGAGCCGACCCCGCGCTGCACAGCCCAGACGCCGAGCCCGGGCGCCCCTCGGACCCCCGGCAGAGGCGCCCCAGGCCCACCAGCGGAGCCCGCGGTGCACTCAGGGCCGGGCTTGCACCTGGGCACGCCGGGGCTCGTCCCCCACCCCGGCCCCCGGCCGCACGCCGGCCGCCGCTGCAGCTGCCAGGCGGGAACCCCGAGTCCGGGGCGCCCCCAGCCTCCCCGCCTCCTCCAGGGCCGCCGGGGGTGGAGCCAGGGCGGGGAGTTGGGGAAACTTGTAAATAGGCGAGCGCGGTCGCCTGTGCCCCGCTCGCCCGCCCGCCGCCCCCTCCCGGCGGCCCCAGCCTGCGCCTCGCTGCGGGAGACAAAGGCCGGGCGGCCGCCGAGGGGGCTGCGCCCCCCACCTCCCCAAGAAACCTGAAAGACGCGCGAAGCAGAACCTCAAGACGTCGGCCCCGCAGGCTCCAGGCGCTCGGCTCCGCGGAGGGGCTGGCTTCCGGCTCTCGCTCCCGAGCTGAGTACCTACCCACCCCGCGCCCGCGGCGCCCGCTCCGGCCGAGATGCACCTGTTGCCACGTGCGACGCAGGACCCGCGGCTGCTGCCCGCGCACCTGGCGGAACCGCGGGTCCGGGACCACAGCGGTCCACGGCGGGCGACCCGAGCTCGGCCGCGCCCCCAAACCTGGCCGGCTGCCGAGCGGATCTTACCTCCTACTCCCCTCCTGTCACCTGAGTTTTCCGTGCGAGCTCGCGGGCTTCCCGCTAGCCCGGGGGCAGGGCCGCGGGGGCGGGACGGGCTGCGGGTGGGAGAGGCAAGCAGGCAGAATTGTCTGAGCGTAGGTGTGCGAGCAAGCAGCAGTGATTTTGTCTTCAGAGCGTCCCGACTCCAGATCGGTATTATCTTTGTGCTTCTAAGCGGTTAACTAGCTAACACCTAGTACAGGTTAAACCCAAAAGAGTTCCTAAGGACCCGCGGGGGGGCGGGGGTGGGGGAAGTCGAGGCCCAACCCACTTTTCTCAAAACACAAATTAAGTCCCTTTTACTAAACTGAACAAATGTCATCCATAGCTATTAGACCCGTAAAATATTTTCCTTATCGGCCTATTTTAAATACAAAGCTTTTCCAAAGAGGCTAGTCCACCTACAAGAGATGTATTAATAACGTTATTGAATTATTAAATGTCAGACAACTTGACTCCAAATTTCTTTGAAATGTTATCTGGTTTGGATTTCCCAAAAGCTTTTCAAGAGAAGTGAGTTTTTTGTTTGTTTGTTTGTTTTTTCTTGAAAATTAAGCTGATAATACTGTAATTGACAACGTTTTCTATACTGTCAATATCAGATCAACTAATAGATAATATTGCCATTTACTGTTGTAAAGCCTTTTCATTGTACAGTATTCCATTAGTTCTTCAACAAGATCAAGTAATAAATAGGTCAGATTATTACCTCCATTTTTCAAGTGAGGAAATGGAAGCTCAGAAAGGTCAAGCGATTTGCTCAAGGTCACACAGCTAGTGAGGGAGGGGCTAGCACAAACTAAGCTGACCTAACTCCTAATCTTTTTATTCCATTACCTGGAGGACAGTTCTTTGAGATTATTTTAGAGATACAGTGTTAAACACCATTGAATAGTTCTTCCTTATTGCAAAAGCACCAAAAAACAACACAAATTAAAACAAAGCACTAACATTTGTTTCTGCAGGTCATGAGGCAAGTATGCTAATTAGCAACATGCCTCCTGCCTAAGCAGACTACTCCTAGTGTTAAACATATTATTTAATCTTTATAACCCTCATGTGACCCAGATGACTTGGTCCAACCTCCTACAGTTCTATTGTGTGGCTTAGTTATATCTATAAATATAGAACCTGTTTTACTTCATTTTTCTGTGGTATAGATTGAAGGGAAAAAACAAAACAAAAACTCCTAAGTATTTAGAAGCAACTTTTATGGCCGCTGAGGAATCTGAAACTTAGCTTCTAATTGCATTCACATAAAAACAGAAGTTACCTTCTAGGGACATCATCTGGGTCTCTGTCAAGGCAAACATGCTTCAAATGGGGCCTGCTGCCTTTTCTTTCCTTCTTGGTTCTGGGCATGTTGCCACGGTCTTGATCTCTGAACTCTAATACAGACTCCAGGAACAATACAAAGGGTGATAATACCACATGACTTTGTGGTCCTTTGTCCTAAAAAAAGATTAGCATTTTTTTTCTCCATTAGAAAGATGCAAATTAAAACTACACTGAAAAGTCACTTTTCACTTATCAGATTGATATTGACAAAGATTAGAAAGTTTGATAACCTCTGTGTGTTGGTGGAAGTGTGGAGAAACACAGTTGCAGTGCAGATTATGAATGTAAATTAGAATGATTTCCATCAAGGGCCATTCACAACAATGGCACCCCACTCCAGTACTCCTGCCTGGAAAATCCCATGGACGGAGGCGCCTGGTTGGCTGCAGTCCATGGGGTCGCTAAGAGTCGGACACAACTGAGCGACTTCACTTTCACTTTTCACTTTCATGCATTGGAGAAGGAAATGGCAACCCATTCCAGTGTTCTTGCCTGGAGAATCCCAGGGATGGGGGAGCCTGGTGGGCTGCCGTCTATGGGGTTGCACAGAGTCGGACACGACTGAAGTGACTTAGCAACAAAATTATAAAGACACATAAACTTTGAGCCTGTAAGTCTACTTGTAAGAATTCATCTTACAACACACGTGAGAAATGGCAGGTGTATATAAGCTTGTCCATTTCAGCATTTTTTATAACAAAAGATTTTTTAAGTACATTCATTAATACAAGACTGGTAAATTACTGATACAGCCATAAAATGACATCTGGGGGCTTCCCTGGTGGTTCAAATGGTAAAAAGAATCTGCCTGCAATGCGAGAGACCCAAGTTTGATCCCTGGGTCGGGAAGATCCCCTGGAGAAAGAAATGGCAACCCACTCCAGTATTCTTGCCTGGAGAATTTCATGGACAGAGGAGCTTGGTGGTCTGCAGTCCATGGGATAGCAAACAGTCGGACACAACTGAGTGGCTAACACACTATGAAAGCTTAAAAAAAAAAGAATAAGAGCTCTTTAAATTTCTATGAAATGATCTCTAAGATCCATTATGTGCACAAATTTTAAAATGCAAAATGATTATGTAATAGTGTATTTTCTATTAAAAAGGGGAAATTGTATACCGTTGTTTGTTTGTAGAAGCATAATATGTCTCTGAAAAGATATACCAGAAACTGGTAAAATTGGTTGCTTTTTGGGAAGGGAGCTGGGTGTCTGAAGGGCAGGATTTGCAGAAAATTTGAAGAAGATAAACTGCACGAGATATAATTTTGTATTTTTTGAATTTTGAATGATGTAAATAATAGTACCCATTTCAAAACTTAAAATTTTTCACCACTTGAAGTTGGCCATCAGGAATGGCTCAGATTCCCTCCTTACTAATTTAACTTACAGATAAAATAAATAATCAAATTTCTCATGCATTAATGGGGCAACAGCAAAATTCTCAATAGATGCTTTCAAACTATTTGTTCTCTAGTTTATCTAAAGAGAAAGGCTTTCGTACATAAAATTCTAACATGCTGTGATTATGGTGAAGATGATGAGCTAGCAAATTCCTCAGTTTTATTAACAGTGACATCTCCCTGGGGCAGAGCTTCCAGCTAATTTTCCCAAAGTCACATTCAATCAGAAATAAAAGAAGGAGCTCAGGCTAGTTCCCAAGAGGGATATTCTAGTACCATTGATTTGACTGAGGGGGAAATAATTCCGTGGGAATTCCATGGAGTCATTTATTTTACTCTCAAGTTTGATATCTTTTTGTTTTTTAATTTGGAAAAGATCCTGATGCTGGGAAAGATTGAAAGGAGAAGGGGGTGGCAGAGACCGAGATGGTTAGATAGCATTATCGATTCAGTGGACATGAATTTGAGCAAACTCCAGAAGATAGTGGAGGACAGAGGAGCCCAGTGTGCTATACAGTCTATAGGGTTGCAAACAAGTCAGACATGACTAGTGACGTCCACCACTTTGGAGGAGGAAATGGAAACCCATCCCAGTATTCTTGCCTGGAGAATTCCATGGACAAAGAAGCCTGGTGGGCTATAGTCCACGGGGTCGCAAAGAGTCAGATATGACTGAGCAACTAATACACACACCATACCATCACTTCATTGAACAAGGGATCTGAACAACTCACAAAGACAGGCACAGTAAAACTTTAAAATAAATATTTACAAATGTAAAATAGAATCCAAGGAAAAGCAAACAGCTAAGAGTAAACATATCCCTGAGTAACAAATTAAGCCAGTGAGCTTGTTGGTAGCCAAGTGTCCCAACCACTTACATAACAGCCATTTTTCAAAAGGGGCTGATAGTTCCTCAGTGGAAGCTCTGAGTTTCCTAGCACTGAATTCAAAGAAAAAATTTTTTCACTCATATTTCCAGTCAAGACTACTGAATGGAAAACAATAATATATTGTTGATTATACTGTAAGAACCTTTTATGTGGTTATTTTTGTAGTCATTTTGAATAAAACTCAAAGTATTATAATGAAACTCAACAAAGGTATTCACCCAATCGGGTACCAGCTCAGTGTCAAACTGGACTGCAGTTCCTTACTATATTCTTCAGAAAATCAAACATACTCACAGTCAGATTTTTAATGTCTCCACACATCCCTCACCTTAGAGATAGATGTTTCTTTATATAGCATTCCAGAAATTGTCTAGTCGGCCAGTCATCTGATTATTATTAGAAGTGATACTCAGTTGGTTTAGTCATGTCTGACCCTATGGACTGTAGTCTGCCAGGTTCCTCTGTCCATGGAATTCTCCAGGCAAGAATACTGGAGTAGGTTGCCATTTCCTTCTCCAGGGGATCTTCCTGACCCAAGGATCAAACCTGCATCTCAGAGTCTCCTACATTGCAGGTGGATTCTTTACCACTAGTTCCACCTGGAAAGCCCTTAGATGTGATAGAGACCCAGAATGCTGGAATTTCGTAATGCTGTAGATGACTTTTTCCCTATTTTTGTTAACAGAAAGATGTACATTACAAATTGCCATATGACTTTTGCTACTTGTATCCCAAGATCATGAGACATGCAAAGTCAAATGTGTACACTGACCAACTGTAGCAATGACTGCAGAGCAAGAAAACATCGTCACAGCAGTGAATGATCTTGATTTATTTACAAATAATTCTTAGGTTCCTAATTATCCATTCTTCTTTTCAGTGGGCTTGGAGACTCAAGTGGACTCCCCTCTCTGTGTTCCAAAAGGGTGAGATCAGATTAGGGATGTTCTAGTGTAGAAGTCTGCAGATTAATAAGTAAAGTATCTCAAGAAAGAAAAGAGTTTCTTGTGACTTCAGAGCCATAGCAGTTATAAGGAAATAAGCTTTCTCTTATCAAAATGACTTGAGAACATCTAAGAAACTTCTCCATCCTCTAATAAAATGGAAAGCATCTTCAACAGTCCTTTTATTCCATTTATAGACTCGGTAGAAGGAATCATTCTTATAGCATGATGCCAAAATTATTTTAGCTCACGCACAAACAAGTTGTTCTGTAATTGTGCTTTTGACCACTTCATATTAGGAAAATATTAAAAAATATATAGCACTACCACTTTGTTATGAAACCACTTTGAAAATGTTTACTTGGACTCTTTTAAATGTCATGACTAAAGAAACTACTGTTGTGCATAATCCACTCTTGACAGTGAATCATAACTGTGTCACAGTTGGACTTGGTTAGCCTTTGCTCTGATCTGACAGTCTTTCCTTAAAAAGTGGATGTCTTTCCAATTGCAAACTATTTATTGCTTCTTGAAAAATATAATAACAAGTTTGTGACTCTGAAATCCCATATCTTTGAGACTATCATAGTCTCAATTTAGACTTTTTGAATACGCTTTTAATTTATGCCTCTGGCTTTATGCTCCTGGCCAAACACAAGCCCTGAAAGGACTGGGGGATGCCTTCCAACTAGCCTCCATTTCCCTCAGACCTTGATAATTGATCAGTTATCTCCTAAAAAAGAGTGCACACCGTGGAGTTCAGTGGGTTCAGTGTTGCTCCATGGTGACCCATACCCTGTGTCCAGGCCTCATCTACTGATTGATTTTTGGTTCCATACTTTGGCCACCCAATGCGAAGAACCAACTCATTGGAAAAGATTCTGATGCTGGGAAAGATTGAAGGTGGGAGAAGGGGATGAAGGAGGATGAGATGGTTGGATGGCATCACCGACACGATGGACATGAATTTCAGTAGGCTCCGGGAGATGGTGATGGACAGGGAGGCCTGGTGTGCTGCAGTCCATGGGGTCGCAAAGAACCAGACACAACTGAGCAACTGAACTTTTACAGCTTTTGGTTTGGGATCAGAGTTCCTGATCCGTACTTGACCTGGAGATGCTCTGGCCTTGCATAGGATATGCAGTCCAGCAGGCCTAGTGTTCTAAATTCTAACAAATGTTTCAAAATATAATGATGTAGGAAGAGCCCTAGACTAAATCAATGACAGCAATTAGCTCTCATGCTGTTACATAAGCATTCCTCAAAATAGAACCGGCTCTTCTAAACATGGACTGGCAATTCAGGATAGAGCCACTGGAAATGCTACCCTTGTTATTCTCTTCATACAGTGAATAGGACCCACACTAAGGGCCTAAACCGCACACTGCTCTGCGACAACACTGTCAAGTCAGCGTGCCTGGTTAGTTACCGGAAAGCAGGGAGATCTTAACTCTGGGTTTCTAGAACACTGAGAAGTCAGATTGATAATCCATGATAGCTATTTAACACTACCAAGATTTATCTGTTTTGGATAAGTCTACTTTTTATCTCTTTTTGAGTATCTACAAAATTATGGTTAGTTTTTCATAATTTACAACACAATTACCAATTACCATATACATACATACATATGTGTATATGTACATATATATATTTGTTATCTAATCCAGTAAAAAAATTTCATTGTCTGCAAATTTTAAATAGAAGAATAAATCCACTACAACCAGCAAAAAAATACGATTGGGACTTCCCTGGTGATCCAGTGGTTCAGACTCTGCTTCCATTGCAGAGGACGTGGGTTCAATCCATGGTTAGGGAACTAAGATCCCACATGCTGTGCAGCTTGACCAAAGAACACAAGACCAAAAAAAACCCATAAAACATTATCACTCCAAAATCAAGGACACAAATAAGACTTAGTTTTGATACCTATTAATAGATACATTTTAATTGATTTGATCGGGTTTAGATCTTAGGGTCTCTTCTATAAAATTACTTCTTTAGATCTCATGGGGGTTTTGTGAGGTCAAAGTATGTTTGGAATTACTGGTATCACTCATTTCCCTTCCCATTGGTCTGTGAACTTGAGCTAAGGAAAGGCTTACCTGCCCCAACACCATCCCCTCCAGTCTACTGAGGCCTGCCACATTCCTCCTCACTTAGCCTTTCATTTCACACCTGAAATATTCAAATGAGCAGACCAGTGATCTCCAAACCACTCCCCCATACACCCCATCTATAAAAAAAATTAAGTGTGCATGCCAACATTTGCTTATTTATACATTGTGTATAGCATCAGAGTACTGATGCTATGTACACAATAAACTACACACAAAAATAGAAACGGATCAGATTTTAAAATAGATAACTAAAGTTATCATATTTTGTTCCCACACCCCAATGCATACTCTCTGGGGACAAAAAACAATCTCATTCCTCTTAAGAGCCTTTATTTATTTATTAAAATTTTTTTTCATCATGCTGCAAGCTTGTGGGATCTGAGTTCCCCAACCAGGGATTGAACTCAGGCCCTCAGCAGTGAAAGCACAGAGTTCTAGCCACTTGACTGCCAGGGAATTCCCTAAGCAGTCTTTAATGTAGAAGACTTCTCCACTGGTGACAGGTTAAAAGGCAAAAGTAAGTGCCACTTTTAGTGTAAATACCCAAAGCCGCATCTTTTAACAGTTGGGCTAAACGCCAACAGGTTTCCATTAAAATGAATGTACCTGGATGCAACCCTTTAAATATTAATTTAACGTCTATCTATAAATTTAATTAATTTATCTTCTATCCAGAAAGATATGGGTGAATTTTTTAAACTTCCTCATTGTGTTTTTTTCCAACACACACATATCAATTCTCAGAGAACACTGACAGGTTGCCTTACAAATTTAACTTATTTCTTTGATAGCATCAGATCCCACAGGATAAGGGCTCAGTCTCACAAGACCTCTCTACTTCAGATGACACACCCAATTCCAGGTTGTTACCTGAGCTTCTGACCTTGTGTGTATGTGTGCATGCTCAGTCATGTCCCACTCTTTGCTACCCTATGGACTGTAGCCCACCAGGCTCCTCTGTCCACGGAATTTCCCAGACAAGAATACTGGAGTGGGTTGCCATTTCCCCCTCCCTTCCAGATCCAGGGATCAAACCAGGTCTCCTGCATCTCCAAGTCAAGGGAAATGTTAGTCATGTCCAACTCTTTGTGACCCCATGGACTGCCCACCAGGTGCCTCTGTCCATGGAATTCCCTAGGCAAGAATACTGGAGTGGGTTGCCATTTCCTTCTCCAGGGGATCTTCCCAACCCAGGGATCGAACCCAGGTCTCCTGCATTGCAGACAGACGCTTTACCATCTGAGCCACCAGGGGAGCCACCAATGAGGAAAGATCTACCTATCACTGGAGAAATTTCAACGGTTTTAGGATCTTTGTGCCTTTAACTGGGGCAAAGACCTAACACATTTTTTGTTACACCGCAGTCTAATTTTAAAACATAACAGACACAAAACTTCATGAAACAAATTCGTAACCTAATAAATTTTATAAAATAAACATTCTTTAAAGCCACTTCTTCACTTAGGAAGTAGAGGGGGAGTAGGAACTGGATGAAGATGATCAAAAGTACAGACTCTGCGAGATAATGAGGGACAGGGAAGCTTGGCGTGCTGCAGTCCATGGAATCTCAAAGAGTCAGACATGACTTAGCTACTGAATAACAACAAGGTCTGTAATGGCCAACATGATAAATATAATTAACACTGCTGCATGTTATATATGAAAGGTAAATCCTGAGTTCTCATTACAAGGAAAAAAATTTTTTTTTTCTTTTGTATTTATGTGAGATGTTCACTAACTTATTGTGACAATTATTTCATGATGTGTGTAATACAGTGCTGTGATCCTCTGTTTTTATGGAGAGATTGGTGACCCTCCATCTTCCAGACACAGTGACTATCAGATGGAAAATTTTGGTCACCACAAAACCTGTTTGGTGGGCACTTCTTGACAGCACAGAGAATGAAATGTTCACACAGGTTGACAGAAGCCTTCTGTGGATGCTTAAAGAGATCCATAGAGAAAAAAAAAGAACACAGCAGAAGGCAACCAGCTTTTTCTTGAAGTCGACTATGTGCTCAATATTTTGCTGCTGCTGCTGCTGCTAAGTTGCTTCAGTCGTGTCCGACTCTGTGCGACCCAATGGACGGCAGCCCACCAGGCTCCCCAATCCCTTGGATTCTCCAGGCAAGAACACTGGAGTGGGTTGCCATTTCCTTCTCCAATGCATGAAAGTGAAAAGTGAAAGGGAAGTTGCCCAGTCGTGTCCGACTCCTCACGACCCCATGGACTGCAGCCCACCAGGCTCCTTTGTCCATGGGATTTTCCAGGCAAGGGTACTGGAGTGGGGTGCCATTGCCTTCTCTGTGATATTTTGCTAGGAGTTTCCATATCTGTCATTTCCATTTGCGTTAATCTAATTGGGATTTCTTTGGAAGGAATGATGCTGAAGCTGAAACTCCAGTACTTTGGCCACCTGATGCAGAGTTGACTCATTGGAAAAGACTCTGATGCTGGGAGGGATTGGGGGCAGGAGGAGAAGGGGACGACAGAGGATGAGATGGCTGGATGGCATCACTGACTCGATGGACGTGAGTCTGAGTGAACTCTGGGAGTTGGTGATGGACAGGGAGGCCTGGCGTGCTGCGATTCATGGGGTCGCAAAGAGTCAGACATGACTGAGCCACTGAACTAAACTGAATTGAATCATCACCACAATTTTCTGAAATAGAATTTAAACCCAGGTCTGCATAAGCCCTATGTTCACTTCACTTGTAATTATGAGAAACTTAATCTCTCTGAAGGAATAGAAATTGATTAAAATGTGACAGAGTACAGATAGCTGCCTCAGCATTACAGAACCTTTGAGGTCCTTTTGTTTTAGTCAAACTTGGTTGGAATCTTAAAGTAAGGTTATGAATACCTTTTAAACACAAAGGATGACATAGCTAAACTTAAAAAGCATAGGAAAATATCATTCTAAGATGTAAAAGGAGTGGATTTAATAACAGAGATCCTATCAAAGCAGGCAGTTCAGAAAATATAGACACACTGGCACAACACTGTAAATCAACTATAATTCAATAAAAAAAATGTAAAAATATAGAAACATAGCCTTGAAAAGTTAAACAGCAGCACATAGCTTGATAGGGAGCATAGACTCAAGAGTTTTTTGGTTAAAATTCTGTCATTAAAATTAATTACGATTCAGATCAGATCAGTCACTCAGTCGTGTCTGACTCTTTGCCACCCCATGAATCGCAGCACGCCAGGCCTCCCTGTCCATCACCAACTCCAAAGTTCACCCAGACTCACGTCCATCGAGTCAGTGATGCCATCCAGCCATCTCATCCTCTGTCGTCCCCTTCTCCTCCTGCCCCCAATCCCTCCCAGCATCAGAGTCTTTTCCAATGAGTCAACTCTTCACACGAGGTGGCCAAAGTACTGGAGTTTCAGCTTTACCATCATTCCTTCCAAAGAAATCCCAGGGCTGATCTCCTTCAGAATGGACTGGTTGGATCTCCTTGCAGTCCAAGGGACTCCCAAGAGTCTTCTCCAACACCACAGTTCAAAAGCATCAATTCTTCGGCGCTCAGCCTTCTTCACAGTCCAACTCTCACATCCATACATGACCACAGGAAAAACCATAGCCTTGACTAGACGGAACTTTGTTGGCAAAGTAATGTCTCTGTTTTTGAATATGCTATCTAGGTTGTTCATAACTTTCCTTCCAAGGAGTAAGCGTCTTTTAATTTCATGGCTGCAGTCACCATCTGCAGTGATTTTGGAGCCCAGAAAAATAAAGTCTGATGCTGTTTCCACTGAAGTGGAAGTGGATGGGACTATTTCCCATGAAGTGATGGGACTGGATGCCATGATCTTCATTTTCTGAATGTTGAGCTTTAAGCCAACTTTTTCACTCTCCACTTTCACTTTCATCAAGAGGCTTTTGAGTTCCTCTTCACTTTCTGCCATAAGGGTGGTGTCATCTGCATATCTGAGGTTATTGATATTTCTCCCAGAAATCTTGACTCCAGCTTGTGCTTCTTCCAGTCCAGCGTTTCTCATGATGTACTCTGCATATAAGTTAAATAAGCAGGGTGACAATACACAGCCTTGACGTACTCCTTTTCCTATTTGGAACCAGTCTGTTGTTCCATGTCCAGTTCTAACTGTTGCTTCCCTGACCTGCATACAAATTTCTCAAGAGGCAGATCAGGTGGTCTGGTATTCCCATCTCTTTCAGAATTTCCCACATTTTCTTGTGATCCACACAGTCAAAGGCTTTGGCATAGTCAATAAAGCAGAAATAGATGTTTTTCTGGAACTCTCTTGTTTTTCCATGATCCAGCAGATGTTGGCAATTTGATCTCTGGTTCCTCTGCCTTTTCTAAAACCAGCTTGAACATCAGGAAGTTCACGGTTCACATATTGCTGGAGCAATATTATAATTATGATTATAAAAATAATAACATCAAAGCTTGATGTGTGCCATGCACTAGTATAAGCATTTTATATTTTACATGTGTTGTATAATTACTCATAACAACCCTATTAAGTAGGTATTATTTTATCCATTTTATAAATTAAAAATTGAAACCCAGTCTGGCTAGAAATACTACCCAGTGTCACACAGCTAATAATTAACAGGACATAGGATGGAAACCCAGGTCAGTTTGACCTCCAAGCACCAAACTCTTCATAATTCTTCAGTAGATTTACTGTTGCGTTCCAGCAGCAGATGTATAGCTCAAAAATAATGCGTTACATTAAAACTAAAGGTAAGTTTTAAATGAAAAGAATCAGGAACAATTGTATACTCTGTTGTTAAGGATCTCTTAGAAACACTAGATTCAGATCACACAGTAGTCAGTTTACTTACGGAAACATAATGAGGTAATTCTGTTACCACATCACTAAATATAGAGTGTAAACAAATTTACATTTGCATATTACCTGGTTGCATGCTGAAAATTTCAATGGAGTTAAATAAGAATTAGTTATCATAGACAACTAGAAAGCAGAATTCATCTTATCAACAAATGCATTAAGTATCTGGAAGTAAATTTAATTAAAACATGCTTTTTATGATTAAATCCTAAGAGGGAAAAAATAACATAACTAAAGAATTGGGCATGTTTTTCCAGAGAAACTAAAGATATCAATATTTTTTTATTTTAATATATAGATTTATTGCAGTACAAGTAAGAAGAACTTACTTAGTTCCTGCAAGAACTAATGGTGAAAAATAAATGAACAACAACATCAAAACATTTTCATAGGCAATAAGGATAGATTCAGCCTAGCAAATGTGGAAAACTAAACTCACTGTGACAGTGATTAAAATCATACGGTATTGAGTTATTGGAGTTTGAAATATGAGCCTGACCTATAATAGAGACAAAATAAATATAGGGCAAGGGATAACCACTTAATTCATTGTCTTTCAAATAGTTAGCTAATGACTTGGAAAGAATCAACTTTAGATAAACACAGGAGAACCAAACACTACAATAAATTCCAGCTGCATCAAAAAGTAAAAGAATTTTTTAAAAACTGAAGAATAGCTTATTTATCCCAGATGTGGAGAGAACATGTTCTTCTAATCCCTGGAGAAATGAAGGTTGTTATCTGGAATAAAATAGAGTAATTGGATATGCTTTTAAAACTTTTAATTTTCATACAACAGAATATAAAATTCAATAATCTGATTATAGGTTTCTCCCCCAAATATATGAGGAAATCAATGATTGTATAAGTCAATAACCACGACAAATTCATCACTTTCAAAGGGGGAAATATTCCCAACTAGTTTGATTTCAAACTTTCTTATAGGTTGACTCTTCCCAGGTAAGCCTGACCTGTTAGACTTCTTTGTCACTGCTTGATGGAATTATTCCTTATCTTACAGAGACTAAGGTGAACTGGAAACAGGGAGTTGAGAAGGCTTTTAAAAAACATTGTAGACTGTTGATATGTCTTCTGTTTTGTACCCCAGGTAGAAATGCTAAGCCAAGGAAAAGAAGTAGGCAAATTCAATTTTAGTTTCAAGGACCCTTTATGGGTAATTATAAGGATGAATTATCTGCATGCATGTGGTAAAGCTCTGTGGCCCATGAAAGGAGGATTTATAACAGACCTATGACTGGTATTTCAAGACAAAGGCCATAAAACAAAGACTTAAAATTTTCATCATTAGACTAATTGTAATTCACTTGATCCTCCAGTGTAACAATATCCTTCTGTCCAAGCCATTATTCCTTCCATTCAGCATTCTGGCTTGTCTGTCATTAAATATTCATTTTCTGCCATGCTTTTTGGAAGGCAGACAAAGCAGTCACTTTATTGCTTTATATTGATTCCTGCCTGGGTTGTCTTTAGGAAAAGGTTTCAGTAAGTTCAATAGTTTTGAAATATATTTAGGTTTACTCCATGATTGGCAAATATATTTCTTTCTTCTTACTTCAAAAATGGAATCTTAGAACTTAGATCTTAATTTTTTCCATCTAGTCTGTACTCTCATTATCAGTGAAGACCCTAAATGGTACTGAACTGTAAATGAACTCTATCTGCTTACGAGAGTATTAGAGGAAACAGGGTCACTTTGCATGCTTCCAGACATGAGTTCAACTGTTTTCAAAGGAAGTTGTACAGTGAAGAAAAGAGCCTTTAGGAAGGCTGAAGTTACTTACGGGCTTCAGGTATATTTCTGACTTCTATGGGGAAGAACTCAATAGTTTTATTTAACTAAGAAGGCTCTTTATCAAGACTTACATACAACTGGCTTAAACTTGAACTTGTGATTTATAGAATCCTTTCATGAAGCGTCAGTGTTTTTTTTACAAGACACTTATCACATATTTATCCAGGTTCTTATGAGACCCCTCTTTGGTTTGAGTGGATGATGTGTTATCTTCCATAAAGTGGATTTAAACAAAATAGTTTTATTTTATGTTATTACATATTTGCTGTGGTAAATATTTGAGGGGCCAGTTATAATGGAAAAAAATATATGGATGTATGTAATAATAGTCATTTTCTTTTCTTCCCCAGCTTTATGGAGATATAATTAATATAAAACACTGTACAAGTTCAAGGTGTGTCATTTGCTGTTTATTATAGCTAATCCAAAGATATTTACTAAATGGATGCTATGTTCTCTATATGCTGTACCATGTGCAGCTACTCTAAAAGATCCACTGTATAGAGTATAAAAAAAGTATAAAATGTAGTTCCTGACCTAAAATATAAAGTTATAGTAATCAAGATGGGTAATATTGGCAAAAGAAGAGACACATAGATCAGCAGAACAGAACGAAGAGCAGAAATAGGCCAGCATCTATATGTTTATTTCATTTTGGGTAAAGATGCCAACTCACAGAAATAGAAGAAACAATCCTAAGATTTCTGTGGAACCAGAAAAGACCTGGAAAAATAAAAGTAATCCTAAGATATAACAACAAAGCTGGCGTTATCTCAGTTCCAGATTTCAAACAAAGGTAACAAAAGGTACCAAAGCAATTCAATGAGGAAAGAAAGTCTTTAATAAATTATGCTGGAAAACTGGATATTCACATGGAAACAAAAGAACTATGACCTCTACCTCTTTAATTCAAGATAAATCATGGACCTAAACGTAAAGGATACAGCTATAGAGAGTTTAAAGTAAAAATATCAGTATATTGGCACAATGTAGGAAAAGGCAATCATAGAAGAAAAAAATTAACCAATTAAGCTTTCTCAAAATTAAAAAATCTTCTTTTTAAAAGTCAATTAAGAGAGTGAATAGGAACCCACAGACTGGAAGATGGACTTGTGCCCAGAATAGAAAAATAACTGCTGTATCTCAATAATGAAAGCCCAATCCCAAAAGAAAAGGAGTTAAAAAAACAAACAAACTTTGAGACACATGGCAAAAGAAGCTTTGTGACCATCTAATAAGTACACAATAAATAACTCAGTATTGTTAATAATCAGGGAAACACAAATTAAACTACACTGAGAGAATTGCCTTCAGGCCAGTGGTTAGGACTCAGGACTCAGAACTTTCACTGCTGTGGGCTCAGGTTTGATCCCTGGTCAGGGAACTAATATCTCACAAGGTAGTGCCAAAAAACAAACAAGCAAAAAAAAATACAAATATGATGAGATATTACTCCATACTCAACTAGAATGGCTAAAATTAAATACACTGAAGATACCAAATATAGGCCAAGAGGTGGAAGAAGTGAAACTCCCACATATTACTGATGAGATGCAAAATAGTACAACCACATGCCCTCTTGAGAGTCCCTTGGACAGCAAGGAGATCAAACCAGTCAATCCAATCCAAAAGGAAATCAACCCTGAATATTCATTGGAAGGACTGATGCTGAAGCTTGAAGCTGAAGAAGCTCCAATACTTTGGGCCACCTGATGCGAAGAGCAGACTCATTGGAAAAGACCCTGATGTTGGGAAAGATTGAGGACAAGAGAAGGGGACAACAGAGGATGAGATGGTTGGATGGCATCACTGACTTAATGCACATGAGTTTGAGCAAGCTCTGGGACAGGGTGAAGGACAGGGAAGCCTCACGTGCTGCAGTCCATGGGGGTCGAAAAGAGTTAGACGCGACTTAGCGACTCAGCAATAACAGCAACCAACCTCATTCATTTGGCAATTTCTTATAGACATACATCTACCTTATGACTCAGAAATTTTATTCATAAACGTTTACCAAAGAGGAGAGAAAACATACATCCACCAAAATGCATGAACGAGAACATTCACAGGCATCAAAAACTGAAAATAACCCAAGTGCTCATTAATAAGTGGGCCAAAATCACTATTTTTTTTTTCCCAGTCTCATTTTCAAGCCATTTTAACCCTCAAAATTCCTCCACAAAATCTGGTCTTCTTATATTTCCTGTCTCAAAGTCTGTCATTCTCATCCACTCAGTTGCTTAAGCCAGAAGCTTGGGCCTTATCCTTGACCTCACTTCCCTTCAGCACCCATATCCAAGAAAGCACTAAGTTCTGACCATTTCTTACCAAATAGCTTCTGAATTTTCACTCTTTTTTCCATCTCCTCTGACCCTATCTCAGTTCAATAGACATCTACCAAGAAGTTCTCTCCAAATCTCTCACATCTGTGGGTGTGTGTGTGCTTAGTCACTCAGTCTTGTCCGACTCTTTTCGACCCTGTGGACTGTAGCCTGCCAGACTTCTCTGTCTATGGGATTCTCCAGGCAAGAATACTGGAGTGGGTTGCCATTTTCTTCTCTAATGGATCTCCCCAACCCAAGGGTCGAACCCAGGTCTCCCACATTGCAGGCAGTGTCTTTACCGACTGAGCTACCAGGGAAGCCCATGAAAACTGGACTCGAACTGAGGTCTCTTGCATTGCAGGCAGATTCTTTACCAGCTGAGCTTTAGTGTAAATATTACTTTTCTATGCACTAGAAAACCAACATTGCACAGTATGCCCCGAGGGGAATCCAGGGTGAAGAAAAACAGATTATTGGTCCTAGATAGTGAAGACACATATTAAAGAAATAATTTCAACAAGCCTCGACTCTTCCTATACGTAGAAAAGCACTAAAATCGTTAACTTGAGGTGTCTAGATTTTTGTAGCTAGAAGTAATCTTTTGATGTTCAATTACATGTGTTGTGCAGTTTGGGTTTTTTTTGTTGTTGTTTTCTCTGTTGTTGGTTTTTTTTTCAAGTGAAAGCTACCACATATCCTAGTTCTTCCCTTATTTCTTTGATTAGACCCTCAGATCTGTATGAGAGGCTGCCTTCCCAGGCTACAGTCCTCAGCAATGTCTTTGAATAAAAATATAATTCTGAACTTTTAGGTTGTGCTTTTTTTTCAGTCAGACCTTCTTTTCTTGGTTAACGCTTATTTAACAGTTGGATCTCAGCTTAATAGTTCCCTTTCTCACAGAAATCTTCCTTAATCCCCAGCCTAGATCAAGTACTCTGCACTTTAACATTTACCACACTGTGAGGAAAAAAAAAAAGGTACAAAAACCTATTAATAAGATTTTACTTTTTTTTTCCCTACCATTAGCATGGAAATTTCTTGCCAGAAGCTAACTTCATTTGTACTGAGGCTGCTGCTACTGCTGCTAAGTCACTTCAGTCGTGTCCGACTCTGTGGGACCCCATAGACGGCAGCCCACCAGGCTCCTCCGTCCCTGGGATTCTCCAGGCAAGAACACTGGAGTGGGTTGCCATTTCCTTCTCCAATGCATGAAAGTGAAAAGTGAAAGTGAAGTCACTCAGTCGTGTCTGACTCAGCAACCCCATGGACTGCAGCCCACCAGGCTTCTCCGTCCATGGGATTTTCCAGGCAAGAGTACTGGAGTGGGGTGCCATTGCCTTCTCCGGTATTGAGGCTAGACTAGATGAAAAAAGAGAGAGGGTGGGAGATCAAGGAGGTAGTTCTTCAGGCTGAGAGTAAGGAAGAACTTTGGGAAAATCAGTTTCATCAGCTTACCACTGGCTGGGTGCCATATTGAGAATTTAAGATAAAGGAAATAAAAGATATTTTATTGTGCAATAAGAATGGACTCACCCTCGGGTATTTTCTGCAGAGCCTGCAATAAAGATTCGAGTTGCTTTTATTTAATATGTCCTGCTGGACTAACCAAGAGGGTGGCTGGTTTATATGGGTTACACATATTGAATATTAACTTAACGACTCCCCACCTCTCACCCCTACTTGCATACAAACTTTATAAGGTCAGTGGCCTTGTGTGCTTTGCTCATTGTTTTAGCTCTAGTGTTTGCACAATTAGTAGCAGATGCTGAATCAATATTGGTTGAATTAATGTGTGATTTGAGGCAATTTGCTTAGTCTCTCCAGGCCTTAACTAGTATTGCAACTTCATGTTTCTCAAATTTTTCAATAGACAGAACCAGCTGCAGAAGAGAAAAAAAAAAAAATTACCCTAGAAGCCTAGGGTTGCCTGAAACATCCCATTACAGTTCTAATATTTCTCTGGAGTTTCTTTCAAGTTTTGAAATCAAGCAAGACCCTGAGGGGCCCTCCCAAGTACAAAAGCCCTTCCGTGTCCCCATTTCTTGTTGTAGAAATAGGCTTTGCTGCTGCTGCTGCTAAGTCACTTCAGTCGTGTCCGACTCTGTGTGACCCCATAGACAGCAGCCACCAGGCTCCCCTGTCCCTGGGATTCTCCAGGCAAGAACACTGGAGTGGGTTGCCATTTCCTTCTCCAATGCATGAAAGTGAAAAGTCAAAGTGAAGTCGCTCAGTTGTGTCTGACTCTTAGCGACCTCATAGACTGCAGCCCACCAGGCTCCTCCATCCATGGGATTTTCCAGGCAAAGTACTGGAGTGGGGTGCCATTGCCTTCTCCGAGAAATAGGCCTTAGTTGAGTCCAAAGAAGAGACTCAACAGTTACTAATTAGGAAAGTGAGTGGATGCAGAAACAGAGGAAAAGAAGTTAAGCAAGAAAAGTAATGACAGCTTAAACAATAGTCAGCAGCTAAAACAGAGTTCTATTGATAGTTCCTCAAGAAATAATACATAACCATCTGACACATATCTTTGAGTTATCTGGCAGAAACTAAGACCCCAGCCCAGGCTGAGGATGATGACTACACGCTGACAACAAGCATGTAGACCCCAGACAGGTTGGAACCAAAAGGTTGATGAAGGTTCCTGAAACACCACCTCCTCTCACCAGCAACCAAACAGAAGACAGTCCATGTGTTGCAACCCTCACCCCAAACATTTGCCTTTTAAAACCCTTCCCTAAAAGTCATTGAGTGGCTTCCCCGGCAGTCCAATGATCAAGACGCTGAACTTCCACTGCAGGTGGCACAGATTTGAGCCCTGGTCCAGGAATTAGGACTCCACACGTCATGTGGTGCATCCCCTACATGACCGCCCCCCCCCCACCCCCAGCAAAAAAAAAGGCTTGGTGGCTTGCAAATAAGTGCTGTACTTTCCTTTACCACAACCTGGTGTCCGCAGATTGGTTTTGCTGTGCAGCAGGCAAGCGAGCCCTAGTTTGGTAACAGTTTCAGATTTCAGCTTCTTTTGGCCACATGGCATATGGGATCTTTGTTCGCTAAACAGGGATCGAACCCATGCCCCCTGCATTGGAAGTGTGGCGTCTTAACCACCAGACTACCAGGGAAGTCCCTCGTGTTTCATCTTAAAAACCTGTTTCATGTTTCACTTTAAAATGTACTTAAATTTTACACCACTATATATCAGTATTTATTTAAAACTAAAGTAATTTTTAATCTCAATTCTTCTAGTGAAAATGAATGACATTGTACCTATTACCGGCTGGGCTATACAAACCTCAAAACTTCTGAGAAACTCAAGCACTCATTAAGTGATCTATAAGGGTCCCTTTTCGCTCAGAGTTTTATGATTCTCTAATTATAACTAGTCAAACAACTAATATTTACCGAGTTCCTTTCCTGTTCAAGTCACAGGGGGAGAATACAAGCAGCAGACAAACCATTTGCTTTTAAGAAGGTTGAGCTGTCATGACAAGTCATAAATATGTAAAAAGATAGTATTACAAGGTAGTGCAGACTGGTGCAAGCGACTGAAGAATTTTGTTAGCACAGAACAGTGCAGAAGAAGAATTAAGCCCTCTAAGCCTCCATTTCCTCATTTGTAACACGGGATAACGATGCTCACACCTTTTATCTCAGAGGGTGGTTGTAAAGTTCGAGAAGGTAAAATATGCCCACTTACAAATAAAAAATAACATCATTAAGAGATCAGGGCATTCCGTAGCATGGTGGAAACTTGACGTATGGGTTGCAGACAAGTGGAAAGGCGAGTATGGGCAATGGTCTTCATGAGGTCATGGAAGGAGAAATACATCACAAAGGCACCGGAAACTAAAAATAACATAATCTTTATTGAGCTGAAAGCTCAATTAAGGAAGATATGTCTGAACAAAGCAGAATATTGCTGGCCGTGAATTCTAAGTTAGGGAGTGTAGAATCACTCCTGTAAACTTTATTTTGAAAAGATAAAGTTGGAATAATTTGGTCCATATTTTGAGACAGCTGGGAATGTTTTCACACAGACCAAAGAACTATTTAAAATGTTTCAATTCCTTTAAAGAATAGTAAAAGGAGAATTGAAGAAACCACATAATTGTTTGCAGAGATCAAGTGTCAGGATTGCAATATGGCTAAAAGAATAAAGAAGGAGAGCATGGTTGTTTTTTCTAGCCAAAAGTGAGTTGGCATTATGCCAAGTGAGACAGAACAAAATAGAAGTAAATTCAAAAAGGAGTTTCAATATAACTCTTGATGGGAGGCTAGAAGCAAATGGCCTCTAGAATAATTTGGAATACATCTCAGCACTATTGAATGAATAACACATGGTTCAAATCTTAATCTGAAAATTCCATCAGTTACATGGGATGAAACCTGACATTTGTAGAAGGCTGAGCTTTGGGGGCATGCGTTTTTTAGGGGAAATGGTACCTGGTGATGATGACAACTCTATCTGATCATTTAAATGGGATATCTGAAAATCAATTAAAAAGAAAAGCCATTGCTAGTACACAGCCTGAGAAGGCAGAGGCACTCCACTCCAGTGTTCTTGCCTGGAGAATCCCAGGGACAGGGGAGCCTGGTGGGCTGCCATCTATGGGGTCGCACAGAGTCAGACATAACTGAAGCGACTTAGCAGCAGCAGCAGTACACAGCATGAGAATTTGTGTTTAATGGAAGCATGTAAGTGCAAAACAAATCCCTATTTGAGGAAATTTCTATAAACCACACCTTCTTTTGCAAAATTAGAAAAGGCCATAGAACTTAATGTTGGCATCATATACATTGAGTACATCTGAACAGTGAGTAGGGTGTACCACATTTTGTATAGAAAAAGAATATACCTATTTGCTGGTGTATGCATAAAATAAGCCTGGAAGGATACAAAACAAGCTATTCATCTTGCTTTGCTTCCAGGAGACAGGAATAAAGAGGAGAAATTTCTTTGTGTGCCCTTTTTTATTTTTTAAATTGGAGTATAATTGTTTTACAATGTTGAGTTTCTGCTGTACAACAAGGTGAATCAGCCATAAGTATACGTATAGCCCTCTCTCTTGAGCCTCCCTCCAACCCCACCCCCAACTCTAGTTCGTAACAGAGCACAGAGCTCGGCTCCCTGTGCTACTTCCCACGCTGTCTGTTTTACACATGGTGGCGTATATCTATCAAAGCTACTTTCTCAATTTGTCCCACCCTCCTCCCTGTGTCCACAAGTCCGTTGTCTACATCTGCATCTCTACTCCTGTGGTACCCATTTATATTTTTAAAATCTGACTCCCGTTCATTATGTAGTCCGATAAAGAGACAAATCAAGTGTCTGCAAAGAAAACAGGTATCTTTGACACGGTTTCTGGAGATGTGATGTTCAGTGAATTAATAAGTGAAACTGCTTACACTCTATAGTCAGACAGATAAGAGTAACCCTTCTGAAGCATGTTTTCCCCAAACTTTAGCATGCATTAGAATACCTTGGCTAAATATAGAATTGACATGGTAACATTACACTTTACCCACCAAATTGTGTGCAGTGCAACAGTGGAACATTTCGGGAGAATACTGAAAAAACTAAAATGCAATGAATATGCCTTTTGTTGAGGAAGGCTTGCCTCTGATTGTTTTGAATTTGTGAGTCAGAATCTGGAGGAGGAGGGAGTGGAATCCTTCCCCTCCCCTCCCACCCCCCATCCCCTGTTCTCCCACACGGCGCCCCTTACTGACCACAGATTCTTGGCTTTGACTCTTATTAGGGGTTTTCTGTCAGATTTTATGGTTTTCCACATTCTAAAATACAAGTTGTATAAATAAATGACACATGCTTCAGGCCCACAGATGCCTTTAGATGTTTTTGAGATTCCCTGTGGGCTAGTTCTCCACCTTCCTTCATAATGTAACACAGATTGGGCATTTGGACTGGAATCAGCCAGCAATAATTGGGTTTCAGCCCTGGACTTTCACTTGCCCGTTGCTGCAGTGGCCCTGGCTGGTGTTTGATTAGGGTATATAGGATTTTAATCAACCTACTTTTAACAATTTTTGGAAAGTTCCCATCTATCAAAGTAAAAATTTTTGTGATGTCTCTGTGAATATTGACAATATGTTGGTGTATCATGTGCTTCATTCTGTAAAACTAACCTGCAGTGTATCACAGACAACTGGTAAAGGTAGGGTTCATTCAGTCAGCTCCTTCCCTCAGGTTCAAGGATACATCCTACCAAGTAGGCAGAAGGGAGAATCAGAAGTTTCCACGGAGCAACGGGGAATAAGGTATTAATAGCCAACTCACTGCAAAAGACCCTGATGCTGGGAAAGATCGAGGGCAGGAGGAGAAGGGGGCGAGAGAGGACAAGATGGTTGGGTGGCATCACTGACTCGATGGACATGAGTTTGATCAAGGTCTGGGAGATGGTGGACAGGGAAGCCTGGCACGCTGCAGTCCATGGGGTTGCAAAGAATCAGACACAACTTAGCGACTGAACAACAACAACATAATAAAGAATATTAGTGGACTTCCCTGGTGGCTCAGTGGTAAAGAATACTGATAATATAAGTCAATACTGGAGACACGAGTTCAATCCCTGATCTGGGAAGATTCCACATGCATGTAGCAATGAAGCCTGTTCACCACAATTATTGAGCCTGTGCTCTAGAGCCCAGGAACTTCAACTACTTAAGCCCGCACTCCCTAGAGCCTGTACTCCAAAATAAGAGAAGCCACCTCAATGAGAAGCCTGTGCACCGCGACTAGAGAATAGCTCCCGCTCGCCACAACTAGAGAAAGCCAGCACAGCAATGAAGACCCAGCACAGTCAAAAGTTTTAATAAATAAAATTATATATATATATAATAATATTAGTAAGATCTTCCCCCAATCAACTCTGATTGTACCAAATTAGGGAGAAATTTCTAGGATCCAGAGAAAGGACTGAGCAAGAGATGATCTTGGCCTCCAGCATCAGGGGCAGAAGAAGGCTTCTGTGGTGGATCATCATTTTGAGATTGTATATAAGTACTCTTCCACTACTTACCTCCATCAACCAGATGAAAAACATGCGTGCTGTGTGCTTAGTTGCTCAGTCGTGTCCAACTCTTTGTGACCCCATGGATTGTAGCCTCCACCCTCCCCCTCCCCACCCCGCCCCAGGCTTCTCTGTCCATGGGGATTCTCCAGGTAAGAATACTGGAGTGGGTTGCCATCAGGGGATCTTCCCAATCCAGAGTTTGAACCCAGGTCTCCTGCATTGCAGGCTGATTCTTTACCGTCTGAGCCACCAGGGAAGACCAATGAAAGACATACTATTTTCTAATTACTGAGTCTGAGGATGCCTGAATCCTTACTCATCGTGCCTGAGTTTGGGCTTTGTTACAAAGATGACAATTAAAATGAGGTGCTTTCTTCCCTCTGTCCCTGTCAGTTCAGTTCAGTTCAGTCACTTAGTCGTGTCCGACTCTTTGCGACCCCATGAATCACAGCACGCCAGAACTCCCTGTCCATCACCAACTCCCGGAGTTCACTCAGACTCACGTCCATCGAGTCAGTGATGCCATCCAGCCATCTCATCCTCTGTCGTCCCCTTCTCCTCCTGCCCCCAATCCCTCTCAGCATCAGAGTCTTTTCCAATGAGTCAGCTCTTAGCATCAGGAGAAACCAAAAAGATCACTCCACTTATTACTCAGCTGATGCACGTGTGTATTTACAATTCAGTTCAGTTCAGTTCAGTTCAGTCGCTGAGTTGTGTCCGACTCTTTGAGACCCCATGGACTACAGCACGCCAGGCCTCCCTGTCCATCACCAACTCCCAGAGTTTACCAAACTCACGTCCATCAAGTCAGTGATTCCATCCAGCCATCTCATCCTTTGTCGTCCCCTTCTCCTCCTGCCCTCAATCTTTTCCAGCATCAGGGTCTTTTCAGATGAGTCAGCTCTTAGCATCAGGTGGCCAAAATATTGGAGTTTCAGCTTCAACATCAGTCCTTCCAATGAACACTCAGGACTGATCTCCTTTAGGTTGGACTGGGTGGATCTCCTTGCAGTCCAAGGGACTCTCAAGAGTCTTCTCCAACAACACAGTTCAAAAGCATCAATTCTTCAGGGCTCAGCTTTCTTTATAGTCCAACTCTCACATCCATACATGACTACTGGAAAAACCATAGCCTTGACTAGATGGATCTTTGTTGGCAAAATAATGGCTCTGCTTTTGAATATGCTGTCTAGGTTGGTCATAATTTTCCTTCCTAGGAGTAAGTGTCTTTTAATTTAAAGGCCGCAGTCACCATCTGCAGTGATTTTGAAGCCCCCCAAAATAAAGTCTTTCACTCTTTCCACTGTTTCCCTATCTATTTGCCATGAAGTTATGGGACCGGATGCCATGATCTTAGTTTTCTAAATGTTGAGCTTTAAGCCAACTTTTTCACTCTCCTCTTTCACTTTCATCAGGAGGCTCTTTAGTTCTTCACTTTCTGCCATAAGGGTGGTGTCAAACCTGTATATCTGAGGTTATTGATATTTCTCCCGGCAATCTTGATTCTAGATTGTGCTTCATCCAGCCCAGCATTTCTCATGAGGTACTCTGCATAAAAGTTAAATAAGCAGAGCGACAATATACAGCCATATCCTCTACCAAAATTCCAGCTTTGGTTAAATCCTGTGATGATAATTTTATCAACACAAGAGGCAGCTTATATTATCTTTTAGGTAGCTTTGATTCTTAGGAGATTTCTCCTAACTTAATCAACATTAGCATACTTGAAGTTTGCATCCATCATGCATTTAATTTACTTGTTTTACTCTTGAGTTTGGGGGAATAAATACAATACAACATCTTTCCACAGAAACACTTCAGACATTCGCTGACTGTTCATATTTCTCCATGAGTTTCTCTGGGTACCCCAGTTGAGCTAAGTATTACTAATTTTGTCCATCGTAGACAGTCTTTCCTCAGTGAACTTACAGTTTCTTAATATCCTTTTAATTTTGGTCCAAATTGAACCCAGTATTCTATATCTAGCTGGTAAAGTTCAAAGTAGTTACTACTGATATTTACTATTCTATATTCTAGATGTTATACTTCTACTAATAGTTCCCAAGATCAAACTAACTTATTTTTTGGTAGCAACATCATCTTTGTGAATAATATTGTATTAATTTTGTCCAAGTGACTGTCCCCACACAGGTCTAATTAGCAGCTCATTCTTTGGCGGTTCCATGGCATTTGTATATAGACTGCTATTATCAAAGTACAAAGGTATTTTAATCATTTTATTGTGCTTTGATTCTAATTTCTAATTATTTTATTGTGATTTTGCATTTGACTATGAACTCTACCTAGGGGAATTTTTCATCATTTGTTGTAGTGACTAACAACTTATCTACTACATAAACATGTCTGTTCAATAAATGTTATATTAATCATTATAGTGCTTTTTAAAGGTCATTGTAGTTAACAAAGATCATTGTACCATAAAGTCACATAAAAATTTTGATAGAAGAGGGCCACAGAGATGAAAAATCCCATCTCCTTTTCTAGAAGCTTGCATTCCAAACCATCTAGATAAAGAGTTGTATAACCTGAATCTACTGAATATCAAGATAAGGGATTATTAAACCTAGTAGCTTAGCCAAGTGTATGCCCTGTGCATGCCTCCCACTGTATAACCATTGAAAACATCATGTGAGATATGAATGGATTACCATGCAGAGTCAGCACCCACCATGGCAAAGTTATCAGTTTTAGAAAACTAACGCCATGAGCAAACCTGTTCCAAGGAAACCTGATGCTGGAAACTTCCAGTGAATTCTGCAGCATCGGCAGTTACTTGACATCCCACAATCTGGACCAAGAAAACTTAGAGAACAGCATGCCTTTCAGGAGATTGCAATGACTCTGACCTTAAACTAAACATGGGAGCCTGAAAGACTATGGTTCTATTTCTGCTGTTTGGGTTTTTATGTCCTTCATATCCTTTCTTATTTGCCCTTTGGTTAATATACTTTCTTCGGTAACAGCTGCTGTACTACACACAGAGGAACAGCTACCTTGAGACCTTAAATTCTACTGGATTTTGCAAACTTGATGTACAATTTCCAGATTAGCATTGATAGCAATGGTTCCAAGTGACAATTAGTAGAAAATGATGAGGTCGGTTCTCCCTCAGTGCAGTCCTGTGTGCACTGGGGCGATGTGGGACACTGAAAAAGTGGCTGTCCCTGTCTTTGATGTGACTCAGGCTGCATCCAGTCACTTCCTTTCCTTTCTGTCCAGAAATTCCCAACAGAAAAGTTACAACCAAAATAAATAAAGCTGTTGCTTGCTTACTGAAGGGCATTTCCATTACTTGAGAAGAAGGGAAGACATTCTAGCCCTTCCTTATTAACATCTCAGGAGGCATTGGTGAAGCAACACCTGAGAAGATACAAGCAAGAATGGACAATCAATTCCCATTGACTGTTTGTTCCCAGGCCCATACACAGAGCCTCTCTGAAGACCCTGAGGAGCCCGAGGCAGAGAATGCCAAGCAGTGGTGAGGTGTGAAGGCCTCGGCCAATGTCTAGGGAGCCCACTGGGCCAGTTCCTTAGGGAGGAAGGCCTAAAGACAGGAGAGGGAAAAGCCTGGCTTCACCTAGGATTTGATCTGCAAAGAAAGTTGTCTCTGGGAGGCATCCTTTGTCACTATCACTTTGCAGGGTGAGCAAGCCATGTTCTGAATCCACAGTCAATTCCACCCGGGAAGTAGCAGAAGCAGACGCACAAAGCGGCCTATGAGCAATCAGACAGAGGCAGTCACTCTGTCAGAGCCCACATGGTCTGGGCAGGGAGGCCCGGCCTACACTGCAGCCAGTTCTTCAGACAGCGGACACAGTGTCTCACTGAAGGACGGAACTCAGGTCACACCCAATGAAGGGCCTCGGGTCTGTCTGTTTTACACCTCTCCCACCAAATTCATAAACAGCAAAGCTAGAAAAAGCTAACAAGAGTGTGTTCATGTCCCACCACTGCTGGACCTTTTTTTTTTATAAACTATTGCACAAAATTCCCTCCTACATTTTCTTTCTGTTTTTCAGGTAATGTACGCAAGTATTTATTATAAAATATTTAAATTTTTACATTTTAAAGCACTCTCTGGCCCAGAAAGTATTCTGTCCTGAGGACTTGTCGCATCTTAGAATGGATGGCTGTGTTTTGGCGGGTTTTATTTATGGATATAGGAAAAAACAAGTCACTGAAACTGGTCAAATAGACTGCCCCCACACTTTACCAAAAAAAAAAAATTGCTCTGGGCTTGCATCCAGCGTGGAAAAGTTTTAGTCTCTAAATAGACTCAGGAAGTTGTGGGTGATGGTGAAGGATGGTATAAAGAGAAGACTTGTGGCACTCTAACTTTGGCTTTGATGAATATTTTCTTATTAAAAAACTAGAGTGACCAACGGACTTCGGGGACCAGTCTTTCATTAGATTATGAAACGAGGAGAGAGACAGCTGACATTCATGCCGCCTTGGCCAGCCTGGGCTTATTGACTGAAGGAATGAATGCGGAGTGCTCTCCAGCTGTCTAAGCATCCTCCTTTGGGGCATCTGATCCTCCAGCGGTACCTGAAGGACTGGGAGAGCATACCGGATAGCCATCAGCATGCTGTAACCACCACTGAGAGGTTTCCTTCTTGCACTGTTTCAGAAAACCGTGCTAGACAATAGATCTGGTTTTCACATAAAATACTATCATTTTCCTTTTCTCCTTTTCTCCAGGAAAGCGAAGTTTATCGCTTTCAGGTTCATCCTGGAAGACTATCCTTGAACTAAGACTAAGATGTCAGACAGTTCAACTTCTCTGAATGAGAAGAGTGTAAAAAAAAAAAAAGAGAGAAGAGTATAGAGGAAAGACTCCAAGGATCTTTAAATTCACCCTGAAGGGTGAACCAGATTTGTTTAAGCAACTTGTTCAAAAGTAAGTGGCCCTGGATGACAGCTTGATATTTAAAAACAGCCTTGAAAATAAGACGCATGGTCCTTCCAAATGCCTAGTTCGTCTGAGTTACTCATCCTGCTACCTGTGACTCACATACAAACAGTATGCAGATGTTCTCTGAACCCACCTTTCAAAGATCCTTATTGAGAAAAAACTCTTCATCATATTCACCAAATTCCTTACATATTCTGAAAGTTTTCAGAGTAATTATTGTTCTGGTCCTACTGGTCTCTGAGGCAACACGGAACTCCATGTAGGGCTCTATTTTAATTTGACACATTATTTTGCATAATCATTGCCTAGATAGAAGTCTATCAGCTTTTGACTTTTCAGCCAAAAGCTAATAGACTTTTTTCTGTTTTTTCTTTTGAGTATATTATTTCCTGCCTCTTCAACATGAGTGAATACATGAGGGTATAATACTCTTTCAAACCACAGCCATCAGAATCAGACAAAAGTTGCAAGAGAATGATCATTTTCCACCAGCGAGCTACTTAGTATTGTTTCAGAGTTCACTTTCTCCTAACTTGGAAAACATAAGTTATTTTTATCTTTTTTTAAAAACTCATGATTAAAAAGATGGTATTATCTCTTGAAGGCCTTCTTTGAAGAGTGTGAGATTCCTAAGGATCTCAGTTAGTTAGCTGGTCACCAGAAAAGGAAAGAGAAGCCTTCATAACTAGCTGACTTTTCTGAGGTTTCATTTTACATTTCAAGAGCTCCAAGTTTCAGTATCCCTCAACTGAAGAGATAGAGTGGGTGTAATTACAGGAGAAGAGCAAAAGAGATGAAACAGCTGGCATGTGTTAGCCACCTTTACTGCTGCTGCTGCTGCTGCTAAGTCGCTTCAGTCGTGTCCGACTCTGTGCGACCCCATAGACGGCACCCCACCAGGCTCCCCCGTCCCTGGGATTCTCCAGGCAAGAACACTGGAGTGGGTTGCCATTTCCTTCTCCAATGCATGAAAGTGAAAAGTCAAAGTGAAGTCGCTCAGTTGTGTCTGACTCTTCTCGACCCCATGGACTGCAACCCACCAGGCTCCTCCGTCCATGGGATTTTCCAGGCAAGAGTGCTGGAGTGGGGTGCCACTGCCTTCTCCAAGCCACCTTTGAGCTCCCAAACTACCTGGTATTCCAAAGAATTATGACGTGCATGATCATTCCTAAGGGTTTAATCATTCCTTCTGGGAGAGAAGCCACAGCAGAAACCAGAGAGTGAGCTAGTATCCAACAAAGGAGTATCTGTTCAACACCCTGAAGAAAGAAAAAAAAATCACACTACCCCTAAATCCAACTGTGTAAGGTCGTCTCTGAATGAACTAGAAAACTAGTTCTTTTAAGATATACTCCTGGCCTCATTCCAGTTACTATATGACCTTGCATAAACCTCTTTTGAAGTTTTCTGTGTCTATAAAACCTGGATAATAGTACTATCTGTCCCAGATGGTTGGATTATATGAATTAATTAGTTCAAGCTGGAATGATCTTTGATAATCTTAAAGTGCTGAATATTGTTGTTAGAGGTGCAGGTCGGGACAATGTTATGAAGCACATCTATAATTAGAAAGGCCTAGAAACTGCAAACGGTGCCAACACCCAAGGAGTGAAGCTAAAAAGACAATACCCGGTGTCATTTTCTCCCTGAGACCAAGTTGGCATGACTGAATGCCTAATTTGCTCTTTTATCCTCTTGTAAATGTGGCAGCTTGTCATGAACTTACCCACCATAGAGTGTAGTATTTACTGAGTGCACAGGCTTTAGAAGGCAGTGTTCTAAAGGAAGCGCTGATATTCATTAGAACACAGGGTACAGTCTTGGGATTATAATACTTCTTAACTCACCTGAATCCAGGGAGTAACTAAGTCCTTCCCCAGAAAGACCTGTCCTCTGCAAAATGCAGTAAACTTCTTCATCTGAATCTGAAAAAAGGAACAGATCTAAACCTTGTTTGAGAGACAATAAGCTTTCTTTCCTTTCCAAACAAACAAAGTGAAGTGAGGTTGCTCAGTTGTGTCAAACTCTTTGCAACCCTGTGGACTGTAGCCCACCAGGCTCCTCCATCCATGGGATTCTCCAGGCCAGAATACTGGAGTGGGTTGCCATTTCCTTCTCCAGGGGATCTTCCCGACCCAGGGAAAACAAACAAAACCACATATGTGGAACCCAAATACAGAGACTAGATTAAAAACAAAAACAAACAAACAAACAAAACACAGCTGTGTCGAATGAAAAATGAAAGACGAAAACTTCCTGTTCTCTGAAGTGACCCCAAGGCACACTGTCAAAATCAAAGACCCTTCCCCACCCCAGCCCTCTGTAGAGACCACTGGATCAGGTTTCATTCTCTCACTTTTTAGTATTTTAAATTCTATTAAGAATCTGTAAACCAGGTTTCATTCTCTCACTTTTTAGTATTTTAGATTCTATAAAGAACCTGGACTGCAGAGCTTTTAAAAAAGATACAACTTACCCAGGGACATAACTCACTGTATCTACACCCTGTCTGGAGAACCTCTGTCTTCTCACACCTTCAGCTTTAGGTGAAGGTCACACAGGACTCTAGTTCGCCATTACCACATTCCTTTTTTAAAGAAACTTTTGATGACTTTGCCAATTATCTTTTAAAAAATACATTATTTATTTTTTTATTTTTGGCCATGCAGTGGAGCATGCAGGATCTTAGTTCCCTGACCAGGGATCAAGTCTGTGTCCTCTGCACTGGGAGTGCAGAGTATTAACCACTAGACAGCCAGGGAAATTCCCATATTCCTTTTTTATCTTCCTCTTCTTCACTAGCATCACCACTGTTATCATAGTAAATATTTATGGAGCACTTAGTATGTGCCCAGCATAGTATACCTCATTTAATCCTCACAACACTACTATAGGGTAGCTATATTGTTATTAATACTTTAGAGATAAGAACACTCAGCACAGAGATGTAATTTGTCATAGAAAAAAGCAAAGATAAAATTTAAACTCCAGACAGTCACATTGCAATCTTTTGGGACAATAGATAACATTAAACCATCTTGATTATCGCTTGGAATAGACTAACTGCCTGTGTGTTGACTTGTCTTTCTTCCCGATTAATTTCATGCTGGCTGAACCATAGATTATGGGCTGTATGGTGGGATCTTAATTTTATTATTTACATCCTTGTTGAAATTATAGATCTTGGGCAAACTTGTGAAGTTGGTACTTTAAGGAACACCTCCCTACCCTCCTTTTCTTAAAAGTATCATTCATCTTCTGGTGGAAAACTCTTCTACAATGATGTCAGGTATTCAGTATTCTTGCATTTTATTCTACTTTGCTTTATTTAAAAAAACAAAACAACTCTTGGCCATAATACAATCACCTGATGTAAATTAAAATATATTTGCAATTTTAGGATGGGGAGGGAGATGGGAGGGAGGTTCAAAAGGAAGGAGATATATGAATATCTATGGCTGATTCATGTTGAGGTTTGACAGAAAACAACAAAATTCTGTAAAGCAATTCTCCTTCAATTAAAAAATTAATAAACATTTTTAAAAAGTGGTAAAGTCTAGCAAATAACCCTCTAATGGTAAATTTTTTGAGGAATTGGTTTCAGACTGGGGTATTTCTGGGGTTTTGACTTCAGGTAGTAGTAGTAGTGAAGTCGCTTCAGTCGTGTCCGACTCTGTGCGACCCCGTGGACTGCAGCCCACCAAGCTCCTCCATCCATGGGATTTTCCAGGCAAGAATACTGGAGTGGGGTGCCATTTCCTTCTCCAGGGGATCTTCCCGACCCAGGGGTCGAACCCAGGTCTCCCGCACTGTAGGCAGATGCTTTTACTGTCTCACTTCAGGTAAATAAGTCCAATTTCCCTCTCTCACATCTAAACTCAAATAGCCTATCTTCTCTAACTGCTTTTATTTCCGCCCTCTGGCTATTCTCCCAGACTAGTCCATTGAAATGGGCTTAAGGACACTTAAGTTTAAATAACATTATCACTATATCCAAAGGTTTTTCATTAGAACTCTTTCTCTTCCATCTTTTTATGGCATTAAAATTGTTTTTCATTCCCTCTGCATTGAAAAATTATTACACTGAGATTTATGTAACACGATACTTGTTTAGCTCCCCTCCCACTTGTCTGTAAAATCATTTTTCTCTCCTTTAAAAGCTTTTCTTCTTTTGATCTCCTAATTGCATGAGGTCTTTATGCTATTACTTGAGCAAATAATACCCATATTTTAAATTGCCACTGGTGCCCCATTATTTATACCTTCGCAAAGTATGATCTATGGAACACTGTTCCCTCAAGACTGCATTTTTTTAAAAAAAGTTCAGTAATCTATGAAATAGAATCACAGAAAGAGCAGACTTGTGGTTGCCAAAGGGAAAGGTGGGATGGGGGAAGGATGCGGGAGTCTAGGATTAGAAGATGCAAACTCATATATAGAATGGATAAACAAGGTCCTATTATATAGCCCAGGAAACTATATTCAATACTCTGTGATAAACCATCATGGAAAAGAATATGAAAAAGAATGTATCTATATGCATAACTCTGAATCACTTTGCTGCATGGCAGAAATTAACACAACATTGTAAATCAACTATAATAAAATAAGTTTTAAAAAGTTCAGGAACCATGGCAGATACTTCTCTTGCCTGTACATTCTAGTAACTATAAAATTAAAGAATCTCCCTAATAATCTTACTTTCAGCTAGAATAACTACATGATGCAATTCTGGCTAATAAGGCATAAACTGAGGTCTATTTATGCTTTATTAAGCCAATAAGGCATAAATAAGAAGATAAATAAATCCTCCCTTCTTCCTGCTTTCAACAGGGACTCAAAGCAGAAACTGCAGTAGAAAACCTGAGATTCTGAAGGAAGGGCAAAGTGAGTGGCAGAGATATCAGCTTCCACACTGCAGAGCACTGAACCAAGGCCAGCAACCTCCTACCTCCTGAGTTCCTGTTACATAAGAGGGACATGTCCCCGTTTGTCTGGACTTCCATAATCAAGTGATTAACATCTTGCAGCTGAACACACTCGATGCTGCTGCTGCTGCTAAGTCACTTCAATCGTGTCTGACTCTGTGCGACCCCATAGACGGCAGCCCACCAGGCTCCCCCGTCCCTAGGATTCTCCAGGCAAGAACACTGGAGTGGGTTGCCATTTCCTTCTCCAATGCATGAAAGTGAAAAGTCAAAGTGAAGTCGCTCAGTCAGAACACACTCCTAACTAGATCTAAGAACACAAAAGTGGTTTCCCCTGCTTATCTGCAGGGAATATGTTCAAAGACCCTCATGGATGCCTAAAACCGCGGATAATACTGAACTCTATGTATTTTTTTTTCTTATACATACATATCGATGATTAAGTTTAATTTATAAATGAGGCATAGTAAGAGATTAACGGGCTTCCCTGGTGGCTCAGAGGGTAAAGTGTCTGCCTACAATGCGGGAGACCCGGGTTCAATCACTGAGTCAGGAAGATCCCCTGGAGAAGGAAATGGAAACCCACTCCAGTATTCTTTCCTGAAAAATCCCATGGACAGAGAAGCCTGGTAGGCTACAGTCCACGGGGGTCGCAAAGAGTCGGACATGACTGAGCGTCTTCACTTTCACTTCACTAAGAGATTAATAACAACATTCGTTGGATCATAGAGAAAGCAAGGGAATTCCAGAAAAACATCTACTTCTGCTTTGTTGACTATGCTAAAACCTATGTATGGACCACAACAAACTGTGGAAAATTCTTAAAGAGATGGGAATACCAGGCCACCTGACCTGTCTCCTGAGAAACCTGTATGCAGGTCAAGAAGCAACAGCTAAAACCAGACATAGAACAACAGATTGGTTCCAAATTGGGAAAGGATTACGTCAAAGCTGTATATTGTCAAATCAGATCAGTTGCTCAGTCATGTCCGACTCTTTGCGACCCCATGAATCGCAGCACGCCAGGCCTCCCTGTCCATCACCAACTCCCGGAGTTCACTCAGACTCACGTCCATCGAGTCAGTGATGCCATCCAGCCATCTCATCCTCTGTCGTCCCCCTTCTCCTCCTACCCCAATCCCTCCCAGCATCAGAGTCTTTTCCAATGAGTCAACTCTTCGCATGAGGTGGCCAAAGTACTGGAGTTTCAGCTTCAGCATCATTCCTTCCAAGGAAATCCCAGGGCTGATCTCCTTCAGAATGGACTGGTTGGATCTCCTTGCAGTCCAAGGGACTCTCAAGAGTCTTCTCCAACACCACAGTTCAAAAGCATCAATTCTTCAGTGCTCAGCCTTCTTCACAGTCCAACTCTCACATCCATACATGTGCTTATTTAACTTCTGTGCAGAGTACATCATGCACAATGCCAGGCTGGATGAATCACAGGCTGGAATCAAGATTGCCAGGAGAAATATCAACAACCTCAGATATACAGATGATACCACTCTAATGGCAGAAAGCAAAGAGGAACTAAAGAGCCTCTTGATGAGGGTCAAAGAGGCGAGTGAAAAAGCTGCCTTAAAACTCAGCATTCAAAAACTAAGATCATGGCATCCAGTCCCATCGCTTCATAGCAAATAGAAGGGGAAAAAGTGAAAACAGTGACAGATTTTACTTTCTTGGACTCCACAATCACAGCAGATGGTGACTGCAGCCATGAAATTAAGACAGTTGCTCCTTGGCAGGAAAGCTGCAACAAATCTATACAGAATATTAAAAAGCAGAGATATCACTTTGCTGACAAAGATCAGTATAGATCACAGCTATGGTTTTTCCAGTAGTCATTTATAGATGTGAGAGTTGGACCACAGAGAAGGCTGAGCACCAAAGAATTGATGCCTTCAAATTGTGGTGCTGGAGAAGACTCTTGAAGAGTCCTTTGGACTGCAAGGAGATCAAACCAGTCAATCCTAAAGGAAATCAACCCTAAATAATCATTGGAAGGACTGACACTGAAGCTGAAGCTCCAATAGTTTGGCCACCTGATGCAAAGAGTCGATTTATTGGAAAAGACCCTGATGTTGGGAAAGATTGAGGGCAGAAGAAGGGGACGACAGAGGTTGAGATGGTTGTGTTGCATCACCGATTTAATGGACATGAGTTTGAGCAAACTCTGGGAGATAGTGAAAGACAGGGAAGCCTGGTGTCCTGCAGTCCATGGGGTCACAAAGCATCATATATGACTGAGTGACTAAACAACAAACAATGAAATAATGATACACTAATAATCACGATGGTGTGATCACTGACCTAGAGCCAGACATCCTGGAATGTGAAGTCAAGTGGGCCTTAGAAAGCATCACTATGAACAAAGCTAGTGGAGGTGATGGAATTCCAGTTGAGCTATTTCAAATCCTGAAAGACGATGCTGTGAAAGTGCTGCACTCAATATGCCAGCAAATTTGGAAAACTCAGCAGTGGCCACAGCAATGGAAAAGGTCAGTTTTCATTCCAATCCCAAAGAAAGGCAATGCCAAAGAATGCTCAAGCTATCGCACAACTGCACTCATCTCACACGCTAGAAAAGTAATGCTCAAAATTCTCCAAGCCAGGCTTCAGCAATATGTGAACTGTGAACTTTCTGATGTTCAAGCTGGTTTTAGAAAAGGCACAGGAACCAGAGATCAAATTGCCAACATCTGCTGGATCATGGAAAAAGCAAGAGAGTTCCAGAAAAACATCTATTTCTGCTTTATTGACTATGCCAAAGCCTTTGACTGTGTGGATCACAATAAACTGTGGAAAATTCTGAAAGAGATGGGAATACCAGAACACCTGATCTGCCTCGAGAAATTTGTATGCAGGTCAGGAAGCAACAGTTAGAACTGGACATGGAACAACAGACTGGTTCCAAATAGGAAAAGGAGTATGTCAAGGCTGTATATTGTCACCCTGTTTATTTAACCTACATGCAGAGTACATCATGAGAAACGCTGGACTGGAAGAAACGCAAGCTGGAATCAAGATTGCCGGGAGAAATATCAATAACCTCAGATATGCAGCTGACACCACCCTTATGGCAGAAAGTGAAGAGGAACTCAAAAGCCTCTTGATGAAAGTGAAAGTGGAGAGTGAAAAAGTTGGCTTAAAGCTCAACATTCAGAAAACGAAGATCATGGCATCCGGTCCCATCACTTCATGGGAAATAGATGGGGAAACAGTGGAAACAGTGTCAGACTTTATTTTTCTGGGCTCCAAAATCACTGCAGATGGTGACTGCAGCCATGAAATTAAAAGACGCTTACTCCTTGGAAGGAAAGTTATGACCAACCTAGACAGCATATTCAAAAACAGAGACATTACTTTGCCAACAAAGGTTCGTCTAGTCAAGGCTATGGTTTTTCCTGTGGTCATGTATGGATGTGAGAGTTGGACTGTGAAGAAGGCTGAGCGCCGAAGAATTGATGCTTTTAAACTGTGGTGTTGGAGAAGACTCTTGAGAGTCCCTTGGACTGCAAGGAGATCCAACCAGTCCATTCTGAAGGAGAACAGCCCTGGGATTTCTTTGGAAGGAATGATGCTAAAGCTGAAACTCTAGTACTTTGGCCACCTGAGTTGACTCATTGGAAAAGACTCTGATGCTGGGAGGGATTGGGGGCAGGAGGAGAAGGGGACGACAGAGGATGAGATGGCTGGATGGCATCACTGACTCGATGGACGTGAGTCTGAGTGAACTCCGGGAGTTGGTGATGGACAGGGAGGCCTGGCGTGCTACAATTCATGGGGTCGCAAAGAGTCAGACAAGACTGAGCGACTGAACTGAACTGAACTGAACACTAATAAAAGTTACGTGAGCATGGTCTCTTTTCTCCCTCTCCCTGCAAATATTTTATTGTATTAATTTACTGTCTTTTCCATTTTAACTAAGCACTTACCACACTCTGTGGCTATGACTTTTGCAGTTTGAGATGCAACAGCAAAACTAGCACAAATTTCTTTTTCCTTGCTCACAATTTCACAGAAAGGAGATGAGGTCTTACTGTAGACTTTAGCAACTCTAGCATATGACTTCTTTTGCTTTCTGATTGAGAATTTTCACCTTTCAGTTAAAGGAAGCACTTTATAACTCCTCTTTGGCAAATCCGAACTGCAAGCATCACCACCCTTGCACTTAGGGTGTCATTATGAAGTAAAGGAAGGGTCGCTTGAACAAAAGTATCCTGATACCCAGTTGATCTGATACTGAGGTGGCTACTAAGTAACAGGTAAGAGACTCCAGATAAAGGGAAGATTTACGTCCTGCAAGGGACAGAGCAGATCGGCGCGAGATTTCATCTCGTTACTCAGAAGTTACATAATTTATCAATAACACATAGTTTATTTCTGAAATTTTCTGTTTAAAATGTTCATACCATGATTGACTGTGGGTAACTGAAACCTTGGAAAGGGAAGAGGAGGAGGACTGTATGTTCCTGTTGGAACTTTAGCATGTACCTAAGAGTATTACAGGACCCGAGAAATACTCAAGAGAAGAAATCTGTTGAATTTTGTTTACTATATCATCTCCTAAATACATTTGATAGAGCCCTTTTCTTCTTATATTAACTATTACTATCTCACAGAACTATAGTTCCCTGTTTTTGTTGTTTAGTCGCTAATTCGTGTCCGACTCTCTTGCGGCCCCATGGACTGTAGCCCTCCTGGCTCCTCTGTCCATGGGATTTCCAAGGCAAGAATACTGGAGTGGGTTGCCATTTCCTACTTCAGGGGATCTTTCCAACTCAGGAACTGAACCCGAATCTCCTGCATTGGCAGGCAGATTTTTTGCCACTGAGCCACCAAGCAAGCCCATGGTTCTGTACACCCTTACGGTTCAAAATGTGATCCCTAGACCAGATTCCTCAATATTCATCACCTGGAAACTTGTTAAACTCACATCTTAGGCCCCACCCCAGAATCACTTTAACAAGATGCCCAGGTGGCTGGTGTGACATTAAAGTTTGAGAAGCACTGCTTTGGGAAACACCGTTTAGAGGAGAAAGTACGACTAATTTTAACGTCTTTACGTGACTCATTATTTCAAGACATCTATTTTTATTGTCCCCTAATGCCTATTTCACTAATAATCACACCTACTTCTTTCTGATTGTTTTGTGCAAGGCACTATTCTAAGTACTTATGTAATCCTCAACCCAATCCACAGAGGTAGGCACTGTTATAATCTTCACTTTATGGATGAGATTACTGAGGCTCAGCGGAGTTAAGTAGCCTATCCAAGGTCACACAGATATTAGGTGGCAGAAACCTTGGTTTAAGGAATTAAGGATCACCAAAAGGCAATGGCACCCCACTCCAGTACTCTTGCCTGGAAAATCCCATGGATGGAGGAGCCTGATGGGCTGCAGTCCATGGGGTCACTAAGAGTTGGACACGACTGAGCGACTTGACTTTCACTTTTCACTTTCATGCATTAGAGAAGGAAATGGCAACCCACTCCAGTGTTCTTGCCTGGAGAATCCCAGGGACGGGGAAGCCTGGTGGGCTGTGGTCTATGGGGTCGCACAGAGTCGGACACGACTGAAGCGACTTAGCAGCAGCAAATATACTCTCTATGTTTCCATGTACTTTCTTGCTTTGTGTACTTTACACAAGGATTTCTTTCTTCCTACAATGATCTCCCACACACACACCTAGTGAAAAGATCTCAGGGACTTCCCTGGTCGTCCAATGGTTAAGAATCCACCTTTTAATGCAGGGGACTCGGATTTGATCCCTGGTTGAGGAACTAAGATTCCACATGCCAAGGGGCGACAAAGCCCTTGTACCACAACTACTGAGCCTGTGCTCTAGAGCCCATGCCACAGTGAAGATCCCACATGCCGCAACGAAGACCCGACACAGCCAAAGAAATGAAAACATATTAAAGAAAACAAAAAAAGCTCTCGGTTTAAAAAGTTCATTCCTCCAGGAAACTTCTCTGGCCCCTCTCCTCTGAACCAGGTCAGGTTCCCTACTACACATCTCCCAGGCACACATTTTTTCCTTCTTACTTATCAGCTTTTAGAATTATTTACATTTCTGTGATTGTATGGCTGGTGGATAGCAGTAGCAGTGTTAGTCGCTCGTCGAGTCCAACTCTTTGTGACCCCACAAACTGTAGGCCAACAAACTCCTCTGTCCATGGGATTCTCCAGGCAAGAATACTGGAGTGGATCGCCATTCCCTTCTCCAGAGGATCTTCCTGACCTAGGGATCGAACTCAGATCTCCTGCATTGCAGGCAGCTTCTTTACCATCTGAGGTACAGGGAAGATCTATGGTTTAGTGTATATCTTTAGCTAAAAAACTGAAGTATATCTTCTGTGTCTGACACAGGCTGGCAGAAGCTGTAGCCTGGATGCAAAGTATTTGATTTTGCATCAGAAGACTTGGATTTGAGTCCTTGTTCCCCTACTTATTAGTTTTGTAATTGTTAAGCAATCAAACTGTCTTAGATCCATAAGTTCTCAGCTCTGTTAAGTGGGGATAATAATGCCTGGGCTTTCCTGGTGGCTCAGTGGTCTGCCTGCCAATGCAAGAGATATGGGCTTGAGCCCTGGGTCGGGAAGATCCCCTGTAGAAGGGAATGGCAACCCACTCCAGTATTCTTGCCTGGGTAACCCTATGGACAGAGGAGCCTGGTGGGTTACAGCCCATAGGGTCACAAAGAGTTGGACATAATTTGGCAACTAAACAACAGCAACAATAATGCCTTACAAGATTGATAAAAGAATTAAAATGAGGATTCTGAAAGAAGCGTATAGTCTACATAAACATCCGAAAAATATGAGAGAGTGTTCCATAGTGATTAAGATCCTGGGTTGTATTTTAAGGTTCTAATGTGCAGTCAGACACCTGAGTTCATTGCTAACTCATAATATTTACCATCCAGGCAGCTGATTTGGCCATCCATCATTTCCTAAACTTTTTTCATGTATTTTTTAAACTGTATTCATATGTAATTTATTATATATCTATGCTATGTTGTCTCCCAAGTCATGTATATACTGTATGATTTTATATTTTGCTCATCATCTCTTATCAGAGCCCTTTGCACACAGCAATTCAATAGATATTAATATAATCTACATTTATTTGGTAAGTATCACATATTTGCTGTATGGAAAGTACCTGAAGTAAGAAAAGTGAGAATGAAAAGTAGTGCACATAACAATTGCCATCATCATACATGTGAATATTCAGATTTGCTACATTTTTCAAATCACTTAAACCAAGATAAACTGCAGAACTGAAACTCCAGCAGGGACAATTAAACAATATTTGGAATGAAATCATTTGGCCTAATTTTCATAACCACAGATTTCAAGGAATACCACCATCCATGCCAGGTGTGCCAGACAATCCCATTGTCCGTTTTAGCGGTGTAGGGACCCTTGTGGTAGAAGCCATTCAGGTTTGCAGAGTGACACCTAGTGGGAGGAAAAATAAACATGAAAAAATCAGACTAGAAAAATATCCTTTGAAACCCTTATTCTGTGATCAAATGGCTGAAAATATTTTAACTATGAATTCTGCCATTTTTTCTTTTTTTGAGGGGGGGCTATCCCTTGTGGCTTATGGGATTTTAATTCCCCAACCAGGGACTGAACCCATGCCCTTGGGAGTGATTGCACAGAGGCCTAACCATTGGACTGCCAGGGAATTTCCTGTGCTGTTTTTGGATAAGAGAATATTTAGCAGTTTCCAAAAGCCAAGAGATTTCTACAACATGAGTATTTTAAACTGGTGGGTTTTAGTACCATAACAACTCTCAGGATAAAACCCAGGCCACTTATAGAGTATTTATTTATTTATATCTGGCTGCACCTGATCTTAGTTTCAACATGCAGAATCTTTGATTTTCATTGCAGCAATGCAAAACCCCACTCTTGCAGCATGTGGGATCTAGTTCCCTGACCAGAGACCAAAGCCAGGGCCCCCTGCATTGGGAGTGCGAAGTCTTAGCCTCTGGACCACTATGGAAGCCCCACTTATACTGATTAAAAAAAAAGCAGCTCTGTTCTTAACAGACTTTAAATGAGAAAGAAAGGAAGGAAATGAGAGAGGGAGAGAGAGAGGCAGGAAGGAAGGAAGAAAGAAAAACAAGCAAACAAAAGCATGACCTGGTAAGCCTGAGCCTTAGCCAGAGTGGTATGGGTGTGGTGCGCTGCTCCATTTGCCAGCTTCCCTGTATAATTTACACTTAAAATGTTCATCCATCTGCTGCCAAGACTTAGCTTTCATAATTTCAATTCCCTTCCTCCCTCTTGAGTCACCAGTATATCAATTATTTTAACCTCAAAGGGGTAAAGAAACAAAACCCAAACCATGATTTAAAGTTTTCCAGTATCAACTAATGATCATCTGTCTTAATTGCGGAGTTTATTATTTTTACCTATATTGTTCCAACCGAGATACACTGGTTAGGTTATCATAAATCTTAAAATGTCCCCCTTCCTCTTTGGGATCTGTACATTTTGCTCCTAATATGGCTAAACGAAGAGTAGGCGATAATTTTCTGGGTACTGTTATTAAATTAGTTACTATATATTTCTTTATTGCTACAACCAATGAAAAGATTTCAGACACTGGGACATAGAGGAACATGCAAAAGAATAGTTCTAAAAATCTATGGAAAGTGCCTGAATTACTGAGTCAAAGTAAGCATGTAATTTACCCGTCAATGTTGAGTGGTTGACTAGCCTCACTTACCAGCCCTCATAATTCTTTCCTGCTAATTGTCCCCACAGTCCTCCTAATTTAAATTGATGTAACTAATCAAAACCATGTATGCTAAATCTTCAAGTGTTAAGAGCCTGTTATGTTTTTAAAACTGCATGGAAAGTAATGGCAAAAGAGAAAATACTCTAGACTGAGCCTCCCAAATACATATTTTGACATATTCTATCTTCCTAGAGATATCTACTATATATATTAATATTTTTCTATTTAGTCTGTGATTTGAATCCTGTTAGGAAGCTGACTCTGGTCAACATAGCAAACCTTAGCAATTCTAAGACCACTTTTTCCCAGCATCTTTCAGGTTCTAGAACAGCCTGGACTTGAGGCTAGGTTGGGAGATGGTTGGGGCTCCCTTGGTGAAGAAGTAGCCTTGTGCACACACATGAGATGCTACATTGGTAAAGAAGAGAAGACATCAACGCAACGCTCAGTGATTGGTTTGCTATGATGAGAAGGAATGCCTAGTAGGTGGGTAAAACTTAGAAATGCCAAGAGTTTATGTAAATTGGAAGAACTATGGGACAGGAGAAAAATAAGAACAAAACAAGAATAAGGAGGAAGAGGATGATGGAGTTAAACCATAGCAGAGGCAGGCATGGAAGAAGTAGCACTGAGCTGCTGGAACAGTTGGCTTTCTCTTCAGCTTTTCTGACTTTCCACCTGCACGATCTCATTTGACTCCAAGGATAATGGAGCTTCCTTGGGTGGCTCCAGCAACTGAATTGCCTTTCTTTGTCTTCCCTGAACTCCTATCTTTAAAGTCAAGTAAATCATTTATTATTCCACGTTGAACTGTGTGCCACTTATCATTTAATTGGGTGGGTACTTGGTTTTGATCTGCTAATATTAACCAATGTGGTTGTTATTTCCATGTATGGAATTCTGTTACATTAAGGGGTGCTTGAGACTTTGTGAATTATAGACAAGTTTTACATAATGTTGATAACTCTTACATAATGCTAACTTAGAGGGAAAGGGGAAGAAAAAGGAGGATAAAGAGAAGGTGATAAATACAGTTTTAAAGAGAACGAGAAAACCATAAGGGAAAAAGATCGTCACCACCTTTGTTTGATCTGTTAAGTAGGAAAGATAACTTTGGTTTTCTCTCCCCTCTCACTGCTGTGTATGTTCCACTTCCTTTACAAATGACCAAAATTTAAATGGACTCAAACTTTGAAAAAAGCAAAATCCAGATAAAATAGTGTTTATATATTCAATTTGATATTCCACACTATATACAGCTAACTCTACCTCCATAGAATTTATGACTCTAAAATCAGCACATCATAATAACTCAAGATGTTCATAAGGAGGATTCTCATGATTTTATGGAAAATAGATCTATGTCTGGTATACCTCCACTTAAAAAGATGGAGGATTCTTTATGTAAATACTTAAAAAGTATTTACGTAATGAAAAAATGTTAAAATTTAGATTGTGGAATTTAAATGATTAGTCCTCAATTACACGGAAAACTCAGCACTCCAGACATACTCACGAAGGATTCTGTAATGGAATGTTTAAGTGTCCAGATATTTTGTCTTCTAAAGACAAAAGGAGATGTTCAAAGGCCATGTACTAAAGAAAAAAAAAAAAAAGCCCATGTATGGCGTAACTGTTGAACACAACTGCTTTGTAGACATAGTGGGCTTATCAGGTTATTTTAAAGGATGACTGAATTTTTCCATTCCTGCCTTAACTTTGTGATGACAACAAAAGGTACTGTCTGGAAATCATCCTGGGTGAAGAATAGTTAAAGGAATGAAACATTAATGAATAGTTAAAGAAGAGAAAACGTCGAGGAGCACAGTAAATATTTTCTTACCCAGACCCGAAGAGTTATGTTGAAAAAGAATACAGTTACTCTGTAACTACTGAGGAAAAAAACTGACAAAGTAATAAGAAGCAAGATTTCAGGTTAATACAAGAAAATGAAGAAAAGCTGACATAGCGGACTTCCCTGGTGGTTCAGTGGTTAAAACTCTGTGCTTCCAGTGCTGGGGGCCTGGGCTCAGTCCCTGGTCAGGGAACTAAGATCCTACAGGCCCCACAGTGCAGCACCCCCATAAAAATTTCAATACACAAAAAAAGATTAAAAAAAGAAAAACTGATTTAGTACAATCAAAAATGGAATGAATTTGCTGATAAAGGAACATTGGAGTATTCAACCAGAAGATAGAATTAGGTTTCAGGAATGTTAGAGGAAATTTATGCATTGAGAGGAGCTTGGGTTGAATGATTTTAAAAAAGTCACAGTAAATGTAAACAGTATTACACAGAAAAATTTATAATAACATGCTAGGAGAAGGTGAAGAGCTACCTGGTTATTAGAATGTCGAAAATGCTCTGTATTTCTTTGCGTCAATTTGTGACCCACTATTTATGATAACTCACCCGTAACTCCATTTGCAAACAATCTTTATGAAAGCAGTAGTTTGATTTTTCTCTATGACGTATCTTTCAAGCTTGACTAAGGTACACAGTGAACAAATCCTTAAAGCTACTTCATTACTGAAAGATTCTAATAAGGATGATTACTTAATAATACCAGTATTACAAAGCAGACCAACACTCCTGCATACGTTATAATTAATGCCCACCAGTCAGATATCTGGAGAAGGCAATGGCAACCCACTCCAGTAGTCTTGCCTGGAAAGTCTCATGGACGGAGGAGCTTGGTAGGCTGCAGTCCATGGGGTTGCTAAGAGTTGGACACGACTGAGCAACTTCACTTTCACTTTTCACTTTCATGCATTGGAGAAGGAAATGGCAACCCACTCCAGTGTTCTTGCCTGGAGAATCCCAGGGACGGGGGAGCCTGGTGAGGTGCCGTCTATGGGGTTGCATAGAGTCGGACATGACTGAAGCGACTTAGCAGCAGCAGCAGCAGTCAGATATCATCAATGCAATTGCAACTGTGTTTAAGAAACATCAAACCTGTTAAACCACCAGCCAGACTGATCCTCTTTCGCACAGTTCCCTTCGTAGTTGTCGTTGTCTCTGTCCCACGTGCTGAATTTCATTCTTTGGTGACTGGCCCACCATTGCACTTCAGGATGAAAATTTCCAGTAAGGGAGTCTCCAGCGGTTCCAGAATATTCCCCAATATGTAAATCATAGGAATTCTAAAGAAAAAGAGGCGATTTCCATGATCAGTTGTTACTATTTTGTGTATGTGTACGTGTGTGTTCAGTCACTCAGTAGTGTCTGACTCCTTGTGACCCCATGGAGTGTAGCCCGCCTGGGTTTCTCTATTACTATTTTAAAAACAGGCTTATGTAATAAATAAAAGATCAGGCTCTATCACAGATTTTTGTTTCCCCTGACTTTGGGTTTTATATTGTATGTTTTACACATTAATTTGTGGTGATATGTATTTGAAAATGTTAGTACCTTTTCATCTCCAACTTTGAAATTTTTATATTGAGCATAACGGCTATTTTTCTCAAAATCTGCAAGGTCGATTTTTAATGTGTAATCTCCTAGGAAAGGGAAAAAACAGAAATTGTAGGTTTTTTTTTTTTTTTTTTTTTTAATGTATGAGATGACATTTACTTCAGTTCAGTTCAGTTCAGTTCAGTCGCTCAGTCGTGTCTGACTCTTTGCGACCCCATGAATCGCAGCACGCCAGGCCTCCCTGTCCATCACCAACACCCGGAGTTCACTCAGACTCATGTCCATCGAGTCAGTGATGCCATCCAGCGATCTCATCCTCTGTCGTCCCCTTCTCCTCCTGCCCCCAATCCCTCCCAGCATTAGAGTCTTTTCCAATGAGTCAACTCTTTGCATGAGGTGGCCAAAGTACTGGAGTTTCAGCTTTAGCATCATTCCTTACTGAGGCTTAAAAACAGTTTGTGGCTCTATTTTACTTAGACCATTTCCTTCTACCATGAGGCAGCTTTCAAAGAATAAACAGTGACTCCATTGTATTTACAATATGCATGTTTTATTGTGTATTTTACTTGGAAAAAGTTAGGAATGTAATATTAAAGGTAGAACATTTCTACTAGATCTATTATAGATAAGAGCCAGTGTAGTTCACTTGGCAAAGAAGAACAGAAAGCAAGTCATTTTTCAGTACATAGATTAAGAAATCTAACAGTGAATAAACAGAAGTTTTGTGAAGTTTAAAAGTTGACTTTTTTTTCTTACTTTTGGTAAGGATGTTGATCTTCAACATTAAATAATGACTGAAATAGTTGATACCATCAAGTAATCAGCTTTTCTTCATTGTCTCATCATTTGCAAATAACAAAGACTACTCTTTCAGAAACAGAACTATTGTTAGAAACATACAAAGTTATAAATCAAACTGACAGTCAGATAATATATTTGTATTCAATCCTTCTACTTTGATAAATAAAATTTCACAATGACTAGTAAGATCAGGTCTGAATTCAGAGTCTTAGCCTCTTCCTAGTTCTAAGCTGGAACACAGCAGCAGGTCATGCAGACCTGGCCCATGGTCAGCCTGCTCTCTTGTCCCACCCCAGTCTCCATCACACAGAGCAAAGGGCCTTGCCCACACTTATGGACATTCCAGACTGCACACCAAGCTCTGTTGACATCCAAAATAAAAGCTGTTTCTTTACTTCTCCTCAGACTTAGGGGTGCACACATCAGACGTACAATTTTCCTACAGGGGGACAGATGAAGAAGAGGCATGAATAGGTCCTGGAGACAAAGTCAAGGCTTCTTCAGTAGAGAATGCTGGACTCTATATCGCCAGAGTGAGTCTAGGAGACTCTCTGGCCCCACAGATTCCTTGGCTCATGGAGCTCTCTAAAGTGGGATTTCAAGGAAGAGGCCGCTTTAATCTGATCAAAAGGTAGTAAATGTTATGTGAGCTAAGACTGTGAAGTGGACTAGAGCAGAAATAAAGGCTAAATCAATGCTCCTAAAAAGTACTTTGCATTATAGAAGAGGTTTAGACTTTTAGGTAACCATCTAAATATCTCTTTAGTTCATGAGTAAATAAAAATTCAATTTTGGATCATTTCTAAATTAGCTTTACTGCAAACACTTCCAGCCAAAATTTATATAATGGGGATAAAGTTATTTTAAAGAGGCAACTCCTTAGCTTTAAATGTTCTCATAATTAAGAAATGCAGGGGGACTTCTCTGGCAGTCTAGTGGTTAAGATTCTGTGCTTTCACTGCACAGGGCATGAGTTCTATCCCTGGTCTGGGAACTAAGATCCCTCATGCCGCACATGGGGGATATTGTGGTACAGCCACAATATTTTTTTGTTTTTAAATAAAAAGGAAAGAAAAGAAATGTAGGGAGAAAGTCACTCTTTTTCCTTGGGATGATGTTCTATGCAGTTGTGATCCCTGGAACTGATAAATACATTTTTGCCACCATGAGAGTAGCCAGCCTGAAATACCAATGAAAATGTGAAGCAGATATGTTGCCAAAGTGCATCTGGACAAATAAATACTTAATAATAATTTGAAAAATAATATTTATTTTTAAAATAGTTAATTAATAATATTTGTTGTTGTTTAGTTGCTCAGTCATGTCTGACTCTTTGCCACCCCATGGACTGCAGCATACCAGGCTTCCCTGTCCTTCACTATTATTAATTAATAAGTTTAAATTCTGTATGTTTAGAAGGATCCAAGGGTTACTTCTTGGGGTTTTCATAGTTTCAATGAAAAACCAGATGCATATTAATATGTAAAAGAAACAGGAATTGGTATGATAAATGTTATATATCTATCATAAAACACAAGTAGGATAATAAATACTTTGAAATTTAGAGAACACTGATCATAAGAAGAATGTACAAAGAAAGCTTAAGATTTCTAAGATTATCCATCCTCTCTTAAGTTACTATCCTGGGGTGTTTCCAAGATCTCTATAATACTATTATGAATATAGACACACAAATCACTTTCCTTAACTTGTTTGGAATGAATAAACCTTGCTCTTACAATTAGTGCCTTGCCAGTGTGATTTAACATGCTTTCTTGAGCAATACAATTGTCTTTTATGAAACATTAAGAATCAGATTTGAGTGGAACTGACTACAATCTCAGGTAGAAAGTGAGGTAAGGAAGATAAAGGACTGGAGCAAAAGAACATGGAAAAGGGAAACTTGGAAAATATTAAGCTAGTGATCCTTTAAACAAATGTCAAACTCCAGTGAAAGACATCCATGCAAAAGCAGATAGAGGGAATGATACAGATGTCTGCAATATACTTGGAAATGTCAAAGAAATGGATCGATGGATGGATAGATGAAAAGTTACAGGATTAAAATGTTAATGTAAAATCTAGGTGGTAGGTTGAAATCTCTTCCAGTTTTGTTGTATCTTGCAAGTTTTTCAACTTAAGATTTGCAAGGGGATGGGAATAAGAACATTTATATTCTTTGGTATTTGATTCCAAAAACAGCCATAATTCCTCAATTCTTCACCTTTCCCTTTGCAATGGGACTTTAAGTCCTCCCATTAAGCCTATTTCCTTTCTCCTTACATCTGAGCTGGTCCTGTGACTTGCTTTCACCAAAACAGAAGGCAGTGTAAGTGACTGTGTGCCATTACTGAGTCTAGGTCTCAAGTTAGTTATGTGCTTTCATTCTCTTTCTTAGAACTCTGCTTCTGCTTCAAGAACAAGTCCAGGCTAGCCAGCTGGAAGATGACGGACCATGTGGAGTGAGCTGGACAGCCAGCCTCCCACTGATGAGGAAGCTGGTCACCAGCTCATGAGCAAGCCCAGCGAGATCAGCAGAGCCCAGCCCTAAGGAGCAAAACCACCCAGCTGCCCTGTATATTTGTGAGAAATAATAAAGAGTTGTTGTTTTAAGTCACTAAATTCATAAGTGGCTTGTTATGCATACAATATATATGTTTTGAGTCACACAAGTCATTTAAAAGAATGATTACGACAGTAGATTTCCTTCCCAGAAACAGAAAAAATGTATGTGAGAAATATCTCTCCCACAACCTAGGTCTAAGCAGCCACCTTTTACAAAGGAGATTATTTCCCAAAAGGGATTATTGGCCATCTGCAAATCATAGTAGTTACTGAATTTGTTCTAGGATTTAGAGAAAAACAGTTGTGTTCCCTTTTTGTATTTCCAGTGAATTTGGTATGAGGTAAACCTTACCTTGTGTGGTCAGTAAGTGAAGATTTCTATTACCCAACCAATATTCACCATTTTTTTGGACAAAATTTCCAAAGCCATTTTCATAGTCACTCCAGTCTCTAAAAAAATGAAAGTGAAAGCTGACTTTAGCAAAATCCAAACAGACCTTTGCAGTACGCAAGGTGCACACTTTTACCCCTACCCACAGTATCTTCTTGATTAGCTAATGTACTTCTATTTAGAAAGAATGAAGTTCTAATACACTTCAGGTATAATAAAGAGGCTTAACTTTGGTAAACCTCATATTTCCTACTCCAAATAAATCCTTATATCATAATTAGCACACCTGTTAAAGTTTTCACTGCCATCAGATCGTCTCTGAATTACAGTCCATCCTCCTCCATCAGACATGTCACAATAGACAGAGAATTCTGCTGGGCTCTGGAGAGGTTTGATTTTATAAAATCCACTCTGCTTGTACCCGTCATTGAAAATCTCTGAACAATCTGTTTGGAAAACAAAGTAATGTAATATTTGTCATGTGTCTTTTTTTTTTTTTTAAAGGGAGCCTCTGAATGAGATTACTCAATACTAATGGAGACAGATAAATACATGATGTAGATAATCAGCTGTTTAAAACTGCATCTTGTACATCTTCCAGTGGCTACTAGGAAGTTCTTTTTTTCTAGATGATATAATTATCATCTGACTTCTTGATATGATCATGAAAAAAATAAAATGGTGAAATAGGTATATGGTTTCTCATTTCTGATTTTTTTAGAAGAGTCTGAAATTATGTTTTAGTTAATTACAGTATATTTAAGTGAAACATTTTATCAAACAGTACAGAACTTTTTTCTCTCATGGCACTAAAATGAAAGTAGAAATATAATACCAAACAATTTAATACAGATTATCTTGATTTACAGCATTATAAATCATTCTGAACATCTGGAAATGAACTCAAAATAGTAATCTTGTTAGATTCTTATAACCTCCCAGTCTCACCAGAGTTTTTACTCACCCACTGAAATTTCGAAGAGTCCATGCATTCTTAGATGTTTTTGCTAAAAACTGCAAGTTTCTATTATTTCATCCCTGCGGTCTTCTCTGCGCTGATATTTCTTTGACCACTGAAGCCACCAATTTGTCACCAAAAAATAATATCTGTTTCTTAAATCATGTGCTGCTGCTGCTGCTAAGTTGATTCAGTCGTGTCCGACTCTGTGTGACCCCATAGACAGCATTCCACCAGACTCCCCCGTCCCTGGGATTCTCCAGGCAAGAACACTGGAGTGGGTTGCCATTTCCTTCTCCAATGCAGGGAAGTGAAAAGTGAAAGTGAAGTCGCTCAGTTGTGTCCGACTCTTTGAGACCCCATGGACTGCAGCCTACCAGGCTCCTCCGTCCATGGGATTTTCCAGGCAAGAGTACTGGAGTGGGTTGCCATTGCCTTCTCTGTAAATCATGTGAAGGTGGGATAAATTAATAATCATTGGTCTCATCTAGGCTGATCTGGGCTGAATTAGAGAATACGGCTGATATGTGTGTACTAGATCACTTCAGTCAACTCCAGCTCTGTGGGATACTATGAACTGTTGCCCACCAGGCTCCCCTGTCCATGGGATTCTCCCAGGCAAGAATACTGGACTGGGTTTCGGTGCCCTCTTCCAGGGGATCTTCCCAACCCAGGGATCAACTTGGCGTCTGCATTGCAAATGGATTGTTTCCCACAATCCTCCTGCATTGCAGGTGGATTCTTTACCACTGAGCCACCGTGGAAGCCCATATGGCAGACACGAACTCGCTATTGTTTAGATGCCCAGGCAGCTCTGCTTTAGGGTAGCTGAATTGATGGCCACTGTAAAGAGATAGTTTCAAGGATACCCAATCACAATTGGGTATTTCTTTAATAAAAAATACTATAATTTAACATCACGAACTTTCAAATTTTACCCTTATTATTTTGTTCGTTTCCTCCTTTTTAAAAAAATGTATTTTCTACAATTCTGTAACTATAAATGGTGATGGATGTTAACTGGACTTAGTGTAGTGATCATTTCACAATATATACAAACATCATATCATTATATTATATACCAGAAATTAATATAATGTTTTATGTTTAATTGTACCTAATGAAAATTTTCTTTCCCTGATTGACAATTTCATTCTTTTAGCATATTAAGTTCTTTCTTCATTTTCATTGTTCTGATGCCAAATTGTCTATAATTTTGTTACAAATAAAATATATCCCACATTAAATAGATTGAACAGGCAATAGGAATCAGAGGAGAAACAAAAATAAAGAACCTTAGTCACTTTCTAAAACCCTCATCAGGTTGAGACCCATCATTTACTACTGCTTTGGTGAGATGTCCATTTTTCTAATGAGTTAGGCCTTAATCATGTATTTATTTTTGAGATTCAGAAGCCCCTGTGTTCTTTTCCACATCCTGGATTATTTTTTTTTTAATCCTGTTTTGCAGTTAAACAAGAAGAAAAACAATGTGAAAATGATTATCTAAAATTAGTTCAAGGTTGTTCAAAAGCTTACATCTTGTGGTCAAGTACATTGCACAGCATTTTTCATTAGAGTAAGCAGATTTTTTTTTTTCCACTTACTTTTTTTTTAAATTGGAGGATAATTGCTTTACAATGTTGTGTTGGTTTCTGCTGTACAACAAGGTGATCCAACCGTAAGTACACATGCATCCCTTCCCTCTTGAGCGTCCCTTCTAGCCCGCCCCACACCCCCAGGTTGTCACAGAGCACCCTGTGCGCTATAGTGGCCTCCCACTGGCTATTTTACACATGGTAGGGTATGTATCTGGAGAAGACAATGGCACCCCACTCCAGTACTCTTGCCTGGAAAATCCCAGAGACAGAGGAGCCTGGTAGGCTGCAGTCCATGGGATCATGAAGAGTCAGACAAGACTGAGCGACTTCACTTTCACTTTTCACTTTCCTGCATTGGAGAAGGAAATGGCAACCCACTCCAGTGTTCTTGCCTGGAGAATCCCAGGGACGGGGGAGCCTGGTGGGCTGCTGTCTATGGGGTTGCACAGAGTCGGACATGACTGAAGCGACTTAGCAGCAGCAGTGGCAGCAGCAGTGTACATATCAATGCTTCTCTCTCAATTAGTCCCACCCTCTCTTCCCCCTGCTGGGTCCACAAGTCTTTTCTCCATGTCTGTATCTCTATTCCTGCCCTGCAAATAGGTTAATCAGTACCATTATTCTAGATTCCATATGTATGTGTTAATATGCAATATTTATTTTTCTCTTTCTTACTTCACTCTGTATAAGCTTGTTAGGAAAACAGCTCTTTGCTTACATTTAACCACCTACCAAACAGCTGAATAGTAAAGACTCACAAGGTTCAGACTATTTCCCAAGCAAATATGGGAATAATTAGCTATAACATTTGTCTCTGGAAAATTCTGTGAATATGGAGTTTTCAGCCAACATTTTCTATTTGTTCTTATTTTATGCCAACTCTGAATTTAAGTTTTTAAAAATTTTTTGATCTTCCCAGAGGAAAATGCCAAACAGAACTTAAGATTCAGAGGAAAGATTTCCACTGAAAAAAACAAAAACAAAACCCAAACAAAGAAAAAAAAAATGCCACTAGCTCAATTTCTTACAGCAAATAGATTAAGGAGCCTGCTTTGGGAAAATGTGACTTTTACTCTGATAGAAAGTTCAAGCAATAGAGGGTTTAAAATATTAACTAGATATTTCAAACTACGATTTCAACCACCCCAGAGAATAGACAGAAGAGGGGTAGAGGGTTAGAGAGATCTGTGCTCACGGGAGTTTAAAAAAGAATTTTTGGATACTTACATAATGCTAGAGTGAGGCCAAGGCTTCCTGCCCTCTGTTTGACAAACAGTGTGTTAAACTGGGTGAGGTGAATACGCTCTGCTCAAGCATAAAGCAAACCGTGCTGGAAGCACGACTGTTGAAGCTTCACAAAGGGACGTGCCAGCCTGCCAAATGAACTTTTTCCTTTTGTCCCAGAATGGTGACTGAGAACCAAAGGCACTAAGTACCCCCACATTCTAAACTCGAAGGAAGGCCAGCCTGAGCTCAGCCACATGCCACAGAGCATGCTGGGAAATGCCAGGAATGCCATCCTCAGCCCCAGGCAACATAAGATGAGATTTAGAGGAGAGAGAGGAAGTTGCAATATTGCTGTGCGGAGGATTGGTGGGCTCTCTCCTCTGAAAGTAAGGGAGAGAAGATATAATAATGTAGGTAGAGAGCTGGCATTCATTGAGCCAAATGAGAAATGCTTTTGTAAGCATTTCATTAGATCTATTAACTTATTTGATCTTTACACCAAAGAAATAGGTATCCTTATCACTCCCATTTTACAGATGAGGAATTAGAGGCACAAAGAGGTCAAGTAATTTGCTCAAAGGCCACTTCTAGCAACATGTGCAACTGGATTTTGAACCCAGGCTTTGGAGTCTCTACTTTAAACGCTACACATACTGCCTTTTGAGATACTGTCTCGTAAATACTGGGGGCTCCTGCACAAGGGGCCATGGTTAAACTAGTGGTCATGTTGGCCGAACAGATGATGCTAAAAGGCTGTTTTGATTGTCAACAATAAGTGTGAATTTGGTAGACTAATCTTTTAATAAAGGCACATAATTCAATCACACCCAAAAGCTTAAAAAATACATTTAACTATATGTTGTATAAAAATCATGTGATTTGTGCATTGTTTTCAAAAATTGCCAGGTTGTATGTAATTAGGTGTTTCCTACTATGAGATGAATTAGGATTCAGAAAATAATTGATTTAGTAATAATACAGTAACTTATAAATAAGAAAAAAGAAATTTATTTCTATGGATCATATACATAAATATTTAACCTTTTTTTAAATTTAAGGAGACCAAAAACATACCCTTTGGTGTGAGCAAATTTTTATATATTTTATACATTATATATTACGCTAAATATATTATGTATTTTCTTAGAATTTATGTTTTATTATGTATTTTGTTTATTGAGTGTTTTTTTTTTTGCTCTTGATAGATTCTCCAGTAGTTTTCCTGTATGCTGAAAAATAGAGTAAAATTGAATTGGATTTGTATTTCATAGTTTATTCCTCCTTCTCCTCCTTCATGCTTACAACATCTGTGAAGAATATTAAATACAGATCTACTGACTTCTGGAATTTTCTTTTAGCTGTTATACCCCCAAACAGTCACACAGGATGTCTATTATCCATCTTAGGGGCTCCCCTCATAGTTCAGTTGGTAAAAAATCTGCCTGCAATGTGGGAGACCCAGGTTCGATCGCTGGGTTGGGAAGATCCCCTGGAGAAGGGAAAGGCTACCCACTCCAGTATTCTGGCCTGGAGAATTCCATGGAGAGTCAGACACGACTGAGCGACTTTCACTTTTTATTATCTATCTTATCATTGTGTCATAAATTTTTTATTTAAAAATCTTTATTATTATTATTTTTAATAAGCTTTGGCTTAAAAAATTTTTTTTGGCCAGGCTGCACAGCATATGGAATTTTATTTCCCTGACCAGGGACGGGACCCATGCCCCTTGCATTGGAAGAGTGGAGTCTTAACCACTGGACCACCAGGGAAACCCCAATGTTAAGTTATTGAAACACTTAAGAAAATTAGATTATGTAAATGAACTATACCCCAATAAAAAATTAAGGAAAAAAAAATAAAAATAAATTCTGACCTGCGTATTGCCTCTTTCCTCCAAGGTCAATGACACTATTCTCCTCTCCTTTATCAAGGAGCTGGACTTCTTTCTCATGCAAAAGCTGCGAGATCTTGACTTGTTGCTGCTTGACCCGGGTCTCCAGCAGGTACACTTGGGCTCTGAGCCGCGCCTGCTCCTGGAGGCAGTTGTCCAGAGCCTGCAAAGTAATGTGCATATCGTCTTACAGAAAATAAGCCCCCGGAATGAGTTGCTAAATGTATGGTTCAATTTTGTCCCCAGTTCCCATTTCAGAATAGTATTCTAACTAGGAAGTGTTTAGAGGTCCGAAAACCATGCATTTGAAGAAAAAGAAATTATGGCTTACCAGAATAAGAAATTTTTGAACTAAAAAATGCTATAATGTAAATGACCATGCTAAGAGCTTTAGAGTCGCTGCTTCATTTGATCCTCATAACAATTCCATGAGATAGGAAAGAGCTCATCTTTTAGTAAACTTGCTCAAAAATTCTCAGTGGGCAAGAAGAGTCTGGATTCACATCCAGTTCAAGGTCCCTGCTCTCAATCTCAATATGTCTTCTCCTGAGTGCTTTCTTAACAGGAAAGTGCCTTATGCATGACTAGTGTTGCAGTTTCTAAAATAAACGAGGCTTTTGAATGATCTTTTGGTATTAACATGTTTAAAAATATATTTGAATGCTTATAACCTGATGACACATGGCCATCTTTATAAAGGATGCTACTTCAGTTCCTCCTGTCCCCGAGGATCTTACCCATTTACCTGTTGCTAGAAATATGACTGGAGTCACTTTAACTTTGTATAGTGTTTTTCCCTCAATGACTTCAAAAAAGGGATGGAGAAGCCTGAGTTTTTCAGTTGAATCAGCTACTTTCTTTAACAAAGGCAAATAACCCAAGAATGCTGCACATGAACGAGTTTATCAGTTTCTTTCTAAAGTGGCATCTGACTGAGCAGATTCCTCCAGAAATAAAGCAAATGCGGTGAGTTGGGAAGGGGAGTTGCAGAGGTGGGTCTCCTGGGAAGAGCTACTGAGACCAAGAAGCTGTAATAAAGGCTCTTAAGTATTTAACACTGGGAGAGTTACTTGGGGACCATGAAAAAAAAGGACAAAACACAAATTTTTGCCACTTTCCCATTTTTACTTTGACATCTCTGTTTGCAGCTCATGTCATGATCTCCTGTGATAAATGCAAATGTTTGCTGAGAAATTACGATTCTTAACATGTAAGTGCTTTATACTACTTTTATATTATTTCCTTTTATAGGCATTTAATTAGAGTCAGGTATATTTCTCAATTTATATTCACATAACTTTCTGTTCCTATCTTTATCTGCTACCTTATATGTATTCCTTCCATAATCCTCCAGGGGATCTTCCCAACCCAGGGATCGAACCCAGGTCTCCTGCTTTGCAGGCAGATTCTTTACCAGCTGAGCTACCAGGGAAGCACCTTATATATATTTCTTCCATAAATTGGAGGACCTACTGTGTTCTGGGCACTCTGTTAGGCAGTTTGAACAGTAGATATCTTATCTGAGAAAAAGAAAGAGGTGCGTTTTTTCACTATGGACTATAATGTAAAAACAGAAATTCAACCTCAAAACTGAAAGTCTTACAGCAAGTGAGTGGCAATGAGAATAGAGACCCCCTCTCTCCAATCTCCAGTACCCAGTCGCCGACTCGCTCCTGGCTGTTTCTCTAGTACTATTTCTCTTTCTTAAAACTTTTCATTTCTTTCTTTATTTCTGGCTGTGCTAGGTCTTTGTCGGTTGGTGACTGCAGGCTTTCTTTAGTCGTGGCAAGCAGGGGCCACTCTCTAGTTGTGGCGTGAAGGCTTCTCCTTGCGGCTTCTCTTGTTGCAGAGCACCGGCCCTAGGGCACGCAGCTTTCAGTTGTGGCGATTCCGGGGCTCTAGAGCACAGGCTCAGTAACTGTGGCACACGGGCTTAGTTGCTTCTCAGCATGTGGTATCTTCCTGGATCAGGGATCGAAATCCTGTCTCCTGTTTTGGCAGGCAGATTCCCAACCACTGGACCACCAAAGAAGCTATTTTGTATTTTTGTAACTTTCACCTCACCACTCTTTGATTCATTCTGTTTGAACCAATTATTTGCTTAGCCCCCTCAGTCACACCTGTCTAAAAAATGAACAGCAAAGTCATTTTAGGGCATCTGGAATTCTGCCTTGCTTTCTAACAGTGGAAGATTGGTTGTGATACTGTTAAATACAGTGAACTATACAATTTAAAGTGACTAAAGGATTACAGGGCAAGAATGTTCAATTTTTATGTGACTATATATACCGTGTTAGTAAACTTATTTAAAACTTAGTGGGGGAGCTTCCCTGGAGTACAGTGGCTGGGATCTCACCTTCTAAACCAGGGGTTGCAGGTTTGATCCCTGGTCGGGAAGCTAAGATCCTACGTGCCTGGTGGTCAAAAAAGCCAAAACATAAAACAGAAGTGATATTGTAACAAATTCAATAAAGACTTTAAAAATGGTCCACATCAAAGAAAAAAAAGATCTTTAAAAAAATTAGGGATTTTCTTTCTCCTACAACTTTGAGTAAATGAGTGTTTTCACACTTTTATTCATGGAGGGAGGCACAAGTGCATTGCAATTACTTTCAAATAATCTGTTTAGTTTACATGGACAGTGTCCAATATTACAAAGCTCAAGGTAAATCTGAAACAGCTTTTAAATTCTTAATACCATGTAACCACCCAAATAACCTCAGTAAATCAAAAAGACAGTGTAAATACTGATTTTTTACTCTAAAAAAATTTTAAAGCACTTAATAATGCCTATTATGTGGCAGGTGCTTCCACAAATCTTTTTTAGTTTTCCTCCTTAGTTTTTTCAGTGACAAGTTACTACAGTTTTTTTGCAAGAGAAAATTAAGATCAAAGCAGGAATTAAAAATATAATAGTTTTTGTAATAAGCTTACCGAGCTTCCCCTGCCCATTACCAGAGCAGTGGTGACAAGGATGAAACTAAACATCTTCGCCATTTTTCCCATTGGAAGAACTGTAGGAACAAAAAGAATTTAACTTATTGTGAATTTTTTATGAGACCAGTGTTGGCTTGACTCTATGCGATCCAGGAGCTCAGACACAGCTCTAGGTCGAGTCTAATCTGTGAGTTGCCAAGGAAATTCTCTTGGATTTTCCCAGGCTTCCCCCCACAGAAGGATGCTCACTGTTATCTTGTAGAGAATTGAAGCAGTTTGCAAATATAGAGGCAGGTCTATGGTTCTCTGGAGTGTGGAAAAGGCACAGACTCTTTAAGCACAAAGACCTGGTTCCATATTTTGGCTGGTCAGTTCCTAGTGGTGTGACCTCACACAGCTTACTATAAAATGCTCCTGATCTGTAAAATGGACATCATAATTCTTACTTTGTAGGACTATGGCCATTTTGATATTAATTTTTCCATATACCCTGGCATGTGATAAGTGCTAAATGATTAGTTACTCATTTTGTACAGGGAAGCCTGTTTTTATTTTGAGAAAAAGGAAAAAAAAAGTTACAACAAATAGGAAGTAATATGAATTGCTTTTCTTAATGTTTTAATGTGTAGGCAGCTAATGAGATAAAATAAAACCTGAAGTTCTCTTTAAAGTTGTAGAGGAAAATTAATTTTACCACTTGAGATTATTCTTAAAATCAATCATGAAGTCATGAGTCTTGATGAAAAATTTTGCTCATCCTCAAAATAATTTCTCTATGTCATCAGTTGTGAATTCTCATAAATTTTAGAAGCTCAGGAGCCTAAGAGGACAGAAATATCTGCATAATATTCAAAGAAATTTTATACCTATGGTTGCTGCTAAAAAAAAAACAAAACTGAAATCAACTGAATTATTTATTTGTCAGCCTATTTTTATCCTTATAAAACCTATGACCACAGGTCCTTTCCATGTATCTCTTTCTGAGTTTCTATGTAATTAAAAAAGTGGGTCCTAAACTTTGGGGCCCATTGGGATCACTTGATGAGCTTTAAAAACATTTCCATGTCCAGGAATTGAGTCTAATGTCTAAAGGTGGCAGTCAGGCCTTAGAATTTTTAAAAGACTGCCAGCTTTTTCCAAGGAGAAGGCAGTGGCACCCCACTCCAGTACTCTTGCCTCGAAAATCCCAGGGATGGAGGAGCCTGTAGGCTGCAGTCCATGGGGTCGCTAAGAGTCGGACATGGCTGAGCGACCTCACTTTCACTTTTCACTTTCATGCATTGGAGAAGGAAATGGCAACCCACTCCAGTGTTCTTACCTGGAGAATCCCAGGGATGGGGGAGCCTGGTGGGCTGCCGTCTATGGGGTCACACAGAGTCGGACATGACTGAAGTGACTTAGCAGCTTTTTCCAATGGTCAGCAAAGTTTGGGAAGCAACGATTTAGGGATTTAATAGACATATTTTTTCCAGTCTATTTTAACAAAATAGGTAGTTCTCAATCCTTGTGGGGCCATACAAAACAACAACAACAAAAAACAGCTACAGTACGAGAGGGGCATTACTTAAATTCAGGGGCAAATAGCATGCATGAGCATCTTGGGAAACATTACTATATATAATGTAAATTTTTAGAATATGTTAAATTTGCACATTACAGAGAGTAATAAAGAGTCTCCTAGATAAACCATAAAATTTTACTTCACACAATTTTACTTTTGGCTGATGTATATTTTTATTACATACCTAGAATTGTGCTATGCATTTGATCCAAAGACTTTTTTTTTCTTCTAATTTTATTTATTTTTTAACACCAAAAACATTTGGCATTGGGGTACAGCCAGTTAACAATGTTGTGATAGTTTCAGGTGAACAGTGAAGGGACTCAGCCACACATATACATGTATCCATTCTCCCTTAAACTCCCCTCCTATCCAGGTTGGCACATAACATTGAGGAGAGTTCCATGTGCTATACAATGGGTTTTTGTTGGTTATCCATTTTCAATATTGGGCTATGCATTTTCTAAGCATCTTATTTCATCCTCAAATAATTCTCTAAGGCAAGTATTATTATCCGCATCTTACAAATGGATAGATCAGAGATGTCAAGTCACTGAATACCTAATGTTCCTTCACGAAGCACAGGACTTAGGAACGGCTAAGTCATAGTCGTGTTTTAGAAGTGAGAATGATCTTCACTGGAGAAGGTCAAGGAGCAGGGCCTCTATACCTCTGTGCATCTTGCGTCCCTTTGTGTAACAGGCATATATGTATATAGAAAGGAAGACCATGCAGAATACAGGTTCGGGGTCATGGGCCCTCCAGGTAGGAAGCCTTTGGCTCCTGTGAAGGAACATTAGGTCAGCCTGGCAGGAGAGGAGACAGCAGCACTAACCAGAAGCAGTCCTAGAGAATCCTGGGGCCAGCAAGTGCTACCTGATCATCAGCTAGCTGCTCAGCACTGGCTCACATGCTGTGGGAAAATAACATAGCTGCCTCATCAAGGCAATATTTGGGGGAAGAAATTAAAATAAATATTAAAATGGAAAGAAAGACAACAGAAATTTAGCATACATGAAACCATATGTAGTTAAACATAAAAACTAAATTTTTCCAGATGAACTCTCAAGACAAAATTAATTACTTCCTCCACTGTGATCTCACACTATGTTTACAGACCAATAAAGCATTCACTCACTCAGGGAACAGTGTGCGCTTGCGTGCTACGTATGGTCCAGGCACTGTGCCAGGTGATGGAATTATCATCTAGTTGGCTTTTCACATGTCTCTTTCCAACTGCTTCCCTTTGTCCATGATTCTGTTTAGGGTAGGGTTTTTGAAGGCAAAGGCCACATCTTGGTAACTTGTATCCCAGCATCTAACTGAAATTGCGGTGACTCCAATATAAGTTTAGAGTTTCCCAAGAGGGAACATCTTTCCCAGCGGGGAAAAATGTGATTTCCTTGGCATAAAACTGGTCTGTTCCCAGTGACATAATTCCTCCCCTGTGCTTATCCTTGTCAGGGGGAAAACAACGAGCTAAGTATATTTTGAAAATATGTGTTAAGAAGGAGTTAGGGACTTTGGGTTGGATTGAACACATACATTTTTTTTTTTCTTTCTCACAAAACCCCACTAGGAAAGGAGTAAAGAAAAATGGAAAAGACAGGGATTGACAAGGTGGAGGAGAAAGAGAGAGGAGAAAACACTTTGCATGCAACGTCAACAACAGGACAAAAAGCACATGGCAGAGTTCACAAAACTGCTAAAAAAGAATTATTTTAAGAAGAGATATTTGGATTTATAAAATCCCCAAAGGAAAAAAAAATGGAAAACTTAATACCTAGAATATTAAAAATTTGGCTCTTAATGCGCAGCTCAGTTAGTAAAGAATCTACCTGCAATGTGGGAGACCTGGGTTCGATCCCTGGACTGGGAAGATTCCCTGGAGAAGGGGAAGGCTACCCACTCCAATATTCTGGCCTGGAGAATTTGATGGACTGTATAGTCTATGGAGTCCCAAAGAGTTGGACACGACTGAGTGACTTGCACTTCACCAATGGGGCTAAAGCCATTATCATAGCTATCTCATGATAAATTATTAGTTTGACTCTTATTTTCAGTTGGTAGTAAATATATTTATTGAGCAAAATTACAACAGTTATGCTGCTAATTTTTAAAAAATCTCATTTGTACTCTTATGGTCACTTATTATTTAATTTTAAAATTTACCATGAAGTTTAAGTAGCAAAAAGTAAAACCAAACCAAACCAAAAAAACCCTCCACATAATGGAGGTTTCTTAACGTGTAATAGTCTTCTACATATAATCATACAAAAAAAAGAAGCAAGAATAATCGTTTTATTATAAGCAAGCAAAAGAAAATAAAGACAAAAAATAGAAAATGTTCTTTTAAAACACATAAAAGAGATTTTAGAAGTAGAAAGTATTATCCCATGAGGCTAGAACACACGGTCAAAATATAATTAAAGGAAGTGAGATCATCTGGTCAAATGTCATCAACATTTGAGGAAACATTTGAGGTTCAGAGAGGGAAAATAATTTGCCTAAAGAAATAAAACAGACTTACTAAGGAGATTCACATTAACTTAGAAGCTTTAAAAATGTACTACCATTTGTGAATGTGAGTCATATGAATGTGAGTCATACTGTTTTTCTGACTGAAAAGAATCAATATAGTGAATGGATTATTGATTGGGGTTTTTCCTTTTTCTTTCCAGTAGGAAAAGTAATCTCATTTTTCTTATAAAATAGCAACCAGATCTTCATTACTTTAATTCACTTCTAGCAGCTATCATATAAAATATTCAGCAATCAGGAACTAAGTTATGAAAACTTTTGCCATTCTCACTTTAATATTATCTGTTGAAAGTATTATATTTTTGTTTGGTTCATCACATTCCCTTATATATTTGTGGGATCAAGTATTTTATTTCAGAAATGAATAAATTAGGTTAAAAAGAGAGCTTTAAAAATTGTTATTTTTTCCCCCCAAATTGAAGTATAGTTAGAAAGCAACCTAAATGTCCATGGACAGATGGATGAATGAAGGAGATGCAGTGTCTGTGTATATATAATGGAATATTACTCAGCCATAAAATGAATGAAATAATGCCATTTGCAGCAACACAGATAAACCTGGAGATTATCACATTAAGTTGAACTGAAGTCAGGCAGAGAGAAACAAATACCATATGATATCACTTATATGTGGAATCTAAAAAAAAATGACACAAATGAATTTATTTACCAAACAGAAACAGACTCACAGACATAGAACACTTATGGTTACCAATGGGGAAAGGGGCAGGGACATTAGGAGCTAGGGGTTAACGTATACACAACACAATACATATAAAATAGGTAAACAGCAAGTACCTAATATATAGCACAGGGAACTATGTTGCTGTTTAGTCACCAAGTTGTGTCCGACTCTGCGCCCTCATGGACTGTAGCCTGCTAGGCTCCTCTGCCCATGGAATTTCCCAGGCAAGAATATTGGGAGCGGGCTGCCATTTCCTTCTCCAGGCGATCTTTCGGACCCAGAGATTGAATCCATACCTCAGGCGCCTCCTGCATTGGCAGGTGAATTCTTTATCACTGAACCACTTGGGAAGTCACAGGGAACCGTACCACTTTGCTATACACTTGAAGGCACCATTAACTATACTTTAATAGAAAAAATTATGTTCTTAAATCTGTATCTGAATCTGGCTCTTGTGCAAGGAAAAGTGTGTGTTAAAAGTGCTCTGGGAGATACTGGGAAATTATTTAACATATATACAGATTGCAATGTATTAGATTTTGTAGAAAATAAAGGGCCAATGAAAAGCTTTGGCAGGTTTCTATTGGTCTCCTGAAATTTCCAACTCATTGACAGTAAAATAGTCAAATCTGATCTTTCCCAGAGAAAGGAGGCAGCCCTAGTCTGGCAGATCTTTAAACAATAAGGCATTTCAAAATGCTATATATATTTTAACAGTCATTACATTACTTTTATCATCTTTAGAATAATTCCTGAGACTATCTTAAGACCTCTAAAATTCCCTAGTGCCTCCATTAGTAACCCCACCCATATTCTACAATATTGAAGAAGTATTTAGGTATAAGAAACTTGCTTTGAAATTCTCATCTCCATCATTCATTATAGTAACCATTACTGTTTTGCAAATCTGGCTTGTGGTGAAGCTATCAGATTATTCACTCTTCATTATACAATTAGTTGTATTTACTTTACAATGCTTTTGCTTTGGCTGTCTCAAAACTTTAAATTATTGTAAAATTGAAATAGTTTCAAATGGTGGTCCTTTGATGTACTGTATTATTTGATACAAATTGTTCAAAGTGTTAAGTCTAATTTCTTCCCAATAAACATTTTTAAGTTAATTAATTATAGTAAATTAAAATTAAAGGCAAAATATTAACTTTAGGGCTATAAAGTTTTATAGCTAACATGTAAGTCTTAAAAACACAATCACCAAACAAACATACATTACTAGCATGTAAAATTTCAAAAATGGTATGTTTTAAGTGAGCTATTATGAAAGGATACAAGATAGAAGAAATTAAAAAGAAGAAAAAGTTATTGAAGGAAGCATATTTAATCAGTTGGCATTCTCAGACAGCAGTGCTCACACATATTAATGTGTCTCATATTAATGTAAAACAGTTAAACAATTACCCATTAACATAGAATTAGAGACTCCCTTTGGGTTATTTTCCCCTATTTTTTCCCCCCTTTTTTTTCTGGTAATGGAATATAACAGTATTTTTGTTATTTATCTCAAGAGTGTATACTCAATGAAAGCCTTAAAAAGCCAAGTAAGTTTGACTTCCAAAAGACAGAAATAAAGAACAACATATCTGGAGTTTTTACTTCTGAGGTAAAAATTATAACATGGTCCATTTTGTTTTCTATTTTGTATTTAAAGTTGCAATCTTTTTATTTACATCAAGTTCTCATCTAATTCATTCAAAATGTATCAGGAATGGAAAAGAGATGTAATTCTAATCTCTTTTCCAAGCCGCAGAAGCGGACATCTATCTAATCAACATCGTTCTCAAGAGCCAACAGTTGTTTCTTGAGTTGTGTTTTAATATCGTACCTATGAAACAAACTAGCATTATTATGTCAAAGTGCTGAGAAGTTAAATACCTTGCCTAAAGTCAGAAATGAGTCAGAGACACGGCTTAGGCGAGGTCCAGTTGCTCTGCCTTCCAGGCTCCTCTATCTGGACTCAGACTTTGTAATTGCTTCTCCACTATTTGATTAGAAAAACGGACAATGTTGATTCTGGCTTCAGTCCAGAAATAAATAGATGAGGAAATCAGTTTAACTGGAAGGAAAACTAAAAAAGGAGATTCAAGGACAAATTCTAATACTCTGATATTTTTCTTGTTTTCCCTATTTGTATGAATTTTTATGAAAGATCCAATAATATATCTTTATAAAAATATATCTCTGATTTTTTAACCTTTTACTATTGTGCTCATCCAGAAAATTTTTGTACTTTGACTAATTTAAGTAATGCTCACTTTAAGATTAAGTAAAACCAAAGTGCAGTGGAAGCTTTGCTTTATTGTACTAATGATGATAAAATTTTACCTATAAAAGATATGGATTAAATGTCATTTCAATTACCATATGGAGAGAGCCAGATTTTTCTTACAGAAAAAAGTGGCAATATTTTCCAAGATGAAACAGTTTATTTGATCTTTAAAATATACAAAAATATTCCCTGAGGGGCAAAATTGTGAAATTTATCTGTAAGCATCAGTTATCCTCTGAATGAGCTGTTCCTTTTGTTTTAAATTGTAGAGGAGTTTGAATGTGTGAGATGTTAGCTTCATTATTCATATTGTGTAATAGTTTCAGACTGGAAACCCAGGTTCATTTCTATTTTAATTCTGTTGTAACTCACACAGTCCTTTGCTGTTTGTTCTTTGATCACTATTTATTAACTCAGATTCCAGTAAAAAGTTGTTTCTTTGCTGTTCTTTTCTGAACTCAAGTATTACTGGTGTTCAGCCTTCCCGTTAAGCATTGTCACATTATTCCCTGAGAAGTTTTCCAGTTTATTAAGGAAAAGGTAATCCTGCTGATTTATTGGAAAGAAAAAGTCAATTAGGTTGGAGTGATTTATACCCACAGGAGAAGTGGAGATTATACATTCATAATAACAAATTCAAGCTGCTGCAGTTAAATTTTAAAAACAAAGGTATGGGATTATTTGGCTGATTTGATAATTACCTCTGGTAAAATGCAACATTTTCAAGTAAAAATGTATTTTTTTTTTTAATCCTTGTATCCCTTTTGCCTCTTCCCTGTTCAAGCATTTAATGAGCCCTGTGCCTACTTCCTCAGAGGAGGGACAATCATTGTGGTAACAATAGCTATCATGTGTGGCACAATTATGTACCAGACATGGTAAAAAATGAACTCATTCAGACCCAACAACCCTATCATCAGGAATTGCTATCTTCATTTCACAGATGAGGAAACTGAGGCACAGAGGTTTAAAGAACTAGCCCAAGGTCACATATTAGCAAGAGGGAGAGCTAGGATTCAAAGGAAGACTGGCTCAGAATCTGTGCCCTTTACCATTAAAGATGGTCAGTGCTGTCTGTCAAGGATCTCTCCAGCCCTATGCCTCAAGAGAAACTTGGAAAAAGCAAATTAGACACAGGGACAGAAAAAAAAGTAAAAGTGAAAGTCACTCAGTTGTGTCCGACTCTTACAACCCTATGGACTGTAGCCCTCCAGGCTCCTCTGTCCATGGAATTCTCCAGGTGAGAATACTGGAGTGGGTTGCCATTCCCATCTCCAGCGGATCTTTCTGACCCAGGGATCGAACCTGGGTCTCCTGCATTGCAGGCAGATTATTTACCGTCTGAGCCACCAGGGAAGCCCCCAAGGGCAGAATTTAGGGTGAATGTCTTGTGAAGGCATGCCAGAAGCTGAACCTCCTGGGAGGAATACTATCGCTGTAGTTCATGGATGCATTGTCATAGCGTAGTGGAGGAACTGTCATCAGGAAAGGTCAGATTTGTGACCTTGCACAGCTGTACCAAAGCGATGAAGTGAGAATGAGACCTGAGCTCACTGGCTGACAGAAGTGTGAGAAGACAATGATAAACAGGAGCCAGTGGGATCCAGTTTTTGAGGAGATGGGCCAGAAACAGAGTGGTTGGGATGCGTACTCTAAGGTGCAGCTGCTTCCTGCTGCCCACCTGCCCCGCTTTCTTTCTTTGTTAAAATTTGAAGTATAGTTGCTGTACAATATTATATAATACAAGTGTACATACAGTGATTTGCCATTTTTAAAGGTTATACTTCAATGATTGTTATTATAAAATATTGGCTACACAGAGTCACATAATAAAGAACAAATTTATAGTCATCAAGGGGGAAGGGAGGAGTGGGATGAACTGGGAGAATGGGATTGATACATACATACTATTGATACTATGTATAGATAACTAATGAGAACCTACTGTACAACACAGGGAACTCTACTCAATGCTGTGGTGACCTTAATTGGAAGGAAATCCAAAAAAGAGGTGATTTATGTTTAGGTATAGCTAAGTTACTTTGCTGTACAGCAGAAACTAACACAACATTGTAAAGCAACTAGATTCCAATTAAAAAATAAAATATTGGCTATATTCCCCCATGTTGTACAATAAGTCCTTTTAGTTTATTTTATATGTACTAGTCATACCTTTTACTCCCCTACCCCTCTTTTTTCCCCTCCCTGCTTCTCTCTCCTCACTGGTAACCATTAACTTATTCGCTATATCTGCAGGTCTGCTTCTTTCTTGTTATATTCACTAGTTTGTGTATTTTTTAGATTCCCCATATCATACAGTATTTGTCTTTCTCTGTCTTTTTTCACTTAGCATACAGGGCACAGCTTCTTAAAGAGACTTTACTGAGCAGAATAGTGAGATCATTAGGCTTACACCTTCAATCAGCTTGTCTAGAAGTTGTATTTTACACATTTACCCTGAGTGATTATTTTCTGGAAAATGGACTCACGGATAACAGTTTCTCAAAGGATAAATAAAACAAAAGTAACCATATTAATTTAGAAAAAGAGAAGTGCTTGGTAAGATAACCTGTTTAGGAATTTACAGAGTTTTCCTCATGGTGGACAGATATTCAGTTCAGTCAGTTCAGTCGCTCAGTTGTGTCCGACTCTTTGCAGCCCCATGAACCGCAGCACGCCAGGCCTCCCTGTCCATCACCATCTCCCGGAGTTCACTCAAACTCATGTTCATTGAGTCAGTGATGCCATCCAACCATCTTATCCTCTGTCATCCCCTTCTCCTCCTGCCCCCAATCCCTCCCAGCATCAGAGTCTTTTCAAATGAGTCAGTTCTTCGCATCAGGTGGCCAAAGTATTGGAGTTTCAGCTTCAGCATCAGATAGATATTACACAAAAGCAAATCAAGCAAAAGGAATTTTGATGAACAAAGAACTTGAATAAAGTGCATTGGACTTAGAGGCTTTTTTTTTTCTTTCCCCAAAGTAAAGTAATTAGATATAATTTTCCTCTCTGACCAGAGAATATTTCCACTGGATGACAGATATAGTTGCACCAAGATTAATCAGGTCACTCTGGCTCCCAGACAAGATTAGATGAGCACTGACAAATTCTTTCCTTCTCCTTTTGGATTTCCCTGGTGGCTCAGATGGTAGAGCATGTGCCTACAATGCAGGAGACCTGGGTTTGATCTCTGGGTCAGGAAGATCCTCTAGAGAAGGAAATGGCAACCCACTCCATTACTCTTGCCTGGAAAATGGAGGAGCGTGGTAGGCTACAGCCCATGGGGTCACAAAGAGTCGGACATGACTGAACAACTTCACTTTCACTTTTCTCCTTTTGGAAGACTATAGTCAGAGAACTCTCTCAATTAATACATCACTTATAGCACACTATCATCCAAACCCTCTGGACTCTGTATTGTGCCTGCCCCTTACTTGATACCTGACCCAGTCCCAGGAGGAAAGTCAAGTTCCGGGTCTCTCCATCTTTAGTGGCTCCCGCCTGCAGCAGTGAACATGTCTGTTCTCATCCCCATCATGAACTAAACTCAGACAACTGTCATATATCCTTTAGTGTATTCTACCAGCATACATTCCTGATGGTCACACTTTCCAACCTTAACCGCCAATGAAGGGGGAGACACCTTGTATGGGACTTATAAAATCCTTTGCTCTAAATACAGTGAGTGCACAATTGCACTCATCTCACACGCTAGGAAAGTAATGCTCAAAATTCTCCAAGCCAGGCTTCAGCAATACATGAACCATGAAATTCCAGATGTTCAAGTTGGTTTTAGAAAAGGCACAGGAACCAGAGATCAAATTGCCAACATCTGCTGGATCATCGAAAGCAAGAGAGTTCCAGAAAAACATCTATTTCTGCTTTATTGACTATGCCAAAGCCTTTGACTGTGTGGATCACAACAAAATGTGGAAAATTCTTAAAGAGATGGGAATACTGACCTGCCTCTTGAGAAATCTGTAATGCAGGTCAGGAAGCAACAGTTAGAACTGGACATGGAACAACAGACTGGTTCCAAATAGGGAAAGGAGTACGTCAAGGCTGTATATTGTCACCCTGCTTATTTAACTTCCCTGGTGGCTCAGATGGTAAAGCGTCTGCCTACAATGCAGGAGACCCAGGTTCGATCCTTGGGTCTGGAAGATCCCCTGGAGAAGGAAATGGCAACCCACTCCAGTATTCTTGTCTGGAAAATCCCATGGATGGAGAAGCCTGGTTGGCTACTGTCCATGGGGTTGCAAAGAGTCAGACATGACTGAGCAACTTCACTATCTATCACTTTGCAGAGTACATCATGAGAAACGTTGGGCTGGATAAAGCACAAGCTGGCATCAAGATTGTAGGGAGAAATATCAATAACCTCAGATATGCAGATGACACCACCCTTATGACAGAAAGTGAAGAAGAACTAAAGAGCCTCTTGATGAAAGTGAAAGAGAAGAGTGAAAAAGTTGGCTTAAAACTCAACATTCAGAAAACTAAAATAATGGAATCTGATCCCATCACTTCATGGCAAATAGATGGGGAAACAGTGGAAACAGTGGCTGACTTTATTTTTTGGGGCTCCAAAATCACTGCAGATGGTGACTGATGTCATGAAATTAAGATGCTTGCTCCTTGGAAGAAAAGTTATGACCAACCTAGACAGCATATTAAAAAGCAGAGACATTACTTTGCTGACAAAGGTCTGTCTAGTCAAAGCTATGGTTTTTCCAGTATCATGTATGGATGTGAGAGTTGGAGTATAAAGAAAGTTGAGCGCTGAAGAATTGATGCTTTTGAACTGTGGTGTTGGAGAAGACTCTTTAGAGTCCCTTAGACTGCAAGGAGATTCAACCAGTCCATTCTAAAGGAAATCAGTCCTGAATATTAATTGGAAGGACTGATGCTGAAGCTGAAACTCCAATACTTTGGCCACTTGATGCGAAGAACTCACTCATGTGAAAAGACCCTGATGCTGGGAAAGATTGAAGGCAGGAGGAGAAGGGGATGACAGAGCATGAGATGGTTGGATGGCATCAACGACTCAATGGACATGAGTTTGAGTAAAGTCAGGAGTTGGTGATGGACAGGGAGGCCTGGCATGCTGCGGTCCATGGGGTCACAAAGAGTTGGACACGACTGAGCAACTGAACTGAACTGAATACAGTGAGCACATTTTCAACTTAAAAATATAACTTTTATAAAAATATTTAGAATGGAACATACTTTAAGTATCAAGGAAATGATTATCAAGGCTAATCTTCATTTCAGGCAACTAACAGGGCCCCTCAGGTGGAAATAATAAAACTCCTAAATATATAAACTTTCTAAAATGTTGGTTTAGATATCATTTCATATGGAGTCCTGACAGGATATAAAACATTCTCAAGTAGTGTAAGTCTGAGAAATTACTATGGAAAAGTATTTTTAAAATTAGTAAAACTAAACCAAAATCTTACTAGTGAATCACCCTACCTATTCCTGTTGTCTATGTAACTAGTAAAGTTTAAATTAATAGATACTCAAAAATGGGTCCTGAATTAATTAATCCATGTCATGTCAATATGAATGGTATGGTCAAGGGAATAAAGTCATTTTCCTGAAGACTGAGAGAACTGCATTGATTTCCAAGCTCTGTCATGGCTCATTATATGCTCTTGAGCAAGTCATTGCTCCTCTCTGAACGTTAGTCTTCTCATCTATGAAAATAGCTATTGGATCTAATAACCCTTATGACCCACTCCCACTTTTAAATTATTTTTTGCTTATTTATTATTATCTCCAAGAAATCTCCCTAGAACATGCTATAAAGAAAGAAAGATAGCACTAAGTCATGTCCAAGTCTTGCAACCCTATGAACTGTAGCCTGCCAGAGTCCTCTATCCATCAGATTGTCAAGGCAAGAATACTGGAGTGAGTTGCCATTTCCTTATCCAGGGAATCTTCCCAACCCAGGGATTGAATCCAGGTCTCCAGCATTGCAGGCAGATTCTTTACCAACTGAGCTACACAGGAAGCCCAGAACATGCTATGAAAAAGGACTGAAGTTTTATATCAAAGTTAAGAAAGTTCATGGATAGCAAGGCAACACTAATAAGTATGTGCAATGGATGAATCAACTAGGTTGGAACTGAGACTTGGGGTACAGAGTCCCATGGAATTAAGAATCCCCTTCATAGCTCCTCTGGGACTCAAAGCAGAAAATCACAAAACTGCTGAATTATCCAGTTGGGAAACCCATATTATCTAAAAAAGTCTAGTCGTTTTGCTCTGTTTCTGGCCAACTTCTGGAGTTATAGGGCCATGGTGGTCTTGAAATGCTGCGGTTACCACCAGATTTCAAAATATAAGTCGTGGTGGTAGGAAAAAATCACTTTCTCCTTCCCTAACCTAATCTAGACTTGGACACAAGCCTCTCCCCTGAAACCCCAACAAAAGCATTTAACAGGCTGTGATTTTTGCAAAACTTCTGAAACTCATGGGATAATGGAAGGAAATTACAATGCAGAGAAGGAAAATGTTAAGCAGCAATATTAGCTATGACTATTCTCTTCTCCATAGAGAATAGAGGGCCCCCTGGGCCACCTCTCCCCTTATCCATGGACCCACACTACTGACATATTGAAGGAATTACATAACCCCCCATGCAGAGAATGTCCTTGATCATATCCTACCCTTAATTCCTCTCTTGGTTTATAAGAGGGGAAGAAACTTCTATGTCCCCAGCCAATAAAGTACTAACTACTAGGGATTCTTTACCTACTATTAAGACAAATTTATAGATGATGCAGAAAAATTTTGCTTTTTTCCATAAAGTTTCCATTTCAGAATATAGTCTGCACTGTACTTTTGTATAATAAAAGCTTATTAAAGTATCACTTACCAAGAAAAAGAAAAGCTTTCTCCAAAGATAAGTACAGCTCTGTTTCTAGCTAAAAAAAAAAAATTGTTACCAAAATCTTGTTAAATATGGTGGATTGATTACATATTTTAATATGTGTTTTCTCCTCAAATCTCTTTAAAATGACAGCAATGAAATAAAAAAATATAAACCTACAATGTCAAAAAAGGGCTTCCCTAGTGGCTCAGTGGTAAAGAATCCGCCTGCCAATGTAGGAGACATGAGTTCATTCCCTGGGTCAGGAAGATCCTCTGTAGAAGGAAATGACAACTCACTCCAGTATCTTTGCCTGGGAAAGCCCATGGACAGAGAAGCCTGGTGAGCTATGGTCCACGGGGTCGCAGGGTTGGACATGACTCAGTGACTAAACAACAAGAACAATGTCAAAGCAAACAGGAATGACATGTGAAGGAATAAGAGATTACAACAACTTACTGGAAGAGATTTTAGAGGAAACACAAAACTTGAGAGTGACTGTCAAGGATGAAAATAAGGGGATTGGTAAAATAATATATAAAGTGTAGTTGGACCTGATTGCCTCTTCCCTACCCCATGTAACTGCTACCCTCTTTATACATATACTACCTACCACTTGCCCAATTTTTACTCCTAAAAGAATTTGATTTGGAATTTATTTTCATTTGGGAGTAGCAAGAACATTGAAAGGCAGGAGCTACAAACAGAGAAAGTTAAAGTATGTATAGAAAAAATACAACCAGGCACCTCTTTCTAATAGCACAAAGCAGAAAGAGCTTAAATAAATTAAATAGTCAAAGTCAAACTTCACTGAGTGCATTAAAATATATATTCAAGGAATCCTGCCAAAAAGCAGAATAAAAATACAAGGGAAGTCGAATAGGAGAGAAAAGATAAGAAAATTAGAGGTATAGTTTAGGAAGTCAATTAGGTACCTAATAGAACTTTCAAAGAGGTGACAGGCCCCAGTGGAGAGTGAATTATCAAAGAAACAATACAACTCCCAGGACTGAAGGAGAGGAACCCAGCAAGCTCCTCTGCCCAGGGGATTTCCCAGGAAGAATACAGGGGTAGGTTGCCATTTCCTCCTCCAGGTGACCTTCCCAACCCAGAGACCCAACTGGTGTCTCCTGCATGACAGGTAGATCCTTTGCCACTGAGCCACCAGGGACGGCTCAGTGAAGGAAAGGGAGATGAGTCTATTTACTTGCCAGCACAAGGCTTTCCTGGTGGCTCAGTGGTAAAGAACCAGCCTGCCAGTGCAGGAGATGTAGGTTTGATCCTTGGTCTGGTAAGATCCCCTGGAGAAGGAAATGGCAAACCACTCCAGTATTTTTTTTTTTGGCTACACTGGGTCTTTGCTGCTTTTGCGTGGGTTTTCTCTGGTTACAGCAAGCAGCGGCTGCTCTTTGTTGTGGTGCTTGGGCTTCTCATTGCAGTGGTTTCTCTTGTGAAGCACAGGCTCTAGGCTCTTGAGCTACAGTAGTTGAGGCACACAGGATTAGCTGCTCTGCGGCATGTGGAACCTTCCTGGACTAGGGATTGAACCCATGTCCCCTGCACTGGCAGGCGGATTCTTATCCACTCTGCCACCAGGGAAGTCCCCACTACAGTATTCTTGCCTGGGAAATCCCATGGACAGAGGAGCCTGGGGAGCTATAGTCCATGAGGTCACAAAGAGTCAGACAGGACTTAGAGACTAAACAACAACAACAAAGAATTTATAAAACAAGACAAAAAACACCCACCTCTTGGGAAAATCATGATAAAATTTTGAATAGCAGTGTTAGTGAAAAATTGCAAAAAGCTTTCAGAAGTGAAATCACATAAAAAAGTATGGAGACTCAGAATGACATCTTGCTTCTCCACAGAAAGACTGCCTTAAAAATTCTGAGGGAATTTATATTGCCCAAATTGGGACTCTCCACTGCCAAGGTAGCAATCACGTGTAACGTGTGAATAAAGCCATTTCAGATGTGCAAAAACTAAAAAAAAATAATAATAATAACAAATAAAACAAATAAACTGCCTTAATGTAGCCTTTCTGAGAAAGTCTGACAAATATGATCCAGAAAAAAAGGCCGAATGAAGATTGATAAAGAAAAAGACAAAGAAGGAACCAAGAAAAAGGGTTGGGGCGGGAGGAGGGGGTGGGGTTGGGGATGGTGTCAACTTATCTAGACTATGGTCTTCCCTGTAGCGCAAATGATAAAGAATCTGCCTGCAATGCCAGAGACCCCAGTTCAACACCTGGGTCGGGAAGATCCCCTGGAGAAGACAATGGCAATCCAATCCAGTATTCTTGCCTGGAGCATCCCCTGGACAGAGAATCCTGGTGGGCTACAGTCCCTGGAATCCCAAAGAGTCGGACTGGATTAACACTACTATGTAGACTGAACTCCATTTCCCAGAAATCCCTATCCTTCCCCACAGCTGAGATTCCTGCTGAGAGGCTCGCAGGGCAGGCAGGCTTTGTAGCTGTCTCCTGCTGTTGCCTGTCTGTTGGCTCATCTCATCGGCCTAAGGCCTCTGCCAGAGTTGCAGCTGCCCTGGCTTCCTCTGGATTTTCAGCATGTGACAGAGGGTTCTGCTTCTCCGGGACACCCACAACACCAAGGTCAGAGGCAACTAGGGCTGACACAGCTTTCAGTCCATCTTCATGGGCTCCGGCTCCTGCTTCCCGGAGGGCCATCTACCCTTCCCACTTTACCCTCATCCTTCGAACTCATCCACCATCTTATGTCAAGAAAAGGGCCTTTGTGAGATCCACAGTAGCCTAAGGTTCACCCCTTATGTATCCTAGAGGCTCTGCTTCTCTGAGTGAACTCTGTTATGTACAGGATCTGAAACAGAAAGACCGAATGCCAGAGAAGGAATTTTCCGAATACACTGTTGTTTGCTGGAGGACTCCCGGCCAGAGCCCTCAATTCTGCTCAAATCTGGACTGCTGGTCCTGTTGGTCTGCTACATGAAGCCTGGAAAAAGTTCTCCTCAACAGATGTTTGACAGATGTCCCCAAATGTAGACCTTCAGGTCCCACAAAACCTTTATCCTCCCCTGCTTCCCTGTTAAGATACAAAATGAAATGCTTATTCACTACTCTTCTTTCCAGAGGTTGCTCACCTATCCAAAATTTTTTTCCTCTGGTATCAGACCAATTCAAAATTTGTTGCTTAACAGGGCTAAGTACAAAAGATGTTTCTTAATTTATTTTCCCAGCGAAGAATAAAAAGAGCTCTGGCCAAGGAATGTTTTTCTTACAATGTGTATGCAAGGACTTCAGAATTGCATATATTTTATGCTTCTGAACAATAACATCTTTCCTTAAAGAGGAAGCTTCCCATAAGTTCATGTCATTAAAAAAAAAACTGTAATCAAATAAATATTAAATTCTAACATATTTTAAAACATATTTTTTACATTAAATACATGAAGATGAAATTCAGCCATATTGTGTAAAAAATACATGGAGAAAAAAGAAAACAAGAGCTCATATTAAGTAAAACCACATTTTAAAATACAATTTTATACCCAAGGAAGGTGGGTGGTAACACAAGTGTCTGCTTTCACTCTACTCCTCAGTACAACTTCTCTGATTTCTTTGATAAATTTGCTATAAATCTTTTTCATTCAGGTACCTAAATCTGATTTCTATGTGTGCTTTCCCCCGCCCAGTTTTTAGATTCTTAAAATGTTATCTCTCCTAAAACATCACCCAACTAATTTGAAAACACATGATGACCACATCTAAAATTAGAATTCGCAGAATTATTAGCTATCCTGACAAAATTTCTGGACATGAGCAGAAAATTTAAAATAAAAAAAAATTTTTTTTTGCAATTGTCGAAAGTGTATTTGCACATTTGAATTTAAAAGTTGCCCTTATTTTTCATTCAGCTTTTAATGATTTTTATTTCTTAGAAAAAACTGACAGTCTAAATATAATGCTCTGAGATACGGTTCTTACTTTCACTTCAAAAGAGCTACACAATCTGAGAAAAAGTTTTATTGTGCACAATTACACATATTCTGATTTGCTGGTTAGCCCACAGATGGCACATTACAAGGAATTAATTTTTCTGCATGTGCATTTAAGATCAGAAACTGGTGTACTAAACTTTACGTTTAAAAATTTTACATTGACACGTGAATGACTTTACCAACAACTAAGACTAATTCAAAAATAAAGGATAGGTGCCCACACATGTGCATGACCAAGAGTGTACACTGAAGTGATTCTCTAAGACTAAAGTGTTTTCTTGTGTCCTCCTTAGAGATAGTGAAGGAAAATTCTAGAACTTTTAGACTAGATCTTTTGTCCCTACCTCTAGTAATCAAAGATTATGAAATATCAAAGCCCAATCTCAGAGTAATTCTTTTACACTGTTTTTCATTTTGTTTGTGCTTGTAAAGCTAAAAAAATTAATTTATCTAGTCATTGTGAGTAAAAAAAGCAATTTCATTTATTGGAGGGATACTAAGGTAAGTAACAGAATCAATAACATGCTGCCACAAAAAATGCTGAGAAAGGCAGAATGTGTATTGCAGCAAAACCCTCAGCAGGAGGTGTTGTGGGATTGACTCTGCTGTGTGCACCCTATGTTGTTGCTGTCTAGTTGCTAAGTTGTGTTCGACTCTCTGGGACCCCATGGACTGTGACCTGCCAGCCTCCTCTGTCCCTGGGATTTCCCAGGCAAGACTGCTAGAGTGCGTTGCCATTTCCTTCTCCAGGGGATCTTCCCTACCCAGGGATTGAATCCAAGTTTCTTGAGTCTTCTGTATTGGCAGGCAGATTCTTTACCACTATATGCGTATATATGTATAAATAATATATTCCAGTCTCTTTTCATTTATTTGCCTATTCTAATATTCCAATAATCCCTCTGTAGCCTCTATGAGTGAAATAAGACTTCCCTGGCCACCCGCTCTACCCCTGAGCCCATCCACCTAAGCTAGATGTCTTCCTGTGTTTCCTCTCTTACATCACACGTCACTATATTGTGTACTAGAATTTCTCTTGTCATTAAAGAGTGATCATGGACATTTTTCTTGCTTCTTTATCCACAGCACCTTAGTATATACATATCATACAACAGAGGCTCAAAAATAGTTATTGTTCATGGAACAATCCCCTATGTGTAAGAGTATATAATAAAAGATTCAAACTTGGTAACTTAAATGAAGTACTCACTACTGGGCCTAATACACAGATGACATAAATTTTAGTTTCTTATTGTTTTGAAACAGGAATATGCCTATTGAATTTAATCTATAGAGAATGAGGAAGCAATATATACACACAGATAATTAAAAGTTTCATGTGCTAAGTCACTTCAGTCATGTGTGACCCCATGGATTGTAGCCCACCAGCCTCCTCTGACCATGAGATTCTTCAGGCAAGAATACTGGAGTGGGTTGCCATGCCCTCCTCCAAGAGATTATCCTGACCCAGGGATCAAACTCATGTCTCCTGCAGCTACTACGTTTGGATTTTTTACTGCTGAGCCACTGAGGAAGCCCTAACAGTTTCATATATATTGTTAATTTAGAAGGAGAAGGAAGAAAGTGCTATCTAAAATATAGAATTATTTGTGAGATGGGGAAGAGGTGAATCTGGAGACAGTATCCTGCTCCTAAAATAATTTTCTAACAATGCCAAACTCACACGTCAAGCAGAATGAGAATTTTATATTCTAATAAAGAAAGGTAACAGAAGCTTCTGCTTTGATCTATAATGGAAGTACTTGTAGCATAACAAAATTGTTACCAAGAAAAACTTGAGCACTTAGGGAAATAAAAAAGACTATCTGTATGAAAGCATCAGGGAGTCACTAAGGCAGTCAGGGCTTAAGGGGCCAGACTGTAAAGAGAAGAAAGCTGCCCACAGTCATAATACAATAAATGTAAGTTATTCTTGTTGTTTTTTTTTTTAAAGTGTAAACAGTTGAAAGCAAAAAATACACACAGGAAAAGTGCACAACTCATTAGTATATAGTTCAGTGAACTTTCTCAAACTACTTTTTCTGTAGTGTAGACATTCTAGTGATTGATTTTTCCATTTATTTACATCTGAAAATATTTTTGCCTTAGTTTCTGAAAGGTATTTTGCTGCATATAGCATTCTCACTTGCATTATTTCAACAAGAAATGCTCTAGTATCCTTGTTTCTCCCTATGTAACACTTGTTTTTTCCCTCTTGCTGGTTTTAATGGAACTAAGTCTGTCCATTCAGATTATATTCTCCAGGAAGCTAACTGTGAGACAGAGTTTTGTTCTTCCCATATTCATGAGGGAGTGGCTTGTGATCCACCCCTGTGGAAGGGAGCAGGTTTGGGTAAAGGGAGAACCTATGCAGAGTTTTGAATTAATATGGCCCATCAGAGGTACACTGTTTTGGGCCAAAACAGCTGGACCTTACTCCCTGCTTGATGGGACATGACATGTGGGCTGCCCAGGGAGGCAAGAGACCTTGGCCAGAGGTGGGTCTCTATACTGAGGGAAGCCTTTAAGGGGCTGACAGCACACCCAGCAACAGGGCAACAAATTCTCCCTTGAAGTGGTCATCTGGAGGTGGTGCATCACCATTTTGATTACACCTACGGATATGGTCGCAGGAATTATTCATTCACTTGGTGGAAGAGAGCAGAGCCTATTAATAGATACCCAATACACAGAAAGGAAAGGAGAGTGAAGTCGCTCAGTCATGTCCGACTCTTTGAGACCCCATGGACTGTAGCCTACCAGGCTCCTCTGTCCATGGGATTTTCCAGGCAATAGTACTGGAGTGGATTGCCATTTCCTTCTCCAGGGGAGCTTCCCGACCCAGGGATCAAACCCGGGTCTCCCACATTGTAGACAGATGCTTTACTGTCTGAGCCACCAGGGAAGTATACAAAAAGCTCTTTATGACCCAGATAACCATGATGGTGTGGTCACTCACCTAGAGCCAGACATCCTGGAGTGTGAAGTCGAGTGGGTCTTAGGAAGCATTACTGCAAACAAAGCTAGTGGAAGTGATGGAATTCTATCTGAGCTATTTCAAATCCTAAAGATGATGCTGTTAAAGTGCTGCACTCACTAGGCCAGCAAATATGTAAAACTCAGCAGTGGCCACAGGACTGGAAAAGGTAAGTTTTTATTCCAATCCCAAAGAAAGGCAATGCCAAAGAATGTTCAAATTACCACACAATCGCACTCATTTCACATGCCAGCAAGATTACGCTCAAAATCCTTCAAGGTAGGCTTCAGCAGTATGTGAACTGAGAATTTCCAGATAAACAAGCTGGATTTAGAAAAGGCGGAGGAATCAGAGATCAAATTTCCAACATAGGCTGGATCATAGAAAAAGCAAGGGAATTAAAAAAAAAATCTACTTCTGCTTCATTGAATAAGCTAAAGTCTTTGACTATGTGGATTACAACAAACTGTGGAACATTCTTAAAGAGATGAGAGTACCAGATCACCTTGCCTGCCTCCTGAGAAATTTGTATGCAGGACAAGAAGCAACAGTCAGAACTGGACACGGAACAACAAACTGGTTCAGAATTAGGAAAGGAGTAACGTCAAGGCGGAGAAGGCAATGACACCCCACTCCAGTACTCTTGCCTGGAAAATCCCATGGATGGAGGAACCTGGTAGGCTGCAGTCCATGGGGTCGCTAGGAGTAGGACACGACTGAGCGACTTCACTTTCACTTTTCACTTTCCTGCATTGGAGAAGGAAATGGCAACCCACTCCAGTGTTCTTGCCTGGAGAATCCCAGGGACGGGGGAGCCTGGTGGGCTGCCGTCTCTGGGGTCGCACAGAGTCGGACATGACTGAAGTGACTTAGCAGCAGCAACATCAAGGCTATATATAATCACCCTGCTTATTTAACGTATATGTAGAGTACATCATGTGAAATGCCCCGCTGGATGAAGCACAAGCTGGAATCAAGATTGCTGGGACAAGTATCATAACCTCAGATATGCAGATGACACCACCCTTATGGCAGAAAGTGAGGAAGAACTAAAAAGCTTCTTGATGAAAGTGAAACAGGAGTGTGAAAAAGTTGGCTTAAAACTCAACATTCAGAAAACTAAGATAATGGCTTCTGGTCCCATCACTTCATGGCAAACAGATGGAGAAACAACGGAAACAGTGACAACTTTACTTTTTGGGGCTCCAAAATCGCTGCAGATGGTGACTGCAGCCACAAAATTAAAAGACGCTTGCTCCTTGGAAGAAAAGCTATGACCAACATAGACAGCATATTAAAAAGCAGAGACATTATTTTGCCAACAAAGGTCTGTATAGTCAAAGCTATGGTTTTTCCAGTAGTCATGTATGGATGTGAGAATTGGACTATAAAGAAAGCTGAGTAGTGAAGAATTGATGCTTTTGAACTGTGGTGTTGGAGAAGACTCTTGAGAGTCCCTTGGACTGCAAGGAGATCCAACCAGTCCAACCTAAAGGAGATCAGTCCTGGATATTCATTGCAAAGACCAATGCTGAAGCTCCAATACTTTGGCCACCTGATGCGAAGAACTGACTCATTAGAAAAGACCCTGATTCTGGAAAAGACTGAAGGTGGGAGGAGAAGGGGATGACAGAGGATGAGATGGTTGGATTGCATCACTGACTTGACGGATATGAGTTTGAGCAAGCTCCGGGAGTTGGTGATGGACAGGGAAGCCTGATGTCCTGCAGTCCATGGGGTCGCAAAGAGTCAGACATGACTTAGTGACTAAACAACAACAATATTCCATTGTATGTATATACCACATCTTGTTTATCTATCTGTCTGTTGATGGATATTTGGGTTGTTTCCATCTCTTGGCTACTATGAATAATGCTACTATGAACATTGGTATACAATATATCAGTTGCTTTTTAATCTCTCCATGACTAATAAAGGATAAAAGAGAGCAAGAGGCCAAAATATGAACTATGAACTTCAGTTGGTGAGATTCAGTGTCAGATTTTGAGTTTTAGGTCATTCACACTATATGAGAATTAAAAGCAGGTTTGCAAAACAGGTAAGTGCCTTAAAAAGTATTGTTCAGCTCTCAGAAGAATAAAAGTCCAGGAAAGGTCTGAACAAACTCATGTTTCCTCCACCCCAGCCAAACTGGATATGTGCCATTTCCCAAATACAAGTTGTACTTTCTGTTTCTGTACCTTTGCCCATGCTGTTCATTAAGCCTGCAGAAAACTTTTCTCAAAGGACCTGTGATAGTCAACTCTGACCTGTAGGTCGGAACAGAGCAAAATGCTAATAATTATTTTCCTATTCTGAGGCAATTTCATTTAGCATCTTTTCATTACACTGCTAATGCCTATTTCAATTTATTCCTTTTTTATTTTTCAGTTTGTCCTTTAAATACTACATTATACATATTACAGCCAACGAAAGTTGTATGTTCTAGGTCATAAGGTTCTTATGTGCTGTGATCAGATAGATGGTCAGTCATGTTTGACTGTTTGCGATCTCATGGAGCATAGCCCACCAGGCTCTTCTGTCCATGGAATTTTCCAGGCATAAATACTGGAGTGGGTTGCCATTTCCTCCTCCAGGGAATCTTCCGACCCAGAGATCAAACCCAAGTCTTTAAAGTCTCCTGCGTTGGCAGGTGGGTTCTTTACCACTAGCGCCACCATGTGGTTATTCACTTATTAGTGACCAGTTCTGCATCACCCACAGTCAACAGGCAGCCCCAGACAACAGCCCTGTCTGGTTAACTGAACTGTCTGGTTATCTGCAGTTCTTTTGCCTCCCCCTTCTATTTCTCCTCCCTAATAGCATCTCTATTTTGCCTGGGGCTTCTCCAGAACTTTTTGGGGAATTAATTCTGTGCTTCCACTGCAGGAGCCAGAGGACAGTGGGCTGAGGGCGCTAGGTGCTTTCTCCAGAATTTGCCTGTTTAAGGAGAGACACAAGGAGGTTATGCATCCCAGGAGAGCAGAGGAGGCAGCATGCTGGCCAAAAGGTCCAGGATATGATACAGCTGCTCTACCCTCTGCTTCCTGCTTCTTGGCTTTCCAGAGCTCCCTGAATTTCTGTGCATCCTGAAGTCTGATGGTCCCAGATGCCTTATGATTATGTGAGCCTGACAGTTTACAGTAAACTTCAATAAAATTGCTTAAATTAGCCAGTCAGAAATAGGAACTCTGATACATTAGTATTTTCTTGCTCCTACTCACCCCTCGAATTTCTGTTCTGCTCTGCTTCTGCTGCTGCTAAGTTGCTTCAGTCGTGTCCGACTCTGTGCGACCCCATAGACGGCAGCCCACCAGACTCCCCCGTCCCTGGGATTCTCCAGGCAAGAACACTGGAGTGGGTTGCCATTTCCTTCTCCAATGCATGAAAGTGAAAAAATAAAGTGAAGTCGCTCAGTTGTGTCCGACTCCCAGCAACCCCATGGACTGCAGCCCACCAGGCTCCCCCGTCCCTGGGATTCTCCAGGCAAGAACACTGGAGTGGGTTGCCATTTCCTTCTCCAATACATGAAAGTGAAAAGTGAAAGTGAAGTCGCTCAGTTGTGTCCGACTCTTAGAGACCCCATGGACTGCAGCCCACCAGGCTCCTCCATCCATGGGATTTTCCAGGCAAGAGTACTGGAGTGGGGTGCCATTGCCTTCTCCGATTCCCATCTCTAACTACCCTCTTATTGTTCTCCCTCCTTTCCAACCAAGCTTCATAAAAAGGGCATTCTACACTCACTTCATGGCAGATAGATGGGGAAACAATGGAAACAGTGACAGACTTTATTTTCTTAGGCTCCAAAATCTCTGCAGATGGTGACTTCAGCCATGAAATTAAAAGGCACTTGCTCCTTGAAAGAAAAGCTATGACCAACCTAGACAGCATATTAAAAAGTTGAGATTACTTTGCTAACATAGGTTTGTGTAGTCAAAGCTATGGTTTTTCCAGTAGTCATGTATGGATGTGACAGTTGACCATAAAGAAAGCTGAGTGCCGAAGAATTGATGTTTTTGAATTGTGGTGTTGGAGAAGACTCTTAAGAGTCCTTTGGACAGCAAGGAGATCAAACCAGTCCATCCTGAAGGAAATCAGTCCTGAATATTCATAGGAAGGACTGATGCTGAAGCTGAAACTCCAATACTTTCGGCACCTGACTGGAGGAACTGATTCATTTGAAAAGACCCTGATGCTGAGAAAGACTGAAGGTGGGAGGAAAAGGGGATAACAGAGGATCAGATGATTGAATGGTATCACTGACTCCATGGATATGAGTTTGAGCAAGTTCCAGGAGTTGGTGATGGACAGGGAAGCCTGGCATGTTGCAGGCCATGGGGTCGGACACAAAGTTGGACATGACTGAGTGACTGAACTGAACTGAATGTTCACTGACTCTAGTCTCACCTCCTATTAATCCCACAGCTAAAGCCAGTGACTTCTGATCTCTTCATTTTGCTGCAGCTGCTTACTGTGAGGTTGCAAGCCTCTTCAGAGCAATTTATTGATTTCTCAGACTGCTCCTTCTTCAAGACTTACTCTTCAGTGAGTTTTCCTAAAACCCTTCCCTCTTAGCTCTCTGGGTGTCCTCCAAGTTTTTCCTCTTTTCTTTATATAGTAGTTACTCTTCCTCTGCTAGTTCACTGAAAGTCAGTGTTTACCAACTCCCAAATTTCCAACTCCAGCTTTCACTTCTATCTGTAACTCTAGAAGCATTTGACCAACAGTCAACTCAGCCTCATTCTCTTCTGTTCCCCAGAAGAAAAGTCTTGCCTTTGGGAGAACACAGCGAGTTGGTAAAACTCCTACTTACTTATTTAGTTCAAAAACCTTGGCATTATCAGACATCAGTCCTCTCCCTCATCTGTTATTTCCTTAGTAAGTCTTACTGAATCTACCTCCTAAATCTGAATTCTCAGCATCAGCCCCTTGGTTACAACCTCATCGCCACTGCAATCTGAATTTATGTCCTCACCACCTTAGCTTAGTATAATCTGTTGGTAGCTATTCCTTTCTCCAGGGGATCTTCCCAACCTAAGAATCAAACCGGGGTCTCCTGCACTGCAGGTGGATTCTTTACCAGCTGAGCTACCAAAGAAGCCCATAATCTGTTGGTACCTCCTCTGTGATCAATCTGCTTCTAGTTTCCTTCCCATGGTGAATATTTCCTTTGCAGTTAAAAAAAAAAGTTATCTGTATAAAAACAAATGTGACCACATCACTCCTCTGTTAATAAGACTAAAGTGGCCCTTGATAATCAACAAGATAAAATCCAGTTTCTTTTATGTGGTGATTTTGTCTTGGTGTCAGTATCCACTGGTAGTCAAGTGGTCCTGACGGTTAAAGCCATCTGTGACTTAGCCAAACTGGTATAGTGTGAATGCTTTGAAACCTCTGCTAAAATGTGATGCAGGAATGGGTCTTGAAAACTTGAGGCCTAAGTCAGTATTGACACAGAGCCTTCTTTGCAAGCTTAATAAGGGTAAACATTTGTATCTGTGAGTTGGGTGACATTTTCTGTGTATTAACTCATTTAATCCTCGTAACAGCTCTTTGAGATATGTATTTCTTATTTTTATTCCCATTTTGCCAGTGAGGTAACTGAGACATAAAAAAGGGCAAATAACTTGCTGAAGGTGGTCACATATACTAGAGTTTGACTTGAAATAGTCTGGCCTCAGAAGTATGTTCTCATCCACTTGCTGAGGTGCTCTGCTAGCTTTACACAAAGGCAGTGGGGTCACCCAGCCTTAGAACATCATTACAGCCTCTCCAGGGATCTATGCTAATCAGAGGCAAAGTGTGGGAGCCTGAGTCAATGGCAGCTGCTGCTGCTGCTCCTGCTGCTAAGTTGCTTCAGTCGTGTCCGACTCTGTGCGACCTCAGAGACAGCAGCCCACCAGGCTCCCCCATCCCTGGGATTCTCCAGGCAAGAACACTGGAGTGGGTTGCCATTTCCTTCTCCAATGCATGAAAGTGAAAAGTGAAAGTGAAGTCGCTCAGTTGTGTCCAATCCTCAGCGACCCCATGGACTACAGCCTTCCAGGCTCTTCCATCCATGGGATTTTCCAGGCAAGAGTACTGGAGTGGGGTGCCAATGGCAGCTGAGGGCAACCTAAAGCTGCAGCATAACATTTTACGGAGAATCCTTGTCTCCACATCTTCCCAGTGCCCCCAACCTCCTTGCCAACACTCCATGAAAAGCTTCTGAGAGCCCAGAAGTGGAATCACTGCTGCAGGGGATAATGATGGCCACAGATCATACAGGGATGTTTTTAAAGATGACAAGATGAGGGCAGTAAAACAAAGAACAAAACGTGGGATCCGTCTTAAAAATCAGGCATAGTCTGCCCTTCTCTCCCCACTGTGGGTTTGGACTAGACTGACTCCTAAGAACCGAGTTAAGCATCCTCCACTCCATTCTTGAATATCAAAGGAGGAAATGTCAGGGAAGTGGTTCAGTTCAGTTCAGTTCAGTCGCTCAGTCATGTCCAACTCTTTGCGACCTCATGGACTGCAGCACACCAGGCCTCCCTGTCCATCACCAACTCCTGACTTTACTCAAACTCATGTCCATTGAGTCGTTGATGCCATCCAACCATCTCATCCTCTATCATCCCCTTCTCCTCTCATCTTCAATCTTTCCCAGCATCAGGGTCTTTTCAAATGAGTCAGTTCTTCGCATCCGGTGGCCAAAGTATTGGAGTTTCAGCTTCAACATCAGTCCTTCCTATGAATATTCAGGACTGATTTCCTTTAGGATGGACTGGTTGAATCTCCTTGCAGTCCAAGGGACTCTCAAGAGTCTTCTCCAACATCACAGTTCAAAAGCATCAATTCTTCATTGTTCAGCTTTCGTTATAGTCCATACTATAACTCTCACATCCATACATGACCACTGGAAAAACCATAGCCTTGACCAGATGGAAGTAGAGGGACATGTTTCTTCTTACAGTCTCTGCTCATCAGGATAGTTAAGTCTTATGCAGATAATTTCAGCATTCAAAGAAGACACAACTTTCTTAGAACTTCATGCTGAGGAAATGGGTCACATTAATTCTTGTTGCAGAAGAAGAACATTGTTTATTTTAATGGTAGGTCTAGCTGGGACAGGCTAGAAGCAAGACCAAGGGAAAAACACTGTTCTGATAACAAGGAATTGCTGAAGAATTTGTAGGTTTCATGGGGAACCCAAGAGGAAGAGGGTGAAAAGTGAGGAGTGAGTGAGATAAGAATGGGGAGTAGAATGTGAAGAATTCATCAAGATGACAAAGTTCATGAGTGGCAGCCAGTGAGGAATTCCAGCTATGGCCAAAGATCTCTACAGAAAGGGGTGCTGATATCCATTTTTAAGATGTTTGCTGAAGCACAACGAAGTCCTCTTTCTCTTCACCCCCTTGCACTGCTAGCTTTTCTTCAGTGAAAAACTACCAGACAAAGGTGCCTTGTGTCCGTGGTATTTTGAGAAAATAAAGAGGAAGAGGCCATGTTTGCCTTGGGAATGATGTGGGATGAAGAAAAAGAATAGCCAAAAGAGGCTAGACTTGGGAATTCAGCAGAAGCAAAAAATAAAGAAAAACATAAGCTCCAAGGATTCCAGAATATGTTGGCAAATGAGATTAGGTTTCCTGGTGTTTCTGTGACTGCAATGTGGTTACCCCAGCAGCCTTGAGGGCTTGGGATCAGTTAGGTAGCTGACATCTGAACTGTGTAAGTAAAGTGGGTATATTTCTTATGCCACAAACTTACATGAGAAAGATAACTGTAATTCTTATTTTTCCAATTGGATTTCAAGACAATATTCTACGGGCTTGAAGAAACCCAGTCTCACTTGCACTGATTTCTGGGGCTTCTGGTAGGTGAGGTCTGCATTGGCCAATGAGAACCAGCTATTCCTGTTGCAGATACCGGCCCCTCTGAGTTCTCCTCAGCCATCAGTCCACACAGACTGCTGCTAAACCTTCCTCCCCTTCCTTTTCAGAGATGCAAGGGACAGCATCTAACTCTTTTGACTTCCCATCCGTTCTTCCTCTTTCCACAAATTCTAAGGGATAGAAACTGCTCTGACCTTAATTTTTTTTTTTTTTTCCTGAAAATTTTCTGTCTCTGAGTGTGACAACCCATCATGGAGGCAATGCATACCTATAACTAACCCGAATGGGGGAAAAGAAAATACATAAGAAAATGAAACAAACTAACACCTACAAATACTGTTCAGTTGCATTTGCTTGATATTCTCCCTTTCTTCATTAGTTCAAAAGATTCCTCGCAAAATGATCACCCTGCAAAGTAGTGAAACTGTACTTTTTTTTCTGTTGCTAACTTCTCCTTTGATCTATCATTAATTATCTAAAAACTTTAAAAGTTCAGTACTCTATATCAGGGGTCAGCAAACTATGACACCTGGGTTAAATTGGGCCCACTGCCTATTTTAATATTTTTAAGTGGTTGGAAAAAAATTAGGTGATGATTAATATTTCGTGACTTGTGAAAATTATATAAAATTTAAATTTTAGTGGTTTTTAAAAATATTTTATATAAAAACAATATATTTCCAAAATATTGTTATGTTGGAACACAGACTGCTTTCACTGCACAATTATTAAGTAGGGGGACTGTATGGTCCACAGTACCAAAAATATTTCATATCTAGCCTTTCACAGAAAAAGCTTGTCAACCCCTGCCCTACATCATTCTGTTGCTCTTACTGGCAGGGTTTTATTTTTTTCCTTCTCTAGACTGGACTGTCCATCATTCAATATCTTCCAGTTTTTAACTTTGGAAATTTTGTACTCTTCTGCTAAAGAAAAAACATTCTGACTTCTCTTACCTGATTAATCTGAGTTCACAGGTTTTGACAATTCTCCCTGACCTTAGATAGAGTCTTTCTTATGAAGGAGGAATGCGTTATGCGAAGTATTTTTATGGTAAAAGAGCAGAAATCACAGCAAATACAGATGGGGTCTCCCTACATAATGGAGTGAATGGAAAATGACTCAATGTAACCCCAATCATGTTGGATACATTACCCCACCCTTAGTTTCATGCATATACCAATCTAGTTGTCACCTACAATCTCCTTATTTATTGGAGAAAAAAGCACCCAGAGTTCATCTTTTACTGAGTTACTCCAGATTACTCCTTTATACCCATGGCAATTGTTGAGTTATTTCATATAATTTTAATTTTAATGACAGGTTTTTAAAAGTAAAAGCTGAAGATTACTTTTCATAACTTTCTAATATTTTTCATATGAATTAAGGCACAAAATCTCTATTAGCCTGTATTTCCATAAGGGGCTTTCTAGGTAGCTCAAATGGTAAACAATCTGCCTGCAGTGTGGGAGACCTGGGTTCGATCCCTGGGTTGGGAAGATTCCCTGGAGAAAGGAAGGGCACCCCACTCCACTATTCTTGCCTGGCGAATTCCATGGATAGAGGAGGCTGGTGGGCTACAGTCCAAGGGGTTGCAAAGAGTCAGAAACCACTGAGTGACTAACACTTTCACTTTTCACTTTCCATAATTACCACTTAATTACATGATTTAATTATTAACAACCTACATCTAGTTATATTTACTACTTTCCTGTTGTAGGGTTGGTGGGAAGCTCATAAAAAATATAGATTATTTTCTTTCCAGTTTTTTATTGCTACTCAGAATCTTTTTAATTTTTCATTTTTTGGTCAAGAGCATGGAGGATGCATACAAACATCCTGCGTGACCTTGGGCAAATGACTTAACTTCTCTGTGCTTCAGTTTCCCTCTCTTCCCCCCACCCCTTTTTTGGCCATGCTACTCGGCATGTGGGATCTTAGTTCTGGACTAGGGATTGAACCCACATCCTTGCAGTGGCAGTGCAGACTCCTAACCACTGGATCACCAGAAAGTGAAAGTTAAGTCACTCAGTCATGTCCGACTCTCTGCAACCCTGTGGACTGTAGCCCACCAGGCTTCTCTGTCCATGGGATTCTCCAGGCAAGAATACTGGAGTGGGTTGCCATTTCCTTCTCCAGGGGATCTTCCCGACCAAGGGATTGAACCCAGGTCTCCCCCATTGCAGGCAGATGCTTTAACCTCTGAGCCCTTAAAAAAAATCCCTCTAACTTGATTTTTTCCTGGGAAGCAAGCATTGTACACAGGAGTGCATGACTGCAGCTCTGATCAGGTTTACAGTGAATAGAGAAGGAGGGTAAAAACATACAGACTCCCAAGAATATATACAAGCAACATAGATGAAGAAGGGTATAGTAATTATACCTCTACAGTTGGAAAGCCATGCAAATATGTATGGGATTGTTGGAATCACAGGATTACATATATTGAATGAGTGAATTTTGAAAGAAAAGGACCATAAATTGGTTAGGAAGGAAAGAACAGTTTGGACTGATGTAAATGTTATTATTATACATTGGAAGGGGTGATTAGATATTTTGGAATCTAGTAATAAAAAGTCTGAGCTAAACAGTAATGAGAGATGTCATGGTAATTAGATATGGGGGAAACAGAGGATGGTAAGAAGAGCCTTGAAACATTACTTATGCATGTGGATTTGGTATAATTATGTGATATAATTATATAGTAATTAATTGATTTAATTATATTAATTATAGATAATTAATATAATTATTTCATTCAGGTTTTTTGAGCAAAAGAAGTACATAAAAATTATAATTAACACAGTGGTTTCTCATTGCAAACACTAGACAGTGCTTCTCAACTGGGAGTGATTTTGCCCTCACCCCCCTACCCCACCCTGACTCTGGAGGGTATTTAGCTATGTCAGGAGACATTTTTGACTGTCACAGCTGGGGAGACAGGGTGCTACAGGCATCTCATGGGAAGAGGCCAGGGGTCCTGCCATGCATAGGACAGCCCCCCACAGCAAAGAACATCCAGCCCTGAATGTCAATCATGTCAAGATTAAGAAACTCTGGGCTTACTTAAGGCAGAGCAGTAAAATGCTCAGATTTAACCAAAAGGTGAAAAAACTAGGCCAGAGGTCTCCAACTAGTATCCTGTGTGACATGATCAATCTCTCTCTTTTTTTATCAAAAAGCTATCTTACTCACAAAGCTAAGATAAATAGTAAAGACAAATCAGTTATACTCAATTGGAGAACTATTCAAAAATTAATTTTACATTCTGCTCTTAATAGATCTTATGTTTCTACCCATCGACATGGATGAATCTCAGAAATGTTAACAATGAGTCAATAAACAAGTCAAGTAAGAAAATAATCAGCATGATATCATGCATATAAAGGTTGAAAACAAAACTAAAAAATATACTATTTAGGGATATATAAATATAGTTACACAAGGAAAATGAAGGAATTATAACACCAATGTCATTCAAGATAGTATTTATGTCTGCAAAGAAGAGGAACAAGCTTGGTGGAATGCTAAGGAATCCTTAAATATACAGATTATATTCTACATTTTATGTTAGTAAGTGGGTTATTCAGTATTTCTTTTCTTGTTGTACTTAATAATTTTCTTGGATATACAAAAAATCACATAAAAACAATCTTAAATTCAGTTATAATAGTAATATACTTTGGCCACCTGATGCGAAGAGCTGACTCATTTGAAAAGACCCTGATGCTGGGAAAGATTGAGGGCAGGAGGGGAAGAGGAGAGAGGATGAGATGGTTGGATGGCATCGCCGACTCAATGGACATGGGTTTGGGTGGACTCCGAGAGTTGGTGATGGACAGGGAGGCCTGGAGTGCTGCGGTTCACAGGGTCGCAATGAGTCAGACACAACTGAGCGACTGAACTGCACTAAACAGTGGTCTCTGAAGGGTTTTCCTTTAAGTTCTATTGCCACCTGCAGGTTATAACTAAGTACTGCAAAAACTGTCTTCAATGAACATCAAAATTAATGAACATCAGAACAAATGAACTTCACAAGGCATTTGGGATACAAAGAAGCATAAAAGGCAGGCTTTCTTCTCAAGCCACACTTAAAATCTATCTGTGGATAAAGAACTTACAGAATACATTAAAGAGATAAACAATATAGCACAAAACATTATATTTTAAGTGCCCCCTGGTCAGTGTCATACTAAATCTCAATAACACATTTTAATATTTTACACAGCATGACAACTGATTTAATTAACCATCAGATTCCAAGCCCTTGACTTGATTCATTCTGCCACCACCTTAGACCAGGCTTTAATTATTTCATGCCAGTTACCACCCATTCTTTGTCTCTCCTCTGTCCTCTCCCTAGTCAGTTCTAAACATTGCCACTAGATTAAAGTCTTAAAATGACTACTTCATTTATATCATTGCCTCTTCCAAACCCTCATTTGGTTCCACACTATCTATTGAACAAAGCCCAACCTTTCAGATCAACATTTAAGATTATTTTTTACAGTTTGGCCCTAACCTGTTCATCCATTTTGCTTTCTTCTCCTGTTTCCCCATTCCCCACCACATGAATTCTCTATTTGACCCTGTCTGTCTTCTGCATTATCTATTGCTTATTTTGGACATACTATCTAACTTATAGCTCTTTTTTCCTTGAACATCATTCTTCCATTTAGGCCTTCACACCCATCTTTAATATACGTTAAGTTTTTCTTAAACATGGAAAGCTGAGATGTAGTTTCAACCTGTATCTCTTAGAGGCCGCTCATTCCTTATTTACATTTCCACAAGGGTGTTGCCCCTAATTTCACCCTACAGAGATATCATAGAACTATCACCATCTTTGAGGCAATGTAACATACTTAATTCAACAGAGCTTCCCAGTGATAAAGTATCTGTTTTCCAAGGTAGGAGATGCAAGAGATGTGAGTTCAATCCCTGGGCCCAGAAGATCCCTTGGATGAGGAAATGGCAACCCACACCAGTATTCTTGCCTGGAAAATCCCACGGACAGAGGAGCCTGGTGGGCTACCACGGGCCCAGAGGGTCACAGTGTCAGACACGACTGAATGGCTGAGCACGTAAGCATTTAATAGAACATACTTTTTCTCTGCATTCCTAAAGCACTTACTGTATCTTTATTTGCCATATTCATACACTAACACTACCGATGCTAAACTGGTTTATTTGCATCGTTGTTTTCTAAATTAGATGTGAAGTTTTTAGAAATTGGGGACAATTTCATCATTTTTGGGTTCTTTCCTCTGTCCACTGCCCATACTTATTTTGAGGCCCCCATTGTAATATAAACATTTATCAGGCTCCTCCCACCACCAGACATAAGAACATTAACATTTTTTTAGGGTTCATAAATTTAAAAAAATTTAAAAATAAAATAATGACCACAATGATTTCAGTAGTGCTTTTGAATCCATTTGAATTGTTTCAATGCCAGTAGCTTCTATCACCATTTTGTTTTATGCATATATGTTATTATAGGCATAAAACAAAATAGTGATGATGATGGCTTATTTTTTTTCCCCATGCATTTTCTTAATTAAAAAATTCTTTTAAGGGGTCACTAGACCTCAGTTTAAACCTGGGCTCTCCCACTTGGAGCCCTCAGAACTCTGACGATTTATTTAACCTCTCATTAGTAAAATGGAACTGATGCAGAACGAGTTATCTTCATGACAGTTGTGAGAATTAAAAAAATTACAACAGATGAAATGCTGGAACCGGTGTCCGTTACAGAATTAACATTACTTTAAGCGGGGGGGGCGGGGGGGCGGAGCGGGGCGCCGAGGGAGCCTTTCAAGGTAGGCAACGTTACTAGCTCTTGTCCCTCCTTTCACGGATGGGGCAACTGAAGCTCAGAAAGGTTAACTTGCCCAAGGTCTTAATGGGCTAGAGTAATCTAATCCATTATCCCATCGGTGGTGTGAGTTCCCACAGCACTTTGTTATCTTATAAAAAAGAATTTATTTACATCATACCTTATTTCTTCATCATTCAATAAAATACCTCTCAAAGGGCAGGGACTAAGTTTTTGTTATCTAAATAATGTACTTAAAAATGTATGACGAAGTGTCAAAGATCACTGCACTGAAACTGAACCTACATTCAGTTGCAAATTACAGTAGCAGGAAGAGCTTTATTTATCTGAATTATGTATTGACATGCAGTTCTACTAATCGGTTTTGCTAACAGTTTTTATTGGTGACTAAGAACAATTTGTTCTTGGAACTCAGATGCGTATTCTTCATTCCTCCTACCTTTATTTTGCTTAAAACAAAACTATCCCGCAACTGCAAACTGTCGAAAAATAAAATGCTCTCGCACTCAAGAAAAATTGAGCTGTGTTTAAAGCTTTCAGTTAGCCACACCGAAGACCTTAACTATCACTTTACCGCATTTGGGGGGTTTACGAGAGAACCTGTCAATGTATTACTAACCTTAACAGTGTCGCTGATGAGAGAAGAGAGTACATACACAGGGAATTCAGAGACTATGGTTTCAGATAACATTTCTTGAGATTCAATTTTGATGAAAATCATCCGGCTCTTCTAAGACCAGCAGGGCATGAATTCAAGCTGGTATTAATTACTGACTGATGATGCTCCCACTGACCAGCTGGACGATTTCGACTATTAAACTTGCGTGGGTTTATCTCCTCAGGCGTATAAAATTAGGCCCATATTGTAAAGGTCCTTTTGGTTCCATCCTTTCCCGACCCACATATGGGTGGAGAGAGACCCCAGTTTCTGGTCTCTCTTCTTCTTCCGGCACTTTCAGGGGCTGGCACCCATCCCGCCTACCCCCCGCCCCAAGGAAAACGAGATCGCGCCTCCTCTCGTTTTCCATCTGCCAAAGTAGGTCTCCAACCATTTCCTCAGAGGCCTCGCCTTCCTTGTGGAGGAGCCGGAAGCGCACAGCATGCTGGGATTCGTAGTCACATCCCTCGTGGCGAACGAGCGGGAGCGTGTAACCCGAGAGCCAGCTGGCATTCTGGGATATGTAGTTTCTGGTGGTTCGTTTGTGGACTCGACACCGGGCTCCGGAGCGAGAGGTGACACCACCGACTCCAGCGGGTCACATGACTCCGGTCTAGCGCGCGGATCGCACTGCGGCTCCCGCCCGGGCGAGTTTCGCCCCCGCGCGGCCGTTGCCGAGGAGACGGCGCATGTCTCCCGGCGCGTTGCCCCCTCTGCAGTCCCCCCGCCCCTCTTCTCCCACCACAATGAGATCCTAAGATGGCGGTGGCTGCGGCGGTTGGCGCTGAGGAGCTGAGGTAGACGAGGCGGCCATTGGGCCCTAAGCAGCCAAGGAACTTGGGGCTTCTCCCTGCTGCGGTCTCTAAGGGCGGCCCGCTGCCGGTGGCGGGTCGTGGGGGCGCTGACCGCTACTCCGCTTTTGGCAGGAGCGGCTGCTTCGTTTACAGGTAATGCCTGCGCGTTCCCAGCCCTTGGCAACCGAGGGCAGCGCGGCGCCGGGGCGGGAGAGCAACGGCCCTGGGACACTTGACCCTGGAGAGCCTGGCCTCGGGCCCACGCCTCTGCTGGGGCTCCTTGCTGCTTGCTTCCCGTCCCCTGGGCGGGCCGATTGCCCCTTTCCCCAGACCGAGCGATGCTAATCTCGGGGTGAGCATCTAGGGACGCGTCGGCAACTGCAGGACCCCCTGGTTGCCTCCCCGCCCCTCTTGCTGACCCCGGGGAGGAGGCCGCCCTGGGGACTCGGGCGCTCCAGGAATGCCCTTCGCGAGTGGAGGAAGCGGAGTGGGGGCTACGATTTGGTTGGCGGGCGGAGGTGGGGGGGGGTCTTGTTTTCCATAGCAAGGGGCCTTAGTGGGCCATAATCTGCGCCTCTTCTACCCTACCCCCCAAATTCTGTTCCGTGGGGCTCTCGAGCTCCAGAATTTGGAGTGGAGAAGAGCGGGTTAGGAGCGGTGCGACTTTGGGGTTGGGCCGTGAGCAGCAGGACTTAACGCCGTCCCGGGCGTTTTTAGAGCTGAAGGGCCGGGGGAGGCGTTCCTGACTTTGGGGTTCCTACTGGAGAGGCGAATGCTAATTTCACCGCGCTTCCTTCCGCCCTCCCTCGGCGCCCCTTCGCCATCCCTTATTGCAGGTCCAGTTTGGATGGGCCCCCGGTGGGGAAATAATAAATGCCAAATGGATTCGAGGAACGTTGCTTGCTCTGCAGAAACGAGTGTTTGGGGATTAGGTCGTAGGCCCCGCTGGGGAGGCGGGGCCTCCAAACTTTTAAGCCCCGCGTCTCATTCCTCTAGAGCTCATCCTATCTGAAAAAATTTTTTTGTTTTTTTGGACCAATTCGAGGTCTGTGGCGGGGGCTCTACGGGTGACGGATCGTGTTTTGACGCTGGAAGAAGCGGGGTTTCTGGGCGCCCCTTCCACCCCCGCCCCATAACTGCCTTCCAGACTCCGCCTTGTGCTATTTCTCTGGTTACTGGAGTGGGAGGTGGTGTAAAGCTTCGGGTGCACCTGCTTCTTTCTTTCCCTAACACCTTCCCAGATAGAGCCGCTAGAAACCATTATAATTATGAGTGTTTGAACTGAAATGTAAACCTTGGTTTCTGTAGTGACAGGGTTATTTTTTAATGAAGTAGCTAGCTTTTAAATAAAGAAAAAGATGTTCTCATCAACGGGGATGCAAAGTTCTGGAATAGTTTTGCGTGACAGGAAGTTAATGACTTGGTCAATCTGAAAGAGTAATCTTTTGCGTGGATTTTAACTTTCATGGAGAAATCTATGTGATGATTGCATTATAGTGTTTTTACATTATAATTTCATTGTATTCGGGGAAGGCAATGGCACCCCACTCCAGTACTCTTGCCTGGAAAATCCCATGGGCGGAGGAGCCTGGTGGGCTGTAGTCCATGGGGTCGCTAAGAGTCGGACACGACTGAGCGACTTTACTTCCACTTTTCACTTTCGTGCATTGCAGAAGGAAATGGCAGCCCACTCCAGTGTTCTTGCCTGGAGAATAACCAGGGATGGGGGAGCCTGGTGGGCTGCCGTCTGTGGGGTCGCACAGAGTCGGACACGACTGAAACGACTTAGTAGTTCATTGTATTCTAAGTAGATATTAAGGTATCACAGTGCTGTTTGGTAGGCTCTTAACAGGTTTGGAGGATTTAAACCTGTTTATCGCCTTGTTTTCCTAAAGGATTAAAGTACGTTGACGTTGAATTTAAAATATTGATTAATTGGATTTTTCCTTTTCTGTTGATTTTCTGAGCACACTTCAGGTTATAAATACTATTTGATATTCTGTACACCACAGTGAAATGGGCTAAAATGATTTTTTTTTCTTTTTTTTAAATCATAAGCACACAACAGCTTTGAAGTGTGAAGCAGGAAGGGAGCTGTTTCTGAGCTACGAAAACTAGATTTTAAACAGGTAATTTGACATCACTGTATATGTTATTGGCTTTTGTATCCTATTTGAAGAAGACTTGATGCTGGATACGGTTATAAAGTACCAGTGCCTGTAGTAAACGAACGGCCTCGGTTTGCTGCCCTGTTTGGCCTGCTTTTTACTGTGCCACTTTGGTCTGTCTTCATACTTTTGTTTGAAAAGAGCCATGTCATTCGTAATTATTAAATGCTACAATAGTTTATGTAATACTTTTTAAAATGTCTTTGTCTTCACAGTTTCTTCATCTGCTCATTTGAGTTTGAATGTTTCCTGTAGCAACTATTTGGATAGCCTCTTGTTCCCAATTCATTTAAGTCATCTGGTACAACTTTTCTATTAATTGGCTGTTTTTTTTTTTATTCACAAGCTCCTCTACTTTTTGAGCTTATTATGTATACTGTTGATTGAAGTTTGTTAGTTGCAGTTGTCTAAACTTACTTTAAACTTTAGTTTCTATACACAGGGCATTCTCAAATGCTGGTTACGTAAAGATACTCTCTGACCAGCAGGAAGAAGTCAATGTAAGTTCACTGAGGGAAAGTTAAGAAATTGTTTGTTAAGGACAATTTAGAAATTAAATGACTAGAGGATAAGGATTAGAAGAAATTTTTGTTAGAACCATTTTAGCAATCAGATCAGATCAGTCGCTCAGTCGTGTCCGGCCTCCCTGTCCATCACCAACTCCCGGAGTTCACTCAGACTCACGTCCATTGAGTCAGTGATGCCATCCAGCCATCTCATCCTCTGTCGTCCCCTTGTCCTCCTGCCCCCAATCCCTCCCAGCATCAGAGTCTTTTCCAATGAGTCAACTCTTCGCATCAGGTGGCCAAAGTACTGGAGTTTCAGCTTTAACATCATTCCTTCCAAAGAAATCCCAGGGCTGATCTCCTTCAGAATGGACTGGTTGGATCTCCTTGCAGTCCAAGGGACTCTCAAGAGTCTTCTCCAACACCACAGTTCAAAAGCATCAATTCTTCAGTGCTTAACTTTCTTTATAGTCCAACTCTCACATCCATACATGACCACTGGAAAGACCATAGCCTTGTCTAGATGGACCTTTGTTGGCAAAGTAATGTCTCTGCTTTTGAATATGCTATCTAGGTTGGTCATAACTTTCCTTCCAAGGAGTAAGCGTCTTTTAATTTCATGGCTGCAGTCACCATCTGTAGTGATTCTGGAGCCCAGAAAAATAAAGTCTGACACTGTTTCTACTATTTCTCCATCTATTTCCCATGAAGTGATGGGACCGGATGCCATGATCTTCGTTTTCTGAATGTTGAGCTTTAAGCCAACTTTTTCACTCTCCACTTTCACTTTCATCAAGAGGCTTTTGAGTTCCTCTTCACTTTCTGCCATAAGGGTGGTGTCATCTGCATATCTGAGGTTATTGATATTTCTCCCGGCAATCTTGATTCCATAATTACTCTCTTTTAAAGATTTCAGAAAATTTAGTTCTCCTGTTAAAATTTTAAAGACAGCCTAATTCTCAAAATAAGATGAATATATCCTTGCTTTCTAGCAAAGCAGACAAATCTTCAACACACTTATGCAATAGGTTATCATAAGAATATAGATTGGCCATTGATTTATATCTTAATTGTACTTCTTGGTATCTTTTTCTGTTAGTTGAAAGACTATAATAGAATAAGACAAGAAAAATAGAACTCAGAGGAAATGTCAGATATGAATCTGTGTTTCAGAGCCTTTAACACTGGAGTATTTGGTAAAATAAAAAGTTGTAAAATCAGTCACAAATAATTTTCCTTTTAACACTTTAGCAAAGATGGGTAAAATAGAATAAAAATACAAAGCAGTTGAGTTAAACTTGCTTTAAAAGATCTTGGTTTTCTCAATAGGAGATTTGGCCATTTGTTGGAAAAGAGGTAAATGTGTATGAGATTTGGAAAACATAGAGTGTTCAGAGTAATCACACTAGGGAATTTATTAAGAAGCCAGAAAAGGGTAACATGATAACATAGCAGTACATTCATCTTACACATTTAACTGAGTGCATGCAATGTGTGACTTCATGGCTGCAAAGTACTAGAGATAGAGCAGTGAGCAAAACAGATAAAGTGCCTTAGCTCAAGGAGTAAACCTATATTTTGAAAGTGTCAATGTGTAGTATACCTTAGTAGTGGACACAGTCAGTGCCATTTTCTAACTATTTGACAGTTTTGAGAGTACCAACAGAAAGAATGAGAAATGAGGTTTATGCAGAATTGAGTTGATGAAATGGGCAAATTGATGAGGAGGCCAAGGATGCTATCAAGGCATTTTTGGAAGTAGCATTCATGGGTTAAGTAAGACAGTAAGAAGCGAATGGATTCTTAGAAAGGGAAATGATCAAGGGACAAGAGGTATTGAGCAGGGCCAAGGGGTAAGTTCAGCAGGAATGAGCAGGTGAGACAAAGCAGGATGCAAGGACTTAGGTTCAAAAAGAGGTATTTCAGAAGTTTAGGATGTCGAACAAATTATCTGTCCAGAGTAGAAATAGAATAGAGCAGATGAGATGAATGTTGTAACTGAGGTCAGAGTCTTAGAAAAAAATCATTACAGATGTTCAGGTCATGAAAGCAAAGAGTGACGTGGAGAGTGAAAACCACAAGCCAGTTAAAAATGTAAGACGGTCTTGGGGTGAACAGTAGGAAATCGTACCCAAGATAGGGAGAGTGGTGTTTTTGATGGTTAACTTGTTCAAAAGAGGAAGGCTAAGCATTGTTAAATAAGAATAGTCTGTAAATGATATTCTTTCCCCATGAATCTGAGAGACTAGGAAGAGTAACATCTTCTAGAAAGGATTTCTAAGGAAATAGTGCTTTCAGAGTGGTTTAGGATTTTATTGAAGCCAAAGAAGTAGAAGGAATGTTTGGGAATAGATCGAGGATGTATAATAGGGAGTGAGTTTGTAATGGTCCAGTGGAAAGGAATCACAGGAAGAGCTGTTATCAGTAGAGAGTATGGGATGGAATGGCATTGAAGATTGGGATTGGTTATAGCAGGATGTATAGATTTGCCTAGGGAGGTATCAATGACAAGGAAGTGACAGATTTCAAATATAAGCTGTAGAGAGAGGTTTTAACAACCTGAATTTAGTTGACCTCAGGGTTCTCATTTGCTTTTATAGAGAGCGAGGATATATTAAATTTTCTTGGTGTGGAAACATTCTACACAGAGTAACTGTATCGTAAGATAGACCCAGTACAGTACTTGGTACATGGTGAGGTCTAATCAAATTTTTGTTGATTCCAATTGAGTGTTGTATGGCAGTCTATTCATCCTCTTTCCCCCAATACCTAAAGAGCTTTTGTTTTTTTTTTAAAGAGGGTAATTATAAAGAGATACCTTAAGTTCTAAAAAAAATTACTGAAATTTTTAGTAAGTGTCAAACTCAAAGAACTATGCAAAAGATCTGTATGGTTTTTAGGTATAGAGAAGAAATTGAGAAATTCCTCAAATGAAACTAAACAACACATAATGCCAGAAACTTACACGTTTTCTTCTCAGTTTCCATTGAATGTGCTTAGTGTAGTTGTGCACTATGTTAAGGCTTTCAAAAGAGTATACTGGATATTTCCTTATATAATTAGTAAAAGAAATAGCCCAGCTAATTCAACCTTCAGAAAACTTGTGCAGATAATATAAGATACCAGCTCTGGTTATTTTGTGACTCTAAGCAAAATAAAAAAAAAAAAATATATATATATATATATACTGTCTATAATATTTTATTTGGATGTGCTTAGTTGCATCTGACTCTTTTCTACCCCATGGATTATAGCCTGCCAGGCTCCTCTATCCATGGGATTCTCCAGGCAAGGATATTGGAGTGGGTTGCCATGCCCTCCTCCAGGGAATCATCCCAACCCAGGGATCAAATCTGCGTCTCTTGCGTTGGCAGGTGAATTCTTTACCCCTGAGCAAATAGGAAAATCCTTTATTTTGATGAGAATTTCTAAAACCTTGGTTTACAACTGTCAGTTGAGATGTAAGATATTTCCAAAGACACTTATGAGTCATTTAATATCATTTGAGAAATAATATCTGAATTTTAAAGATTTTAGGAAAAATAATTTTTTCTTTTCTTGATTAATTTGTTTGTATTTTTATTTCAAAGGTAACTTTAATCAGTCTTGGGTATTTTCATGGTAATTAATACTGTGATATTCTACTTAGATATCTGTAATACTTACAGTAAGACTCCTACAACAGGATTTTCTTCAGAAAGATCAGTCACTGAAAGTACCTTGTAAATTGCCATGGTATTTTTGCATTTCATATCCTTGTAAGATGAGGAAACCAAATAAGACTGTCAAAAATAGCAAAATGAAACTTATAAATAATACTTTCAACTTACTTTAGTAGGTCATAGGGTGGATGAAAGTGCTTGTTTGAAGTAAAAGAATTTTATCTCCATTCTGCTTCACACACGATCATCCATCACTTGTGCTAATTATTTTCCAGTGGCTTCAACTTTTCCATCTCATTGTTTTTCTATTAAACCTGCCTGGCAAAATCCCAACCTTGGACGGATTCAGTGGAATCCACTGCTTTATATCAAGGCTGATGAGCACTTCTGGAAAAAAATGGAAACTGCAGATTAGTGTTACATTAGTGCTAACAGTGAATGTTCTCTGCTCTAATCTGAGTCCTGAGTGCTGCTTATTCACTCTCCGTCACTCTTCCCCAGCCTCTCAGACACTGTCATCTTACCCTCACATATTTAACGAGCAGTCGGTTTTACTTCATGGTAATTAACAGACTCTTTCCGCTTCCTACCACCAGTTCTGCTAACTAGCCTGTATCCAATTCTATCCTTTCTTGCTTTCATTTCAGTGAAAGAGATATTCTTTTGCCTATCTAATGCTAATCATGTTTCTTAAGCCCTAGATCCCAGTCCTTCCCAGTTTTTCAGAGACCACACACAGTTTGCATCTTTGTCTCCCTCTGTGAGCGCTATCCTGACAAATTTTAAATGTACTCAAGATACCTCCCTCTTTGCCCCCTGGTTAGATATATATTTATCAGTTTTATTAATATTTTTTTAAATTTTATTTTTAATTGGAAGATAATTACAATATTGTGTTGGTTTCTGCCATACATCAGTATGAATCAGCCATTGGTATACATATGTCCCCTCCCACCCCTCTAGGCTGTCACAGAGCACCAACTTTGGGTTCCCTGCGTCATACAGAATGCATTTGAGTCAGTTATACTGAGGTGGAGAAACCTAGAGTCTATTATACAGAGTGAAGTAAGTCAAAAAGAGAAAGACAAATATCATATATTTATGTGTATATATGGAATCTAGAAAGATAATACTGATGATCCTATTTGCAGGGCAGCAAAGTTGCTAAGAATCGGACACAACTGAGTGACTTCACTTTGACTTTTCACGTTCATGCATTGGAGAAGGAAATGGCAAACCCACTCCAGTGTTCTTGCCTAGAGAATCCTAGGGACGGGGGCGCCTGGTGGGCTGCCGTCTATGGGGTCGCACAGAGTCAGACACGACTGAGGTGAATTAGCAGCAGCAGCACAGGAAACACCGACTTTTGGATACAGTGGGGGAAAGGAGAGGGTGGGATGATATGAGAGAGTAGCATTGAAACGTGTGCATTACCATATGTAAGATGCCTCCATTTTAAGGAATCTTTCTACCTGACCTTCTCTGGCTGCTTTGCATCACAGAATGGTTTTTTGAAAAAAATCACCTAATGACTTCCTTTAGTTTTTGCTCTTCACCATCAATAAATGCATTTCAGTTACGGAATTGATTTTTACTGGCAACAAGGTTGCCAGTAACCTTGTTGCTGAATCCAGATGTACACTTCTCACTAGTTTGTGTATATGATAAAGTAATACTTGGCATTCTTATCATACCCTCCTTCTTTACACACTTCTCCCTCTTGCTAGCACATTCTTCTAGTTTTGGTTTCCCTCCTGTCTTTCTGTACCTTCTGAGTGTTCTTTTCCTTTCTTTTTTAAATATCTATGTCCTTCAAGGTTTAGTCTTCTCTTACTCTTTATCTTCTCCATGAGCCTTCTGTTCCACTTTTCATTCTCTTATTGATGATTCGCACATCTCTGTAGGCTAGATTTCACTGCTGAGAGATGGCTGTTTGCCCACTGGACAAATTTAATTGGGCATGGAATAGATATCTCAAACGTCTCTAAAACTGAGCTCATCCTTTTGTTTCATTAACAGAAATGTGTTTCTTTTCAAATTACTTTGAATGTATCATCATATATCCTGTTTTCAAGCTAGAAACCCAGGGGTCACCCGTTAACTCCTTTCTCCCTGCCTCATCTCCAACTTCATTATTGAAGTTGGGTTATTGAAGTTGGATTATTGAAGTTGGATTATTGAAGCCATATTGATTCCGCCATCAAAATCTTCCTTGCATTGGTCCTCTTCTCTTGCATACCTAGTGTTTTGATTATTAAAAGTCTTTCTATACAAATCAGAGATCAGATCAGATCAAATTAGTCGCTCAGTCGTGTCCGACTCTTTGCAACCCCATGAATCGCAGCACGCCAGGCCTCCCTGTCCATCACCAACTCCCAGAGTTCACTCAGACTCACGTCCATCGAGTCAGTGATGCCATCCAGCCATCTCATCCTCTGTCGTCCCCTTGTCCTCCTGCCCCCAATCCCTCCCAGCATCAGAGTCTTTTCCAATGAGTCAACTCTTCGCATCAGGTGGCCAAAGTACTGGAGCTTCAGCTTTAACATCATTCCTTCCAAAGAAATCCCAGGGCTGATCTCCTTCAGAATGGACTGGTTGGATCTCCTTGCAGTCCAAGGGACTCTCAAGAGTCTTCTCCAACACCACAGTTCAAAAGCATCAATTCTTCTGCGCTCAGCCTTCTTCACAGTCCAACTCTCACATCCATACATGACCACAGGAAAAACCATAGCCTTGACTAGACGAACCTTTGTTGGCAAAGTAATGTCTCTGCTTTTGAATATGCTATCTAGGTTGGTCATAACTTTCCTTCCAAGGAGTAAGCGTCTTTTAATTTCATGGCTGCAGTCACCATCTGTAGTGATTTTGGAGCCCAGAAAAATAAAGTCTGACACTGTTTCCCCATCTATTTCCCGTGAAGTGATGGGACCGGATGCCATAATCTTTGTTTTCTGAATGTTGAGCTTTAAGCCAACTTTTTCACTCTCCACTTTCACTTTCATCAAGAGGCTTTTTAGTTCCTCTTCACTTTCTGCCATAAGGGTGGTATCAGCTGCATATCTGAGGTTATTGATATTTCTCCCGGCAATCTTGATTCCAGCTTGTGTTTCTTCCAGTCCAGCATTTATCATGATGTACTCTGCATATAAGTTAAATAAGCAGGGTGACAATATACAGCCTTGACGTACTCCTTTTCCTATTTGGAACCAGTCTGTTGTTCCATGTCCAGTTCTAACTGTTGCTTCCTGACCTGCATACAAATTTCTCAAGAGGCAGATCAGGTGTTCTGGTATTCCCATCTCTTTCAGAATTTTCCACAGTTTATTGTGATCCACACAGTCAAAGGCTTTGGCATAGTCAATAAAGCAGAAATAGATGTTTTTCTGGAACTCTTTCTTTTTCCATGATCCAGTGGATGTTGGCAATTTGATCTCTGGTTCCTCTGCCTTTTCTAAAACCAGCTTGAACATCAGGAAGTTCACGGTTCAAATATTGCTGAAGCATAATATAATCAAAAACTATACATTATATTAATGTGTTTACAGAATAAAATTTAGAGGGTAGATATCAGTAGTTTTAAAGGTGACTTTGAAGAGGTTAAAGAGGTTGACATAAGAAAGAAATGACTTGCCTTTGTTTTCACTTCATTAGCTTCATGCTGATAATTTTACTTCTGTAGGAGTATGCCTTCTCAACCATTTGGTATCATTAGTACTGAGTTATAAATACTCAATATCATCTTACGTCAATCACAACTAGACAAAGTTGTTTATAAACTTTGTAGACTTTTATTTAGTAAATGGTCTTTAAAAATGATTTTTAAGAAATAGTTGACCTATTTTCTCCAGACTAATTTTAATATATGTTTTAAGTTGTTTTAGAAACCTGCGTTCAAAGTCCTTAGCTTATCACTAGATCCTTAGGAAAAGCTCATTTTAGGAGGAATTCATTATAATAAATGAGTATAAAACATCTCTTTGAATATATTTTTAATTTATCTTAAAGTAAACTTACTTTATTATTACTCTACTGATAGAAAATGCAACATACTGTATTTTACCAAAAAATTGGTAAGAGTTTTTACTTAAATATTATAGCAATTTCTCTTCTAATCTCCACTTTAAGATAAATTGCTTTTTGTAATGTTAGGTATTGTTTTCACCTCTATTGCTTATGTATTTTTTTGAGCTCCTATTCTTTAATATTACAAATTACATCAGTGCATCTTAGAAAAAGGTAGTTGTAAAATGTTTCATTTAAATGAGTCAGTTCACTGGACATACCTCTTTATGAGTATCAGTTATTTTGCAAAGTTCTTAAATATATTTCTGGTATAAAAAATGTTGTAAAATATTGCGGGAAATATATAAGGTAAAGAGCAAAAATCATATTCCTACCCTGTAACCAACAACTGCTTTCATGCAAGCATTTTTTAATATAGTAAAGATACTAATTATATACTTCATATTTCTTTCAGATTTTTTTCCCAGCTTGTCATTTACTATTTATTCTCAGTATACATAGGATTCACTTGTGTGTGAGTAAAATTGGTTGAACATATTCCTTTTTATTTCCACATTCCAAATTGGTAAAAATCTCTATTTTTAAAGCTCGTTCTTTTTTCTTGTCTTTTATTTGACTCTTTAATCTTATTCATCTATTTTTAATCTACTGGATAGTATCTTGGTTTATGGTGTAAGGCAGTCTTTTTCATCTGAGGGGAATTAAGCTCTAACACTGTAAGGCATCTGTTGTTTACTATGAATTAATTCTTCTGTGTGTCTGGAATGGTACTGGGTATGTACCATCCTTGGGAGAATTGAGAAAATAGTCACTGAAATAATTTTTCTGTGTTTTGTGTTTAAGATGATGAATCCTAGTTTAGGAAGTCTGTTAAAGCTTTAAATAAACTTTTTTCAACATTGTTAGCAAATTGTCCCATGTGGAGAATCCTGTGGACAGAGGAACCTTGCGGGCTGCAGTTCATGGGGTCGCAAGAGTTAGACATGACTGAGTGACGACTTGACTTACCACTCAATTATTGCAAAGGTTAAATGATAAACATAAAATGTTTAGCATTAGCACTTGGCATATAGTGAACAAAATTGATGTTAGCTATAGTTAATTTTTGTCATTAAATTTTTTGAATTGGGTATATTTGAGGATTTTCTTTTTGAGTGGTGCTTATTGAACCATATAGATACTTAATGTGGTTTAATATCTTGGGATTAATTTTCTACTCTCTTGACCACTACAGCAACTTTTTCTTTTATTTTTCAGGTAATTTTTTTCTAACTTGTTTGTTCTTCCAGATCGTTTTTAGAATTGTTCTGTCAAATTCCAAGAATCCCAGTGGGTATTTAATTAAGTCTATAAATTCAGAAAAAATGTTTAGTCTTCTCATCAAGGGAGATAGTATGTTTTTCCACTTATTCACATTTTCTCTTGCATTGTTTTATAGAGTTTAATAGTGCTTCTTGTATGTGTTTAACTGAATCACTTTGCTGTACAGCAGAAATAAGCACAACATTGTAAATCAACTATACTTTGATTTAAAAAATAATGTGTCTTTACTACATAGGGCAAAATTATATTATTCCTAGATAATTTTACTTTTTGTCACTATTATAAGTGATGTCATTTCCATCCAGTAACTTTTTCCTACTCTTTACCTTTTTGGATTGTATCAGATAAATTGAGTAACCTTAAAGGATGCAAGCCTGCAGAAAGAGTGGATATTCCAAGGTTTTTTCCTTCCCCTCCCCGTCACTTCAGCTACTTAATGCATGCTAAACATACTATGCCTGTGGCAGCTAAATCATTTTGTGTGTGGTTGATGATGCCTCTTTTATTTCATAAAATCAACTTTTTTGATACTTGTTTTTATTGCTGAGCTTCATGGAATGATTTAAATATTACAGTTTGTTTTTATGTGTTAAAAAGTTTAGTCTTCACTTGTTTTGCAGAAGATTAATTGTAAAAGCCAGTATGGCCACGGGAGGAGCTCCTTTTGAAGAAGGTGTGAATGATCAGGATTTACCAAACTGGAGCAATGAGAGTGTTGATGACCGACTCAACAACATGGTAAGATATCTTATTGTTGATGGTGTGTTGTTGGCTACTGACATTAAAATGCAGTTTTCCCCTGACTTAGCCAAGTCACGCTCACTGAAACTATGTAGACACAGTTTTCTTGCTGGCCAGTGTAGTAAACGACCCGGGGCTGTTTGCTATATTAGTTGAAGACATTTTTCTTTGCAGGTTAATGTATCAACTTGAGTTAGCTTAAACTGAAAAGAGATTTATTATAAGAATATAAAGATGTTTTATGGAAAATAAGTTAAAGGAATATAGCTGGGTTTTAGGAAGGAAATAGAAAAAGCAGTCAGGAAGTTGTCAAGAATTACTTTTTCACTTCACTAACTCTTTGCTTCTGAGTGCCTCTACTAGACCCAACTTTAATTTCACAGACCAGTTTTCTCTCTCGTCTTGTCCACGTGATATACTGTGGCTGCTCCTTCATTCTACAGTTTTCAGTTATGGCTGCTGTTATATAGACTGACTAGTTATCTGTTAGTTCCAATTTGAAATTTTAAAGTATGATTATCCTAACTTGTGTTAGGTATGCATCTCTTTTCCAGTCACCTGTGGCCAAGATTGGGTGGGGTAAGTAGAACAGGAGGTTGGCAGGAACATCCACATGTGAATTGGGCTGGAGGGACAGTGTATAGAGAAGGAAGTTTTGTTACAAAAGTGAAAAATATTCTAAAAGGTGTTAGTAAAGTAAAACTAAAATATTCTTCCAATATGGATAAGGTGGGAATTTACAGAACTTTTGAATGTGTTATGTGAGTATAGCTAAGTAAATAAACATATTTTCTGGTAAAACGTTCAGTTCAGTTCAGTCGCTCAGTCGTGTCAGACTTTTTGCGACCCTATGGACTGCAGCACGCCAGGCCTCCTTGTCCATCACCAACTCCCGGAGTTTACTCAAGCTCATGTCCATTGAATCAGTGATGCCATCCAACCATCTCATCCTCTATCGTCCCCTTCTCCTCCTGCCCTCAATCTTTCCCAGCATCAGGGTCTTTTCAAATGAGTCAGTTCTTCCCACCAGGTGGCTAAGGTATTGGAGTTTCAGCTTCAGCATCAGTCCTTCCAATGAATATTCAGGACGGATTTCCTTTAGGAGGGACTGGTTGGATCTCCTTGCAGTCCCAGGGACTTTCAGGAGTCTTCTCCAACACCACAGTTCAAAAGCATCAATTCTTCGGTGCTCAGCTTTCTTTATAGTCCAACTCTCGCATCCATACATGACCACTGGAAAAACCATAGCCTTGACTAGACAGACCTTTGTTGGCAAAGTAATGTCTCTGCTTTTGAATATGCTATCTAGGTTGGTCATAACTTTCCTTCCAAGGAGTAAGTGTCTTTCAATTTCATGGCTGCAGTCACCATCTGCAGTGATTTTGGAGCCCCCCAAAATAAAGTTTGTCACCATTTGCACTGTTTCCCCAACTATTTGCCATGAAGTGATGGGACCAGATGCCACGTTGAGCTTTAAACCAACTTTTTCACTCTCCTCTTTCACTTTCATCAAGAGGCTCTTTAGTTCTTCTTCGCTTTCTGCCATATTTTTTTATCATTTCATATAAGACCTTATCATGTAGTACATTGTTGTTGCCTATAGAAAATAATAATAACATTATTATTATTAACATCTATTGCTTACTACATGCTAGGCACTGTGCTGGATGTTTTATATATGTTATTTTAAATTGTATTTTAAAGGTAACACTATTTTAGAGATTAGGAAACAGATTTATGAACGTTAAGTTGCCTAGGGTCACACAGTGGAGCATTTCTTCATATAACAGTAACTGCTTTAGAACACAGGTTGATTCCTCATCTGTCTACCTATACATGTTGACTTTAAAGGAGACCAGTGAAGATATCTATAATTTTATTTCACTAATCAGTTTATAAATAGTAAGGAACCATTTTTTAAAATGCTTCTGAAAATATTTAGACTGATGCTAGGGTTAGAGGTTGGGTATTTGTTAATGATTTGTGATAGGGAAGTAGTTATTTTCTGAATAATTACAATAATTTCAGCACAGTTTAAAATTTAGGCTATGTGTAGTAGAGGGAAAATGGGCTAATACAGGTAAGTTATTGTCTCTAAGACTGTGTATTTATGTGAAAAATGTTTTGTCATTTCTAACTTTAAGACCCAAAATTTTAAAGCATACCAAAGTATTTTCCTGATTTGATAGAGGCCAGATTAACATTTGCCTTTACTTTTTTAAAGGATTGGGGCAGCCAGCAGAAGAAGGCAAATAGGTCATCAGAAAAGAATAAGAGAAAATTTGGTGTAGAAAGTGATAAAAGGGTAACTAATGATATTTCTCCGGAGTCATCGCCAGGAGTTGGAAGACGAAGAACAAAGACTTCACTGACGTTTCCACATAGTAGATACATGACTCAGATGTCTGTTCCTGAGCAGGCAGAACTAGAAAAACTCAAACAGCGGATAAACTTCAGTGATTTAGATCAGGTTTGTAAATATTTTACAAATCAAGTTATGACTGTGGAAAGTACTTGCATAGATAAATCATTTGTCTTAATGAAATTGAACTGTTTACTTCTTTTTCTTGGCTTCTGTGTATATGGAAAGAATGTTAATCAGTGGTGATGGTACTGTGTTCTTTGGAAGGCGGCAAAGTCCTTATTTCTAAACTTGCTGAGGACAGGTTTTTCAGAACTTTATTATTACAGTGTTTGGCTGACTTAAATGATTTCATTTTGAAACTAAAATTTGCATGCTACTAACTGGGTAAGATAGCTGTTAAGCAAAAGAGAAGATCCACTTTAGAATATTTATCATTGGCTAAGTGTGGAATGTGCTGTTACCTCAAGTTTAGAATAAAACTGTTATTTGTGTTTATAATCACCAAAGTCAAGTTTAGAACTAAAGCAAGTAGAAATGAAAATGAACTCTTCACATTTTATTTTCTGATCTGTACTTGATAAAGTTTTTCTAAATATGCATAAAGATAGATTCTAGTCTGGTATGATGACGGTGATGATCATATATCATTTAGTCACCTTTGTATCAATTATTGAACAGTTACTGTATGCTGGGCACTATGTTGAATAATTTATCAGACAGTGCTTCACGTTGACACATCTTTATGTTAATGTTTGTATTATTTAACGTTGATTCATTAGGTCCAAAGCCTATGTTATATTCTGTGATCAAGTATGACTAGCAATTTGAGTTATAAATATGGTTCATAATCGTACTTTATTTAGACCAATCTTGCTCATAGTCATCATTTCAGTTGTCTCTGACAGAATGAGGAATAGGACATGATAATTGAATTTGGTATTTTTCTAAAATAATTTTGTAGGTCTGAAGCTGCTCTGAATCTTATGACAGATCTTTTTTATATACCTCCTGAATCAGTGTCTGATGGTGAAGCTAAGAACATTGGATTTTTTTTTAATTTTGAAAGATTAATGTTTGTGGGATTTGGTTTTTCTTTCATGTATAGAGAAGCATTGGAAGTGATTCTCAAGGTAGAGCAACAGCTGCTAACAACAAACGTCAGCTTAGTGAGAACCGAAAGCCCTTCAACTTTTTGCCTATGCAGATTAATACTAACAAGAGCAAAGATGCCACTGTAAGTCCTCAAAAGAGAGAAATGATTGGATCAGCACAGTGTAAAGAGTTGTTTGCTTCTGCTTTAAGTAATGACCTTTTGCAAAACTGTCAAGTCTCTGAAGAAGATGGAAGAGGAGAACCTGCAATGGAGAGCAGCCAGGTGATATATTTCTTTTACTCTTTGCTTTCATAAACCTCAGATTAGAAGCATGAAGGTTTTAAAAAGTGCACATAGGAATTTCAGTTAGGTAGAATGAAAGTACTTCCCAGGTTTCCCATGTGGCACTAGTGGTGAAGAATCCACTTGCCAGTGCAGGAGTCATAAAAGACAAGGGTTTGATCCCTGGGTCGGAAAGATTGCCTAGAAGAGGGCATGGCAACCCACTCCAGTGTTCTTGCCTGTAGAATACCTTGGACAAGAGGAGTCTGGTGGGCTACAGTCCATAGGGTTGCAAAGAGTTGACATGACTGAAGCTACTTACCTTGCATGCATAGTACTTCCTTAACTTTTGCTCATTAATCCTGTCAGGTTTATTAGAAACTGTGTAAATTTATTTTTACAAAAATGATTTTAGAAGTGGCATAGTCAGGTAAATTAAGACTTTCTGTTCACCTGTAAAGTGCTGTATTGTTAATTTTTAGTAAAGAGAAGTTGGAGTAATGTGATTAATAGATTGTTGTAGAAATTTCTTTAAATGGTTATATAATTCATTTGAAAAGATAATTCTGTTTTTAAAGTATTTTAATTTTTAAAATTTATAAAGAAATATAAACACTAGAAGAATTTATATAAATAATAGTTTAATATGCAGTTTTATAAAGTGAAGTTTTCAAGTAATGTAAATTAAAACTAATTTTGAAATTAATGGAAATTGGAGTTGTTAGTATTGCCTATTAAGTTTTGATTAAATTGTAAATTTGGTTCAGATCTTTGGCATGTATGAATTCATGCAATAAACTTAGAAGTATCTTTGGTTATTTGAAATTAAAATCTGTAAAATTGTTTCTGTTCAATAAAATATGCTCATTTTCACATCCTGTTTATTTTCATGTCCTTCCCCCACCCCCCTAATATTTCCCCTGCAGATTGTAAGCAGGCTTGTTCAGATTCGTGAGTATATTACTAAAGCTAGTTCCATGCGGGAAGACCTTGTAGAGAAAAATGAAAGATCTGCTAATGTTGAGCGCCTCACTCATCTAATAGATCACCTTAAAGAACAAGAAAAGTCATATATGAAATTTCTCCAGAAGATTCTTGTAAGTTTTGAACCTTTTACTTAATGTACTGATTTTTGTAGTACATTAGTGTGTACCTATGGTGATAACATTCTGATTGCCACCCCAGAGGAGTTAATATATTTAAAAAATCGTGCCATCCCTTGTAACATTTTATTGCCCTTTTTAATAGTTGTATGATTTATACCACTAAAATATTTCAGGCTAGAGAAAATGAGGAGGAGGATGTTCGGACTATAGATTCAGCTGTGGGATCTGGTTCTGTAGCTGAGAGCACATCGCTAAACATAGATGTGCGGTCTGAGGCTTCAGATGCCACGGTAAGCGGCTTTTTAGTAATTAAAGTGCTGGAAATGAAGATAAAAACTTTCCCCTTATTTTTCACAATAATACTTTTGTAGGCATTCCTTAATGAAAAATTTATCTCAGGAAAGAAACCCTCAGATTGTTAATGCTGTATATATTCTTTTTGAACATGGAAATTTAAAAGTTTTATTTATTAACATTAAAAGTAGTTTTAATGGTTGATTAATTTCTGGTCTTCAGCTTGCAAAAACCTGGGTTTCCTCATTTGTATCGTTAAGCACAGCTTTGCTCATTTTAAGAGGCACTGGGAGAGTTAAAATTCTTTGTAGATGTACTAGTTATGAGGACTGTGTCATCGCTTGGCATACTGTCTTTTGGAAAAGCCTCCCAAGTTTCTCTGCCACTGAGGACCAGTTTGAAGGCTGTTAGGATTTTCATTTGTCAGGCTAGCCTAGAACTGAAGCCAAACCAGACGGCTGGTAAACTGAGCTGAAAATGGGACAGGTTAGCATTTACTTTGGGATTTATTTAGTGAGAAAAGTATATAAATTTTAACTCTGCAAAATGAGATGTATCAAAATACTGTCTTTCGGGAAAATCAGAAATTTTCAGAACTTTGAGGCAAGATTTGTAAAATATACTTCATAGAAGTTAGTATGAAACTAGTATACTTGTAAACATTTTAATTTTAGCAACTGCACCTATAACCATGCGTTAGTAAACTTGAAACCCTGTTGTCAGTAATGCCTTTCTTGTGAAAGGATAGACCATGTGTATCGTTTGTTTCTGAGGTATGTTCCAAATTTCTAGTCAGCATTAAGAATCTGAGGGTTTGTTTCCTTTTAGCATCGCCCTGCATAGTTTCTTATCTGCCTCCTTTCTCATCCTGCCCTTCCTGATTCGAAGAGGAAACTTGAATTTTTTTTTCTCCATTATTTTCACCAGGAGGTGCTCAGAGGGCTTGATCCAAATGGTTGTTGAAGAATGCAGTCTACTGTGGGGAAATTGTTTTTCTGTTCACAGTGGTGTGGGGAATAATTTCTTTCTCACATTTCATTCCAGCAGAAATGGAAGGGTGGGGGCATGTGTGTAAAGGAATTGTGTTTGAGAGGGGTGGGAAATGGTGTAATTGATTATAATAATTTATCTGTATATGTAGTGTATATAGTGTTCACCACGATGAGATTTTCTTTCATAGCATAAAATCAGGACATTTTGGAAATCAGTAACATACAATAAATGTTAAAATATGCTTCAGTGATTGTTGTATAGCTTGGAAATTGCCTAAGATATGATACTTATTTAGAATAAGCCAATAGTCTAGTCTATGGGAATTTAAAAGTCTAAAGTTTTATTGCCACTTGGGGAGAGGGTGGATTAATTTTCTAAATCATGGATTGGTGAATTTTTATATTTATTTACAAGGCTGGCTTGTATGTTAAACAGGAGTTTGTATTAAGAAATTAATATGCTACACTATTTAATAAAGGAGGCATCTTTTAGTCTGAGAATTCGGCCGTGCGTTGAGGACAAACTAGGGAATTCAGCTTCACAAGCACAGGTTTCAGACACTGACGTTACTACAAGTCCAAAAGGGAAAGGTGACAGACCTCCTCAGCATGACAGGGAGCTGAGGCCTAATAGGAAATGTAGCCGGAAACGTGGATTTCCCTCAAAGGTATACTTTATAATATTAACTTGGGAACCCTCTAAATGAGCACCTCTTTTGTTCGTATTTCCTCTTGCTTATTTGCTTTTCTGTTATTGCTGTAACTTTTAAATTTGTATGTTATTAACATGGTTAGTTGTACAGTAATTTGCATTAGTAAAGATACCTTAGTGTTTTTCTTCTTTTCTGCTCTCCGTGGACTATGTGTGGCAGCTGTTTTTAATTTGCATTAACAAAAGACTTGAAACTTAATCCATTTTCCTTTTTTTTTTGCTATTGAGAGCTCAAAATATAACACATTCTTAAACCCTAATCATTAGTTGCCTTTTGTTTCTGATATTTGTGTCTGTGGATTAAAATGGTCCTTTTAAATCTTGTCTTATTTCCTTAGTCATTTATTAAAGAGAGAAAAAATGGAGCAAGCTGTTAGCGTTCCTTTTTTTTTTTTAAGAATGAAATATTTTTATAGTGTTTTTGGTTTATATTTTTTCTTCCCATTGGAAATCCCTTCCCTTCTTTTTTTTTTTAGAAAAATATTTTATTAGTCAGTTGACTTGTTTCCTAATGTTTTTGCTCCTTTTTTTCCTCCAGTGTTTGCTCTAAATGTTCTTTCTTTAGAAACTTTCCATGACTTGCATCAAGACATTCAGGAAGGGTTTAAAGACAACCATTTGTGTAGCTCCACTTCTCTGTGGGAGAGGGAGAGGGAGAGGGTGGGAAGATTTGGGAGAATGGCATTGAAACATGTAAAATATCATGTATGAAACGAGATGCCAGTCCAGGTTCAATGCTTGGGTGGATGCTTGGGGCTAGTGCACTGGCACGACCCAGAGGGATGGTATGGGGAGGGAGGAGGGAGGAGGGTTCAGGATAGGGAGCACATGTATACCTGTGATGGATTCATTTTGATATTTGGCAAAACTAATACAATTATGTAAAGTTTAAAAATAAAATAAAATTTAAAAAAAAAAAGGAAAAAAAAAACAGTTTGAATAAAAAATAGCATTTGTAAAAGTGCTCCTATCCATTTGACAAGAGTACAGTACTATTTTAATAATTGAGTATGCTGCTGCTGCGTCGCTTCAGTCGTCTCCGACTCTGTGCGACCCCATAGACAGCAGCCCACCAGGCTCCCCCGTCCCTGGGATTCTCCAGGCCAGAACACTGGAGTGGGTTGCCATTTCCTTCTCTCCAATGCATGAAAGTGAAAAGTGAAAGTGAAGTCGCTCAGTCATGTCTGACTCTTAGCGACCCCATAGACTGCAGCCTACCAGGCTCCTCCATCCATGGGATTTTCCAGGCAAGAGTACTGGAGTGGGGTGCCATTGCCTTCTCCGATAATTGAGTATAAATAAGATCAATTTCGTATGTTTTATTACTAGCTTATTACCTAGGATTAGTCTTTATCTTTGGAGAAGGCATTGGAAACCCACTCCAGTACTCTTGCCTGGGAAATCCCATGGATAGAGGAGCCTGGTAGGCTGCAGTCCACGGGGTCACAAAGAGTCGGACACGACTGAGTGACTTCACTTCCACTTTTCACTTTCATGCATTGGAGAAGGAAATGGCAACCCACTCCAGTATTCTTGCCTGGAGAATCCTGTGGACAGAGGAGCCAGGTGGGCTGCTGTCCATGGGGTCGCACAGAGTTGGACACGACTGAAGCGACTTAGCATGCATGCATGCATTGGAGAAGGAAATGGCAACCCACTCCAGTATTCTTGCCTGGAGAATCCCATAGACAGAGGAGCCTGGCGGGCTACAGTCCAAGGAGTCGCAAAAGAGTTGGATGCGACTTAGCCACTAAACAGCAACAATGTAGTGATCTTACTATAAAATGTTAAGCTAAAGGTGTCCCAATTCAACAGAAGAGTAAAGTAGCTGGTTATTTTTAAAACTAGTAGCATTGGAGAAGAAAAGGTGAGTGGGGGGAAAATAGATGTCCTTTAGAACTTAATGTTCCTTTCTTCTGAAGTCTTTGAATAGCAACAAGCAGAACTTGAGTTGACAATTACTATAGCATAGTATCTGCTAGCTTTTTTCCTTAAGGCATTATGTTTGCTTTTAAAAGCTATTATTCTGTTTTTAGGTTTCTTTGAATAATGACCTTATAAATGAATATGATTTTCTCTTGAACTTCTTTTTTGGAGTTTATTTTAATTTGCTTCTTTTGAATCTTTTGATTCTTAGGGCCATCCTAGGGTAGTTTTGTCAGTACTCTGTTCATAAAGTGATTTCAGTTTCTAAAAAAAAAAACCCTAAGTCCCACTGACTGTCTTTATCCTTTCTCTGCTATGCAGACCCTCTTGTCCTCCCCACCTACCTTCATTCCCTCCTTAACATGTTTGAAAATGTAGTATTCTGCTACAAAATTAGGGAAGAAAGTTGGTGTCTTAACCGAGGTTCCGAGCTTAAAGCAGCCTTGTGAGTTGCAGCTTAATAGGAAATAAGTGATATTCTTGAGTTGCCTACAAGGGCAGAGTCTATTCCTTGAAATATTTTATAGACATGATATCATTGCATAATTTTTTTAAAAAGCCTTCCCAGAATGCTTTCATTGTTTTCCCACACTCATCCTCCCCCCACATACTTAATCTCACTTCTTAGAGAATTCATAAGCTTTTCAAAATGCCATCTACCCATTTTTTGCTATTATTTTTTTTTATCATTTCTGATTATTTCATGTGGGCTAGATATGTCTCCCAAGCCAGATTATGCTTCTTCAGAGATAGTTCTAAGTACATAAGACATGATCTAAGGATGTAATTTGGGTAAGAAACCGTAATATTAAATTGTTTAGTAAATTCTTTAAAGTTAATCTAATTTTGAGAGATGAGAAAATGATGAGTTAGATGGAGATAGTGCATTCTTGCGGAGAAGGCAATGGCACCCCACTCCAGTACTCTTGCCTGGAAAATCCCATAGACGGAGGAGCCTGGTAGGCTGCAGTCCATGGGGTCGCTAAGAGTCGGACATGACTGAGTGACTTTACTTTCACTTTTCAATTTCATGCATTGGAGAAGGAAATGGCAACCCACTCCAGTGTTCTGGCCTGGAGAATCCCAGGGACGGTGGAGCCTGGTGGGCTGCTGTCTATGGGGTCGCACAGAGTCGGACACGACTGAAGCGACTTAGCAGCAGCAGTAGCAGCAGCAGCAGCATCAGTGCATTCTTGATGGTTTTTTCCCTAGGTGAATTTTTGTCTTAATATGTATAATGTTTCTTTTCTTAGTTATTTCCATTGATGCTTTGTTGGAGTATTTGATGTCAATCTGGAGATATTTCTCTTGAGTCTTTCCAATTGAAATCTGTACCTAATTGGATCTGGTTTATATTTTACCAATGACTTTGATGAAATTGCTTCCATTGTGGCTCAGCTGGCAAAGAATCCACATGCAATGCGGGAGACCTGGGTTTGAGACCTGGATTTGAGACCTGGGTTGGGAAGATCCCCTGGAGAAGGCAAAGGCTACCCACTCCAGTATTCTGGCCTGGAGAATTCCATGGACTGTATAGACCATGGTGTTGCAAAGAGTCCGACATGACTGAATGACTTTCACTTTTCAATGAAATTAATTAGGTTCAAATCTGAGATGACTCGCTATATCAGATTCATAGTTTTCTCTCACCTTTCAAATTATTTTACGAGATGTAAACAATCTTAAATTGAGCCAGAACTAAGAAGATGACTTTTTATAGGAATGAGTGTAATGTTAACAGAGTAACTCTACTTGTGTTGGATGGGAGAGAACTGAGTAAATTGTTGTTGACTTGAAAATGGGTTCAGTTTATTGGGAATTCTTCAGGAAATAGTAGCTTAACCAAGATGTGTTATTTCTCTTCCATGTTCATGATAGAGCACTGACCTGGCTTCTCTGATACATTCATCAAAAATTCTGATTGCAGTCTTCTACTTATTATTTGATCTTCATTTCTTTGAGTTCTTAATTCTGAGCCATGTACTTACTTTTATTGCTTGCCAAGTTACACGGTTACTCACATTACTGATGAGTTCTGCTTGGGGAGATAAAGAAAAGAAGTTTTTGCAAAGTATTGGTAAGGGATGTCCCCCAGAAGGAAACTTCTCTAGAGCCATTTGTGTTCTCCTTAATTTCTCCTGGAATTACATGTACATAGGGAATACAGATCAGTGCATTTTTATTTTCAAAAGAAATCATTGAACTTCTTTATCCTCCTTGTTAACTTCAGTCAGGGCCAAGGGAGGTCATTCATTTAAAGTCTATAAATAACCCCAACAAAAATTTGATACCAATGCAAATTTAAAATTGACTCTTTCTAAGCTGATAGAAATACTTTATGTAAATATTAGGTAAAATCATTAAACTTTTAAGATATAAAAATTTTAAAAGGCAAATCAATGATGAAAAATACCATTATGGTATAATTTCATGCATAATTTGACTTAAAATTTTATTGTTTCCAAGTTGCACTTAAATTTGTCTCTTTGATTAATTGACCATAGTGTTTCTGGTTGAGTTACATTTGAATAGGTTGAAGATTAATATTTAAAATTTTATAGTTATTTATAATTGACACCTATTCAGTCTGTTCCTCTTTTAGGCAAAATGCTGTCTTTAGGGGGAATTTCAAAGTAATTTGTGTTCTTAGACTTATCTAAAGGAGCATCTTTTAAAAGAAAAAAACATTTTTCTTTATTGTATGCTTATATAAAGTGATACAAGTAAATTAAAGCCTTTCACATCAGATAATCAAATAAAAATGCATTTTAAAAATTAAATAAAAATTAAAAATTAAAAAATTTTTCATCTGTTGGTTTTGTTGGGTTTAAACATCCCTTCTAGGAATGAGGCAGAGCATCTTTTTGGTCTGGGCTTTTTCAGGGCTACCTTTGGGGCATTAGCCTGGTATAACATTGCTTCTCCCTTTCTAAGACCTGGATCTCATTCCTGTGTGTGTGTACGTGCACGTGGGCATGTGTCTGTGTTTCTGTGTGTAGCTCCTTTTGCCTTCTTGACCCTTTTATCTTTCTTTTTGTAAGCCTCTTCCTTTATTTTCCTTTTGTTAATTCTTCTTCATGCTAAGTCTGTGCATATGGTCTTTTACCTTGAAATTACTTAATTACCTAATTCTTAACATGACAGGCTGTCTCTGTGTCATCATTTTCTTTTTTTTCCTTTCAAGTCTGTATCTTGTGTTGTATATTTAATACAAATTTATTATTTATGTTTGTATTTTACCATTGATAGTTGACACATGAGCATAGATTTTAAATAGATATAAGTGTTGTTGGTCTTATTTTTCAGGCCAGAGATCCTCAGCAGGAGCCTATAGAAGAGATAGAAAATTTGAAGAAACAACATGATTTATTAAAAAGGATGTTACAGCAGCAGGAGCAGCTGAGAGCTCTACAGGGACGACAAGCTGCTCTGCTTGCCCTGCAGCATAAAGCCGAGCAGGCTATAGCTGTGATGGATGATTCTGGTATGCTACTGTTTTAGGATGTTGTTTTTATAAGTAACGCCCAGTAAGCAATGGTACGATTGCAAGGTGGATGCTGGTGGTTTTTTAATCAGATCTAGGATTGTTGCCTAGTTTAAAAACCTACATGTAAGGCTTACTCTGTCCTGTGCTTTTCTCTGGTTATGCAGAAAAGGTTGCGGAGACAACTCCTGGCCATCATACTGTACCAGGCAGACAGCCGGCTCGTTCACCTTTGCATCAGAGAGTACCCATAAGAGGTAAAGGGACAGGCTGTCGTTCTGTTTTTGTATTTCAGATTGATAGGGCTCTTGTTGCTTTTATTTTTGCCTTTTGTACTTATTTAGCTAGGATTGCTATACTTTGCTTGCCTGCCAAGGAAGGGTTAAAACTTTTAAGTGAGGCAGCTTCACTATTGTATCAGTAAGGTACCCAGTTGTATGCACTAGTTCCTTTGAACTAAATTTGTATCCTATCCAGTCTCCCTGAGACTCAGAAAGGTTCTTTCATTGTTTCCTTCTTCCCTCAGAGCCGTGTATCACTTAGATGGAAATAGTATTGAGTTCCTTGGTATTGAATCTAACCTTACAATTCTTCTCATTACCTTCAAACCTAAGTGTTTAATTTCTCAGTAAGTCAAAAACAAATTGTTACTTTTTAGAACTCAGTAAAACTAGGGTCTAATTTGTAGTAGTGTGTCATCCCAGTCTAATAATAATTTATCTCCTGTGGGCTCTCCATTTTAGCTTCTTACTGTGGTTACCCTCTTGTTACTCAGTTTATCATGCTGTCTACACTGAGCCCATTGGCTCAACCTTCTGATCACTGTTATTTGTAATTTAATTTTCCATTTTCATAGGAAATTTTTATGACTGGTAAGTTAACTTACTCTTTTATAGTAATTATATATAGTATAGCATATACCATATATATATTTGTATATATATGGTATAGTATATAATTATAATTATGCAAATCTTCATCCCTATTTTTCCCTTGTAGTAAGCAGGTAATTTTTTTTTTTTTTTTTACTGTACTCTTATGAGTCTGGGACCAAGAGGAGAATGGACAGGAATTTAAATTTGAATTTATTTTATGTACTAGTTCAAAAATAATTTTAGGTTAATGATTGAAGACAGTTTTCCTCTTGTACTTAGGAGATTTTGCAGGAGAATACTGATGAAAAAACAAACTTACAGTATTTAATCTTCTGGTCTATAAGAGAGGCAACATGATTTTCATGAGAAAGAGTTTCCCTTTCATCAGTTAACTAGCTTGTGTGTTATCCTAGAGTCTAATTTATTGTTTTCAAATAGTTTGGACTAGATACGTGGGATATTATCCTGCCCTGAAATTCTAATTTCTCATTGAGAAAGCTAATATTTTTCCTTCAAAACAGAAATAGTTTATAGTGTCTCTTAGAGCTGGAAAGATAAACATGGTTGAGTGAGTAGTAGAGCAGTAACTTTTATCAAAATTGTCATCAGAATACTGCCTTGGGAATACAGCCTGACAATAAAAACTGTGGTCTTTTAGTATAGCTTGTATCACAAGCAAGTGCTTCAATAAATTACCTGTTCTATTGTAGAAGTGAGCAAACTAGCCTGAAATAAAATTTCGTGGAACATAACCATGTTCATCTGTTTATGATTATATATAGTAGCTTTTGCCATGCAAAGGCAGAATTGGGTAGTTGAGACAAGTAATGTATTTCCACAAAGCCTAACATATTTACTATCTGAATCTTTAAGGAAAGTTTGCTGACCCCTGTATAGAGCATTGATTTTGTTGGATGAAGTGGGGATTGAGGCTGGTGAGAATCAGCTGGGCTTTTTCAGAAGCACCACTTTCCCTGCCACTTTTCCAGCCCAATTTGGTTGACCTGCTTGCACCCCAACTCTATTGAGTCCCTATTATTTTCCCCCCTTTTAAAAAAAAATTATTTTTAATTGAAGGATAAATGCTTTACAGCATTGGTTTGATTTCTGCCATACATCAACATGAATTAGCTATAGGTGTACATATGTCCCCTCCCTCGAGAACCTTCCTCCCACTTCCCACCCTTTGCCACCCCTCTAGGTTGTTACAGAGCCCCAGTTGGAGTTCCCTGAGGCATATAACAAATTTCCGTTGGCTGCCTGTCTGACATATGGTGGTGTATGTATTTCCATGGTACTCGCTCCATTCATCTTGCCTTCTCCTTCCTTCCCCTCCCCTCCCGCCCTTGTGCGTAAGTCTGTTCTCTGTGTCTGTCTCCATTGTTGCCCTGCAAATAGGTTCATCAGTAGCATCTTTCTAGATTCCATGTATATATGTTAATATATGACATTTGTTTTTCTCTTTCTGACTTACTTCACTCTGTATAATAGGCTCTAGGTTCATCCACCTCATTGGAACTATGTTGAGTCCTTTTGCTTAATTGAGATGTAGCAATTTTCCTCTTGACTGTTGGGACAGAAAGAGTTGAACCACAATACTAGAGTTTTATGAATTTTCCTTTATTTCAGGTTAGATGGAAATATAAAATGATTGGTTGGCAGATAAATCTAAGAGTTAACTAGTTTCAACTTACATTAAGTGACATTTTAAAATCCTCACCCCTACCCCTCAATTTAGGCTTCCCTGGTTGCTTAGATGGTGAGGAATCTGCCTGCAATGCAGGAGACGTGGGTTTGACCCCTGGGTCAAGAAGATTCCCTTGGAGAAGGAAATGGCAGCCCACTCTAGTATTCTTGCTTGGGAAGTCCCATGAACAGAGGAGCCTGGTATGGTACAGTCCATGGAGTCACAAAGAATCAGACATGACTGAGTGACTAAGCATGCCCCCTTCCAATTTATTTTTAGCTTCTCAGAAGTAAAAGTGTTGTTTTCATTTATTTGCTTTAATGAATAGTTAACTTTCTTTTTAATTGTAACAGAAACTACAGGTAGCCTATCTGGAGTCAGTATCACCTCTGAACTAAATGAAGAATTGAATGATTTAATTCAGCATTTTCATAATCAGCTTCGTGATTCTCAGGTATCTGTGATTCTGTATGCCGTGATTCTCATGGCAGCACTTCGTTATTTTGGTGTACTGGATTTAAAATCACATTAACGAAAGCAGTGCTTCTCAGACTTTACCAAGCATAATGATGTCACACAGCATGATTGTTCGAAATTGTAGATTTCTGGTCAGTGGGAACCTCCACTTCCAAAATTGTTTTGATTCACACATTTGAGATGGGCATCCTGCCATGCAATTCCACTGCTGGACATGTTGGGACTATACTTTGGGAAACACTAAATTAGAGGAAATACCTCCTTTAAACGTAGTGATGAGTGAAACTTCCCCTTCCTATGCTTCCAGATGACACATTCTTATTTCACCTTAAAGATTGTATAGTCACAACTGTTAAGTTATTGTGAATCTGTGTTTTTGCAGTGTTTAACTAACAAGAAAGTCCTAAAGTTTAATTTCAGAGTTAATAAGTTTGATGACCTTTGTAAATAATGATATAAATGAAAAATTTCAATCTGTGGACTTTGAATAATAAAGGATGAATTAATCTCTCTCCACTGGAAATGAGTATGGTTGACAATGCATTATCTCCTGTCTGCTGACCAAGTTAAAATGACCCAACTACTTTGGAGAGTTTCAACTACTTTGGAGAGTTATTTAGCAGTATCTAGTACATTTTCTTTCGGAGAAGGGAATGACACCCCACTCCAGTACTCTTGCCTGGAAAATCCCATGAACAGAAGAGCCTGGTAGGCTGCAGTCCATGGGGTCGCTAAGAGTTGGACACGACTGAGCGACTTCACTTTCACTTTTCACTTTCATGCATTGGAGAAGGACATGGCAACCCACTCCAGTGTTCTTGCCTTGAGAATCCCAGGGACTGGGGAGGCTGGTGGGCTGCCGTCTATGGGGTTGCACAGAGTCGGACACTTAGCAGCAGCAGCAGCAGCAGTACATTTTCTTTAGTGACCCTGCAGTGGCCCACCTTGGAGAAACTCTCAGATATTCAAAAGGAGATACATACAAGAATGTTCATGGCAGTATTGTATTAATAGCAAAGTAGAAACAATCTAAATGTCCATGAACAGGAAAATGGGTTAATAAATTATGATATATACACAGAGCGAAATCCCATAACCAGTTAGAGTAAACAAACCAAAGCTAATGAATGAAAATGAAAGTTTAAGAAGGATACCACTTAGCTTATCTAATGAGTAATGAGTGTATATTTTTTATGGATACATGGACAGGTATTACAAAATAAAAACATGTATGAGAATGGTAGATGTCAAATTCCAGATTGTGGTTATCTCTTGAGAGAGTAATTGGTTGAGGTTTTGTACCTATAAAGCTTTAGCTTTAATATTATATTCATAATATTTCTCTAAAAGAATTGACGTGAATGTGGCAAAATATTGAGTTAGCCAAAAAGTTTGTTGGGGTTTTTCCCATAACATCTTAATATTAAATATTGAAATTGGACTAAAGTCAGTGGTGGTAATTCATATATGATTCCCTAATCCTTTGTGGATTTATGTTTCATAAATGTTTCATTAATTTTTTTTAATAGGAAAGAAGTGTTAGGAAAAACCGATAGGTTAAGAAGTGTATGATGGTGATTGTAAAAAGATGGCAAGAGAGAGGATGAGATTTTTGAAGGTTTATTCTGTATAAAATGTGGCATTTCTAGAACTTAATTTAGATCCAGGTAATAACATCCAATAAATCCCCACTGTGTAGTTATTTGTGTCTATAAAACAGTATATATCACATTATATATAGTGGCACATCAGAAAACTGTATGCAATTGAGGAAAAGGAAAGACACGCTTACCTAGCAGCACAATACAGTTGTTTATCTCTTTTTATAAAGAATATTTACGCATCTTTAAAATGAGAATGCAACCTTGAATTGCCTTTATTTTTCTTCTCTTTTTTTTTTTAATAAGCCTCCAGCTGTTCCAGACAATAGAAGACAAGCAGAAAGTCTTTCATTAACTAGGGAGATTTCTCAGAGCAGAAATCCATCAGTTTCAGAGCATTTACCTGATGAGAAAGTCCAACTTTTTAGCAAGATGAGAGTGTTACAAGAAAAGAAACAAAAAATGGACAAACTTCTTGGAGAACTTCATACACTTCGAGATCAGCATTTGAACAATTCATCATGTAAGTAAATCTGGCTCAGTAGTCTTAAGTATAGGATGCATAAGTATATATGTCAGCGTGTAGTAATTACTTTGTAAATATTTGATGAATGAATGAATGCATAGTTACCCAAAATTAAGATTTTTGTGGTGAAATAGCACTTGCATGTGAAACATTTTTGAGTAATAAAGCAATATAATGTAGAGCCAAATAGATGGTAGATATGTTCTGTAAAATTCAGAAAAAAAGATGAATTTGGACTTGAAAAATTGGTAGCATTTTAGAAAGGGAAAAGTATCAAAGCACTTAGATACTTGGACATAGTAATGCTGCACTTTTTAGCATATCCAGAATTTTTCCTTAAAGAAAAACTAAACCAGATTAGTACATTTATTTTAAAATTATAAAACAGATTTAGGAAGTATTTATACAAAAAAATCGAGATATGAAAAACTTAGTCCAGAAAGTTCCAAACACCTCATTTTTTGAAATATAGAAATAGTCATCTCAGGCAGGAATAGAAAAGGCATACAGTCAACCTAGTTAATACTAGTTAAATAATTATACAACCATTTGTTAGTATCCATGGGGGATTGGTGCCAGTACTCCCACCCACACCTTCTACAGATGACAAAATGTGAGGGTGCTTAAGTCCCTTATCTAAATGGCATAGAATTTACATATAATCTAAGCACCTCGTCCAGTCCATTTGAAATCATCTCTGGGTTACTTAAAATACGTAATACAGTGTCAATGCTGTGTAGACAGTTAACCAGCATGCTGCAGATCCACGTTTTGTTTTGTTTTTTTTCCTGAATATTTTCTGTCTGCTTTTTGTTAAATCTGCACATCTCTTGGATATGGAGGGCTGATTGTACTAGTTATTTATATTGATTTATAACTAGTTAGTTATATAAGAAAACCAGTGGTCATCTCAGTTATACTGTAGAAACTGTCTTTTCCGACCTCATGTTTTACTTGCCTTTGTCTAATTGAGATCTAGTTACTTGTCCTCATTTAACCTTATCCTTCTCCAAGTCTGGTCAGGCCTCTTCCTCAAACAGTTGATAGTAGGAGCTATAGCGTTGGAAATCAGAATTGGCAGGATCAACCCCACTGGTCATTATTCTCTTCAGCTGCTGTCTTATTAAAGAAAAAACGAGGGATAGAAAACATCATCTCTGGACCTCTGTTCCTTGTTCTTTAACCTAATTCTCTGCCACCCTCAAAGAAGTGTACTATTTCTTCCCTGAAATACACTCCTTTCTTTCCCCCGACTTCAGCTACTCCCCCCCTCCTCCAGAGTATAATCTAATCCCAATGCTTATTCTTCCTAAACTGATGATCATAACCAAGAAAAACGTCTTAAGTTTTTCGGAAGTTGTACTCAGAGCCTTGTGGTCAGCTTTATATATATAAAGGAAGGAGCACTCTGTCTACTGAGACTAAAAAATCATACTTTTCTCTGGGAAAAAGCGTGAAAGCAGCAGCAAAAGGTAAAACAGTCAAGGAATAGAAAGAAAAGACTATTGGTAACCAGCTGTAGTAGATGGTAATGTGAGCAACAAATGATGGTTGTCATTGTGAGAAAGATAAATGATTATAGCTTAGAGTGGTAGGAGAGAAGCACAAAGGTTCTTAGCCTTCATTCATTGCATTTGAAAGCATAAAATATCTTTGATTTGTGTGGACAGAAGAGTAATTAAAATGTAGTTCAAGAACTGCAGAGGATTAGCCATCAACCAATTAGAAAATTTTATTGCATTTCATGGTGTAATGTACCACAGTCACTTTAACAATTTTGCTTTATCTTTTGGAACAAGAAGAGTTCTATCTTGGAGACCAGATAGAATCCCTCTGGAGTGGAACATTCTCAGGGACCTGATCAGCTAGGGCTGCCCCGTAAATTTGTAGCTCGTGGGCTGTACATCATACACAGTGGCTGTGTTTAACTTAACCTAGAACCAAATTGATCACAGAAGCACTCTCGTTAATTTTTCAAGGTAGAATATCATAGTTCTTGTTGATTTCCATCTTGTCTTCCTGCTCTTCTTTCCCTTCTGTTTTAACTCTGGTTGGTTGAGGGACTTCTTAATTAACAAGTAGCCTGGATGTTATATGCTTAAGTTTCACATTTTAAAGCTGCAGAATTTAAGATGTTAATGACTTTTAGTTTTCATTTTTCTCTATCCAAGCAAACTGTGAATGTGTTGTTTGATGCTATATTTATGTATGTTACCTGGCTTTTTTTTTTTTTTTTTTTGGTAGTTGTGCCTTCTTCAGCCTCTCCACAAAGGAGTGTGGATCAGAGAAGTACAACCACAGCTCCTTCTGCTCCTGTAGTCTTAACACCAGTGGTCAATGGAGAATCCAATAACCTCACGCCATCTGTTCCTTATCCTGCTGCTTCTCTAGTTTCTCAGAATCAGAATGAAAATGAAGGCCACCTAAATCCAACTGAAAAACTCCAGTAAATAATTTATACGCACATTGTTTACATAGATTATAATTGAATCATAGGGTCAAATTTAGGGTTTTTTGTTGTTGAAAACTCTGGAAAAACTGAATTTAATATGATAAACATTCCTAAGTGATATAGTGGAAGAGTAAGTGTGTATGTATTATACATGCATTTTTGAGTTATCCCAGAGAAATGTAATTTCTGTGAGCTAATGTATTCCTGGGGTATTCCCAGGTGGCACAGTGGTAGAGAATCTACCTGCCAGTGCAGGAGATGCAAGAGACGTGGGTTTGATCCCTGGGTTGGGAAGATCTCCTGAAAGAGGGCATGGCAACCTGCTCCAGTATTCTTGCCTGGAAAATTCCATGGGCAGAGGAGCCTGGTGGGCTATATAGTCCATAGTGTCACGAAGAGTCAGACCAGACTGAGTGAATGAGCACAGCAGTACATAATATATTCCCATTTTACAAGTAAAGGTACTGCAGTTAAAAGATCTGTGTATTTTAGCCCAGACTGTAGAGTCAGATAGCTTTGAAGTTGTATTTCACAAGGCTGTGTGACTGGACGAATAGCACCCTCACTAAGCCTCTTTCTCTTCATCTGGCATAATATATTTGATGATAAAGGTGTTTTAAGTATTAAAAACTATTGGCATTATTCCTGGAATTCAGTAAAAACAACCTAATTATTATTTTTTGTAAAATGTGACATACTTTATAGAGCTCTATATATTGTAGACAAATTGAGAATCTTCAGTAAATGCTCAGTAATCCCTATATATTGGATTTGCCTGAGAGGTACTATTTAAATGAAATATTTAGTACTTCACATTCTTGATACTTATTAAGAAACCTAGGAATATCTTTGACATTAAGATTTAAGCTGTTAACATTTGTACCTGTTTAAAGTGAGCACTTTAAGGAGAATTTCTTACATTTTTGTCTGTAACGTTTAGATATAAGGTGATGAGATTTTGAATGACTTGTACTTGAAATTAAATTCATTGCAGTCTCGTACCCTGGGTATTTGACTGAGTTTAACATTTGTATGTGCTGGCTGCTACTGTATGGAAATGGTGTATTCTTTATTTTACTAAAATGGGTATTAATTTGTATATATTTGTTGTTTATCAGGAAGTTAAATGAAGTTCGAAAGAGGTTGAATGAACTAAGAGAATTAGTTCATTATTATGAGCAAACATCAGATATGATGACAGATGCTGTGAATGAAAACACAAAAGAAGAAGAAACTGAAGAGTCGGAATATGATTCTGAGCATGAAAACTCTGAACCTGTTACTCACATTCGGTGAGAACTTTTTTCAAGTTTGTTTTTCTAACATACTCATTCTAATAGTACTTTTAATATGGAACAGAAAACCCTCAGTAGAGTGCTTACTGTTTGCATTTTACTTAAGCTTTTCTCCTGTAAGTCTGCTGTTTGGTCAGTGTAATCTTAACTTGTCCTGTAAAGAAAAGCAAGTAGGGATTTATTGAGTACAGAAGTTTAGTAAATTTGCTGTTTGTTACATCAAATATAAGTTAATTATAAGAAGTATATAATTTCTCATTTTCCTGTGTCTTTATTTTTTGGTGTAATTTTAATTTTCTTTGTTGTAATTTTGATTTTTTTAGATATTTTTCTTCTTAAATTTCTGAATAGTTGAAGCCAGTGAAATGCAGGAGCCATTTATTTAAAAGATGAAATAGCCAATGATGTTCATAGTTTGGAATTATTTTTTTAGTAGTTCTAAAACTTTGATTTTTTAATATTACATATATTTTTTTACTTTAAGTAACTTGAAGCTGTTTTCCTTCCTTTCAGAAATCCACAAGTGGCTGCCACCTGGAACGAAGTAAATAGTAATTCTAATGCACAGTGTGTTTCTAACAATAGAGATGGGCGAGCAGTTAATTCTAACTGTGAAATTAACAACAGGTCTGCTGCCAACATAAGGGCTCTAAACATGCCTCCTCCTTCAGGTATGATTGACTCTATTCACAGATACTTGTACCATACTCTTGGGAAGTGGATTTTCTTTCTTTAGAGCTCTTAATTAAGTTCATTAAGTTACTGCATTTCAGTGATACATATTTTCAGCAGATTGTCGATACAATAGAGAAGGAGAACAGGAGATGCCTGTTGCACAAGGTCATGATGAGGAGGAGGAGGAGGAGGAAGCAGAAGATGAGGCCCTCAGTGGAGCTTCACTGTCTAGTCACAGCAGCAGCCTGATCATTGAGACTCCTGAAGATGCTGAATTTGAACATAAGATCCAGAAGCTTATGGCTGCAAAACTGAAACTTAGACACTTACAGAACCTTGTAGCCATGGTGCAGGTAAATACTGCTTTTTTTTTTTTTTAATCTGTCAAAAAATGTATAGTCTTATAAGGTAAAATGTGTGTATATGTTTGATAATTATGTGGGTGTAAGTATACTAGTATATGTTTATTGGATTCTAACTATATAGTAGTTTATATGCTTAGCACTTTACATGCCATATTACCAGAGATCAGCAAACTTTTCCTAAGGGTGAATTAGTAATTATTTTAGGCTTTGTGGGCCATAAAGTTTCTGTCATAATACCCAGCACAAAAGCAGCAATAGACAGTAAACAAATGAGCATGGCTGTGTACCAGTATAGCTTTATTACAAAAACAAGTTTGTCTTCCTGCCAGAGATTCTAGTTCTGTATCTTGTAGAACGCAGTAGCATCTCATTTAGGTGGATATACATACAGACTAGAAATGTTAATTAACCACAGTTGTACTATTGTCAGAGCCAGAGTTGAGACTTCTAGCTGAGATCTTAACTCACTTGATGTAGAAAAACCATATGTTGTCTGAATTTTATTCAGTAAGGCCAAATAAGTAAAGTTGGACCTATTAGCTGTAAATTTTAAAAAAGCCATTTGTATATATGAACATAAAATTATATAATTATTAATACACTCTAGACAGTGTATTTATTAACTGTTGTGGTTCAAAGTTATGACTAGCTCTAAACCTTTTTAAAAATGACTAAACTTTTAAAAATCATTCATCTATTACATATATATTTCTGTTGTTTTCTCAGCAGCGTAATCACTGTATAGAAGTATCCTTAAGAGTGTTTCTAAAGTATTCAAATTTATATGATTTTTGAAATCCAGAAATCTTCTGGTAAAATTAATCATTTGTTTTCATTTAGGTTTGCTTAGCTTACGTTACGTTGAAAAAATGAAGTGTATATAACCACACTAATAAATGTATAGAAAAAATTTTTTTGGCGAATAAAAAATTTCAAGTATTATTTAAAACCTCTTTTGAAATTCTTATTTTAAATTACTCAAGTGAAAGATGACTGTGTACTTTATTTTAAAATAAAAGAAATATTACTCATAAACTCCCTCTGAACCTTCATAATCCCATTCTCCTTTACAGAGGTTGCTGTGCATTTAAATCAGTTTGCAGTTGTAAACAAAAATTACATAAAAGTTTTGTTTTTTATTTCTTTGTGTTTATATAGATTATATTATTTTACAACTTGCTTTTTTTCCTACTACACATGTCAGAGATTTCTTCATATCAGTGTGTTGTTTTTCAGTCACTAAGTCATGTCCAGATCTTTGTGACCCTATGAGCTGTAGCATGCCAGGTTTCTCCGACTTCATATCAGTGTATATATACCTGTCTATATAATTACACAGATAAATAATTATGAAATATAAATAATACCTTATATGTTTATACATATAACGTTGTTCTGTTGCTAAATCGTGTCTGACTTTGCAATCCCATGGACTGCAGCGCACTAGGCTACCTTATCCTTGACTATATCTCCTGAAGTTTGTTCAAATTCCTGTCCATTGAGTTGGTGATTCTGTCTAACCACCCCATCCTCTGCAGCTGCCTTCTTTTTTAACCTTCAGTCTTTCCCAACATAAGGATTTCCAGTGAGCCAGGTCTTTGCATCAGGTGACCAAAGTACTGGAGTTTCAGCTTCAGCATCAGTCCTTCCAGTGAATATTCAAGGTTGATTTCCTTTAGGATTGACTGATTGGATCTTCTTGCAGGCCAAAGGATTGTCAAGAGTCTTCTCTAGCATCACAATTTGGAGTCATCAATTCTTCAGTGCTCAGCCTTCTTTATGGTCCAACTCTCACATGTGTATATGACTAATGGAAAAACAGTAGCTTTGACTATATGGATGTTTGTTGGCAACGTGATGTCTTTGCTTTTTAATATGCTAAGTTTGTCATATCTTTCCTTCCAAGGAGCAAGCATCTTTTCATTTTGTGGCTGCAGTCACCATCTGCAGTGATTTTGGAGCCCAAGAAGACAAAATCTGTCACTGTTTCCACTTTTTCCCCTTCTGTTCGCCATGAAGTGATGGGACCAGATGCCATGATCTTAGTTTTTTTAATGTTGAGTTTCAAGCCTGGTTTTTCACTCTCCTCTTTCATTCTCATCAAGAGGCTTTTCAGTGTCTCTTCACTTTCTGCCATTAGAGTGGTATCATCTGCATATCTGAGCTTGTTGTTATTTCTCCCAGCAATCCTGATTCCAGCTTGGGAATAATAAATCAGAAATGGTGAATAACTTGGTGGCTTAGAGATGAGTCAGCTTAACTTCAGGTTTATGTTGACTGGAGCTCTTTTGTTTTAGGGAAATGACATGTATGAAAAAAAAAGAAAACTGCAACCCCAAAGGATTAAGGGGCCTTGTCCTGAGAGCTTTTTAAAAAATGATCCAAAACTCCCCAAATTTTTGTATGTTTAAGATTGATAAGTTTTATTTATTTTATTATGGGTAGTTTTCTTTTGCTTGTGCCTTTACTCATATCCTTTTTTTCCAAGGGACTCAGGAGAAGTTCAAAACAATTATACAGTTACCATGATTGTATAAAACTATCATTATTCCTGATTAGATTAAATGAGACAGCTTATATGTTCTGTAAAACCTTATGATGTCTTTTAAGTCTCCACATGTCCATCTGATGTATCTTAGTCTGTAAAACAATGTGTTAGTGCCCTCCAAGAGTAGAGTCTCTGTTTCCTGTCCTATGGAAGTTCTATAATCAAACCCCACTGGCCTCCAAAGTCAGGTTCCCTGGGGATTCCCAGCCCCTTTGCCGGATCCCCAGGCTGGGGAGACTGATGGGCTGCTTAGAACCTTCACAATAGTGCGAGAACTTCTTTGGTAGTATTGTTCTCCAATTTGTGGGTCGCCTACCTGCTGGGTATAGGATTTGGTTTTATTATGATTGCGACCCTCCTCCTATCTCATTGTGGCTTCTCCTTTGTCCTTGTATGTGGAGTATCTTTTTTTGGTGGGTTCCAGTGTCCACCTGTCGATGGTGGTTCAACAGCTAGTAGTGATTTTGGTGCTCTCTCAGAACATGAGCGCTTGTCCTTCTGCTCCGCCATCTTGAACCAATCTCTTGTAATACAACATGTATTACATCAGTAATTCTGTAGTCAGTTACTTTTAGTGTTGGAGTTTATATCAAGTGATCAGACACCCTCATATAACAATCTGAAACTTCAGGGTATTTTTTTTTCTCATACTTTGGTTTTTCCACTTATTGTGTGAAAATGCCTCATGATCCATTTTTGGTATCTTTGGGTTGTAACTCAGTTCTTTTTAAGCTTACTGTATTAGTAATATATTAGCTTAGCTTTTAGATCCATGAGAAGACCAGAGTAACACCATGTCTAGAAGCTTAAAATGGATTAGACAGGTTTGCAATCTAGTCAGCTTTAACTCTTTAAGATTTTACTATAATTCTAAAAAAAAAAAAAAAAAAAAAGATTTTACTATAATTCTATATCCAGCAGTTAGAGTTTCAGTTGATATCTGCAGAGAAAGCATGTATAAAGTGTACAGTATTAAATATTTTTAAGAAAATGTGACAGATGACCTCCAGTCTTAACAGTTTAATAAGTACATTGATTTTAAAAGAAGATATGGACCTACTGTTAGGAAGATAAGTAATTTTTTGTTGTTTTTCCAGTGACACATTTGAGATGGTTCATTCTCATTAGCTTTTCTATTGGGAGCCATTGGTACTTGTTTCACAAACTAAATACCAAAGTGAGGAAATGGAAAACTAACTGAGCAAGTGATACTAGACATAAATTATTAAATTGTTGATATAAAAGTTATATATCTGAAGAAAAATGATCTCATATCAAGAGTTCCCAGCTTCAGTGATGCAGTTTTTATCTTTTTCATATAAACTGTTTTTTGATAGTTCACAATCTAGTCAAGGAAGGAAAAGTCAAACTAGTATTTGCCAGTACTAGGTAATTGGCAGCTCAAATTATTAATGTACTGTTTTAGTTTTAGTACTTTATTTCTTGTCATTGGTAGAAGATGAACTTCATTATTCTCTAAAAATCATGCTTTCCCTACTGCTTTCAATTTTATGTGAATTTTACAACCGAGTCATATTTTACTAAGTTATGAATTGGATAATGTCTTTACATATCAAGATGATTTTAATATAATGATGCTATTTTAGGACGATGATGCAGCCAATCAAGGAGTTACTTCTGTGGAGGATTTCTTCCCAGCAGAAGACACCAAACAAAATGCAAATAACACTAGAGGAAATGCCAATAAAACACAAAAAGATGCTAGAGTAAATGAAAAGGCAAGGTATGTTAAGCTTCTGACTTTCATGTCATAAAAATTTAGTGCTTGTTAGAAAGTCTCCATAGGTACTCTACTACATCATGTTTAATGCTGTTATCAGATTTATTGGAGTCCATAAATATAATGTCAATTTAATTATAGAGAGAAATTTTATGAGGCTAAACTACAGCAGCAACAGAGAGAACTCAAACAATTGCAGGAAGAAAGAAAGAAACTGATTGAGATTCAAGAGAAAATTCAAGAATTGCAAAAGGCATGTCCTAACCTACAGGTAATTAGGAAATTTCTTTGTTTGTCTGAAGAAAGATGTTTAAAGCCTTAATGTCAATTGAAAGTACTCCTTGTCTTTTCTAGTACTAATATGATAGATTTATAAATCTTTCATGATTAAAGAAATGGAGGGACAAATGAAATGGGTTAGGGATGTACCTTTATACTGTGAAAGATAGCATGTATGAATTAACTCTGATTATTTACATTCTTCACTTGTTGGGCTGCCTGGCTAGTGATTCAGAACATGTGTGTTCATAACTATTTATTAAGATATTTTGGTTTGAACTTTGCAGTTAAGGGAGAAGCATTTCCATTTCTTACTGGTCTAAAATTACATGGTAAAGCTGTTAAGCTACTGTGAGTTTTTTTGGAAATTAAAATACTTTATTTGTAGTTTGAATATTATATGTATATATGCTTATTAAATGGTACCCCACACATGGGTGTTTGAGATTGAGCAGAGAATGTACAGTCTTTGTCCATGTCATGTAATCAGGAGTAGGGTTAATATGGGAGGGAACTATCCATTCTTTTGGAGGTTTTTCCTACACTTTATTGTTATGAATAGCTTTATTTATGAGTCAGGTTTTGTTTTCAAAGAAAAGGAGATGTATCAAGTGATATTTCTAATATAACTTTGTTTTCTAGATGTTTATCTTTTATTCTTTGTCTACATCTTTTTTCTTGTTCCCAGTCTAAATACCAGAGGAATATATGCTAGAGTTGGGTTGAGTATATGACATTTTCCACAGTAATGTTTTATTCCTCATGTTCTGGAGGGTTAGTAATACTGATCATCTTTAGCCTGCATTTTCATCTTGTTTTCTTATGTTAGGTTTTCTTTGAATCATGATGGCAATTGAGGTGTGGCAATAAAAAACTAAATATGGTACCAAAGCCCTAGAGAAATGGTGAATAATTGCTTTTATGAAATTAACATAATTACTTTAATTCTTTATAATAGTTTTTATTAATTCTTTTTTAGCTGTCAGCTGCTAGTGTGGGTAATTGTCCCACAAAAACACATATGCCAGCTGTTACTTCATCCCCAACCGTTAATGAGAATGAAGCCAGTACAAACAAATCTGGTTTTGAGCCTCATGATTCTTCAGTGGTAGATAATGAGGTATTGTATATTGCATCTTGTTCCTGGGTCTTAAGTCATGTCTTAAGGAAGAAAACTGAATATCCGTGAAACATGTTTTTAAATGTAGCCTATTATGTAGCCTATTAAGTTGTGGAAAGAAATAATTTTTTCCAAAAAGTAATTAAGTTGAGATACTTCTAAATATCTTAAGTCTTGCCCTTTATTAACAAATATTTGGCAGACTTGTATGTAAGGAATAGTTACAGTAAGTAGTATTCATTTCAATTAGAAAAACTTGTCCTTTGGCATTTTATTTATATGTGATTTGTGGAAAACATAACAACTTTCTCTCAATAGTTGATGAAGTTAATATGTCCGTGTTCAGTTGCTTAGTCATGTCTGACTCTTTTGCAGCCACATGGACTGTGGCACAGGCTCCTCTGTCCATGGGATTTCCCAGACATGAATACTGGAGTGGGTTGCCATTTCCTCCTCCAGGGAATCTTCCTGACCCAGAGATGGAAACCGTGACTTGCGTGTCTCCTGACTGTATTCATTAAGAATTAATGGTTGCCTAATTTTTTTTTTCTAATTTTATTTTATTTTTAAACTTTACATAATTGTATTAGTTTTGCCAAATATCAAAATGAATCCGCCACAGGTATACATGTTATTACTAAAATAGCATTTTAACCTTCATGGGTGTCTCAGTGTAGAAAGGATAGAGTCAGGATAGAAATTTTTGTTGGTGTTAGCAATAGTATTAACCTGTTTTTCTTTAAGGCTGAAACAAATCCAGTATTTATAGTAACTTGACTGTAACTTTTGAAATAACAGGTATGGTCAGATATGCGAAGACATGAAATGTTAAGGGAGGAGCTACGACAGAGAAGAAAGCAGCTGGAAGCTCTGATGGCTGAACATCAGAGGAGGCAAGGTCTGGCTGAAACTGCATCTCCAGTGGCTGTTTCACTGAGAAGTGATGGATCTGAGAACCTGTGTACACCTCAGCAAAGCAGAACAGAAAAGTAAGAGAGGTGTTTAAATCAGTTTAAAAAATACCACCAACTTAACACTTGTAGGATAGGCAAGCCTCATTTTCCCTCTGCATCACAGCACAAGTCTGCTATTGCAGTGAGGCTTGGGTGTTATGCATCACCTTTGTGACTCAGTGCAGCTACTTTCTGTTGTAACTTCTCATAGCATCACTTTTCTCTCTTTTAAAATTTTTTTAAAAAATTACTAAGACACTTGACCAAACTGATAGAGATTTTCTTGAGGGTTTTGATCTAGAAAACTGTCACTCATGGAAAAGTTAAAAGCTGAGGGAGGTTTACTTTAGGAATGAGTCCCAGGGGATATGATTACTGGTTTAATCTATTTGAAGAATTGTTTTGTGGAAGTCAGAGTAAACATTTTATATTACAGCAGTTGGAGAGTAACAGCCATCTCATAGTTAATTATCCCTAAATGAAGTTTTATATACACAACCCATGTATGCATATACATGTACATATATTTATGTAATTTTTTTTGGTGAGGGGTATAGAGTTTGTTTCATAGTAGGAGGTGAAGTAGCTCATCTCCAGAATGATCTGTATTTTGTCTCTTAATCTCCAGAACAATGGCAACTTGGGGAGGTTCTACCCAGTGTGCCCTAGATGAAGAAGGGGATGAAGATGGTTACCTTTCTGAAGGAATTATTCGGACAGATGAAGAGGAGGAAGAGGAGGAGCAAGATGCCAGTTCCAATGATAACTTTCATATGTATCCTCCAAACAGTGCAAATCGTAATTCTTACAATGTAAAGGAAACTAAAAATAGGTTAGTTTCAGTGTTTCAACTTTTTGCTTGATTTTAAAGAGTTTCCTGTCTTTCTGACACCAAGCAGTTCTTCAGTTACCTGAACCAAGTGCATGTTCCACTACATAATTCCAACACTAACTGCCTGGAGTTGGCCAGACTCCACAGGTTAGGAGACTCAGTCCCAAGAAGAGTGCCCTCACTTCAGATGCCACTTTAAAGTCTCGAGTCTTCAGAGCACCCGCACTTCTGTATGACTTGGCTATAGATTTTGGGATTTCCTGGCTTTGCTTTGCTGACAAAGGTCTGTATAGTCAAAGCTATGGTTTTTCCAGTAGTCATGTATGGATGTAAGAGTTGGACCATAAAGAACGCTGAGTGCCAAAGAATTAATGCTTTTGAACTGTAGTGCTGGGAAGACTGTTGTGCTGGGCAGACTCTCAAGAGTCCCTTGCATAGGAAGGAGATCAAACCAGTCAATCCTAAAGGAAATCAACCCTGAATATTCATTGGAAGGACTGATGCTGAAGCTCCAATACTTTGGCCATCTGGTGCTAGGACCTGACTCCTTGGAAAAGACTGATGCTGGGAAAGATTGAAGGTGGGAGGAGAAGGGGGTGACAGAGGATGAGATGGCTGGATGGCATCACTGACTCGATGGACATGAGTTTGAGCAAACTCAGGGAGATAGTGATGGACAGAGAAGCCCGGCGTGTGCAGTTAGGACGTGACTTAGCAACTGAACAACAACAGCAACAGCCTCTTTCATGTTCCATCATTTGCTAAAACAGCTCATAGAGCTCTGGAAAATACTTGTATTTACTAACTTATGAAAGATATTACTCAGAGAAAGAGATGTGTAAAGCATGGGTGGGTTGGGAAGGAGCAAAGAGTTTTTATGCCCTCTCTGGGCACATCAGCTGCCTAGTACTTCACTGTGTTCAACCCAGAAGCTGTCCTCACCATGCTGTTTATGAGTTTTTATGGTGATTTCTTTACACAGGCAGAATTGATTAAGTTATTGGCGATTAAGCTCAGTCTCCCTCCCTGGAAGTTTGGGGAATGCTGAAAGTTCCAACCTAACATCTGGTTGGTTTTTCTGGTGACCAGTCCTCATCATGAAGCTAACTAGGGTTTGCCAAAAGGAGCGCATGATGAATAACAGAAGCAGTTGGCACTCAGGAGATGGTCAGGAGTTAGGAGCTCTGTGCTGGGAACCTGGGACAAAGACCACATAGGGTGTTTACTTTATCACAGGAGACTGTTGTCAAGATAGATTCCAGCTCGATAGCAGGAAGGTTGATTATCTTTGATCTTCACTCTTGTTTTGGGGAATTAAGCAAAAATAAAAATCATAGATAGTAAAAAAAAAGATGTGTCAGCAAAGATGTCTACTGCATTGTTATTTATAACCAAAATACATTTCATGTATAAAAAGATGGTTTAAGTAGTTGCACTTGATGGGGTGTTATGTGGCTAAGCTTAAAGGCTTGAAGAGTGGGAAAATGCTTGTGATAAAGTATCCATAATAACTTTTCATTTTGAAGAATACAGAATTATATGAACTCTTCTCTGTAAAACATAAGTGAAAAAAGACTGAAAAGGAATGCAAAGTGATACTGTACAAGACTAGAAATCCGGAATTTTTCTCACTCTATTTTACATACATTTTAAGTTCAGTGAACTTAAAAATGGAATACAGGCGTATGGGACCAAGCAGGGTATCAAGGTTTTTTGCTAGATTTAAAATACACATAATTACATAAAATGACAATGCTTTAAATCTTGTGTTAGGTGGAAGAACAATCGCCCTTTTTCAGCAGATGGAAATTATCGTCCTTTAGCCAAGACAAGACAACAGAATATCAGCATGCAGCGTCAGGAAAACCTTCGCTGGGTGTCCGAACTCTCTTATGTAGAAGAGAAAGAACAATGGCAAGAACAAATTAATCAGCTAAAGAAACAACTTGATTTCAGTGTCAATATTTGTCAGACTTTAATGCAAGACCAGCAGGTAAAGTTTACTCTGCAAGTAAATTTTTTTAATCTTGTTTTTGAAGCAGTACACATTTTTCTCAAGTCATTGGTAACTGTTAAGGAAAATTTTTTCTTTCCACAGACTCTGTCTTGTCTGCTACAAACTCTTCTCACGAGTCCTTATAGTGTTATGCCCAGCAGTGTTGCATCCCCGCAAGTGCACCTTATAATGCACCAGTTGAACCAGTGCTATACCCAGCTAACGTGGCAGCAGAATAATGTACAGAGGTAATTTGCTCCTTAGAAGTAGTGAGAATGTGTACTCAGTGCTAAAGCTCAGTTTTAGCATTGGTTTGCAGTGTAAAAGCAAAGGTTTTACAGTTACCTTCTGGGAGAGAAGGGCTGAACCAAATTGCATTTTTGAATCTTCTCTGATTCCTGAGAATTTTATAAGCAGTGATTTTTGCCTAATGTTTTCTTTTAATTCTGTGGACCAGACTTAAAAAAAATAACTATGGTTTTCAACTTTACACTTAACCTTAGGTGAAAGTGTTGTCATTATGCCTATCTGATAGAAGTGCTAAGTGTAGTTCTTGTTGCAAAGGCTAAGTTATTAAGCATGCAGCACAAGCAAATATTTGTTATAGTAAACATCAGAGCAGCCAGTTTGTTCCACATACCATTTTTTGTTTTGTTTTTAATTAACTGTTATTTAACATTATAAATAATGTTATATTTATTATTATAAATATAATAAATATAATTATGGCTGGGTTGGATTTTCATTGCTGTGTGGGTTTTTCTCTAGTTGCAGTGAACATGGGCTACTCTGTAGTTGGCACAGGCTTCTTATTGCAGTGGCTTCTCCTGTTGTAGAGCGTGGGCTCTAGGGCGCCCAGGCTTCAGTAGTTGTGGTTCTCAGTCTCTTGAGCACAGGCTCAGTAGTTGTGGCACGTGGGCTTAGTTAATCCGTGGCACATGGGATCTTTGCAGACTAGGGATCGAACTCATGTCTCCTGCATTGGTAGGCAGATTCTTTACCACTGAGCCACCAGAGAACCCTGTGTTCCACATACTGTTGAATCATTTTATATATATATATACACACACACACACTTGGATATACTTGACATAGATGCTAATGTAACTAATCTTTAAATTACTGACTCCTTCAATTTTTATAGGTTGAAACAAATGCTCAGTGAACTCATGCACCAACAAAATCAGCATCCAGAAAAACCTGCAAGCAAGGAAGGAGGCAGTGGTGCATCACACCCTCCTTCTCCCAGTTTATTTTGTCCTTTCAACTTTCCAACTCAGCCTGTAAATCTGTTTAACCTACCGGGATTTACTAATTTTTCATCATTTGCACCAAGTAAGTGGCCAAAAACTTAAAGGAAAATAAGTAAATGCAGAGTCCTTGAGAATAACATTTGTGTAATACATGGATTTTTATCATTTACTTTTGGAATGGTAGGAAGTGTTTGCAAAGAAAAATATAAATTCTTCTCTACTTTAATTCTTTATAGTGAGTGTTTAAACTGAATATGGTTGCTAGTGAAATAAAGTTATGAAATGTTTGCTTAGTCTTAACATCTTTGAATTATTCCACAGCTATTTATCAAAGAAAGAAATTAACTTGTCTACTGACTACTATACATCAGGTACTCTGTAAGATATTAGGAGAGAAGAGGTGCATAGGACAGCACCCTTCTAGAGGAGTTTTATGTCTTCGTAGGGAGATAAACCTCTAGGCTAAGGGTGACTGTTTGGTTCAGGCTCATATTTACTTTTATTTAGTTCAGACTTTTTTCAGACTTTCTCCACCTGTCATGTGCCATACAGTATATAAGTGGCTGGGGTTCAAAGATGAGTAAAGCTGATGCTTTAAGGAATTTAAGAGTCTAGTGGGGAAGCTAAAAGTGTCAGTAAATGCTTGGTGCTTTGTCATGGGTGCTGTAGGCTGGGTGCAGGTGGGGTTGAATAGCCTGCTTTTTGCGGGTACCGGATTGTCTGCAAATCTAGAAAGGGATAGTAAAGCTAAAGAACCAATAGAACTTTTTTCCAGGGAGTTTAGAAGGGAAAGGACTTTCTGATCAGTGGAACCACTTAGAGTTGCAAAGCAGGGGAACAAGTGTATCATGTAAAGAATTTAGAGGTCATAAAGTGTGGCTGGTGTTTTGGGCCTTGGCAGGGGCAGAGTAGTTCATGTGCTGGAACACAGCAGAGGCCCTTGTGCTGGGCAAAGAAGCTTGGACTTTCCATTGCTTACTAGAGGGGACACTGGCGGACTTTGGGCAGAGGAATGGCATGAAATTTATATTTTAGAATGATGACACTAGTCATAGAGTTGATTGAGATTGGGGGGACAGAGCTGAGAGTATAGATGGTGAACAAAAGGCTATTGCAGTAATAGCAGGAAGGGGACGATAGCTTGACCTAAGACATTGGCAGTAGTGATAAGAAAAAGGAGTAATTTTAAAAATGTTCTGGAGATAGAATGTTCAGTTAGATGGGTCATGAAGAGAGAGGAGTTGAAGGTGTTTGCCAGAGAATATATGAAGAGAAAAAGGGTTGGGAGGGTTTTGTAAATATAAATATCCATGTATCACAGTGTATTTTCTTAATGGGATTGTAAAAGTAATAGTGTTAAACAGTTTAACAAGTTTTTTAGTTCTTGAGTGTGGGTTAATACTGGCAGTAAATGTTTTTTGACTAGGCTGTTTAAGTAACAAATAATATAGGCAATTAAACGTACTGTTCCTTTTTGTCATAATACGCCTTCTACCAATGGCAGCTCTGTTCAGAGACTGTTCATTCTTCATCATGTAGTTCAGTTTCCTGAAACCTTGTTCCCCTTCTCCTCCAAGTTGTTAGTGGCCCCTTTGCAAATACCTCTGATGCAGCACTGTATGTTAAAGTATGTGATTATATTTTACTTCTCAGTTAGATTGGAAAGAACCTGAGCTTTGGAGTCATGCAGACCTGAGATCTAACTTTTGCTTTCATTTACTAGGCATTTGATCTCTAAGCCTATTTTCTCACTAGTCAAATAAATACAGTACCTATTTCACAGCATTGTTTTGAGCATTGAAAGAAGTAACATGTAATGCACCTACAGTAGAGTCTAATGCACCTGCAGTAGAGTCATGCTTACTTTGATAAATATCATGTATTATTTTTTCTAACTTTTAACTCTTAAGGAGGTGGGGATCGATATTTATCTTTGAATCACCAATGCTGAAAACATAGTAGGACTGAGCTGCAAAACAGTGATTAAATAAATGAGTGATGTTGTTTAGTTGCTAAATCGTGTCCAACTCTTTTGCAACCCCATGGATTGTAGCCCATCAGGCTCCTCTGTCCATGGGATTTCCCCAGCAAGAATACTGGAGTGGGCTGCCATTTCCTTCTCTAGGGGATCTTCCTGACCCAGGGATCAAACCTTCATCTCCTGCATTGGCAGGTGGATTCTTTACCACTGAACCACCCTGTTAGTTTATTTTAATTAGTTTTTTGTTTTGGTGGATTGGAATGGCACATTTAATTAAAACTATCTTTGAATTTTGTTTTAAGGTTAAAGGTGCTTCTGTATCTTACCCATTGTTTTTATTTACTAGGTATGAATTTCAGCCCTTTATTTCCTTCTAATTTTGGAGATTTTTCTCAAAATATTTCTACACCCACTGAACAGCAGCAACCGTTAGCCCAGAATCCTTCAGGGAAAACAGAATACATGGCTTTTCCAAAACCTTTTGAAAGTAGTTCTTCTATTGGAGCAGAAAAACAAAGGTACTTTATTGTAAACATAATCCATTATTTGCTTAAGCGTCACTTGGTGATTATATGTATTATATGTCATTTGAAAATGTAATTAGGGAGGATGTTTGTGATTGTTTGGCTTGAGAGTGTTGAGAATGAAGCTTTGACTTCTTACCAGAGGTCTCTCAGGCATACATCTGCTGCTAACGCTGGTTCAAAAACAGTTCAGAGTTTTGATCAGAGTGTCCTGTGGGATTCAGTTTGAAAGAATAAGACCTAATCTATAGAGTATCTTTGGCCTTGATTTGTACCTTTCTTTAAGATTATAAACAGTTCACTGTTCATTGGTTTAGAACTGGAAACTAACATTAACTACTGGAGGATGGTTTTTATAAAGTGATGACTTGTTTGATTCATAGCCCCTGATTAGAGTATGTGCCCAGGGTGCATCCAGACACAATGTTGAATGCTATTAGATTGTAAAAACAAATTTTGCCAAGAAAGTTTTAGTGATACATACTATCAGTCATAGTCAGGATTTTCTTTGTTTCTCACACGTTTACTATTTTTTCAATGTGATATTCTTCCCAGTTATAATTTTGACTCAAATAGTGTGAAAGACTTACTGGCCCGGGTTAATCATTCTCTAAGCATTTTTATGGCTCAGTAAATAAGTTTTTTATGATTGTTTTAATCCAGAAAATGATTTTGATAGCCAGCTGATAAAAATATTATAACCTTTTTATTGTTATTTCCTTCAGAAAAACTTTAAAAGGATGAAAAATTCGATTTGTTGAGCCTAATACTTGTTCTGTCAGAAGTATCTGTATGATTTTGTCTTTCCTATTCCTTTATAAATATATGTCACATTACTTTCCTTTTAGTTATGTGTTGGGGCATGTCTCAAGCTCTTAGCACTTTGATAGTTTTTAAATCATGAACTTTTTTTATTTTTTACTTAATTAACAACAAATTCTTAGAATTTGACTTCCTGTTTGTCTTGAGGAATCCTGGGATAGACTGCCCTGAACTTGTTGATGCCTTTTCTTAGCTGTAGTAACCACTTTTTCCTACTAAGTCTCATTTTATTCTGTGAAAGTATCCTATTGTCAGAGCCTGAGACCGTGTTTAGTGCTCAGTTGCCATTCAAAAATGATTTAAGCAATGGACATTTATTCAAAGCCTTAGCCTTCCTGTTGAAAGGTCCCTACTTCAGTATTAACTGTATTTTATATTTAATTGATAGTTAAAAAATAAAGGATGGATCTGGATATTACTGTTTTAAATATTTGACTACTTCAGATTAGACCTCATCTCTTGCTAAAATTTCAGCTGTTATAGATTCTCTGAATTAAATGGCTGGAGATAACAAAGAGGTCAAATGAAACCTTGTAGTCTTGAGCTGGGATCAGGAAACTGTTCCTATAAAGGCCTAGCTAGTAAATATTGCTAGAGATAGAGATAACCATTTGTCTATGCCATTTTTGCACAGAAGCATTCATAAACAGTTATGTAAACATATTAATTGCTGTGTTCCAATAACATTTGATCTATGATCAGTGAAGTTTGAATTTTATATGATTTTCATGTGTCACAAGCTATTTTTCTCTGTTTTTTCCCCAACCTTTTAAGAATATAAAGCTCATTCATAGCTCTCAGGCCATACAAAAACAGGCAGCAAGCTGAATTTGGCATGTAAACTGTAGGTCTGCTGTCTTTATCTTGAGTTACTCCCTGTAGATCAGTGTCTCCCAAATTATATTCTTAGGAACACTGTTGTCCATGTCAGGTTCTGTAATAAAAAGTTTTGTACATCCTATTCACTGTGTTCTCTTCTAAGACATATATTAAAGGACATTGGCATATTAAAAGTTCTGAGAAGTGCCTGTTTAACTTTGTTTTGCCCATTTTCCCCCAGACTTAGTTAACCATTAAATTCCTGTTAACATATTCAAGGATGTTTAGTAGATAAAATTTGGAAAGTGACACTAGACTAATAGAGCTAAACGAGGTTTAATGTGCAGAGAAATAAATTACTCGTTATGTGACCAATTGTCTTCACCAAATTCTGGTTATATTTGGACTGCTGTAGGTGACACAGATCCATGTATGTTTCCAGCTATGGTTCTTTTTCAGTTGTTTCTGTGTTTTTTTTTTTCCTTTTGTGTCCCATCCTCCCTTGATTTTTCTTTCCCACTCTTTTCCATCTTGAATGTTGGATCTTTGGAACTTGAACTAGTGAAAATGGTTTAGTGAGAAAGATCCAAAATTAAATTTTAAAATAATTTAGTAAATTAGTCTGTGTAATGTTTTCATATTTAATGTATATTTGGTGAGAATATTTTTATAGTCTGTTGACAATTTTTATTTATCTGACTCTACTAGTACACTACAAATTAAGTATATCTGGAGTTTTCCATAGACATAGAAATGTATCATTGTAATATATAAAAACTTATTTTCATTGGTAAGGAATCAAAAACAGCCTGAAGAGGAGGTGGAGAACAGTAGGACACCATGGTTTTATGACCAAGAAGGTGAAGTAGAAAAGCCATTTCTCAAGACTGGATTTGCAGTGTCTGTAGAGAAAACAACAAATAGTAATCGCAAAAATCAACTAGATACCAGTAGGAGAAGACGCCAGTTTGATGAAGTGTCCTTAGAAAGCTTTAACAGTATGCTTGACCCAGTAGATCCAACAACAGTAACTAAAACATTCAAGTCAAGAAAAGCATCTGCACAGGCCAGCCTGGCATCTAAAGATAAAACTCCCAAATCAAAGAGTAAGAAGAGGCATTCTGCTCAGCCGAAAAGCAGAGTGAAAAATATTGGTAAGTACTGAAATTTGTTGACTGTTGATAAGCCTAACTATTGGTAACCTTACTCTCACTGTTGTAAATAATTGCAGTATGGCTAGATGTGTAGGTGCTGTTTAGACCCACTTGAATAAAGTCATTTTTTAGTTACCTTTGAGAACATTTTAAATAAAATGTATCAAGTAGGATTTAATGTTGTAGATATTTTAAAACATAACATTTATTCTTTTTAGTGCCTTCTTAAAACTTCTTATGTTTCCTATGTATGGTGGTTCCTGTGAGTTTGGAAGTTTTTACTATTCTATAGTTTAATATTACACGTAACACTTTATTCATGACTTCTGGCTAGATCTGTAGGGATTCATGTAACGAAATGTGGCCCTCTAACTACATTGCAGTCTTTGAATATCATGTAGGTGAAATCACTTTTGAAATGTTTGCTGTTAATCCTTCAGGAATTGAACCTTAGCTAGTATGATAAAGCATTAACCCATATTTTATTGAAGCTTGTCATTGAGTATCACATTAAAGTTCTCTTTATAGCACTCACTATTTATGATTTTTTTTTTGTTGTTATTGTTCTCATGGGTGTTTTGTTTTTAATTTTATTTTATTTTTAAACTTTACATAATTGTATTAGTTTTGCCAAATATCAAAATGAATCCGCCACAGGTATACATGTGTTCCCCATCCTGATTTATGATTTTTGAAGAATTTACTGAAGTCTACTGCTAGATTAAAAATACATTTATTAGCTAAAATCTGGAACATTATAGCTAAACAATGCTCCTTCCAGTTTGCAAGGGACACTTTTTGACTGTGGCCTTGAAAGGTTGTTCTGTGTTCAAGGATATAGTATTTGGTGCTTGAGAACAAAATATTCTAGGCTTATAATCAGAAAAGTTTGAAAACTGACTGCACCCACTGACTCCCTCTCTTGGAAGCTACAATATGTATAAGTATAGTAGGAGATCCAACCAGTCCATTCTAAAGGAAATGAGTCCTGAATATTCATTGGAAGGACTGATGCTGAAGCTGAAACTCCAGTACTTTGGCCACCTGATGCAAAGAGCTGACTCATTTGAAAAGACCCTGATGCTGGGAAACATTGAGGGCAGGAGGAGAAGGGGACGACAGAGGATGAGATGGCTGGATGGCATCACCAACTCAGTGGACATGGGTTTGGGTGGACTCCGGGAGTTGGTGATGGACAGGGAGGCCTGGCATGCTGCGGTTCATGGGGTCACAGAGTCAGACATGACTGAGCGACTGAACTGAACTGAACTGAAGGGTCCTAGGGCACTTTGCAGTTAAAAATCCACTTGTGAACTTTGGCAGCATTTATCTCAAGCATTTTTGGATAATGGAACCCTTGAAAACTCTGATGAAAACTATGAACATGAAAAAAATACATGTACATTTTTTTTTTCCATTTCAATACTTCATGTATCCTAAAGTCCTGGACTCTTACCTCTACTCCCATGTAGAGAAAATGATTTGATGGTTAAACAAGTGGATTTGAACAGGGGCAGAATTTTTCTCAGCATATGCATTATCATCCTTGAAGTAACTTTTCAGTTGTGTAGGTTTGGGAGGAGCTGGTTACTTAGCAGATTAGTTAGTGATCTGAAACCATCCAAATGAATGAAAATACATTTGTGCCTTCTCCATGGTCACTCTTGGTGCCACTAGATAACATTTGAGTAGATAGTGATCACTTAGAGAGAGACTGTCTGGGTAACTCTGAACATCATAGTGAAGTACAATACCTGCCCCAACAAAATGCTTTTTTGTCTTATGAATAAAAGGAAAGAAACTAACATTTGTTATCCCAGCATTCTCTCTTGCAACTAATTAATTTGTGTGTATTAGCTTCTTAAATGCTAACATTTCATACAGATCTCCTTGGGAATCTTGTTTAGTGTCAAGAGTCTGATTCAGTCAGTCCCAGGAGGGACCTGATAGCCTTCATTTCTAACAAGCTCCCCAGGATTGTTGACTGGTATTGACATTGTAGTCTGTGGACTACAGTTTGAGTAACAGGGTCTTAGAGACTCTCAACCAACGTTTGGCCATGGCTACCTTAACCTGGAAATCCTGGTGTATTTGTATTTTTGAAATTTGTTTAGTCTGAAGAATTATGGTTCCAGCTATACGAGTCACCTTTTTTTCTACCTTAAGGCAAAGATGGACATTCTAATCTATTTGCTCTCACATTTAAGTATCAAAATACTTGCCCAGAACACACACATTTGTCAGAGGCATTTAAGACCATTTGTCCGTGAGAGTTCCCCTTTAAAGCTTGCACACAAAGATAAAAGACCTAATAGGAGAACCAAATTAATATATGCAGAGTCAAAATAATATGTAGCAAAATCAAATGACCTAAATGCTTGCTGTTAGAATGTGAACCATGGACAGGCAGCGTTTGTATCATCTGGGAGCTTATTAGAATTGGAGCCTCTTGGGCCCCACCTTACACCAACATTGCTTTTCAGTACACATGTTAGCAAGATTCCAGGTGTTTTAATTTGAGTATATGCACATTTAAGACTGAGAAGTGCTGAACCAGATTTATTCTTCTTTTGTTCTCTATGGGATAGGAATAGCCATGACTTCTTAGAAAAAAGAATGTTTACTTTGTCTTAAAGAAATTAGGGATGGAGGTCGATAGAGGGAAGATTGGAAAGCATTCCAAATTGTAGTAACAATAAGAAAAGTAGTATATGAGTCAGGATGAAGCAAGAAGAGAGCTTGAGAGAACTGCGGAAACAAATAGACCAGCACAGTGGGAGTTAAGTTGCTATCTTGTGAGATGAAGCGTAGACATATATACTCTCCCGAATGAACTGTTAATCTGGTTTTTCTGCACATGTTGACAGTCTTTCAGAGTTAGTATGCTAAATCTTCATTTAACTTTGTTTCCCATAGAAGGTCTTTATGAAGATATGTATTATTGCATGCAAAGTAAGATTTTACAAATTATGTGCTAATCATTTTTCAAACTTCAGTTCAAATTCAGATTTTATGAGTTTAGCATGATTTCTTGGCATTGCTGGATGGGTACTTGAGTTATCAGACATATAACTTGGTTATCAGACCCATAATTTGGCTCTGTCTACCAGGCCTGTTTCCTCTTTTGATGTTATTAGAGGAGTAGAAGCACATAGTTGAGATGGTCCTCGTTCTTTTGGGAAATTGGTTGGGACTGTTTGTGTAATGACTTTGGGGTTCTACCCAGCCCTGAATCTTTCCATTTCTTTCCCCGCTCTTTGTGCTCGCTGAAGACTGAGGTTAAATAAATGTCCAGCGTCAGGCAAGACAAGTCCTGACGGATGTGGCCCTCTTTAGACCCAGAGAGTTTATTGCTCACAAAGTCAGAGAAAGGAAGGGTGGCCAAAAGCGCCAGCTCCCCGTGTCCCTTATTCCACCACAAGGGCGACACCGAGACAGCGGTTGCATCATGAGTGGTGGGACGCCCTGTAACTTCGAAGCCAGTGCTGTGCTGTAGCTAAGCTGCAGTACAGAAAGGAGCTGTGTCCTCAGTGGTATGAGCCAAACTTGGTCTCATATTTTATCAGAGCCTAGGAGGAGGTGAGAGATCCTTTCATGAAACCTTTCAGGGGAGAGAGAGAGGGAGGTTCCTGTGTTCCATGTTACAGGGGGACAATAAGGCCTTCTCCCAAGACTTAGATTCATTGATGATTCAATCCTTTTCTGTGTGGGAACATGGAAGGTCTCTAGGAGGCCATGGCCAAGCTGTTTCCCTATAATGGCGACTCAACTGGCTGTGGCAGCCACTTGTGCTGAGGAAAACAGAAAGGAGGTAAGGGAAAGAATGATGACGTGAGACAGGAAATAACCCCCTTATATGAATGAGGGAGAAGTATCAATAACCTCAGATATGCAGATGACACCACCCTTATGGCAGAAAGAGAAGAGGAACTAAAAAGCCTCTTGATGAAAGTGAAAGAGGAGAGTGAAAAAGTTGGCTTAAAGATCAACATTCAGAAAACGAAGATCATGGCATCTGGTCCCATCACTTCCTGGGAAATAGGTGGGGAAACAGTGGAAACAGTGTCAGACTTTTATTTTGGGGGGTTCCAAAATCACTGCAGATGGTGATTGCAGCCATGAAATTAAAAGACGCTTACTCCTTGGAAGGAAAGTTATGACCAACCTAGATAGCATATTGAAAAGCAGAGACATTACTTTGCCAACAAAGGTCCGTCTAGTCAAGGCTATGGTTTTTCCATTAGTCATGTATGGATGTGAGAATTGGACTGTGAAGAAAGCTGAGCGCCAAAGAATTGATGCTTTTGAACTATGGTGTTGGAGAAGACTCTTGAGAGTCCCTTGGACCGCAAGGCGATCCAACCAGTCCATCATAAAGGAGATCAGTCCTGGGATTTCTTTGGAAGGAATGATGGTAAAGCTGAAACTCCAATACTTTGGCCACCTCATGCAAAGAGTTGACTCATTGGGAAAGACTCTGATGCTGGGAGGGATTAGGGACAGGAGGAGAAGGGGACGACAGAGGATGAGATGGCTGGATGGCATTACCAACTCGATGGATGTGAGTCTGAGTGAACTCCAGGAGTTGGTGATGGACAGGGAGGCCTGGCGTGCTGCGATTCATGGGGTCACAAAGAGTCAGACAGGACTGAGCAACTGAACTGAACTGAACTGATAATAAGGAACATCATAGTTGTTATTGCTGTTGTTGTATCAGCTGGCCTGGCGAGTGTTACTCTGAAATATTACTAACTTTAAATCTCCTGCTTTCCTGGAGAATTACTATTAAAGTGCTCCAAAGAGAAATTAGTCAACAGTAGTACCCTAATTTTGGAAATCTAGCCCTTGATATTTTAAATCTGCTGCTGCTGCTGCTGCTAAGTTGCTTCAGTCGTGTCCTACTCTGTGCGACCCCATAGACGGCAGCGAGACTCATGTAAAACCATGGTTTCCCCGCCCCGCCCCCCACCCCCCCATTTTGGTAGCATCTTAAAAGTTATAGCATGTTTCTCTCAACAATTTCAACTCTTTTGGAGGATGACTGAATTATTTTTTTTTTTAACTGTTGGGGAATTAACTGCTCCCTAAAGAGAATTTTGTGTATGCTGCATAATACATATTTTAATTTTGATTAGAATTCATTTAGCACTTTTCACATGATTCTGTAATAGCAGTCAGAAACTTAATTTCATTTATATAAATATTCTTATTAGAATATGTGCTTAGTCAGTCATGTCTGACTCTTTGTGACCCTATGGACCATAGCCCATGAGGCTCCTCTTGTCTATGGGATTCTCTAGGCAAAAATACTGGAGTGGGTTGCCATGCCCTCCTCCAGATGATGTTCTTGACCCAGGGATCAAACCCATGTCTCCTGCATTGGTAGGTGGATTCTTTACCGCTGTGCCGCTGGGGAAGCTTTTCTTACTAGAATAACATATTTCATTTTCTTTGATCTATGTTTGCTGTTAATTAAATGAGCAATAGTACTACCATTCATATCATTTTACCTGTTACTTTTGGCAAGCATACCTTTTATTGCTGTTTTGTGTAATAGTCCATATTAACCAAGAGAGCTCTTTTTCTAATAAGCTTCATGCAAAATGAGTTAGGGTAGCTGGAGAATCTGGGAGACCGACAAAGAAATCAGGAACCTATGTATGAGATGATGAAGTCCTGACTTGAAAGATGGTTTTAGAGAAAGAAAGGGAAGTTGAATCCAGATAGGATATCACAGAAAATAAACTGACAGTATCTTGGGAACTTATTTATTACTAACAGCAGCTGTTGTGATCTGGAGGTAGAAGCAGCAAGGCTTTAGAATCTGCTGGCTCTTGCAAAGAGTGTCTGGGGCAAAAGTCAGAGCTCTGTGGTTCTTGGAGAAAACTTGGTTGGAGGAAACCCATGTAGCCCCTTCTGTGAGAAGGGCACCTCGTTCCCTTCCAAGAGTAGCAGTTATTTGCCACTTCAAGGTACTAATGGGAAAGGGTGTCATTGGAAAAGGAGGTGGCATCCTGCCTACCCTGAACATGGTAGAGCATATACCTTTGCAACTGACGAGACTGAGGAATCGAGAGGCTTCCTTTTACTGTCTTGATGGGAGGCTGACAACTTACTAGCCAGAACATTGCTTCAGTGTAGTCATGAGACTTCCAGGCACTATCGGTGTGCTGCCAATAAAGCTCCCCAGCAGTTGGGTCCAGCCCTATGGGTAGATGAGAGTCATGACTAATCTAGTGAATATAACAATGCACATAGAAGGGAGCAGCAGTCAGAGAGAAGACATAGAAGCTGACCACTGGAACAGGTAAAGTCTAGTAAAAACAGAATTATTGAAGGAAATACTCACTTGAGTGAAATAAGAATACTTAAATAGAATTATTTTTAAAAAGCAAGTTGAATTATAAATTCTTTAGAACTAGAAAAAATGATTTTCACATTTAATGTCTAGATTATTTGGAAAAGAGGATGAATGCTGTTAAGTTCCAAATTACTGGCCTAGAAAATCAAAGGGAAGAACTGTGTCATTGCACAGAGCAGAAAGTGCCGCGCCGTGTTTAGTTGCTCAGTCGTGTCTGACTCTTTGTGACACCATGGACTGCAGCCTATCAGGCTCCTCTGTCCATGGGGTTTCTCCAGGCAAGAATACTGGAGTGGGTTGCATGACTTCCTCCAGGGGACCTTCCCAACCCAGGGATCGAACCCACATCTCCTGCATTGCAGGTGGATTCTTTACCATTGGGGCCACCAGGAAAGCCAGAAAGTACTAAGAAATAAAAGAAAGAGGGAAATGATTAGAGGCATAAAGACAAATCTTGGGAGCTGATAACACAAGGAGTTCTAAAGAAGGAAAAAAACAGATGAGAAGGCAATTATTAAATAATAAAAGAGTATCTTTAATGAAGGAAGACTTAAGATTGCAGATTGTTTTCTAGCCAGGAGATACAGAGAGAATGTACACACCCTCAAAGAGTCCTTTTCTCTGACAAAGAGCTCATCTTTACCTGTCAAGATGAAAAGAAAATGTTGGTGTATCCTATCTTCATAGAAACAACGTATGAATGAGATAGAGACCTGTGAAAAGGAGAGGTAACAGTTCAGTAAAGAAAGCAGTAGTTTAATCTCATTTGTTAATATAAATTCAGAAGTAAAATATTAGCAGATTTAATCTGCCAGTCTCTCAAAAGAATATTAGAATGTCAAAATGTAATCATGATTTATTATCAGGAAATCTGTCAGCATAATTTATTGTATCAAATACATTACAGGACAAATCATGTAGTCATAGCAGTAGATTAGATAAAATTTTACATCATTCCTAACGAAAATGCACCTAAAAAGGGAGGCAGTTATTTAAATATAATAAAAGCTGTTAGCTGATGCCAGTTACAAGCACTGTTGTAATGAAAATATTCCAGAGACAGAAATTAACTGAGATTCCCTCTCTGCCACCATCATTATTAAGCATTTTTTCATAAATTATCTTGACTAGATTAAATGATTGGAATAATGTTTGAAAAGGAGGAAAGCAGATTTTTTATTTTTTTCTAAGCTAGCCCAAGAGACACTGGAAAATAGCTACCTAAGTTAACTTAAGTAATTATGAAATAAGGTTATGAAGTAAGTGTATACGTATTTATCATAGTATTAATAATACCCAGTAGAAATGGAAGTGGTGGAGAGTATTTTCTTCATAGTAGTATCCAGAGCTACTGGGACAAAAAATGCTAAGGAATAAATTTAGCAAGAAATGTACTAGATCTATAGAAAAACTTTGAAGAACATGAAATAAGATTGAGCAAATATAAAACATAATTGTATTCTTAAGTTAGAATGTGTAAAATTATTTAATGTCAATTCTCTGCAAATTAATAAATACTTCAAGTGAGATTCCATTTTGAATCTCCATGGATTGTTTTTTAAACCGGGGGCAAAAGATTTCAAAGCTTATATGGAAGGACAGATGTCCAAAATTAGCTAAGAAAAGAAGGTAGATAGGAGTTGCCTTACCAGATGTTTAAACATACTGTGAAACTTCTGTGGCATTGGAATAATTAAAACAGATGGAATGTCCAGAAATAAAACCCAACAAATAAGGAGATTTAATGTATCGACCAAGCTTGCATTTTAATTCAGTGGGAAAAATATAGGTATAATCAATCAGCTCTTCATGTGGAACAAAATTAAGTTGAATTTCTACCTTGTGCTAGATACGAAAAAGCAAATGTAAAAAAGATTAACAACGAAGCTTGGAAAATTTAATAGAATGTATGTATAACCTATGGTTGGGGTAGCACTTCCTTTATAGCTCAGCCGGTAAAGAATCTGCCTGCAATGAAAGAGACCCAGGTTTAATTCCTGGATTGGGAAGATCCTCTGGAGAAGGAAATGGCAACCCATTCCAGTAGTCTCGCCTGGAGAATCCCATGGACAGAGAAGACTGGCAGGCTGCAGTCTATGGGATCACAAGAGTTGGACACAACTTAGCAACTAAACCACCACCATGGATGGGAAAGAATTTTTAGACCAAGTCATATTATTTACAAAAGGCATATGATCAAACGCTTTATTCTTCTATTATGGACATATATAGACTAGATATGATTCTTACATTTACTAATATTGAAAAATTGTTAACTTGGAGTCTAGTAGAGAATTTGGGTTATGTGAGGTCTACCATGTAGTTCGAGTTGGGGATATATTCACTGAGGTGAATATCAAAGGACAGTGAAGTGTTAGAATTTATTACTGTTACCCCATGCCTCCAAAGATTATTACAAAGATATTTCTAAGACATATTCTTTACTCTTTTGATTTCTTCTTAAACAAAGCCCTCACAACATTATAAATTAAGTTACTCGTACTATTTCACTATGGAAATCAGTTTCCCTTTCAGTTTGAGTTAGTTGCAACTGATAACAGTTGTCAATTTTTTTACTCAAGGGTATGAAAGTGCCAGTGTGTCTAGCACATGTGAACCTTGCAAAAGTAGAAACAGACATTCAGCCCAGACCGAAGAGCCTGTTCAAGCAAAAGTACTCAGCAGAAAGAAACATGAGCAGCTGGAAAAAGTCATAAGATGTAGTAGGTCTACAGAAATATCTTCAGGTATGTTCTGTTTTGGTTTGTTTTAATTTAAGGATTTATTCATCCTAGATTTGAAAAGCTATATTACAACTAGCTGAAAATTGATCTGTCACACTTTCCTATCATGTATAAGGTGTTATAGTAGAGTGTAAGTACACAATTCTTGACACCAAAAATGTAAACTAAATATTAATATATTTTATTGTTACTGTGATATTGTCTTTGATGCATTTTGATAAAACTCTGAATAAACAAACTTAGTTGACATTAATTTGGTTCTCCTAATTTGAAATTCTGATAATATTATCTGAATAAGAATTCCATATAAAATCTTACCATTCCCCTGCTTAAGATCTTTGGTCTTCAACCATGCCTACAGGACAATGTCCTGTTGTCTTAATGCAACATGTCTGGCCAGCAGAATTTGATTCCTTCCTGCCTGCCTCTCCAGACTCCTTTCTCATACCCTCTGCCTTGAACTTGACTCTCACTGACATTTTTTCATAGCCACCGCAAGAGTTGTCTCACCTTGACAGTTGCCTTTTTTGCCTCAAGTCCTTTTCTTTGTAAGCCCTTTTCTCTGCTGGCTCTTAAATAAAATCTTAATTCTGTAATTATATCCAAGTCCAAGCAGGGATAGGTTCCCTTTTCCTTTTTGTTTTTCTGTCAAAGCCTGTGTAAACCTTTTCTGTTGCCTGTATTACATTATACAGTATTCACCTGTTTAGTGTCTGTATTGCTTTTTTGAGTCCCTTGGCAATAGATAATATTTTTTCATATTTGTATCTTAAATGTTAGCGTGGTACCTGACACATGGTAGGCACTCAGTGAGTGTTTATTGAATGAATGGAGTCATGTATTTGCCACCATTTTAGTTTAAATACATACTAGTACTTTCCTGATTTATAAAGAGTAAGTACATCTCAAAGAAATATGGAGAAAGAGTCAGTAAATATGGACTCTAAATTTTCAGTTGTCCCTAAGACCTTTCGTGAAAATGATAATAGCAGCTACCATTTATATTATGCTTCACTGTTTACAAATTAATTACTTATGTCATTTGAACTTCATAATCCTGTGAATTTATTTTTTATTTTGTAGATGAGGAAACATTATCACAGGGGGTACCTATTTTTTCTCAGTGCTCATAAAGGACCAGTAATATAAACTGATCTGGTTTAACTGGTTCTTGGGAAAAAAGTCATGCCTTTAACTCAGTAATTGTACTTTTAGGCATGCATCCTAAAGGAAACAAAAGTGAAAGAAGAAGTTGGGATTTAGGTGTTGACTAAACATTGTGATTCCAACTATTTTAAACAAAAATCTGGATGAAAAAAAAAGTGTAAGAACATCAAAGTATTAATAATGGTTTTATGTATACCTGTGGCGGATTCATGTTGATATATGGCAAAACCAGTACAATATTGTAAAGTTAAAAATAAAATAAATTATATATAAAAAATAAACTCCTTTATATTTTCTAAAACTTACAATGAATATTTATTTTTTCATATTTTGAAATGACTTCTTCAAGGTCATATTGCTAGCAAATGATAGAGCTGAAGTTTCAATCTTAGTCTCTTAAGTCCAGGATCCTTTTGTCAAATATATTAATTCTGTTGTTCTGACCCCAGCATTTTATTGAAATTTTGTAGTTTCCATCTCCTTTCACTATCTTTATCAAATAGTGATGTCATCAAACAGACAGTTAGGTGAGGGTTGGGGAAGGGCACTAAATTGATAGGCTTAATAAATTAATTATCATTACCTAAATAGTTGATAGTTGGTCATAGTACTTCAGATCTTATTACTGTCACTTAGAAACATAACCATCAAATTTTGATGAACTAAAACAAGTTTGAATAATATAAATATTCCTATTTTGTAGAAGACTTAATTTTAGTTTTAACCATTACCCTAAAGTTCTTTGTAGCATGTTATAGTAGTTTTTGTTACATGATCATTTGATTGTAACATCTAAGGCTGCTAGTATTGAACTGTATACGATTCAGTACAGTCCTCTTGTCCCTCGAGGACTGTGGGAAGTTGCCTTGATGTGTACGCTTCTAAGAGTGAATGGTAAAAGTTTACTATATGAGAGTCATATCAGTCATATCAACACAAGTTTATAGCAGATCATTTGATATTTTCCCCAAAGAGATTATTTTTAAATAGAGCATAAACCATACCTTGTGATAACATTTCAGTTCAGGCAAATGATTTTAAAGAAATTTGCTTCTTTTTTTTTCATTCATTTATTCATATTATAGACCCTGTCTTTACTATTCATACACATTTTATGTTCATCCTTATGTCTGCCCTTTCCTACAGCACATGCTAGGAGAATACTACAGCAGTCTAACAGAAATGCATGCAATGAAGCGCCAGGTAACAATCTGCTTAGTTCTGGTGTCCGCTTTTTGTTAACTTTTACCATTGGTCCTAAAAATCCTTAGTTTTATTGTTCTAATTATTTTTTAGATTCAGTTTAGTGTGTATATGTTATTTGGCTGGTAAAAGTGAAAGAGAATTCATACCCATTAAATTCTGAAGCTTTTCATTTATAATTCTTAATTGGTAAAATTGCCTGCTTTTCTCTTACTTTCATTTTCTGTTAAGTGTGTGTAACATAACCAACACATTCATGTAGGTAATAGAAAACTTTTTTTGTAATTTAATGTTTTATTTGAAGTTATTTATTTTGTATTCTTTAAATGCTTATGAGCATTAATATTTTTGGAAACAAAAATACAGTTGTTTTTATTCTTAGCTGTGATTTACAGTGTTAAGTATTGTGTATGACTTCTGTTGTAGTTATTTTTTTCTTACCAGTCCACACGTGTAAAAAAATAAACCATTGAACAAAACAACTATGACATGTAAATACCATGATTAATAAAGGTCATGGAAAACTGCATAATGCTATTTTTGTCTTTAAACTATGAATATTTATTAGACATGTATGATTTAGAATTGTAAATATTCTTTAATGCCTCCTCTGCTACACATGAGTGAAAAAGAAAAGCCTGTTATGAACCTTTAGGAGAATTTAAAGGAAAAAAAAACACAAAACAAGGATCTATCACAGATGAAGTTAAATATATCAGTGGCACTTCCTAAAGAAAAGAACTCTGAAGAAAGTAGGATAAAAACAAGATGGAGTCATAGAAATCTGGCTGAGGTCAGAGATTTTTCTAGCTTAAACTAGTGCACCTCGGTCCAGAAAGAGAATGGTAAAAACTTTCGACTTCTCTATTGTAAGGATGAAGTATATGTCTGCTGTAATTCATTAGTTGGAAATAATTTAATCTTTACTGATATATAATTTAGAGTGATCATTTTATCACATAATGAAGGTATGAAAGATATCATTAAATATGCTTTGTTCTTATATCTTTAAGATATAAGAAACCATTTAAAAATCATTTTTTAAAACAACTGATCAAATTACAATATAGTGTATGAATTGGGAAAGTTTGTATGCTGTCACATCTTATCTGGATTTTTCCTATAAGTAGAAATCTCCTACAGAGATAGTTCCAGTTCCTGCTCATAATAAATATTTTTATAGTAACAGTGCATCATAGTATATCATTTCATTTTATACTCATAAATATCTGAGGCACGGTAGGGACATTGTATATTTATTATCCTTATCATCTTATACTTGTGGAAATTGAGGCCCGAGGATGTTAATTTGCTTAGCAAGTTAATGGAAAGTTTTTTCATTAAACCACATTTGCTTTGCATTTTGAAAATTTCTTTCTTGGAAAAAGTGAATTAAATCTTAATGATCTTGCAATATTTATTTGAAAGCACAGTGTATTAAAACACTTAACATTTCAAATTCCCTGTTGTGAAAATTTAGCACTACTTTCTGTGAGCTAAAATGAACTTAAACTTAAGTATTTATCTATTTGTGGTTCTACTATTACTCTAGAAAGTTTATAGAGTTTGATAGCTAGAAGAACACTTGAAAATGTTTTTTTCGTAGAGAACTCAAAATGGGATCAGTTCCTAATTTGTGTGGAAATTTTTTTTTCGTAGAGAACTCAAAATGGGATCAGTTCCTAATTTGTGTTTTTAAAAGTAAAGGTATGGCTGTATACCTTTAAGTGTGATAACTCTTTGTTATAAATAAATACATGCAGCAGAAGTGTTGCTAAATAATAGAGTGATACCTAATTCTGGGTAACTGAAAAGTTCATTTGGGTCACTGCTTGCTTCAGCTTATACTGAGTGTGTCAGTAAGACACTGTAGTAAAATTGTACCTATTTTGTTACATTTACAAATTCAGTTTTTCATCAGTACAGCAGGATAGTAGAGATTTGAGAATCAGTAGATCTAACTAGATAAACCTTAAAGTAGTAGGTCTCCTTGGCAGCATTTCGTTTGTTCTCAACATTAACAAAATAAATTTCCTTTTCTGTAAAAAAGTTCATATTAGCAAAAAAAGAAAATAATTTTCAATTCACTTATTTTATTCAAGTGCTGAAAAATTTCCACTGATTATTCCTATAAAACATGTAAAATTTTCCAGATATTTTTCACTGAGAAATAACTTTGGTCTAAGTGATGCTAGATAATGTTATTTCTCTAGTAAGTAGTATGTATCTTGAGATTTTTAGAATTATCTTTATCCTGGTAATTATGAAGATTCTTTTTTTACTTTAAAAGCTCTGCGATAGAATTGTGTTCTGATTTTTAAGTAATTTAAAGTTGAGAGCAATGATGCAAGTTAATAGAAATAGGAATATATTTCGCCAATATTAACTTTCTGATCTTTAATATCTTCCAGAAACCAGTAGTGATTTTTCCATGTTCGAAGCTTTGCGGGATACCATTTATTCTGAAGTAGCTACGTTGATTTCTCAAAATGAATCTCGTCCACATTTTCTTATTGAACTCTTCCATGAGCTTCAGCTACTTAATACAGACTATTTGAGACAGAGGGCCTTATATGCATTGCAGGTATCTTGTACCTAAGATTCTCTTTCCTCTGCTTTCTGGTACTGCCAATTTTCCCAATTCTTTCTGTTTACTTTCTTAAATTGAAGTATGTCCTTGTTCCATAAGTATTTCAATCTGTTTCTTTATGTATTTCCATGCCATTTTAATAATTTTCTTATATAGCTTAAGTGGCTTTAGATAAAAGTCTTTTTCTGACAGTTTTTCATTGTATTGTCCTGTTATATCTTTCTCATAGTTAATCTTTGAGGTTGGGAGGATTGCCTTTGTTTTGCTGTCTGCTTTTACTTTTAATTTTGTGATTAAACACAAATGTTTTTCATAAATAGCTATCTTCTCTCCTTATTTTAGGACATAGTATCCAGGCATATTTCTGAGAACCATGAAAAAGAAGGAGAAAATATAAAGTCCGTGAATTCTGGTACTTGGATAGCATCCAACTCAGAACTTACTCCCAGTGAAAGCCTTGCTACTACTGATGATGTAAGCTGATAATGATTAATGAAATGTAGACATAATTTCAATATGCAGCGAACAAAAGTTAAGTAGTTTGTTAATAAATTGTGATTATACGCTATGTATTTAGTTTTTAGCTTTTTTCAAAAGCTAAGTGTAATGTATTGCTTAATTTTGAGGTGAGGTATAAAATTCAGTCAAAATATGACAGCAGTCAAACACCGAAAGTTATATAGAAATGATAGCTTATAAGGTCTAAAATAACTGTATTTATATCTCCTTTGTCCAATATAGGAGTTGAGTCGTAATAGCTCAGTTAGTAAAGAATCTGCCTGTAATGTAGGAGACCCTGGTTCGATTCCTGGGTCAGAAAGATCCACTGGAGAAGGGACAGGCTACCCACTCCAGTATTCTTGGGCTTCCCTTGTGGCTCAGCTGGTACAGAATCCACCTGAAATGCCGGAGACCTGGGTTCAGTCCCTGGGTTGGGAAGATCCCCTGGAGAAGGGAAAGGCTACCCACTCCAGTATTCTGGCCTAGAGAGTTTCATGCACTGTATAGTCCATGGGGTCACAAAAGAGTCAGACATGACTAACCAACTTTCACTCACTCACACATTTAGTAAAAATTGCTGTGTTCATTCAAGACATTTGAGTAAATCATACAGCAATTAGATCACAGAACCGTTGAATAAATACAAGATAAATTATGTTTTTAGGTTAGAAGAGAAGCTAGACCAAAAAAAGCCTAGAAGAAAATGTAATTTAATGTATTAAAACTGTTGAAGAAAATTTTGAGTAAAGTAAAAAGGGCCTGGAAATGAAAGAGTGATGAGGGAAGTATATATTTTCAATAAACTATATTCTCCAAGTAGCACCTACTTTGCACATAGTGGATTGAATGTATGCCAACTGCTAAGAGACTGAGGAGGTAATGAGCTCACTTGGAAATCACCTGTTTAAAGGTTCAGATCCTGATTCTATTTTAAAAGATTGTATGTATGTGGTCCTGGGATAGCAATTATGTTCTTTTTTATACCACCTTCAGCACCTGGATATTCATGGATCAGAGTACCATAATTGATTAGCAAATGTCTACTATGATTATGAAGTTGGAAGCATATTATTGTGTTTCTTCCCATGGTTAATATGATAACATAAGCTTTTTTCCTGAAAAGATAGTGTTTTCTCCAGAGATGATCATCTTTTCTTCATGTATAGTAACTTCCTTACAATTATTGAGGACTTAGAAATTTTTGCTCTATTTTTGCTCTTGTGTTTAAAATGGTACTTCCCCAAGTCATCTTTTCTGCTTAAAATTTTTCTTCACCAGGCTCCAGCCCTTAAACTACTATGAACATAAACCTATGTACAAAAAGTACATGGTTTTGATTGACTTTATTATCAAATATAAGTTAATGTAACAGATTGGTACTTGGAATTAATTGTTATTGTAACCAGTTGAAAATTGTGTTGTCTTTTTTGGTGGGAAATGAAGTGTTCCAGCTGTATACATAAAACATAGGAGATACTAGCTTATATTAAATTTATTAGCCTTGAAATGACTGAGAGAGCATGAAGAATGTCTTTTTTGAAAAATCTTTTTTAGTAATTTTATATCCTTAACTCTAGCGCCTTTCTTTTTATCCAAATTTCATATAGGCAGCATTACTTCCAGTTATTTTAAAGGATTTGAGCCCATTGTTTTGCACAATACATTTGGAAAATTGAGCTACAACTTATGATATAATTAACCTGACAAGCTTTTAAAGTTAAATAAGATTTAAAGATGTAGTAATACTTTGTAAGTAGGTGTCTTAGCTTAGGCTGGTTCAACAAAATACTGTAGACTGGATGGCTTAAACGAGAGAGATTTATTTCTCACGATTCTGGAGGCTAGGAAGTCCTGAGAATGTTGTACCGGCAGACTCGGTTCTTGGTGTGGACCCTCTTCCTGGCTTGCAGTTGGCCACCTTCTCTCTGTATCCTTGTGCAGTGAGAGAAAGCTCTGATGTCTCTTCCTTGTCTTAAAAGGGTCATCAAGGGGACTCTACCCTGGTGACTTCATCTAAACCTGACTACCTCTCAGCTGCCCTGCCTCCTAATATCTCCACTTTGGGAGTTGAACTTCAATATATAAATTTTGTGAGGGACACAAAAATTCATTCCATTACCATAGGGACTTGGCACAAATAACTATACTTAGAATTACTTTTAAATAAATAAATCAGTTCTTTAATTTTTCATCTAAAACGTAAATTCTTCATTTATATCATCATCTTCCCTTTATTTATGTCATTTAGTCAGCAGCAGTGCTAGCACAATGTCCAGTGTTCATATCCACAGATCCAGAGCAGTGCTAGCCACTAGAATGTTCCAAATGTCTTACAATCTGCATTGTCTAGTACAGTATCTATTAGCACACATGGCTTTCGAGCACTAATGTGGCTAATGGGATTGAGGAACTAAATTTTAAGTGTTGTTTAACTAGCTGCATGGCTAGTGGTTACCATATTGGGTGGATATAGAGTCTCATTCTCCATGTTACTAAGCCAGGGTCCTTGGAGTTCCATTTATGGAGGTTTTCAGATACCTTTTAGGGCATGTAAACATTTCCATGCCATGAAAGAGAGAATTGAAGTAGTCATCTGGAGATTATAAATTAAGGAGGATGAGGAATTGAGGTTTAGGAAGAGGAAGAGACAGTTTCCATCATCGACTCCAGGTGCTGTAAAATGGCAAAGTCACATCTAACTTTGGGTATTGCTTGAAGGCCTAACAAAATGTTTCCATTTCTTAAAACATGTTCCCTTATGCCAGAATTTCCTTTAATCAGGGACAGGCCTTTCATTTCATAATTTAAGAGAAACTTTAAAAGATCAATAACTTGGAAAGAAGATAGTTTTGAGATGAGTTGCAGTCAAAATATAATTGATACTCCCTCCTACTCATACTGTACACAAAAATTAATTTGAAACTACTTTATAGTAGTAGAAGGAACTTCTCTGGTGGCTCAGTGGTAAAGAATCCACCTTCCAATGCAGGAGACACAGGTTCGACCGCTGGATCCAGAAGATTCCCTGGAGGAGGAAATGGCAACCCACTCCAGTATTCTTGCCTGGGAAATTCCATGGACAGAGGAGCCTGACAGGCTACAGTCCATGGGGTCTCAAAAGAGTCACTCAAGAACAACAGTACTGGAAAAGTTAAAACTATAAAACTTAGAAAAAAAAAAACTATGATTTTGACATGAGAGAGATTTTGTAGGACATAGCACTAAATATGAAAGGAAAAAAATAAATTGGACTTCATCAAAGTAAAATCCTTCTGCTTTTCAAAAGGTACCATTAGGAGATAACAGCCTTAGTACATATATCTGGCAAATGACTGTATAAAAAGCCTAACTATAGAAAGGGCTTTAATTGTAAGAAATCAACTCAAGGGACTCCCTGGCAGTCCAGTGGTTATGGCTTCATGCTTCTAGTGCAGGAGGCCTGGGTTCAATCCCTGGTTGGGGAACAAGGATTCCATATTCCATGGGGTGCATCCAGAAAAAAAAATCAGCTCATAAAAATGGGCAGGAGATTTGAACATGTGTTTCACAAAAGAATATATGTAAATGGCCAGTGTGCAAATTAAAACCACATGAGATTCTACCTCACACCTGCTAGAAAAGCAATCTAAAAAAGCTTTTAGACATCTAAAAGATGGACAATAAGAAGTATTGGTGTGCACTTGAAACAGTTGGAACTTTCATACTGCTTGTAGGATTGTAAAAATTGTAACAACCACTTTGGAAGGCAGTTGGGCAGTTCTTGTAAAGTTAAACATAAACTTGGCATGTGACCCAGCAATTTCTTTTCTAGGTATTCATCTTAGAGAAATGAAAACATATCCACAAATACTTGTACACTAATGTTAATATCATCTTTAGTCATATAGCTTCAAACTGGAAACATCAACAGATAAATGGATAAATAAACAGTGGTATATCCATACAATGGAATACTATTTCAGCCATTAAAAAATAATGAACTTCTGAAACACAACAACATGGATTAATTTCAGAAACATACTGAGTGAAAGAAGCAAGACACTAAAGAGTATATACTGAGTGGTTCCATTTATATAAGGTTCTAGAAACAGCAAAACTAATCTCTGGTGATAGAAATCATGTGAGTGGGGAGTAGAGGATACAAAGGAACTCTGGGCTGATGGAAATGGTGTTATCTTTAGGAAAGATGGTTGCCTCAGTGCGTATATTTTTCAAAACTCATCAAACTGTACACTTAATGGGTGCATTGTTGTATGTAAATTATATTTCAATAAAAATTTTTAAAAATATAAATGGTGCCGTCAGTGTTTTTCTTCTGATATGAGACAACCAGGTATCATAGTAAAGTATTAGATACTGTTAGAGTTTGAAGGTAGAATCTCCCCGAGGGTGTAGGAGTAATGTTGCCTCTTCCAAGGTAGAGTGTGGTTAGCTGGCACTATGCATTTTCACCTCAGTAATGACAACGTGTTCTGCAAGGCTACTTGATGTTTGATATTCTCTGTGACTCTGCATTCAACCATTCATAACTTCCATTATATCACAGTTTGAAGTGTTTTATGCAAATAGTTTCTATGTTACATTTTTAATATTAATCCATACAATTTTAAAAGCAATACTAGTGACTTTTATTTGTTTTTTTAAACTACAACTTAGGAAACTTTTGAGAAGAACTTTGAGAGAGAAACACATAAAATAAGTGAGCAAAATGATGCTGATAATGCTAGTGTATCTTCAACTTGTGAGCCTTTTGCAACAGATGTTCTGGGTAAGCAGAATTTTTTGTAATCTTAGAACATGACTTTAATAAAATCTTTGAATTGCATTGATAAGGAAACAAAAGTTTAGAAAGGGAAGGTGTGGTAGAAAGAATGTGAACTTAAAATACTACCCATCCATCAGTCTAAATTCAGCCGTCTCTTGACTGTTAACTCTTTGACTTTGGGCCAGTCATCTCATCTTTCTGACTTTCTGCATATACTTAGGAAATGGGGTCTTACCATGCTATGTTCTTGTGGAAAATAAGCAGTTTTCTAGCATGCTTAATAGAAGTTCAGAGGAAAGTCATCCCTTGTCAGTTCTGTGAGAAGAGACTCTGAATGCTCAGTTGCCAGAACAACGACATGCCACATATATTAGGCAATTAATGTTTAATAAATGAATGAAATCATTTTTTTTTACTAAATGTTGGATTTCAAAATAAAAATCATCTTAAGATCTTCTAGTTAATCAGTAAGAAGAATTTAGAGGTAGCATTGCCTCATCCAGTCACATCTTCAATAAAAATGTGAACTTGGTAATTTGCAGTAAGAACTGAAATTTCTTAGCATATATAATCTATCGTTGGAAACCCAGGCAACTCTAAGGCATGACACATTGTATTTCTTCCATCAGTAGTAAAACAAAAGCTTAGAGAGTCTCATAGATCAGAGAGAAAAAAGCCCCAAGTCCTAAATTTGGAAAGAAAATTAGAGAAAAGAAAGATGTCTAAGTACCTGATTCATTTTCCAGGCTGTAGCATATCAAAATGTCCCCAAGTATTCACTCATTCAGACTTCCAGGACACTTAGTTGTTAGAATAATGTCCTGTAATTCTAGTTTTTGTTTATATGATGAAAACAAGATTTAGATGATTTCAAAAGCCTTTTCCATGACAAAAGAAAAGGGTCAAGCCTTGCTGTATTGTTAGGTACCTTTCAGTAAGCAGTAAGTTTTCCTTTTGCCTTACTAAGTATTAATATGAGGACTCTAAACCCTAGCTCTCTCTAGGAGCTCCCATCTATTAAATATTAACACTTATCAAGTCTGTACTGAGCTCATGTCATTATAGAGAAAAGGTAATCTATAGTCAACCTTCTCCCTTTTTTTTTTTTACTTACTGAGTTCTCAAGCGATTTTGAGTTGTACCTACTCAGTTTCATTAGCTGATTGTTTATTTAAAGTTCTTCAACATTAGCTTTGTCTGAAGTGAGCAAAAGAGAATTGGGAAATCTCATTCTTAGGTCTTGTCTTTACCTTAATTGCTTGTATTAGGTTGGATTATTTACATCAGAATTTGCATGATATTTTGAAATTATTTTTTGCTGTACTGTTTATGTGAAATAACATATGGACTTACGAGTCTAAGAGACCTGGGTTCCAATTCTTGATTCTGTATTTAACTGGCTGTGAAACCTTGGGCAGTTGCTTAAGTTCTGTGAAAATGAGGGTACTATCATCTACTATATAGGGTTATTTTAAGGATTAAGTACATGTGGTAATACATGCCAAGTACCCAAATAGTACAGTATCTGAAACTTGTTAAGTTAGTTTTTCTTCCCTATATTCAGACATTATATTTTTATTAGTAAATTTTATAGGATACATGAAAAGAGTTTGCTTTTATATTTGCTAGAAATATTTTTGTTCTGTACACAGGTGACACTGTGATTCACTTAGATCAGGCATTAGCCAGAATGAGAGACTACACGCATATGAAGATGGAGGCTGACAGTAGTCCAGACGTCAGGTGCACCTGCAGGATCGTTGAGGATGACGATGGTGCTGCTGCCACGACCACGATTAGTAATAATTTAGAAGGTGTGTTCTTGAACTGACTAAAAATCCATATATAAAGAACTATGAACCCCACCTGATGTATAATGGGAATTTTTGGACCACTTTTAATTATCAGCAGTACTAGAACTACATGGATGTTCCTTTGTGTTATTTTAGCATAAAATCATCAGAATTCAATGTTCTTTAGAATTTTGCATAAATGTATACATTTCACATCATAGACTTTATTTGCTAATGTAGCATTTTCTCTTTTAAAATAGAAACTCCTGTTATTGAAAATCATAGTTCCCAGCAACCCGTGAGTGAAGTTGCTACCGTCCCGTGTCCTAGAATTGATACTCAGCAACTGGACCGGCAAATTAAAGCAATTATGAAAGAAGTCATTCCTTTTTTGAAGGTAAGTAATAATTTTTAAAAATAAGTAAGTGTTCTGTTTTATATTTTAAAATTCATGCCAAAGACTCCATCGTAGTAAATTAAGAAAGATAAAAGAAAAAACTAAAATCACTCATAATTATGTTACCCAGAGATAGCGCCTGTCAGTATTTTGTCAACCTTTCTGTAATATTTTGCCCACATATATGTGCATTCTGCTTTTTTCAAATATTAATGATACCATAAACATCTTTCTAGATGACTATTTTTCTATTGCATATTTTTTAATGGTTATACATACACACATTGATTCATTATTCATTCAAAAATTTTTGTGGAATACCTACTTTATGCCAGGTGTTGGGACATAATAATGAACAAGTCAAGGCCTTTGCTCTCATGAAGTTTACATGATAGGATGAGAATATGGGTTTAAAAAAATAGGTAAATATAGAACATATAAGTAGATGTATGTCAGGTAGTCCATGCAGAGAATTAAAATATGGTGATGTGATAGTGTGTTTTTGACTGGACGGTCAGGGAAGTCTTCTTGAAGAAGGAGCATTTATGCAGAGGTGTGAATAAAGAGATGGCTTAAGCCAAGATCATTCCAGACGGAGAAAGGCCTTGAAGTAGAAGCTTGCTTGGCATGTTGAAGAAACTGGAGGAACGACTGTATGGCTATAGGAAAATTCGTGTGAGATGATGTTGGAATAGGAGGAAGGGCCAATTATGCAGACTGTCATAGGCATGGGTCACAGCTTGGATTTTGTTGGAAGTTCGAAGGGTGACTTGTAGGAGATTTTAAGTAAGAGAAACAAAATCTGATGTTTCTGGAGAATTGAGTATAGGGGTCAGAACAACAGTGAGGCAGGCAAGAAATGATCATGACTTAGGTAAGGGTGTGGTACTAAAGATGGGGCACAGTAGACAAATGGGATATATTTTGAAAATCAGCAGATCTTACTAATAGTAGATGGGGTCACCTAAAGCACAGCACTAGATAAGAGAAGGGAGCCTAGAACTAGAACTAGGGCCCAGGATCAGTGATCAAACATAAAGAGGTTGTGCAAAAGCAGAAGAGCCAGAGTTGACTAAGTAGGACTGCCAGTAGTAAGTTATATGATTGCTACTGTGAGGGTTGAGTATTCATAGAACAGAATTTCCTGTTAATTATTTTATTAGTTCTTGTTGTTAAATGTTTGTGTTTATTCTCTTCTGGTTTGTTTTTCACTATTATGAAAAATGCTTAAATGATTTAGCTAAATTTAAGTATGCATCCCATTTTTATTTCCTTTGACATAATTCTTAGACATAGAATTTGTAGCTTTAAAGGTATGAATATTTTTAAGACTTTTGAGACATTATGCTACATTATCCCTCAGAAAGGTTAACAATTTATATTCCTAGCAACAGTGAAACTATAAGACAAGTAAAGCAGTACCATTTTTTGTTTAATAACAAGGAAGAGGGGAGAGAAGGAAAGCCAGGACTGGTTTCTGAGATGGGACTCTTACATTCTCATTTAATGGAAATTTTAAAAAATAGAGATGAAAAGACAATCTTTTCATTCAGAGTTGGGAAAATACAAAATATGTTGTCATTAGGTTCATTTCTTACAACCTGCTTGTACTTGCCAATGTGTTAGATGCTGACAGCAAAAATTTTTATTTCCGTACACTTATATTTCTTCCCCTGGTGGAAGTAATTGCTTTTTTTGGAGTATTTTGAGAGAAGAGAGAAAAAGCAGTTCTAGGAACAGTTTTCTCCAAAGAGGCTTGATAGCCAAGAGAGGAAAGAGGATCCATCTGTCTACGCCCAAATTATTGCATGTAGAAACTAAAAAGCTTAGCCTCTTCCTGAGCACCCCCAGCAGCACCAGATGGTTTTGTCTCTGCTTCCTCTTCTAATCTTTCAACTCTCTTGCTAGCATTACTGGTGCTTCGAAGGCTTTGACACTTGCTGATACTTCTGTCTAGAATGCTGTTTTTTCACATGTCTGCATGGCTTTCTCCTTTGAACCCTGAAGGCTTTAGTCAAATGTTATTTATTTGGTGAACAGATCTCCCCTTTCCTTACCTGCTTTTCTTTATCTTCATAGTGCTTATCACCTTATAACCTATTTAATATTTGCTCATTGATTTTGTCTGTTTCCCTTGTTACATGTGAACTCCATGAAGTCATGAAGAGTTAACATCAGAGATAGTTTTGGTCAGTGTCTTACCAGTCCCAGGAATAATACATGCACATAGTAGTATTCAGTAAATACTTATTGAATGTTAGTAAGTGAATTGATCTACCAAACCTTGACTGTGGTTTTTAAACTAGTCAAGTATATAGGTTGAAAACTGTTGGCCTACAGGATCCAGATCAGATTCAGCATTGCTCATAAAACTTCTACAGCCTGATCCCAGCCTTTTAACTGTTCCTTCCACATGCCTTGTATCCTGCTTGACATTGTTCAAAAAGGCACATTGCCCATGTTACTTCCTTTGCCCAGAATGGCCTTTATCCTTCCTCTGTTGGTCTTATCCTTCAGGATTGAGCTGAAATAGTTTTGTATGTATTAGCTGGCAGAATTTCTCCTTCTTTTCCCTGCTCTTGGGAAACTTGGTACCTGTCTTTATAGAGCACTTAAGACAAAGTATCGCGATTTTCTGCTATATACCCCGCCAATAGAACAAGATCTTTCTCAATTTCTTAGTACTTACCCTCAAGAAGGATCTCAGAGACTAGATAAAAGGAATTTGAGGAGATTAAACAAATACATCAATTTCATCAATTATTTTTGTGTCTTTATTAAAATATATTTTTACCCCCTAAAATATTTATATTCCCCTAAATTATAAGAATATATGCTATTTTATTCTATTTAGGTTATTGCTTACTTCCATCTTAGCCATAAACAGAGTAGTATTGCCTTTTTTCTTTTACATTTTTGTGTTCATGTAATGCAATAAATACTTTTAAATGTGTCTTTTTTGTTAAATTAGGTATATTGGTAGTGATATTTATTTGATATGTATAATTATTTTCTAAATGTTAAAAAATATAACTTACCTTCATGTGTAGGGAATGAAACCATCTCAGAAAATTTTGTTGCATTTGCAGTTTTGTGTCTGATTCTATTCTTTCATGAGGATTCCCTTGCTAAATTTATCACTTCAGACAATTTCTGAGGCCAACAAAATTAGTAGAACTAATGATCTGATTTCAACTATTATGTCTCGTTTCACTTCAAATCTTGATTTTTTTGGGTAGACTTCAGAGGGCTGCTCAACGTCTTCCAACCCACAGTATGTCAGCAGTGCCAAGGCTAAGGAAAGTTAGCAGATAACACAGGAAATTTGGTGGAAGTTGAAGTATGATTGTGCGATTAGTTGAACTGAACTGCAAATAGGCATACAGGCGATATGGAAACTATGGCAGGAATAGTTCCTTAAAGTACAGAAAGAAAGTAGTGGGAAATGTTGAATCAGCCAGTTTCTTATTGGCTATTATCTGCTATGGTGAATCAAAATTTGCAAACCTTTTAGTGTGTGTAGTGGGGAGTTGGCTGTTCTTATGAACAAAGTCTCCAAATGTGCCTCTAAAAGTTGAGGAGCTTATGCAAGAACAATACACTCTCATATATCATGTGGATTAACACTTTTTACACAATAAGTAAGTTATATCTTAACCAACTAGAATTTTTCTCAGGAGCACATGGATGAAGTATGTTCTTCTCAACTTCTAACCTCAGTAAGACGCATGGTTTTGGTCCTTACTCAGCAAAACAATGAGAGCAAAGAGTTTGTAAAGTTCTTTCATAAGCAGCTTGGAAGTATATTACAGGTAAGAGCTTGTACTTATATGACTTACCAGTATGTACCATGTGGTTAGGACTCCCTGCCCCCCCCCCCTCCTTTTTCTGGCATTACACAATTTATTCAAGTAGATGTTCATTCTAGCATCCGTTTGGGATGACGCTGTAATACATTTTAGGTTATTCCTTACTTAATTAAAAAATACTGTATTAGGCCCTGTGTCTTCATTTAACTTTACCATCTCTAAGGCTTTTTCCAACTCTAATAAAATTTTGTTTTGATTTTTCCTCTACCTAAGAACAACATTTCAAGTTTGGAATGTTTAGAAAGTATTCCTTGGTATTTTCTAAAATAATTTTTTTTTTTTTTTTTTTTTTACCAATCTGGGAAATTGTAGAAACTGGAAACTATTGATAGTAGAGACTTCTTGGGCTGTAACAGTAACTAAATTATGTAATAGTAGTGCTTCCTAACTGGGGGCAGGACTAGCAAGAGTCCTGCTTAGTAATATTCACCTATTGTTTTTTAGCCTATCTTGGACATTAGTTTTAAGTTTTTCAGTACTAAAAAGTTACAAAATTGTTTTTCCCTTCATGAGTATTATAATTCAAATTTGTTAATCATCTGTATTTCTCTACCCACAGTTAAAGTTTGGTATAATCTTAAAGTGATTTGGTTTGTCTTTGAATAGGATTCACTGGCAAAATTTGCTGGCAGAAAACTGAAGGATTGTGGAGAAGATCTTCTTGTAGAGATATCTGAAGTGTTATTTAATGAATTGGCTTTCTTTAAGCTCATGCAAGATTTGGATAATAATAGTGTAACTGTTAAACAGAGATGCAAAAGGAAAATAGAAGCTGCTGGAGTGATACAGTCTTATGCAAAAGAGGTAAATGACATTCATTTTGATATAGAAATAGTTGTAATTAGTGTATAAATGTCCTTTTGATCTTTATGAGTAAATAAAATCATACTTGACCTCACCGAAGCATTTTTTTTTTTTTTGTAATGTGAGTTAATCAGATTATAAGTCAATAACGTAACACCAGCCACTTACTGAATCTCAGTAACAGCAGTGGCTCGAGATCAGGGATGCTCAAGACAGGAACAGGTGGCAGGGGATTGTTAAGTATCTACTTCACGTTATGGCCGCTTATCCAGAGAGAGAGGACTGGGATCTGGCCATTGGCCAGCTGCCTGCTGTGGCTATTGTTAATCACAGTAGATGCCCCAGGAGTGTTAGCACCTCAGCCAACACACATGCTTGTTATTAGTTAGGCCATGGTTGCACATCCCTGTAGCTACTATGCCCTGTTGAATTAGTCTTGATCACATATGAAATTGGATGTTTTTTCCCCTCAGCTGAGGCCTCAGTTCAGTCAGTCAGTTGAGTCGCTCAGTCATGTCTGACTCTTTGCAACCCCATGAATCGCAGCATGCCAGGCCTCCCTGTCCATCACCAACTCCTGGAGTTCACTCAGACTCAGGTCCATCGAGTCGGTGATGCCATCCAGCCATCTCATCCTCTGTCGTCCCCTTCTCCTCCTGCCCCCAATCCCTCCCAACATCAGTCTTTTCCAGTGAGTCAACTCTTCGCATGAGGTGGCCAAAGTACTGGAGTTTCAGCTTCAGCATCATTCCCTCCAAAGAAATCCCAGGGCTGATCTCCTTCAGAATGGACTGGTTGGATCTCCTTGCAGTCCAAGGGACTCTCAAGAGTCTTCTCCAACACCACAGTTCAAAAGCATCAATTCTTCAGTGCTCAGCCTTCTTCACAGTTCAACTCTCACATCCATACATGACCACAGGAAAAACCATAGCCTTGACTAGACGGACCTCTGTTGCCAAAGTAATGTCTCTGCTTTTTAATATGTTGTCTAGGTTGGTCATAACTTTCCTTCCAAGGAGTAAGCGTCTTTTAATTTCATGGCTGAAATCACCATCTGTAGTGATTTTGGACACTGACCCTGACACTGTCTCCACTGTTTGCCTGTCTGTTTGCCTTGAAGTGATGGGACCAGATGCCATGATCTTCGTTTTCTGAATGTTGAGCTTTAAGCCACCTTTTTGCTCTCCTCTTTCACTTTCATCAAAAGGCTTTTTAGTTCCTCTTCACTTTCTGCCATAAGGGTGGTGTCATCTGCATATCTGAGGTTATTGATATTTCTCCCGGTAATCTTGATTCCAGCTTGTGCTTCTTCCAGCCCAGTGTTTCTCATGATGTACTCTGCATAGAAGTTAAATAAGAAGGGTGACAATATGCAGCCTTGACGTACTCCTTTTCCTATTTGGAACCAGTCTGTTCCATGTCCAATTCTAACTGTTGCTTCCTGACCTACATACAGGTTTCTCAAGAGGCAGGTCAGGTGGTCTGGTATTCCCATTTCCTTCAGAATTTTCCACAATTTATTATGATCCACACAGTCAAAGGCTTTGGCATAGTCAATAAAGCAGAAATAGATGTTTTTCTGGAACTCTCTTGCTTTTTCCATGATCCAGCAGATGTTGGCAATTTGATCTCTGGTTCCTCTGCCTTTTCTAAAACCAGCTTGAACATCTGGAAGTTCACAGTTCACATATTGCTGAAGCCTGGCTTGGAGAATTTTGAGCATTACTTTGCTAGCGTGTGAGATGAGTGCAATTGTGCGGTAGTTTGAGCATTCTTTGGCATTGCCTTTCTTTGGGATTGGAATGAAAACTGACCTTTTCCAATCCTGTGGCCATTGCTGACTTTTCCAAATTTGTGGGCATATTGAGTGCAGCACTTTCACAGCATCATCTTTCAAGATTTGAAATAGCTCCACTGGAATTCCATCACCTCCACTAGCTTTGTTCATAGTGATGCTTTCTAAGGTCCACTTGACTTCACATTCCAGGATGTCTGGCTCTAGATGAGTGATCACACCATTGTGATTATATGGGTCGTGAAGATGGTTTTTGTACAGTTCTTCTGTGTATTCTTGCCACCTCTTCTTAATATCTTCTGCTTCTGTTAGGTCCATACCATTTCTGTCCTTTATTGAGCCCATCTTTGCATGAAATGTTCCCTTGGTATCTCTAATTTTCTTGAAGAGATTTCCAGTCTTTCCCATTCTGTTGTTTTCCTCTATTTCTTTGCATTGATTGCTGAGGAAGGCTTTCTTATCTCTCCTTGCCATTCTTTGGAACTCTGCATTCAGATGCTTATAGCTTTCCTTTTCTCCTTTGCTTTTCGCTTCTCTTCTTTTCACAGCTATTTGTAAGGCTTCCTCAGACAGCCATTTTGCTTTTTTGCATTTCTTTTCCATGGGGATGGTCTTGATCCGTGTCTCCTGTACAATGTCATGAACCGCCATCCATAGTTCATCAGGCACTCTATCAGATCTAGTCCCTTAAGTCTATTTCTCACTTCCACTGTATAATCATAAGGGATTTGATTTAGGTCATACCTGAATGGTCTAGTGGTTTCCCCCACTTTCTTCAATTTAAGTCTGAATTTGGCAATAAGGAGTTCATGAATCTGAGCCACAGTCAGCTCCCTGTCTTGTTTTTGCTGACTGTATAGAGCTTCTCCATCTTTGGCTGCAAAGAATATAATCAGTTTGATTTTGGTGTTGACCATCTGGTTATGTCCGTGTGTAGAGTCTTCTCTTGTGTTGTTGAAAGAGTGTGTTTGCTGTGACCAGTGCGTTCTCTTGGCAAAACTCTTATTAGTCTTTGCCCTGCTTCATTCCATATTCCAAGGCCAGATTTGCCTGTTGCTCCAAGGTGTTTCTTGACTTCTACTTTTGCATTCCAGTTCCCTATAATGAAAAGGACATCTTTTTGGGGTGTTAGTTCTAAAAGTTCTTGTAGGTCTTCATAGAACCGTTCAACTTCAGCTTCTTCAGTGTTACTGGTTGGGGCATAGACTTGGTTTACTGTGATACTGAATGGTTTGCCTTGGAAACAAACAGAGATCATTCTGTCTTTTTTGAGATTGAGGCCTACCAGGAGGCTTTCCCCCGAGACACCAGCACCCTTTTCTTGACTCTAATCATAAGAGGAAAAACAGGTCAAGACCCAAAACATAAAGAGATAACCCTTCTTGCAGAAATCTAAACTAGGTAAAATCAGGCAGGCCACCTTTTTCAGGCTTTTCGTAATGTTTTTCTTCTAGACATAAGTTTCAGATAATTTCAGCCATTACTTAGAGCTTGAAGAAAATAGAACAGGATGATATGATAAAAATGATAGAGAGGACTGCTTTAGATGGCAGAATCAAGAGGCTCCTTCAGGGGATGAAATGTGAGCTAAGCTATGGAAAGACAAGAGTTTATAATGAAGATGAGAGGAGAGAACTGTTAAGTTTAACAGTTCCAGGCAGAGAGAACCATTAAGTGTAAAAACTTCAAAGCAGGATTGAGTGTTTTGGGGAAGAGAGAAACCAGGGAGGCAGGAACACTTTAAATGAGGTGAGCCTGTAGGAGATGAAGTCACAGAGGTAAATAGGACAAGTTTGTGAAATCTTAGAAACTGTTGTAGGGACCTTATATTTTATTTTATTCTAAGCATGATGGAAACCCACAGGAAAGTTTGAGAGAGGGGAGTGTCCTAATCTTAGTTAAGATTTGTCAGGCTTCGTTATTGAGTAGGAATTGTAGGTGAGTAGAGAGAGAAGCAGAGAGACTTCTTGGAAGGTTGTTGCAGTTGTCCATGTAAGAAGTGTCTCAGCTCTTATGTAAGAAGTGGGTGAGTAAGAAGTGTCTCAGCTCTGAGTGTGTAACAGTACGTACATTAGGATGATTGAGTCAAATGCAGTCTAGTAGTTCAGATGTGGGTAATAAACATAAAGTACAGGCTGATTCTGACTTGTGCATTTTGGTGAATGAAGGGCAATTTACTGAGATTAGGAAGACTGAAGGGAGACGGGGGTTTTAGAAGGAAAGGAATCAAGATTTTTGTTTTGGATTTAGTAAGTTTGTGATGTTTCTTAGATATCCAAGGAGATGTCAGGTAGACCGTGTTGCTTTTTGTTTTTCTTCATTTAAAAGATTTATTTAATAAGAGTTGAATTTATATTTCTAAGAAAACAGTAATCTCTTTGGATGATGGTTTAAGAATGCAGGATTTGTTAAAGTTTACTGAGTACTTAAGTGTGATAATGAATGATCACCCCTGAATTCTGCCTAACCGATTTGCTTATAGGCCAAAAGGATTCTTGAAGGAGATCACAGTTCACCTGCTGGAGAAATTGATGATGAAGACAAAGTATGTGCTAATTCAGTGGCTTTTGAAACAAAAGATTAAATAATTTTAGTAGCTTTTACCTTAATAGTAGAGAGCAAAGTAGATCATAAAATGTCCTTTCTTCTGACAGAGTTTTATTTTCTTTTAAAAACAACTAAATTTAAAATCATTCTTTATATTTTTTAATTAGATAATGACTTACTAATTTTTATGATAGACTTACTATATACCTTTAAAAAATGTACTTTAAGGAATTAATTACTCAAATTTATTTGTGGCTAGGACAAGGATGAGACGGAAACAGTTAAGCAGACTCAAACGTCTGAGGTTTATGATGGTGACGGCCCCAAAAATGTGAGATCTGATATTTCTGATCAAGAGGATGATGAAGAAAGTGAAGAATGTCCAGTGTCTATTAGTAAGTCTGAAGGCTCTAGACTAGGTTTATGCATTAGTTCTTTACAGATCACTTATTGAAACAGTTTGTTGCAGTGGAATGAATATAGAATTAGGTGTTAGACAACTGTGAATTTCAGTGTGACCCTGACTAAGTTCCCTGTCCTTGCAGCAGCAGTTTCCTAGCACTTACGGGTTTGAAGGTTTCAGACGCTGTATGTGAGGCACTTGCACAGTGTGGCATGCAATAAATGGCAGCTGCTAGGAAGGAAGTGCTGGAACTTTTACTTAAAGTTGTGTGTTGATCGACCTAGGTTTGTCCAAAGCTGAAACTCAGGCTTTGACTAATTACGGAAGTGGAGAAGATGAGAATGAAGATGAAGAGATAGAAGAATTTGAAGAGGGACCTGTAGATGTCCAGACGTCACTTCAGGCTAACACTGAAACTACAGAAGAAAATGAACACGATGATCAGGTATTCCAGTGCAGACTCACACACTCTTCACCATTCTTCCTGTGACACCTAAAAGCACATTCTTTTTAAACATGCTAAAATCAACAGCTTCCCCATTCTCATTTTCATGAATATAGACTTCTTCAATATCCTTATTAAAATCTAAAACACTTATTTTTTTTTATTCAGCAATGTTTTTACATTTAAAGCACTTAAAATATTTTAATAACAAATCCTGAAAACTATGTGATGACTTTAGATTTTTATTTTTAACTTATGTTTTTTCTAGTTTTACATGGAAGTAGTATGTAACAAAATAAAATCATTCCCCTTCCTATCCTCACCTCAGCCTGCCCCAGAGGCAAAACTTTGTGTGATTTCTTCTGCTGTTTACCCTCTATCTAAATAATATGTGTGTGTATTTATTTATTCGTGTATGTGTTAGATGTTACCTTTTGAATTCTATTATAGCAGGTGAAGACTCTTAGGTCACATATGATTCCTCATTTAAGCACGTCTTTTAATTAAATCTGTTTTAATCAAATATTTAGATTTAAATGAACCATGCCAATATTACTGGCTGTTGAGCTAAGCAAATAGTGTTTACTGCTTAGTCTTGTACATTTTTTTCACCTGAATTTAAAAACTGTCTCAATTCTTTATTTATTTTCTTTGATCACGTACCCAAGTGCTTGCTCTGGCCACCAGTAGCTTAATAAATCTCTCAGAATTTTCTTCATGAACCAGTCAGTCAGTTTTGTCCTTTCCGGAGCTTTCTTCCTTCCTGCTCCATTCTGGGTTTGGCTCTTTAGACCTATAGATAGCTACCAGCTAGGGAATCCCCTCTTTCGTACTTTAAGGTCTCAGTTTCTGGAATCAAATCTTGCCTTTCTCTTCCTTGGTTTATCACCTAATTTTGGTGGAATACATCTTCCAGTCACTCTCTAAGAAAGAGTGCAAAACATATCTTGACTTTTTTTTTCCCCCTGCTCAATGTCTGACTCTTTTAGACCCCATGGACTATAGCCCACCAGCCAGTGAGTAACCATTCCTTTCTCTAGTTGCCATTTTATATTGTCTAAGAAAACTCAGTATTTCTGTGTTGAAAATCATTTCCGCTCAGGTCTTTGAAGGCCTTTCTTAGTTCTGATTTTTCATATATGTCCTTTTTTCTTTATAACTCTAGAAGTTTTTTTCACCTGGAGTTCTGAAATTTTACAGTGATAATATACATTGTTGCTGGTCTTTTTTATTCACTACACTAGGTGTACTCAGTTGTCTTTAATCTGTAGCATGTTTTTCAGGTTTGGTAGATTTTCTTTAATTTCTTCCTCACCATTTTCTCTTCTTTTCTTCTGAAATAAATGTTATCAGATGTTAATTGGCCCTATTTTCTCCTTTTCATTTTATTGACCCATTGATCTGTTTTATCACTTTCTGGGAGATTTATTTGACCTTAACTCTATGATATTATTTTTAGTTCAACTGTCATAATTTTAATTTCTAAGTACTTTTTTCTGATTGTTACTTCTTTTTAGCACCCTTTTACTTCATGGGAGCAGTATTTTCTCTTACCCACACATAAAGGCTTTCTCCAAATATCCAGTCTACCTTTGGTGCTGACATTAAAGAATAATATACCAAAAAGCCAGTTGGAATTCTTTTGGGCTTTACTGTGGGGCAGCCAAGTAGATAACTCTTTGATAGAAAATCCTAAATGGCAATTCCTATTGGAATAGGTTAATTTCTCCAAAGTAGGGAGGGTCTGCCCATCTCCTTCTGCCTGGTAGGAGGTCCCTCTCCTTGGCTGTTGGTGTTCTGAACTTGGGTGCAGGGTTAGGGCTGAGGGTCCCACCATTATACAGCCTTGCGCTAGATCTTCCATTTCATTTTGACACTGTATCCTGTCACTCATGCTTTCCACAGCCTGTCCCTTCCACGGTGCCCCCAAGTCTGAGACTCACTAGCTCATTTCCTCCAAAATATAATTTCCAATTTTCTGTTGAGCCTGGGGAGGGAATCTTAAGTGTCCACGTTTTTCTCAAGCAGCTTCAAACAACCTTCAGCACCACCCCCTTGTCATCGACTCCCACCCCACCACTGTACTCCATCCTTCCTAGAATCTGGGGCATCCAATTATGAGGTGAATCTTCAATTTTCTCTCCTCCTTCAGATAGCAGTTAGCTTGTTCATCCTTCTCTCCTTTCCTTCAGTTAACATCTACATATAAGCAAGTATCTTTTAGTTTCATTTAATATAGAGTCAGGTCTGAAAAAAATAATAGTAAAATCTATACTACTCCAGTTCTTTGTGTTATTCTGAAGTTAAGAAAAGTAAACTTTTTAAACTTAGCCATCTTGAAATTGCAACCACAGCCTTCTTGAAACACTTCTAGAAGATTATTTTAAAATTTCCTTGTATGAAGGTCTCAGGTTGGAAATACCATCCATCTCCTATATAGTGACTATATATTTAGGTCCCACTATTAAGACATTATTTTTTCCTTCTAGGTTCCACAGCATGATTTTGAAAAATCATCAGAAAGCAAAAATGTCCCATCAGAACAAGAACCCACTACTAGTAAGGGTAAAAAAAAATTTAAAATTTGCATTTTAAAATTATCTGCAGTGTGTCCTTTATGTGCTTAAAAACAAAGAAATCTAAATTCTTAGCTAATGGAAGTTTGAAGGTATTTTGGACCTGATACATGTCTTTTTTCTCTCCCTAAATCCTGTGTAGAAAATGCTAGGGCTTTGTTTCTGCAAACAGCTGTTAAAGAAAAGTTGATAAATACTTAAACACAAATTTTGTAAGGAAAGTAGTCTGATTATACATTTATACATTTTAGTCTTTATTTAGCGCATTAGTAAAACTTAATGACAGTTGCATAACACTAATATTAAGACTTTCTTTTGATGACAGGTGACCAGGATAGCACTCCTGTGAAGCCCTGTTACCTCAATATCGTGGAAAATGAGCAACCTTTAAATAGCCCTGTCCAGAAGGACACTCTCACTACCATCGACTCGTCCAGTCAGCCTAACCCTTTGCCTTTACCTTTAACTGA